>NC_139459.1:154202500-154827500 GCF_057233095.1 Heloderma suspectum | reverse complement strand
TTTTTCATAGTGAAGCCTGGTGGCATTGGAAGAATGGCCATCTCATTGTCCCATCCTTGCCCTCCTCAAAAGCACAGTAATTGGAGCCCTTGGTAAAATGTGCCCTAGGACTGGAAGGACCTAAAAGTCATTCAATCACACTCCCTCTGCAGTGTTTAAAGAAACAAAACTAAAAGATGCTCTTTGGAGAGATAAAGCCTGCAAACATGTATCATATCCAAAACATGTTGGTAATGAAGCCTCATTCTAGAGTGGCTTTGGTTCTGTTTGCTTCAGTGGGAAGCCTGCTTTGCCTTGGGACCTAACAGTATCAGACCAAAGTGACCCAATTCTGCATGGGCTATGGGTTTCATCCGGATCTGATGCACATCCCTAGGTAAACTCAATCCAGGAAGTCACATGTTTGAATCTCATATTTGCCATAAATAAGGTGAACTTAGGTAAGCTGCTGTCTCCTGACCACAATTCCACCGCCATTTTCAATATCCTTACAGAGTTATTATTGGAATTACAAAATTAGAATGTATGTGAAGTACTATGAATACTCTCAGAACGTGACATAAATTATTAAATTTTTGGTTGTTGTAAAGTATGTCAGTTTAAATTTAATGTTGTGCCTTTGCCTTTCTGGTGTAATTTCTTTATACATATATAAGAACATACGAAGCGCCCTGCTGGATCAGGCCAAAGGTCCATAAAGTCCACCTTTCTGTTCCCACAGTTGACAACCAAATGCTTCTGTGATGGCCACAACTGGTCTTCCATAGCATACTGCCTCTGAACCTGGTTTCCATACAGTCATCATGTTGGGCAGAGCAATTCTAACCCCTTTGGACAGCTGCCCAAGAGGGATCCTGTAAACACAAAAGAAGGTCCTGTAAACACAAAAGATTGTTACTGCAATAAAGCAATAAAGCGGAGAAGGGACTTTACATAACAACAGAGAAACTACAGAAAAAAGAAGCACAATATTGCAATAGCGATTTAAGAGAGCATCAGGGAAGCGAAAGAATGCTTTAGGGTGAGTTACTAAAGTTAGCCTTTAACCCTTTCACTGCAGGGGAGTGAAGATTTCTTTACCTTGGCTCTTGTGTGCATAGTGATTAGAAAGAAATTAGCCACCTGTTCAGTGACATGTGGGATCTTATCAGGGAGACAGTTAATTACCAGTCTTCCATCTGAATGGCCTGGGAAGTTGGTCAAAAGAGGATAAATTTTGCAGCGTCTAAAATCAGAGTAAAAGTTGCAATATAAAAGTATATGTATCAAAGTTTCAGGGACTCCAGCTTTGCATGGACACAATCTGTTTTGAAGTGGAATTTTCAGAAATCTGCCCTAGAGCACTACTGTTGGTGGGACATTTAGTCTTGCGAGTATTCCTAAGGGATGTCAGATAAGAAGGTGAAGTACCATAACTGGGCAGAATCCCATGGGCCATTGGAAAACAAATTCTGTTAGCCAGAGAGTACAGATCCTGTCTTTCAGTATCATATAATCTCTGGATCAGAAGTTTGGGGGCTTATTGTTGCTCAAGCCTTAGAAGGGATTCAAACGAAACACCAGTTGAACTAATTTTATGTAAAATTATATGGGACCATTTACTAGAATGTGAATCTGCTAGCATAGAACATACAAGACTAGATGCTGGTGAAGAAAAATGCAGACATAACCAAAATTTTAGTGCCTTGGCTCACACTCTGGTTTTGACAAATCTTACACCCATTTCCAAATACATGGTTGCATATCCTACACAATTGGGTACCCTCAAAATACGATGCAAGAAAAATGCTTGGACTTTTTCCAGAGCAGAATCTGTCAATTCGATCCATACAGGGATACCGTATAATTCAGAGTGACTTAGCTCTGAATACTCTGAGGGCCACGTTGGGTGGAATAAAAACAAACAACAGCAGATGCACTGCAATTTGCAGAATTGAGTGGATTTTTGCATTATAAGTTCCACTTAAGATTTTTCAAGCAGAGATGGGTAATAAAGAGATGGACACAGGTGCTTGGATGCAAATCGGGCCACATTTATTGAATATCTGCAAAGGGGAAACACAGGACGAGCACTAAACTGTGTCAGTTGCTAGCTGACACTGTAATGGGTGAAAAACAGACAGAAAAACAGTCTGTGGAGAGGAGTATCCATCTCTGCCCCACAGGGCTACCCTTTAGGGGGAGGTAGACCTTCCCTTATCACTGCCCCCCAGACCGCAAAACACTGGGTGGGTGAGGTGAGTCAGCCTCACAGGTAATCCTTATCCCCCAATGGGCTGCAAAAACCAGAGCGGAGGCCTCAGGGGTCACCTGTCACCTGAACAGTGCCTCTGAATGCTCACCATCCCTATTCTCATCCCCATTGCACATCCTAGCAGCCACCGGGAGTGACAAGCCTGTTGCTTAGTCAAACTCCCCCCACCTGCACTGAAGAACTTCTCGCAGGCCCCTTTGCAGATCCAATAGAAATATGTCAGACAGTTGCATGCCGTCCTGTCTATAAAGCTCCCCCCACATCCTACTAATTTCTGGATGAGAGATGATCCCATCGCTATTGTGATATAGCCTCAAGGCTATCTCCTGGTTCACTTTCTGATGGGCCCTTTCCTTGGCCCTCTGGTTCCAAACATTCCTCCAATCAATTCGAGGAAGCAAACAAGACCAAATGGTTGTTAACCCTGGCCAACTGTGCTGGATGACCTGGAAATTGGCCAAGGCCCGCAGGATGAGGTCCTTGCCTTTCAAAGAACCCGGGTCGTTCCCCCATACATGCAGCGCCAAAACCTGTGGGGGAATGCACCAAACCATGATGGAATAGAGTGGGAAGGAGACGCTCCCACCGCATGCCGCATCTGCCAAACCACTGAACATGTGCACGCTGGGACAGTCTGAGCCAGGATCTGCAGCCCGACCCGCAAGCCCTATGACCAGTCCAGAACTCCCCACTGTGTCCACATATGAGCACACGCATGGGTTCACATCCATTCCATCGATCTAAAGGAAATAAAGAGAACAGTAAGGACAAGGAAAGGAGAAGCTTATCACTGGAGTCCTACACTCCAGGAATGGACACAGGACCATAACTGTAAACTACCGAGGTGGCTACAACTGCTGCAGCTGAATGTGACAGCCAAACGCCCATGGCTACATATCTACCCAGGTACAGGAGGCCCTTGTACTGTGAGCTATGAAGTGCATCATGGCTTACCCTACCTAAATACATGACTTGCAACGAGAACCTCTGGCATGATCTCTGGAAGTGCCAGCACCCGGGGTGGCGGGGCCTTTACCATAACCTTTGCATCAGGTTATTCGATAAAACGTTGGCACTGCGTTCTACCAGTCAGTTATATGCCTCATGTGAAACCAGATAGTGTGCAGGAGACCTTGCAAATTCAATACTACTGCCAGAGCCATAACGTTCAGATTGCGGGAAGACTGTGATTTAATGACATGAATGGACCCTCCCTTCACACACAAAAGAATTTAATAATTGGATGATAAGCCTTCAGTCGGCCCACATAGGTGATGCCAAGTATATGAGAAGTTCCAGTAAATGGGATCCTGAAAGATCAGAGGGCCACCCTTGGGCCTGGCACTATACATAACGATCCTGCAAATTGACCCTAAAAACCCAGCCCGCTACAGGCATCATAGTACATCTGTAGCTCTACCTTGATGACAAACTCTCTATATATGGGATTCTCAGGTGGTCACCCAACCAAATACTGACCAGACAGAACCGTGCTTATCTTCAGGAAGGCAGCATCCTCAAGTTCCTTCAGACCATGCCTTCAGCAGATGCAAATATGGCCAACCCAGGAGGTGTGCCTGAAGAGAACCCACCACCCTACCAGGCTGCCATTTCCGCCCAACCACCCCAGAAAAAAAGGCCGCAGAGCCCACTCTCAGCACCAATGGGCCACCAGGCCCCAGAACACCCGGCAAAAGCTGGGACATGCCCTCTTCCGGGGGGCAGGAGGGGGACTTGAAAGCAGGAGGAACCGAAACAGCCGAAACGGCACCCGTGGCTCGCATCCCATGCACCGGCACACACACACACACACACACACACACACCCAAGCAGGAGTGGAGTGCCATTGGTGCTCCACCACACTGTCTCCTATAACACGCTGGGAGCCACTGCTCCCGCCTCAGCCACGGCAGGAAACTGGCCGAAAAGCAGCCACCCAGCAAAGCAAATGCTCACAGGCCTCACAGGCAGAATGCCTCTCCTGCTCAAGAGGCCAGGACACAGGCCACCTCCACTCCCAGGTACTAAAGCCGCCCTCCAAAGCCGACAAACAGGCTGCTGCCGCTGCTGTCCTCCCTGCAAAACCACGTGCCGCTGCGTTGATCATTCCTCTGCCGGAAGGGCTGGTCCCAAACTCTTGAGCAGAAACAGAGCTGGAAGACGCTACAATGGCATCCAAATGCGCTGCAAGAGAGAGTAACAATGTAAGCCTAGTTTGTTTAGGCAGCAAGCCAGCGCTCATACCTGATCCAGCAGATGTGGGGGGGGGGGCAATCCCTTCGCCTATCTAAACTGCCTCCCAGCGTCCAAGGATTGTAGCCAAATCAAGACGAAGAGTCATGCCTACCTCACGGGCTCTTGTCTGGTGGGTGAGGGGGCTTACCCTATCCTTTCTTGCTGCCTTGCCCTTTTTGGGGAGGCATACTGCCTAACAATATTGAGGGCCCGGAACAAATGATTCCAAGGGAGAGCTCACTGAAGCCCACCCGAATAAGGCCAAATATTCTAATACTACTCCAGTTACTGAAAAGTTAACAATCCCACAGTAAGGTAAACACTCTGAGTGTTAGGTAAACTGCCTGGGGTAACTTCTACAGATTTTCCTAAAACAGCCCCCCTGCTAGCAAGCCGCCTGGGACATATCCCCTGGCCTACCAACCCACTGGGCTGTAGAAGGAGACAGAGCACAACTCAGTCACTGGACGCAAATGCCCAATAAAGCTGAGATGCAGCCGAAAGGCGGGGGGGGGGGTGTAGGACAGGAGCCCCTTGGTTGGAAAGCCACCACCACAGGGGGGGAGACCCCACTGTTAAATAAGTTCTGAAGGGGGCCTGAATGGGACCAGGGGGGGCACAAACAGGCGGAACCCTTCATAAATTGCCCCTCCCTATCTCCCTGGAAGCCCCATCAAACCTCGGGCCAGCTGGCCCTAGAAGATGAAGCATTTGCACTTGGAGCGCTTCAATGGGAGGCCACCAATTACGCAGCCCTGTCCCCGCTCGGTATGCGGGTGGGGGAGCGTGCAGAAGTGCAAAGGAAGCGCAGCCTCCCAGGCTGACTGGCCCTTCCTTGGCCAGCGGCGCGCAGAGAAGCTGGGCTTCTGGATGCTGCGGCAGCAGCAAGCACTTCGGCCAATCCTCGGCCTGGAGAGGAGACGCAACGCCGGAAAGCTTCACCGCCACGGAATGGGCCGACACCACACCACTCCTCCTTCGGCAGCTGCACGTCTGATAGGTGTTTGGGAGGGACACAGAGGGCTAAATGAGGCCTCTCCGTACAATTCGACCTCTGGTGGTCTGAGCACCAGGCAGCCAATGGCTGCCAAGCGTGTCTCCTTTCCCCACCCGCCCACAATGCCCCCCCCCCATGGCCAGGCAAGCCGGACACGGGCTAGGGCATGTATTGGAAATAAAGCCCTAGGTACTTACATTGTTTAACCTGTTACAAAGTACTCCCCTTTAATGTCCAGAGAAACTTTTTCCATGACTTAGAAAAAACCATAATGTTAGATTTTACAAAATTTATAATGAATGAATTTTTATCACAATACTCTGAGAAGGCCTGTAATGGTTGTTTCAAGCCCGATTGGGTTAGAGATAATAACACAGCATCACCTGCGTATAACAACCATGAGACCTGCCTTAAACCAAGCGGGGGGGGGGGGTGCCCTTCTACCAGCAGCTATGATGGAGCTAAGTCATTCAGAAATAAATTGAATTAAAATGGGGCCAAAATACAACCCTGTTTTACACTCTTGTTTGTCATGATCTCATTTGTCACTTTAAGTTGTCTGATAAGATTTGTTATTTCATTTGTGCTTACTGGATGCCAGTCAGGGGAATCTAAAGATGAATGGTTTGTAAGATTAGATGAAGAAAGCAAAGAATCGAAAATGCTAGAAAAATAGGTTTCCCATACCTGGACTGGAATTAAACAGTCAGGTGAGCCTGCCCTGCTTTTGAGAGCACCTGTAACTAGGGTCCAAAAGAGTTTATTTTTATTTGTTAGTAAAAGATTTATCAATAGTTCCCATTTTTCTTTTTGCACCACGCTTTTCTTTTTAGCAATAACACTTTTATATTTCTTTTTTAACTCATAATCCCCAGTGGATAGACTGTTTAATTTATTATTAAAATAAAAACAGTAGGGGGAGCAAATTTGATTTTTCAGATGGCGACATTCTCTGTCATACCAAGGTTTTAATCTTTTGTGTTTAACTGTAAGAGTCTGTTGTTCCAGGGCCATTTGAATTATCTGAATGAGGTCTGCATAAGAATATAAGGCATCACCAATATGTTCAGTGTTGGTTATCTGTTCACTTAAGATGTTAAGTGGATAATTAAGAATTTCTTTAGTCTTTTTGTCTATGAATTTTGTCAATCTTACTTGTTTATGGCAGGAAAAATTATCTGCAGCTAACATAGGAAGAGAGGGAAGGGGCTGGGATTTTAAAAAATATTTCATTCGCATAATTAACGGGAGATGATCACCATTTATACAATTCCCTACAAAAAAGTCAGAAATTTGGCATTTATATTGGGATGAGATAAGAACATAGTCAATGACGCTGCTAACTCTTACAGAGATGAATGTATATGCACCAGGACTACCATGAGGAAAAGATCCATTAAGGATGATTTTATCAAAACAAATAGAGAATTTAACTAAGCAAACCCCAGTCTGGTGTATGCGGAGATCTTTAGAGGAGCTTGTATAGGAAAGAAGACTTGGCTCAACAATACTACAAGTGAGAAAGATCTTGGAATTGTTGCCAATCACAAGCTGAATATGAGCCAACAATGTGATGTGGCTGCAAAAAAGGCAAATGCTCTTTTGGGCTGCATTAATAGAAGCATAGCTTCCAAATCCCGGGAAGTACCCTCTACTCAGCACTGGTTAGGCCTCAACTGGAGTACTGTGTCCAGTTCTGGGCACCACACTTTAAGAAGGATGCAAACTGGAGAGGGTTTAGAGGAGGGCAAGGAAGATGATCAGGGGACTGGAAACAAAGCCCTATGAAGAGAGACTGAAAGAACTAGGCATGTTTAGCCCTGAGAAGAGAAGACTGAGGGGAGATATGATAGCGCTCTTCAAGTACTTGAAAGGTCATCACAGGGAAGGCGGCCAGGATCTCTTCTCGATCATCCCAGAGTGCAGGACACGGAATAATGGGCTCAAGTTACAGGAAGCCAGATTCTGGCTGAATATCAGGAAAAACATCCTAACTGTTAGAGCAATATGACAATGGAACCAATTCCCTAGGGAGGTAGTGGGCTGTCCCACACTGGGGGCATTCAAGATGAGGCTGGACAGCCATCTGTCAGGGATGCTTTGACTTATGCACTGAGCAGAGAGTTGGATTCAGTGGTCTTATAGGCCCCTTCCAACCCTACTATTCTATAATTCTATGACCCTCAATGGAGTAATTAAAATTACAACGTTTAGAGTGTATCAAAGAGGAGTCATCCTTCCCTATTCTTGCATTAAAGCCTCCGGCCAAAAGAACTTCAGCAGAAGGATATTGAGATCCCAGTTTTATCACATACTGTGTTAAACTTTCCCACTGGGCCAATATTTCTACCTTGCTACTCCAAGGTATACATTAAAAATGAGCAATTGAGATATATTATTTTTAATTAATATTGCATGGGCATAGGGATAATGGGTGGATAAAGTTATAATCTCAACCTGGAGCGAGGTAGAAACCAAGCAACAAAGGCTAGCACTCAATTGTCCCCGAGACTGGCTTGATCTAGCTGGAACAGAAAAAGCAGTGAAACATTTCAAGAAAATTTCCTCATTTGTCCAGGTTTCCTGCAACATCATTAAATTAAAAAGGGAAAGAACCCCCCCCCCCAACCCACTCTTCATCTGTAGCTTTCCCCTTCCATCCAGCAATGTTTCGGGACAAACAATTCAAAGTAGAGGTTCCATCATGGATTCAGTCATGCTGATTCAAATCATCAGGTAACCTCACTCGGTCATAGAACACACAGCCATTCTTAGCTGAAGGGCATGTTAAGGACTCTCTCTGCTGAGGAGGACGTTGTTTTTTTGCTGGTGATCCCTGTTCTGATGGTTCTAGATATTGATTTATAAAGTTATTTCTGGGCACTAATGAGCTTGGACGTGGTGTTTTGAAGTCGTATGATAAATCAAGTTGTTTTGAGGCATCAATCACAGTGAAATTGCCCTTTGATTTGGATTCGTGTTTTTTGCAAGTAGGGACTAAAGCAACAGGAGGGCGTCGATGTAACTCTGGTAAAAAAAATCAGCTTTAGGCTGAGGTGGTGATTTAAATTTTACAGAAAGTCCATGAAGTCTTTCCTTCAAGTTAGAGAGCTTTATAACAATATAGTTCTGCTCTTTATCTGGAAGTTTAGAATAGGACCCAATTAGTGCCTCTTCAACCAAGTCAAAAAAGGGAGCAGATTTATCTTCAGTTCCTGTTTGGTAAGATAAACTTTCGGGGAGATGATTCCTTACATTGTGTTGGCTTCCCATATTACTGCACTATTAAATTTAGGGAAAAGTGCTCTTATCTGTTGAATAATAAAATATTGTGAAAGAATTACCCCCTTCTTCTCACACTGTACCTTAGTTCTTATTAACAAAGAAGGTATCTTGGGGGGGAGAATGTCAGAATATTGGGGGTGGGATGGAAGCTCCCATAATTGTTTCAATTGCTAGGGTATCAATCTCACCAAAAGGTTCAAAAAGTAAAGATTCTAAATTTAGTTTGGCCATTGAAACCCGTCCCCAGCAGGGTAGAAAAACCCTTACAGAATAAACAGACAAAACTATATTATTAGGTTGCAGAATCAGCTCATCAGTAATGCCCTCTCCCTCTGTCAGATGCTCAGTTCCATCTCCACAGGGAGAACTGGGGCATTTGGGCAGATGCCTCCTGCCCCCAGAACTTCTCTCCACCCACAGCAGAGGGCCTCTGCCCCATCCTAATCACTCTTGGGCAGCTGTTCAAGGCTATTAGGATGGCTCTGCCCAGTGATGATGACTGTATGGAAACCAGGTTCAGAGGCAGTATGCCATGGAAGACCAGTTGTGGCCATCACAGCAGCATTTGGTTGTCAACTGTGGGAACAGTAAGGTGGACTTTATGGACCTTTGGTCTGATCCAGCAGGGCTCTCCTTATGTTCTTATATATGTATATCTCAATATCTTCAAATTAGGATCACATGCCAGAACTTGTGTCTCCTCTAATATCTGAAGATGTTACCATAGACACTAAGAGCCGATCTACATTGCGCCCGTCATCGCAATGAATTGGGTGTCCCGTCGGGTTAAACGCTCTCACATTAAAACGTGATTATTCACACTCACCCATTTTCCCCATTGCAATGCTTCATTGAATGCAGGAGCTCGGTTCACACTCGAGCGCTGTGCTGTTTTCCTGCGCGTGCTTGTCTGATCTCAGAAGCTAAGTGGGGTCAGCCCTGGTCAGTAGTTGGATGGGCGACCGCCTGGGAATCAGGCTTCCTGCATTGAGCAGGGCGTTGCTGTATCCCTTCAAATGAGGCTAAGTTTTACCCCCTCCTATCCCCCGCTCCGGATTTTTTTAAAAAATTAAGGTGTTATCCTCGCAGAATTGGGGCTTCTCCGTGATGTTTTTTTTCCTAATTCAGGTATGATATTTGAAGATTCGAAGTTGTGAAGCTTCGAATCCTTATTTTTGCCCGTCTAAGCCTATGTAAATATTTACGTAGGCTACAACGGCGAATCAAAAAGGGATGCAAATAGTGCCCGCTACGCTATTTGCGTTCCCCTTTATTTTCGCCGTCATAGTCTACGTAAATATTTATGTAGACTAAGACGGCCAAAAATAAGGAATGCAAATGGTGGCGGCCGTAGCCACTGCCATTTGCGTACGCGGTTTGTTTGTTTTTAAACCCACCCAGCCATGATAGGCTACGTAAAGATTTACGTAGCCTATCACATCGTGTTTTTTTTAAAAAAAACCTAGCCATGATGGGCTACGTAAATCTTTATGTAGCCTATCACGTCTTTTTTTTTTTTTTTTTTTTTTACAAGAGTGGAAATGGCAGCGGCGGGAGCTGGTCAGAAGACCAGCTGCTGCCGCCCGGAAGATCCGTCCCAGGTGAGTCTCGTCCCAGGGGGGATCCGCGGGGGGGCGGGAGGGTGGCAGGCCATTCCGCCACTGAGTTCAGGGGGCTGGATGCTCTGGCATTCGGCCTCACTGAGATCCATGGCGGAATTCTCTGCCATCCCTACTTGAAATATTTGAAAAACAAAGAAATTAAAAGGGTAAAACAGCAAAATTTCTACTTTAAAATTATTTTCCATAAATCCAGAAAGAACTTTAGCAGCCAAAAAAGCCATTTTAGCCTTATCTGTTCTAAAAAAAACCCAACACCTATAGAAACCATAGGATGTACGTGGCCTCCCGTACCACTCCAAGTGCAACGCTAAGTGTGCTAAGCCACATTTGCGGCTTAGCACAGCACCAACCCCGTAAGAAAGTTACCCTGTAAGTAGTAAGGATTCGTGGTTTTTTTTCATCATAATGTACAAGCACAAAACTTGAACTCAGCAAATGTTTGACGTTCTGGAAAGCATTCTCATGTTGGCTGGTCCATTTCCACGGAACTCCTTTTCCCAGCAAGCAATGCAGTGGCTCAGCAATGGCAGCCTTTTGTGGAAGAAACACATGGTAGAAATGGAGAAGTCCCAAGAAGGCTTGAAGTTCCTGCTTTGTTTTTGGAGCAGGTGCATCGTGAATTGCATGTATTTTGTCTTCAGTGGGGGAATGCTGGAAACGTCAATACAATAGCCCAGAAATGTTACACTGGAGGTTCCTATTTCACATTTCTCATGTTTTACATGAATGGTGGGTATGTCAAAGTGATGTAGGACTTCTTGAAGTCGTTGAGCAGGTTCATCCTCTGTGGATCCCATGAGCAGGGCATTGTCAAAATATGGTACAACACCTGGAATTCCAAAAAGTACAATTTCTATGCATTGTTGGAGCAGTCCAGAGGCCACAGAAATTCCGAATTGCAGACACTTTGCTCGGAATGCCCCTCGATGAGATGATTGTTTGGGCACCTGATGTAGAATCATCGATGGCCAGCTGTTGATATGCTTGGGCCAGATCAAGTTTTGCAAAGACCTTCCCTCCACCATGAACAGCGACGAGTTGATTGACAGCAGGCAATGGGTATGGATGCTGCTTAAGTGCCTTATTCACAGTGCACTTGTAATCCCCACACAGTCTCACCTTCCCATTAGGCTTTAATACTGGCACAATGGGCGTAGCCCACTGGGTCTGTGCGACTGGTTCTAGCACACTTTGCTTGATTAGATGCTCAAGCTCTTCTTCATTTTTTTCCTGCAGTGCAAAAGGCACATTCCTGGCTTTCATGCAAATTGGTGCAATAGATGGATCCAGATGGAGTGACAATGGCTCCCTTTTGTATTCTCCCAATTCTTCAGAAAATACCCTTGGAATTCATTAACGATTGCTGCAAGCTGACCTGTAGTAAGGGTGTGAATTCTTTGAACACTAGTCCCTATTGATAGTTTCTCTCCAAGAGGTTTTTCCTCTCCCCCTCCACAATTATAAGTGGAAGCTTCCCTTGGAAGGAGCCATACTGTACATCTACCGTGCAGCATCCAACAGTATCGACCTTCTTTGCATCGTCATCATGCAGAATGCATGATGGACTTGACAACTTTGGAGCAAGGGTCCCCAAAAATATGGGCTTAAAGGTGTCTCTATTAATTATGGATACCCCAGACCCTGAATCCACTTCCATTTTGCACTTCCGGCCATTGATTAATACTGTTGCATACAACACAGAATCATGAGGTTCCTTGCCACAGACCTTCTGAATGTGATATAGTTGTTGGGTTTCATCATCCTGTGGACAATCAACCTCATGGGACTCTAGGTGGAATGACTCCTTGTTATAGTTCCTTGGCTTTGTGCTGGCAGATTTAGAATGGCACTCACTTAAGGTGACCCTTCTTGCAAAACCTGCACTCAGCATCCTTGAATCTGCACAGAGAGTGCTGATGTGGCCCTCCACAGTCTGAGCAGGAATAGCTAATCCAGGGCCTATCTGCAGATTTTATGGAGGGTGCATTTCTTGCATTCTGTTTACCTTGCTGCCCAGAATTCTCAGCCTGCTTGCTCCAGATGGCATTTACATCCTCTGCATCTCTCTTGAGTTCTGTGACATACAGTGATGCCAAGTCTCACTGGCTAATACCCTTTCTTGAGCCATTGCAAATGTCAAGTTTGGCTCGGAAAGGCGGTATCGTTGTACTGCTTCATCATAAACCCCACAGACAAGGTGACCCCTCAACATATCCTATAGAAAATTCCCAAAGTTGCAGTGTTGAGAAAGATGACGCAGTCCTGCAATATAAATGGCAATGCCCTCTCCAGGTTGCTGCATTTGTTTTGTGAAATTGAAATCTCTAGGCAGTAAGAAATGTATCTTTAGTAACTTAAAAGTTCATCCAATGTCTTAGTACTGGGTGAGGCAGGAGCAGTGAGGGATCTTATTATGGCAAATGTCTGTGGCCCACAAACAGTTAAGAACACAGCTGGCTTTTGTTCAGCATTAGCTATCTTATTTGCTTCGAGGTAGAATGAAAGTCGTTCTGCATAAGAATCCCAGGAAGCAGGTTGACTAACATCAAACTCTTCAATATGTCCAAGAGCAGCCATTTTGATTTTAATTCTCTTTTTTTAAAAACACAGGAGTTGCTCAAGTTAAGTGGGTCTAGCTGACTCCTTACCATTAACTGTGTAAATGGATTCACAGTCCTTGCTGCCTCTAAAGCTCTCAGTATCCCATCCTCATCGCCCAAAAAATGTTGCATCGGTAGTAGGGATGACTGCAGAATCAGGAGGCCTCAAACACAACTGTTCTTTCTTCAGCAAACACAGAAGTGAGGGCTTAGCAGAAGCTCCGCCCACTGTTGCTGCTCCCAACTCCACAGGAGCTGCCAAGGTTCACAAACAATAACTAACCTGCAGAACCCCCAAGAATACATAACAGTAATACTGTGCTTTGACCATTGCCTGTACTTTCAACGCTATGGCCTTAGCCTGATTCCATACAGCACTGAAACCTTTGTGCTTGACTATTTGCCTGACTAACTGATTTGCCCCCTGCATTTGCCTAGCACATAGTCTGATCCAACTAGAGCAGGACACCCAATCCTTCCTCTCCCTGTGATGTTCAGCCCAAACCTGCCTGTTCCTTCTTTTCTTCCAGCATTCCCCTCTACTTTCCTTCCAAATCTTCTTCCTTGCCCCCTTTCCTCTACCTTCTGTGCCCCACTCTCCAGTCCTGCCACTGCCCACTCAGCATTTTGAACACACCCACCCACACACACACACCCATGGAATTGTGCATAACTTTATTTTATTTTGAATTAAAGTTCTGGATGAATGGGCTAATTAACCTAAGGGGAATTCATTAAATTTACATTCTGGGTGGGAATTTGGAAATTAATTGGGGGTGACCCCCTAATTTGCCCTTGGCTTGATTTTGGATTAGCACTCTTGTCAAATTCTTGAAACTCCATTTTAGTGTAAAAGTCCCTATTTTTAAATGTGTGAGTGACTCTGTGTGTGGGGGGGGGGGAGACCAACCCACTAGCTGCTCTTTTTGTCCTTTTTTTTGCCGTTTTGCAAATCGATTTTAACTGAAGAGAAACTACTTATTTGGGATTATCTGGGGCAGAGTGCATATTAATGGAAAAAATATTTCTTTGAGGTGATTTAGAGGAGAAATTAATTGGCTGGCTTTTCCATCTGTGAAATTTAAATAATTCCTAGTAATTATTTCTAAATTTGCATGTATAGGCATATACAAATCTTGTACAGTCTTGAATCCTATGGGTCTGGGCCCTTAATCTTTTAAATGCCCAGCAATAGCCCTGATTCAGGATCAGGAACTGCAGGATAAGCAATGCAGAAAGTGGGAGCTTCACCAATAGGGATGGCGGAGAATTCCACCACGGATTTCAGTGAGGCCGAATGCACTGGCATTCAGCCCCCCAAAACCCGTGGCGGAACGGCCTCCCCCCTTCCCCCTCCCCCCCACAGATTCCCCCCGGGATGAAGCTTAGCTGGGGCGGTGGTTCCGGCAGCGGCGGCAGCTGGTCTCTGGGCCAGCTGCCCAGATAGGCTACATAAGTATTTACGTAGCCTATCATGGCAAAGGCAGCCACACAAATGGTGGCCACCACGCCATTTGCGTAGCTGCCTTTGCCGTGATAGGCTACGTAAATACTTACGTAGCCTATCACAGCAAGCTAAAAAAAAAAAAAAAGGAAGATTGTACGCAAATGGTGGCGGCTACGGCAGCCGCCACTTGTGTTCCCTTTTTTTCGCTGTTTTAGCTTAAGTAAATATTTACATAGGCTAAAACAGCAAAAAAAAATAATAATAATAACCCACTACGCTATTTTCATTCCCCTTTTTTTCACCGTAATAGCTTACGTAAATATTTACATAGGCTAAAACAGCGAAAAAAAGGGAACACAAATGGCGGCCGCCGTAGCTGCCGCCATTTGCGTATGCTGGTGGGGGTTTTTTCCGGAAGGCTGCCCAGCAGCCAGATGTCCGGCTGTATCACCAACTGTCTCATGAGTTAAGACTACCAACTTCTCCCACCAGGTGCATTAACAGCATTTTCTCAGTCCATGCTGGATAGCTTGAAACTGCAACTGCATTCAAAGTCAGAAAAATATAGTCACAAATCAGGACTTTAAAAAGATGAGAGGACAAGAGAAAATACTGGAATGAGAACAACATACTGTGGCGTGAATGAACAAATGATGTAAATTGCAGAGAAAATGTCTAGTGTGAAAGAAAACATACTGAAAATTAATCAAATTTATGACAGTTACTATGGAATTAAGAAAAGGCAATTATTACTTTACATCGTGATATTTATCTTGACCCTAACTTTAGAATATCAGGGTGTTTTAATTTCAGCTCCATTTGGTTTTCCATTATCAAACTGTCAAGGAGTAGGAAGCTGTCATCTCTGAAGCCCTAACAATTATGGAAAGTTAATAAAATCTTTTGCAATAGCTGGATATTTTCTCTCGGCCTATTACCCCTCCTTTTTGTAAAAGACATCTGAATAAATATTTCCTCAATTTTTCTACTCTGCTAGGAAATTATGATAATATCTATTTGTAACATATCTGTTCCCACAGCAACCAGCTGGAATATCACTAACTAAAATTATCAGTGTACTAAGAAAATCAATGCAGGCAAGATCAGTTGTGAGATTCTTACCCAAATGTTCATATTAATAAAAAAATGAAAGGTTAAAAATACAGAACTCACCCATCCCCAATTCACTTATCAAAAACCTGTCAGGACCAGAGTTAGGAATGGGCTTCAGTCCAGGGAAGGTATCTTTAAGTTCCCCGTCTGTCTTTGGAGGACTTCCTACACATGTAACCTCCAGATTGTTCACAGACCTTTCCTATTGCATGTATGTGTTAATTGGCTCTGTCTCCTTCAACTGACTTGGCCGGAGCCTCAGCTTTCAGTGCATCCTTCCCTGATTTGCTAGTGGAAAGGACTGCAGCTTACAGCCCTTTTGCTCCTTCTTCTTGTTCACTCGCGATTTGAGTCTCGCAGTTGGCCCACTCTTCTAGAAGGGAGGGCCAACTATGAGTTTCACAGATTGGGAGTAATGATTGGACAGGATCAAGAAAGCCAGAGGCAAAACACTTTCACAGTGACTGAGTGTACGTGCCATTTTGGATAGACCCATCTCACCTCCCATCTAGTAACACTGATTGAGCCTCAGTAATCAGCTCGATTACACCACTGTGCCTCAACACAAACCCTTTTCTCACCCCTTCCTCCTTTCTTGTAAAAATCATGAGGATCCTTGCCTCAGATCCCTGCTTTTGCACCATGGCTGTGCCCACGAGTGGCAGATCTGTGATTTTTCTGCCTCAGTCCATGGAGGCAGATGTGCTCTGTGATTGGATGGTGGTTTGGGGTGGGGGTCTCCCCTTTAAAAATCATATGAAATCATGAGGTTCCCTTTTTGATTTCATGGATCCTTGTTTTACCTTCTTCCCGTGCTATCACAGCTATGTTAGTGTCTCCTCATCCCATCCTTCTGTAATAGGTTTACCAATCATTCTTGTTTGTTCATTTAAAAATCCAGAAAATTTCACTGTAGCTTATCTCCCCCCTCCCTCACATGCACCCCTTTTCAATTCTCTCTCAATCATTAGTTTGCTCTTACTTTGATTCTGTAGTGTGTGTGTGTGTGTGTGTGTGTATAGTACTTTCCCTTGTTCTTGGCGCCCCTCCATCTCCCCTTCTCAATTCCTGTATTCCTTCCCTTTCCCATTTTTGATCTCTTTTCCCTTAAAAAAATTAAAAATTAAACCCCCCTTTCTCTTCTGTTAGGATTATAGTTAGTCCACCCCACCCCTTGCTTGTAGTTTAGTGTCGCTTTTCTTTTGCTTGTGTGTGTGCTTGTGCTATGTGGACAAGCAAACAGCATGTGACAAAGGAGTACACACAGTCCACATTTCCAAAAACAGGGGGCAAAGGACCGCACATTAACATGTTATTTAAATAATATAATACTACACTGTGTGTTGCAAAGCAAGCAAGCCCAATATGAGGCACCTTCGGGGTCTTGGCAGGGGCAGAGGTGGGCGAGGTGCTGCTATGCCCTCCTGGCAGGGTTGCTGTGTTGCTTCCTGGCTTTGTCAGTTCAGCAGACAACTGTCATTACTCTTCGTTCAAGTCAGTGTGCCCACCCGGCAGGGTTGCTGTCTTCGTTTGCTTCCTGTCTACCCGCCAGTGTTTCCCCAGGCAATTCAGCCAGAGACCCTGAGGTTATTGACTGTGAATAGGAAAGTAGTACTAGGAGAAAGGGGTTATTTGCACTTCAAAGAAATGTACACCAGATATTAGGGATAGTGACCTCCTCGCCACTTCACCACCTAACTTGATTATCCCTTTATAAACTTTGGTTTGAGTTTCTGAGAACAGCACACTTTACCTGCACCTTGCACAAAAACTAGTGGGCCAAGCTGCCTGAGATTTGGCAGGTTTGAAGCCCTCCAGGGATGCTGAGAGGGGCCCAGATTTCAAGCATTTCTGTGGAAACAATGACAAGTTATAGGTGTTTGCTTTGAGAGTTTTTGTGGGAAAAAATCAAATTTTAACTCCACCTAGCACAAAAACATGTGGGCCAAACTGTCTGAGATCTGGCAGATGGAATTCCCTCCAGGGGTCCTTAGAGGTCCCCAAATTTCATGTATGTATCTTAAAAACTAAAAGCGTTATGGCCATTTGTGTTTTCCCATGCAAGTCAATGGGAAAACATCCAAAATGAGTGATTCAGATGTCCATATCTCACTTCAGATTCATATCCGAGTCGAAGCAGATGGAATCCGAATCAGAGCAGAGTGGGGCTGCTTTGGAAGATCTGAAGCAGCATCTGAAGTGGAGCAGGGGGTCCGTGCACAGCCCTAATCATTATGCTGTAAAAATTTATTTCACTTTTTCCTGGAGGTTCCACCGAGATGGAGGCATCTCCCTTTGCGACACTGTGCCTATTTGAGGTCCTTTGCACCTCCTAGTTTCCCAAGGTGAGTTGCTGATGTTGCGGATTTCATTTCTGACTTACGCTGCTATTGAGTTCTTGTGGCTCATGTTCACTCCATTTCTTTCTGTTTTGTCTGTTTCTGTCTTTGGTCTGTAACTAGGGTACTGTTTGGTCTGGTTAACTGGGAGGTTTGTGTGACTGTTAAAGAGACTTGTCTTGTGTTACCCGTGGTCCCAGACATGCACCTGCCTCCCACCCTTTGAAAGCTCCGAGGCTAGAAGGACAAAGCCAAGGTGTGCATGTGGAGTCTGAATCTAGAGCAGCCACCCCTGGGACCGGCAAGTCCATGTCGCAGAATGCAAGGGCGCTAGTTCCAGCAAGTAACCCTTCGTGTCTCTGCATGTGGCACGACCCTGACGAACCGCATACGACCTTCCTGTGTCTCTGGAGGGCTCTGTTTGTTTCCAGGGGATCTGTTAGTTCAAAGGCGCACCCTGTTTCTGTCCCGACCAAAGGCACCCCAGCTTACTGTATGCGCATGCAGTATGGGGAACAAACTTGCAAGTTTTTGGAAAAGTTGAATTTTTACACCCAAGATAACCTCAGTATTTCCAACCACAGGGACCTTTAACATGGACAAAATTGTCTATCTCAGAGGAGTCTTAGAAAGCTGTGGCAGTAGAACACCTGACACTCTGTAGTCTGCATTTTTTAGTTGGTTTGAGTTCTCTAAGAGAAAAAACTGATTCCCAAGTAGCGTCCTGGAAAGATTCTTACAAAAAGTTAAAAGAAAAATGAAAGGAAATGCACGCCAAGACAATACCTAGTGCACCACCAATGATTGGTCTGGCACCCGTGTTTGTCTGATCTCCCTAAAAGAAAGCCACCCTCTTATCCCTTGCCAAAGCGAGACACACTTGATGAAAATGCAGAAGATCCTCAGAAATTCCAAGAAGAATTTACTTTAGTATGTGAGACTTATGCTCCAAGTCAGTCTGATCTGTATCAGCTGTGCCATCTTATTACTACCCCATCTCAGTTGAAGAAGTAGACAGAAGCCACACAATGGGACATTGCTGCCAGGCCACAAGATCCTCCATCTACCCAAGCACATATAGCTACTTGCCAGGCTATATGCAATCAAATGGCACAGGACATACCCACTGCTTTTCCTCCAAAAGTAGACTGGGTAGGTATTCAGAATTCCCACAAAAGCCAGAAGAATGTGTCGGTGATTACAGGGCCAGGCTCACTCAAGTCTTTAAACAACATTCAGGTGTTACAGATCCTGGAACAAATGACCCAGGAATGCTGTCTGGCATCTTTGTAAATGGTCTTACTCCAGATGTAGGAAACTGGCTGAAAAAAATGGAAGTGGGTTGGCAAAAACAAACACTGGCCCCATCTCCTGGCCTTCTGATGCTGAAAATGCTTTTTCAGCTCTTAAACAAGCTCTGGCAGCCGCCTCTATGCTCAAACTGCCAGATTATTCTAAACCTTTCACTCTGTTTTGTCATAAACAAACAGGATGGATGTGCCCTTGGTGTTCTCACCAAAGAACACAGGTCTAAACAACATCCTGTTGCTTATTTCAGTGCCTCTCTTGACCCAGTTGCTCAGGCGTTCCCACCTTGCTTTCATGCAGTTTGAGTTGCAGCTCAGTTAGTTGAGCAGTCTGAAAATCTTGTTCTCCGGTCACCCTTAAAGCTCATGGTCCCTCATGTTGTGGAATCTCGTCTAAAACCTAACACCTTTCTAGTGCCAGACTCACAGGCTATGAGATTCTGTTGCTCTCGGCATCTCATATTTCTGCTCAGCATTGTAGTTCTCTAAATCCCACCACTCTTCAAGATGAGGGTGAACCCCATGATTGTATTGCCTTAGTGTCTTTTGTCTACTCAACCTAGACCTGATCTTTTTGACACCCTGATTCCAAATCTCTTTGATTCTCTTTGTAAATGGCTCATGTCAGCAAGCCACAGATGGAACTTTGGTTTCTGGCTATGCTGTTAGAACTCCTTATGAGTGCCTTCAATCAGCACCTCTCCCTTATGTATGCTCTACTCAAGTAGTTGAGCTCATTGCTCTTACATGGGCCTGCTACATAGTTGAAGCCAAAACTGTTAAATCTACGCTGATTCCCATTATGCCTTTAGTGTTGTCCATGATTTTGGTCAACTGTGGAAACAATGTGGTTTTATGACCTCTTCTGGTTCAGTCATTAAAAAATGGTCCTAATGTTGCAGTTCTCTTGTATGCTCTTTTGTAGCCTGCTTGCCTTGCCATGATAAAATGTGAAGGTCATTGAGTCTAAAGGTAACGCACTTGCGGACCACCATGCTTGACTTGCTGCACTGTCTGTTCCACAGCCTGAAGCATTTTTACATGCTCTGGTGGCTGACCTCCCTTTTGATTTTTCTCAGTTAACAGTCCAAGATTTGGCACCAAACCTTGAAAAGAAAAAACGGATCTCTACAGGTTGCATTTCCCTCTGGCGTTCCCATGACGGCTGCTTGGTAGTTCCCAGAGTGTTATACCATTCCCTCACCACGTGCTCCATCAGGTGTCGCATGCTGGAAAGCAGGGGATATGACAATTCAGAAACATTGGTATGCTCCAAATTTTCTTGCTGCAGTGGCCTACGTCTGTACATGTTGCTCAACCTGCCAAAGCTACAACATAGGAAAAGTTGTAAAGGTTGGACAAGGTTACAGAGGCTTCCCAGAAGGACCCCTCCCTGCAAATTATTCAGATGCCAAAGCAGCCTGGCTATGAATACATAAAATAATTGTCTGTCTGTTTTCTGGTTGGATAGAAGCATAAGAGTTTGAGGTGGGTGGCTAAAGCATCCCCTGATCTCTGTGTGGAATGAAGATCTGACCAGGGCTGTTGACACGGTCGCTCCTAGAGTCCTCTCCTACCTGCTTCCAGACAAGCTCCATGGTTTACAGAAGAACTGAGGGAGCTGAAGTGTCAAGGGCGACGACTAGAGTGCTGATGGCGGAAATCTTGACTTGAATCCGATAAGAAGCGTCATAAGGATCATTTGAAGACCTACAAGGTCGTGATACATGCAGAGAAGAGAGCTTTCTACTCTGCACATATCACGTCCGCAAACTTGTACCCAGCTGAGCTGTTCAGCGTGGTTAGGGAACTGAATCACACCCCCACACCCCCCCACACACACACTGAATCTGATCTTAGAGCCTTCAGTAGCTCACTTGACACCTTTAATGAGTTTTTCGCGGATAAAATCTCTCAGATATGAGCCGACTTGGACATTGTCATGGGGACAGAAATCAACAGTGGGGTGTCCAGCAACTGTGCTTGCATGATTAAATTAGATCATTTTCAGCTTGTGACTCCTGATGATGGACAAGCTGCTTGGTTTGGTCAAAAAAGACAACTTGCCCTCTCAATCCCTGCCCATCCTGGCTTGTAGTCCAGGGAGGGGAGATGGTAAAGCAACTTTTGCTGAATATTATTAATGCCTTCCTAAGAGAAGGTAATTTTCCATCATGTCTGAAAGAAGCAATTGTTAGACCACTACTGAAGAAGCCTTCCCTTGACCCCCTAGACTTCAATAATTATAGGCCACTAAGTCATCTACCATTTTTGGGCAAGGTAATCAAGACAGTGTCCATTCAACTCCAAGCAGTTTTGGATGAAATTGATTATCTGGACCCATTTCAAACCGGCTTCAGAGCAGGATACGGAGTTGAGACTGCCATGGTCTCCTTGGTGGATGATCTTCACCTGGGAATTGATAGGGGGAGTGCATCCCTGTTGATTCTTTTGGATCTCTCAGCAGCATTTGATATCAACCATGGTATCCTTCATTGCCTGAGGGAGTTGGGGGCACTGCTTTGCAGTGGTTCTGCTCCTTTCTCTCAGGACAGTTCCAGATGGTGTCGCTCGGGGATAGTTGTTCCTTGAAAAAGGAACAATTACGTGGAGTCCCTCAGGACTCCATGCTATCCCTGATGCTGTTCAATATCTATATGTGTGAAGGATTGTTGGTCTCACCCCAGGTCCAACTTGGCCACTAGTCTTCCCCAGATTACCCTGTAGCTTCCTTTCCAGGCCCATAGGCACTGTATTTAGCACTGAAGTTAGACAGGACACACCGCAACAACTGGAAGTTGGATAAAAGTTTATTAGGGGAAAGGAACAAAGGGGAAGGGAAAGGGGAGAGGTGGTAGGTTGTACAGGAAATTACAAGCACGTTACAGTACTCAAAAACCAGAAACGCCAATCACCAGGGCACACACTCCCAGGAGCAAAACAATAAAGCTAGCTAGTCTATCCTATACATACCAAAGTATGGGCCTCTCAGGATAGCCATCGACCAGCAGCACCCCCTAGTACTATCAGGGCAAAAGAAGAGATACCCACTCCTTCTTTGGCCCCCTTTTTATTGCCCAGCCCTAGCAACTCAAGGCAGATTTGAAACACCCAATCATAACTCAGTCCCAAGACACCCCACTGCACCCTCCAAGGAGGCTGAATCTTCCCACCAGATGCAGCTGTTATCACTTTCCCAGTTAGCCGGAGCAGAGTGTGGCCTTGAGCTGCCAGGCTGAGAAATGGCCAAAAAACAATCAGCTTCCAGGTGGCTACTTCGTATGTGAGAACCCAAACGGCCCTCATGGCTTCAGCTTCTACTATCCTTATTCTTGACATCCCCTCCCTTTAAAAGAGGAGAGCCTGGGGGACAAGCCCCCGATTCTCTATTTCCCACCCCCTTCCCTAAAACTCTAAAGTAAAACATCTCTCAGCAGAAAAAAGAAAGAAACAGAATCGGAAAACCTTAACACTGTGTTCCCCAAAGCCAAGCCCAGCTTGGTCTAGGCTCGCTGACTGGAAGCTCCCTCTCATGCCACTTGGCTCACATTATGGATACATGAGATGCTATCCACCAGGATATTCTTCATGCCCTGGCTATGAGAAACAACGAAATCATAGTCTTGCAGGGCTAGACTCCATCGTAACAGCTTCTGGTTTGACCCCTTCACCCGGTCCAACCAGCACAGGGGAGAATGGGCAGTTTGTAACTGGAACTTTTGGCCCCACAGATAAGGGCGAAGCTTTCCCAGAGCCCACACAATGGCTAGACACTCCTTCTCCACAGAAGCCAGGCTCCGTTCCCAGGGCAAAAGTTTTTTTTACTCAAATAGACTACAGAGTGAAGTTCTTGATCTGGCCCTTCTTGCAGTAGGGCTGCCCCCATCCCCGCCTCAGAGGTGTCTGTCTAGAGGACAAAGGGGGCCTCAAAATCAGGCACCTGAAGAATCGGGTAGTCCACTAATTTGGCTTTCAGCTGGTCAAAGGCAGGTGGTTCGGTCCACCTCACTTGCACAGGTTGTTTTTTCTTGCACAGATCGGTCAGGGGGGCAGCCATATTACTGAAATGGGGCACAAATTGGCAATAGAGTACAGGCAGGTAGCACAGAATTGCAGGGATGGCGTCAGGAAGGCTAAAGCTGAGAACGAGCTGAGGTTAGCGAGGAATGCTAAAAACAACAAAAAAGCTTTCTTCAGGTACGTGCATAGTAAAAGGCAGAGGAAAGAAACAGTGATTCAGCTACTAAATAAGGATGGCAAAATGATCACAGATGACAAAGAAAAGGCAGAAGTGCTCAATTCCTACTTTAGCTCAGTCTTCTCCCAAAAGAGGGTCTATGACCCCCCTGGAAAAGGCGAAGTACAGGCTGAAGGGGCAGGATTGCAGCTTGAGATCGATAGGCATATGGTCAAGGAACACCTCATTACATTGAATGAGTTCAAATCTCCAGGGCCAGATGAACTGCAGCCTAGAGTAATAAAGGAACTGGCAGAAGAACTCTCAGAACCACTGTCTATTATCTTTGAGAAATCATGGAGGTTGGGTGACATGCCAGGTGACTGGAGGGCTAATGTTATCCCTATCTTCACAAAGGGCAAAAAGGAGGAACCTGAGAACTACAGACCAGTCAGTCTGACATCAATCCCTGGGAAAATTCTGGAGCAGATTATAAAGCAATCAGTCTGTGAGCACCTTGAAAACAATGCAGTGATTACTCGAAGCCAACATGGATTTGTCAAGAACAAGTCCTGCCACACTAATCTGATCTCATTTTTTGATCAAGTAACCTCCCTTGAGGACCGTGGGAATGCTGTGGACATCATATACCTCGACTTCAGCAAAGCTTTGGACAAAGTGCCCCATGATATCCTGATGAGCCAACTAGTTCAAAGTGGACTAGATGAAACAACTCTCACATGGATCCACAGTTGGCTACAGCATCAGAATAAAAGAGTGCTCATCAATGGGACCTTCTCAAACTGGGGAGAGGTAATGAATGGAGTACCGCAGGGCTCAGTCCTGGGCCCAGTGCTCTTCAACATTTTTATTAATGACTTGGAGGAGGAGGTGCAGGGAATGCTGATCCAATTTGCAGATGACACAAAATTGGGAGGGATAGCTAATACCCTGGAAGAAAGAAACAAAATTCAAAGTGATCTGGATAGACTGGAGCGCTGGGCAGAAAACAACAGAATGACATTTCATAGGGATAAATGCCAAGTTCTGCACTAGGAAAAAGAAACCAAATGCAAAGCTACAAGATGGGGGATACGTGGCTCAACAACACTACAAGTGAGAAAGATCTTGGAATTGTTGTCGATCACAAGCTGAATATGAGCCAACAATGTGATGTGGCTGCCAAAAAGGCAAATGCTGTTTTGGCCTGCATTAATAGAAGCATAGCTTCCCAATCCTGGGAAGTACTAGTTCCCCTCTACTCAGCACTGGTTAGGCCTCACCTGGAGTACTGTGTCCAGTTCTGGCCGCCACACTTTAAGAAGGATGCAGACAAACTGGAGAGATGGAGGGCAACAAAGGCCTAGGAGAGGAGGGCAACAAAGATGATCAGGGGACTGGAAACAAAGGCCTATGAGGAGAGACTGAAAGACCTGGGCATGTTTAGCCTTGAAAAGAGAAGACTGAGGGGAGATACGATAGTGCTCTTCAAGTATTTGAAAGGTTGTCCCAGAGAAGAAGGCCAGGATCTCTTCTCGATCATCCCAGAGTGCAGGAGATGGAATAATGGGCTCCAGTTACAGGAAGCCAGATTCCGGCTGAACATCAGGAAAAACTTCCTGACTGTTAGAGCAATACAGCAATGGAACCAATTCCCTAGGGAGGTGGTGGGCTCTCCCACATTGGAGGCATTCAAGATGAGGCTGGACAGCCATGTGTCGGGGATGCTCTGACTTGGATTTCTGCACTGAGCAGGGGGTTGGACTTGATGGCCTTGTAGGCCCCTTCCAACCCTACTATTCTATGATTCTATGATAGTATCCGGCTGGGCCCAAAAAGGACTGTACCTGCTCTTGGTCTTGGGCACTGGCCAATCCCGATTTTAGCATCAAGGGGTCTGATAGTGCCCCCCCCCCCATGGCCCAGATAGGTCTGAACTGGCATTTTGAGGCCTTCACCAAGTCTGAACTGGCATTTCGAGGCCTTCACAGTCAATCCAGCCTCTTGAATACACCCAAACACTTGGCAGACATGCTCCAAATGGGATTCCCAGGTCTGGCTAAAAATAGCCACATCATCCAGATACGCACAGGCGAAAGCCCCCAGCCCATTCAGCAGCCCGTTAATAAGTCTCTGAAAGGTAGTTGGACCTCCCTTTACGCCGAAGGGCAAAACTGTGAACTCATAGAGGCCTATGAGGTCATGAAAGATGATCTTAAGGCCGCTTCCTCATTGAGGGGCACCTGCCAGTACCCTTTAGTCAGGTCAATCATCGTTGACCCTCCCAAGGTCCTCTAGAAGAGCCTCAATCCCAGGCATTGGATAGGGATCGGGTTGGCTCAACAAACTGAGCTTTCTATAGTCAACACAGAATGCCCCTGACATCCCTTTTCTCCACCAAGACCACTGGAGAGGACCAGGGGCTACAGGAGGGCCAGATTACCCCAAAATCTAACATAGCTTGAATCTCCTGGGCAATATCAGTGGCATGTTTGCCGGTGGCTCAATAGGGGGGAGAATGGATAGGGAGATGGTCCCCAGTCACTATGGAGTGTTGAGCTCAGGATGTCTGCCCAGGCACCACTGAAAACATGGCCTTGTAATCCTGAAGGAGTGTCTCCAGTTGTTGGCACTGAGTAGTTGTCAAAGATGGAGGAAGAACAACATCTTCAAGCCCCCCAGTCCCCTGGCACTCCTCCGGCATATCCACCACCTCCCCAACATCCTCCTTTTCAGCCAAAACCCGAAACACCATATGGTCCTGACTCATGTAGGGCTTTAACATATTTACATGAAACACTTTCAGCTTATGGAGTGAATCTGGGAAGGACATCAGATAGTTAACCACCCCTAGTCTTTGTTTGACCACCAGGGGGCCATCCCACTTGTCAGACAACTTATCCGGTTTGAGGGGTTTAAGCACCATCACCTGGTCCCCAGGTTGGAACACCCGCAGTTTGGCATGTCGGTCATACCAGGTTCACTGCCCCTCTTGGGCTCGAGCCAGATTCCTTTGAGCCATCTCCCAAACATCCCTCAAGGTATTCTGAGAGTTTTGCATAAAAGCCATAACAGATTGAGGGGAGGAGGCCACTGTCCCCTCCCCTTCTGCTCATAACAGGGCCAATGGGCCTCAGATCTCCCTGCCAAACATCAGTTCATTAGGCAAAAATCCTAGACTCTCGATAGACAAACAACAAAAATGGCCAGGCTTGATCCCAATCAGCAGGATGTTGAACGGTGTAGGCCCGAATCATCTGGCCCAGAGTCTGGTTAAACCACTCCACCAACCCATTTGTTTGATGGTGGTACAGGGCGCTAAAGGAGGTCTCTACCCCCCCTCAAATCTCCCATAGCTTCTGCAGCAGTCCAGAAATAAACCCAGTGACCCGATCTGACATAATGGTCTTGGGCATTCTTAGAGGAGAACAAATGGAGAGCAGGGCTTTAGCCGGAGTGGTTGCTGTTATATTTGACAAAGGTACAGTCTCAGCCTATTGAGTGGCAAAGTCTATAACAGTCAAAATAAACCTCTTTCCTGTCCTAGTGTGTGTGACGGGGGAAGGTCCCATGATGTCAATTCTAATACATTTGAAAGGGGCCTCAACCAAAGGGAGGGGTTGGAGAGGGGCCTTTAGGTGGTCCCGATTAACCCCAGCTCCCTGATTTGCATCACAGGATGAACAATAGTCATTCACCGCCTTGGCCACGAGGGGCCAGTAGAACCCTTTCGTTACTCAGCTCTGTGTGCGTCTGATGCCAAGATCCCCCGCCGCCACCCAGCAACCTCATGGGTCAGGTTTGGGGCACAGCCAGCTGATGCTGGTGAGTCCATTTCGTCCCACATCCTTTGGGAGCAAACTCTCTATACAAAGCCCCATTTGCACCAAAGAAACACACCAGGTAGATTGAAGAAACAGCTGTAATACCCCAGTCAGCCTCTTCTTGGCACTTCTGTAATGTAGGATCTGAAACTTGGGCAGCAATGAAGGCAGGGCTGGGGCTACCTCCCTGCCCCCAAGTCCATCTTCATCCTCCCCCTCCTCAGGCCTAAGTTCTCCAGCTGGCCTGGCCTCCCCCTCCGGGCCTGCATCATTGGACCCTGCCACCGGGGCTGGAATGGCCTCCTCTGCCTCAGCTGGTGGAAGGCTCCCCAGTTGTTCCTCTGCCTGGTCAGGAGCTCCTCCCTGTGCTTTAGCAGCCTGGCTACGGGCAACGGCCTTCATTTGCGCATACTGAAATGCAAGGTCATTTCTGATCAACACCCCCCACGGGGAGGAAGATTTCTCCTGATGGATGATCACATCTAGCTCCCCCTTCCAGCCCCGATACTCCACCTGGACCCTAGTGATGGGGACTTCGATATTCGGGGAGTTATAAGGGGTCACAGAATACATCTGGCCTTCCCAAAGTTTCCCATCCTCCAAATATCTTTGGTCCACAGCTGTAACATCAGCCCCTGCATCCCGGTAAGCCATGACTCGAGCCCCATTAATAACAATGCACTCACAAAACTGCATCTGGCTCCCCGGCTGCAAAAGCTGCATTGCTGTGGAGGAGCCAGATGCCGGGGCTCCAGGGGTAGCAAAGCTGCATTGGTCACTCCCAGCTGGTCTGGAGATGTCTGGGGCCCCAGCCTCCGGCCAGGTTCATGAGGCTGCTGGCAGGGGGGTTTCCAATGGGAGGCTGGTCCTCACGCTGGCAGGGGCAGCATTCAGCGGCAGCAGAATATCAGCTTCCAGCCCACTCAAGCCTTCCCCTCCCTCATCTCATTCTGAAGTATCTAGACCAGCAGCAGGCATCAGGGGGTGGCCGATCAAGGCTACCTTCGACTGGGTCTCATTTGCCTTCTTTTTAGCCAACTTTGGGCAGTCTCGCTTCAGGTTGCCCACCTCCTTACAATAATAACAGCCCCCAGTCTGCGGAGTGGAAGTGGCTCTGGGCGGGAGCTCTCACTGTCCCCCTTCAGCTGCTCGGGGGGGGGGCTGCTACTCCCCTTGGCCTCAGCCCCCTTCTTGCTTCCCCCTGCTCCAGCTCCTCCAGGCTGTTTAGAGCGAGTGGAACATGAAAATTCCCTCTGGCGGTGTATACTCAACTGGTCAGCCATGAGCCCCGCCTCTCTCACAGTCCTAGGGCTTCGATCACTGACCAGGGCAGCCAGCTCCAAGGGAAGAAGGGAAAGAAACTGCTCCAGCCTCACCAGCTCATGCAGCTCATCCAGGGAGCCCACTGGGAGAGATCATCAGTAGGTTTAGCGCTGAGTGTTATTAGTATGCTGATGACACCCAACTCCATTTCTCCTTAACATCTTCATCCAAGGAAGGTATGACTCCTCTGAATGACTTCCTGAAGTCGGTAATGGGCTGAATAAGGGAGAACAAGCTGAAATTGAATCCAAGCAAGACAGAGGTGCTCATCGTGAAGGGTCCTAATTCAGGTATTGAGGTAAGCCAACCAGTTCTGGATGGGGTTGCACTCCCCCTGAGGGAGCAAGTTCATAGCTTGGGGGTGCATCTTGACCCAGCCCTGCTCCTGGCACCCCAGGTGGAGGCAACGGTGAGAAGTGCCTGTTATCAGCTTCGGCTGATATGCCAGCTCCGCCCATTCCTGGAACATGTGGACCTGGTAATGGTGGTGCACGCGCTGGTAACCGCTAGGCTTGATTTCTGCAATCCGGTGTACTTGGGGCTGCCTTTATATTTAGTTTGGAAACTTCAACTGGTACAAAATATGGCAGCCAGGTTGGTCTCTGGGACACCCCGTGGAGACCATATTACACCGGTTTTAAAACCTTTACACGGGCTTCCGATTTTTTTCCAAGCAAACTATAAAGTGCTGGTTCTTACCTTTAAAGCCTTCCATGGTCTATGTCCAAGGCACCTTAGGGAGCGCCTTCTCCCCTACATCCCAGCCCGCCACCTAGGGTCCTCTGAGGGCTACCTGCTGCGGCTGCCAAATGTGAGAGTGGCAGCCACACGTGAGAGGACCATCTCCTTGCTGCTCCCCAGTGGGGGAATGACGCGCTGCTTGAAATGCGCCTGCTGACCTCGCTGAAGGTTTTCAAGCAGGCATTAAAGACCCTGTTATTCCGGCCGGCCCCCCCTTTTTAGGACTCTGGCTCCTTTCGCTGACTTCTGTATACTGTTTTAAGCAGTTCTTTAAAGCTGTGTTTTATTGCTGGATTTTTTAGAAATTGTTTTTAATTCAAAGTTGTTTTTAGTTATATGTTTGTATATATTGTCTATATGTCTTATGTAAATGGTTTTTAAACTTTGTGTATTGTATTTTAGTGTTTTAACTTTTGTAAACCACCCAGAGAGCTTCAGCTATGGAGTGGTATAGAAATATAATAAATAATAATATAAAAGCTTTGTTTTAACTGTGTGCAGGGAGAACCTCTCTACAAGGTTTTTGTGGGAATCTCCGCATACGTATGCCTTCTCTTTCTTCTTTTCTACTTTCTTAATAAAATGAGTGAATACTCATAATGCCGTGAAAATTTATTTGACATACGTTGCAGCTGTCACACATACAAGGTCAAGGCTACACTGTAGGAAGGTTGCCTTGACAGCCTTGCACAGCTGACGGGTGGGAAAACGAGGTGTAGGTCACCCCCGTAGCAAGGGTATCCCCAGGGTTCAATGTGTTGCCCTGAACCTTGGGGATGCCTGCTAGGAATTCCCACTTGCCCAAGTCCCCAGCAACCTGTTTTCAGTGCCCAAGACCCTACCCCCTTTTTCTTTCCTAAACAAACTAACCCCTTCTAGTTTGATAGTTATCAAATTAGAAGCAGTTATGGTATTTGGGAGAGAGAAAAAGGGGGTGGTGTGTATTTTAATATGAAAACAGGGTGGTGTAGACTCAGGGAGGGGTGCAGTAGAAGGAGGAGAGCCCAAAGGGTTGGGGCAACACTTTAAATCCTGCCGGTTGCTTAGCTAAGTGGGTAACCTTGAGCACTTTGACAGGTGGGGAAATTGGCAGCCAAATTGGTAGCTAGGTACCACCTGGGATTTAAAGTCTTGCCCCAAACCTTGGGTTTACCCCCCTTTTAGCCCATCCCACCCCGTCAGCAGCCCCCGTTTTCATATAAAAGTGCATTCCACCCCCTTTCCCCTCGTTTTCGCTGTTTCTATTAGCCATGCCAGAGCTGTCAAAGCCTGCTATGTCTAGTGGAAATGGCGGGGGGGAAGGGGGCGAAATGACTGGATCTGCTTGAAAAAGACTATTACTAACAGGTCTGGGAAAATGCAAAATAACAACAACCCCATCCCCATTTTTGCATATCCCCCCCCCCAAACAGTCCCCAAATATATATTTTTGTAATACCAGAACAGTTGAGATTTTAACCAATTTTTGAAGTTCTGAAACTAGTTTTAGAGATGATGATGCTTTTTAATTCATGTATTTACTGGTGGGTGGGCAGACTTGTAAGAATTTTGCTAGACTGGTAACTTCTGTAAATGCATTTGCAAGGCTATTTTCAATCTCTAGGTTTGTTTGTTTGTTTGTTTTAAGTTTGAATGACTTTTGCCTCAATCCAAATGTCAGCGTTTGTACGTGGTACAGAGGCTTCCACATGCAAGCCATCTGACTGAAAAACTGGACACCCAGTAACAATTGCTTAAAAAATGCCCCATGGAGGCCTAATTTAGCCTCCAGAGCCATTCTCCGCAAGAACTCGGTTTATTTGCCCAGTTCTCATTGGAAGCTTAAAGATTTATTATTCTTAGATTTGAATTGCACTTGCTTTACCAAGTTATTTTTCCACAAATCAACTCGTGCATTTTAAATTCATGTTTCTAATACATTTGGTTGTTCTGCAGCTTGTGTGTGTGTGTGTGTGTAGTGTTTGGGGTTGCCTTCTTTGCCCCAGATGTCCTATTGCCAACGTCTAAAAGTCCCTTTTTAGTGGATGCATGTCGTGTACAGACCTGTACATGTACTACATGAATCTAAGAGGAGCACATTCAGTAACAGCATGATAGTCAATGGGAGCATGAAGCCCTGAACCTGACCCTATTCAGAATGAAGCTGAAGGGGACTATGAATAGAATTGGTCTCTCTCTCTCTCTCTTTCTCTCTCTCTGTCTGTTTGTCTGTCTCGGGGTAATGTGAGTTGAACGGCTAATGTACATAAAAAATGGCCATTGCGCACATTAACTACACTTCACTTGAGAATATGTGTATGATCTGTTCATGAGAATTGTGCACATTGTACACATTCTCTGGGCGTTGTGCATTATGTCCGATAGGCCTTGGAAAATGTGGAGGATGGTGGGTAAGAGAAGTTCTGAAATACTGCTAACAGACAACAGTCTTTGTTTTTCTCCTCCACTTCCCCCAACTCTTTGAGAAAGTGCATTCATACGAGGTGCTTCCAAATGATGCTTTTATGGTGCCATTGCTCTGGATGTTTACAAGATAATCATAATTGTCTTTTGCACACAATCCTCCCATGTTTTCTTACCACTTCTCCCATCTTTTTTCATAACAGGGAAAATCTGTTAAGGAGAAAAAGATGGAACGGCTACGCAATGCTTTCTAGTTGCTAGTGCTAAGCACGCAGAGTTCCAGAAAAAGGAATCTGGGGCGGGGGCATCTTCACGACAACTGAATGAAAAGGGCATTGGAGTATTATCTGGATTTTCATGGAATCAGCTTCGGTCCATCAGGGACACACAAAGCAAAATAAGCCGAGTGTAAAATCTGGGTTTCAGGGGTCACACAGTGCTTGAAAGGAACATACTTCCAGGTGGGATCGGGGGAATAGAACTGAATGTCATCAAACTTGCAGGGGCTGCTCAACCAATGAGAGAGGCTTGCTTCCTGCCGCTGTCCAGCCCCCCCTTTCTACTACATTATTATGAATGGAGAGCAAGTAATTCATAATTCTGAAGGTTCCCCCCCTGCTACTATATTATCTCCCCCCCTTTCCCCAATGTGAGCACTTTTGCCTTGAGAAGCCAAAATCCCTAATTCTTGAGTGCCGCATCTGAAGGCTTCCCATAAGAGCATACCACCCACCCCAATTTCACTGCATTCCAGCATTGTGCTGCTGAATTATTGCTTCCAACCCCCCCATTCTTCCTTTCTCCTTCTCCCTGCTTGCAATGAGAAGCTCCCATAAACCTGAAAGACTGCTACCTAAAGTGAGTGGTACTGCAGTAAGGCAAGGTAATGTGCTGCTTCATTCCTGGGGATTTTCTCAATGGGAAAAACTACTTGGACTGGTGAAACGAGAGAATGGGGCATCCCACCCCCTTGACCACATCACTGCCAGGTCACAGAGGCACTCCTAGGATTTAATGCAGGGGGGACATGGCACACTGTGGTAAAACTGTGAGGGAGCTGCTTTCAGTAGAAAAGTTGGAGTAAAGGGAGTTTCAGAAAATGCATTTTTTCAAGAGGGAAATGGCTGGTTGGCAGCAGATTGGTGACGATGTCATCTGTCGCAAAGGAATTCAGAGTGCTCTAACGTTGCACCAAATTGCTCTTGAAGACAGCCCCCCCCAGACTATTTTGTTTGTCAACTACCATTATTCAGTAATTGAATGACAAATATATTTGGGGGATACATGGCTCAACCACACTACAAGCTAGAAGGATCTTGGAATTGTTGTAGATCACAAGCTGAATATGAGCCAACAATGTGATGTGGCTGCAAAAAAGGCAAATGCTATTTTGGGCTGCATTAATAGAAGCATTGCTTCCAAATCCTGGGGAGTACTAGTCCCCCTCTACTCAGCACTGGTTAGGCCTAATCTGGAGTACTGTGTCCAGTTCTGGGCACCACACTTTAAGAAGGATGCAGACAAGCTGGAGAGGGTTCAGAGGAGGGCAACAAAGATGATCAGGGGACTGGAAACAAAGCTCTATGAAGAGAGACTGAAAGAACTGGGCATGTTTAGCCTCGAGAAGACTGAAGGGAGATATGATAGCGCTCTTAAGGATTTGAAAGGTTGTCACAGAGAGGAAGGCCAGGATCTCTTCTCGATCATCGCAGAATACAGGACATTGAATAATGGGCTCAAGTTACAGGAAGCCAGATTCCGGCTGACCATCAGGAAAAACATCCTGACTGCTAGAGCAATACGACAATGGAACCAATGACCTAGGGAGGTAGTGGGCTCTCCCATACTGGAGGCATCCGAGATGAGGCTGGACAGCCATCTGTCAGGGATGCTCTGACTTGGATTCCTGCATTGAGCAGGGGGTTGGACTTGATGGTCTTGTAGGCCCCTTCCAACCCTACTATTCTATGATTCTATATATACTGCTCAATCCTATGTGTGGCTATTCAGATGTAAGTCCCATTGTGTTCAATGGGGCTTACTCCCAGGGATGTGTACATAGACTTGCTACCTAAGTTGTTTTAATAGGGAGTTTTGCAGCATGGTCCTCTATATGTTTACTCAGCAATAAACTCTGAATTATTACCATGGTACTGCAGGTTTAATAAACTCTCCGTCCCATTCCACTCCACTGACTTGGCTACACCTTCAGCCCAACCATATGCATGTTTTGCCACTTGTGTTTTTCCTTTTTACATGAACTCTAGCTTCAGTACTGAAGGAAAGTCACTGGGTCCACACTCAGAGGTAATTTCCCTGTAACTTAGCCCTAGTATTGAAAGCAGAAGCCTTGACTGAATCCTGGTGGAGTCCTGGCACAAATTAAGTTATGGGAAGGAGGAGACAAGGAGAGTTTGCCCATAAGGAGGAGGACGAGGATGTATGGGAGAGGTACAAAACACAAAAAAAATGTGGCTGGGTTTGCACATCACTTTAAGCCATGACAGTTTATAAGCTACTCACAGTATAAGCTACTGTGGGGAGCTCATAAGCTACTGTACCCACCCACCCACACACAATCGAACACATAAGCTACTGTGCAAAATAGTAGAACACAAATAGCGTTGCCCTTATTTTCGCCGTAGTCTACGTAAATCTTTACGTAGACTACAGCGACCAAATAAGGAACGGGAATGGCGGCTCCCTATGGGGGCCGCCATTATCCGTACGCGCTTTTTTTTTTTGTTTTAAGTCACCCGTGATAGGCTACGTGACGATTTACGTAGCCTATCGCGGCTGACTTTGCAGATCTAGCCGTGATAGGCTACGTTAATCGTCACGTAGCCTATCACGGGGGCGTTTTTTTTTTTTCTTTTATTGGAATGGCGGGGGCGGCAGCCGGTCGAAAGACCGGCTGCCGCTCCCGCCCCGGACGAACACCCACCGAACCGCCGGCTGGACCCGCCGCCGGGAGGGACATTCGGCAAAGGTAAGTCCCGTCCCGGGGGGAGTGCGGGGTGCGGGGGGGTGCGGAGAATTTCTCCCCGAAACTTGTTCGGGGGGCCGAACACGTTGGCGCTCGGCCCCCCGAAGTTTCGGGGAGAAATTCTCCGCCATCCCTAGAAATAAGCCTCTCTCATTCACTGAGTGGCACCTCTCACCAAGGGGGAGAGGCAGCTTATTGGGGGGTGGGACACCCACTGAACTTGTTTTCAGCATTTCCTGTCCTCCTCCAATCAGCCTCCAATCAGTTAAATTCGAATGTGATCCTGGTATGAGATTGAGCAATTTCATACATGCCCAGCAATCCCAGGCTATAGAGAAAAAGGACAGGGGAAGGTTTGTGGTATATAAGTTCCAGCTATGGAAAGGGAATGCAGAGAGAGCAAGGCTGAGTTCCTCTGCACTCTTCTCAGGGAGCAAGTCCCGCTGAATACAATGGGACTTACTTATGCCCGAGTAAAAAGGTGCAGGATGACACTTCACAGCTGCAAAACTCAGGCACACTGCCTCCCTTGAACAGCGTGAGGTTTACTTCCAAGTAGACACACACATAGGACTGAGCTGCACAAAACTAAAGTGGGGCGAGGGAGGCTCCTAGCACTAGCCACCTTTTGTTCTGCTCCCTGTATTGTTTATTTTTCAGCAGATCATAGTAACACTACAAAATACTGCTACGGAGGGCTCCTACTACTGGATGCCCTCTCTTGTGTATTCTTTATTGTGCATATTGTGAATGCCTAGCCTGGGGACAGATGTCCTGCATGGAGGGAAAGGGCTGGAGTTGCCTCCCTCTGCTAGCCTCTGCTTCCCCACCCCTGAACTCTTGTTTCTGCAGGAAAGCCACCTCCCCTTCCTTCCAACACACACACACACAGGGGGGAGTGTGGACAGGGGCGAGAGTGGACAGGGGCGTGGAACACGCCTCTCTCATTTGCCAAGCAGGGTTGATGACATTCAGTTCTACTCCACCCACCTGGAATGAGAAATGCTTTCATGTGATCCATGAAAGTGGTTATTTAGGTGCTGTATACTCTGCTTTCCCTACTTCGTGTGCCCCTGACAGACCAAAGAGATTTCAAGAAAATCCAGATAGAACTAGGGATGGCAGAGAATTCCGCCATGGATCTCAGTGAGGCCGAATGCCAGCGCATTTGGCCCCCGAAATCTGTGGCAGAACGGCCTGCCACCCCCCTGACCCCCGCAGATCCCCCCCAGGATGAGACTTACCTGGGGCGGATCTTCCGGGCGGCGGCGGCTTCAGTGGCGGCGGCTGGTCTTCCGACTGGCTGCCGCCGCCGCCATTTCCAGTCTTGGTTAAAAAAACAAAAAAGACGTGATAGGCTACGTAAAGGTTTACGTAGCCTATCACAGCTGGGTGGGTTTAAAAAAAAAAAAGACGTGATAGGCTACGTAAATCTTTTTGGCTGGGTGGGTTTAAAAAACAACAACCCGTGTACGCAAATGGCGGCAGCTATGGCCGCCGCCATTTGCGTTCTTTCTTTTTGGCTGTCTTAGTCTACGTAAATATTTACGTAGACTATGACGGCGACAATAAAGGGGAATGCAAATAGCGTAGTGGGCGCTATTTGCGTCCCCTTTTGATTCGTTGTTTTAGCCTACGTAAAGATTTACGTAGACTAAAATGGTGATTCAAAAAGGGACGCAAATAGCGCCCGCTACGCTATTTGCGTTCCCCTTTATTTTCGCCGTCATAGTCTACGTAAATATTTACGTAGACAAAGACGGCCAAAAAGAAGGTATGCAAATGGCGGCAGCTGGGTTTTTTTGTTTTTTACCCAGAGCCCTCCGTGGCCGGAAATCCAGCTGCGGACGGCTCTGGCCTGGCGGGGCCTGGTTGGCTGCTCTGCGGAGCTGCTGCGGAGCACAGCCGGCCATTCGAGGATTCCAGGGGGAGGGACGGAACGCCTCCTCCCCCATAAACATAATCTGCGAACAGGTACGTCACTTTCGTACATCCCTAGATATAACCAGAAAGTGCTTCTCATTCCATTTCCATGTAGATCACCCCCCACCCCCCAGCCAATGTTTACTTGGACACTGAAAAGGCCTTCAATCAAATTCTTTGGAATTTTTGCTACTTTGATTAAATTTCATTTTCCTGTACAATTTTTGAAATGTACAATTTCCCAAGAGCTAGAGTTATGACCAATGGTCTTTTTGGGGCTTTCTTTTCACTTCAGGGAGGTACCAGATAAGGGTGTCCACTTTCTCCTTTGATACTTGATTTATGTTCGGAACCTCTGGCCTGTGCCATTAGACAGAACAGTAGTATTTACAGCTTCATGCATGATGGTTTAGAATTTAAAATTCTTTCCACTGATCTTTTATTATCTCAAAACTCCAGTCAACTACTCCAGCTTTCATGCAGTTGATTAACATTTTTGAGAATTTGCCTGGCTATTCAGTTAATTGTTCAAAATCTGAAGCCGACTGGAGATACTGACCTGGTTTGGATGATCAGCAATGCACTATAACTTGTTTCCCCTTCCCCCATGCATGCCACTCATGATCATAATTCTTAAGCATTGTACCACTCGTACCTCTATTTTTTCTCCTAAGGAACTTTCATCTCCAAGCATTCCAAACTTCCACTCCGGGTATCCATTTAACAGCACAGTTACTGATGAGGGCAGAAGCCAAAACATTTAGCTTAAAATATATATTTTGAATTCTGTTGTTAGTCTTTCTAAATTTCTTATATATTTTACCTTAAGACTGACTGCATCCACAGTGGATCCAGAGCCTGCCTCCTTGTCGCTTTGCTGTTGTACCACTTTGCACCACTCTCTACATTACATACACATACACCCCCCCCATATGTATTCATTAAAACTGATATATTCAAATCTATACAGCCACATTTTTTTTTCTTTTTGTTGACATTTTATAATAAAATGTTAAATAAATGTCAGGTTTGGGAAGGCTGATGTAATGTCCCATGGGTTTACAACTTACCCTCCATACACCCACACTTTTCCTTGAACAGCTAAGATGCCCCGTTTGTCCTGGTCCTGTATCACCCTATGTTTCACCTAGCCTTACTGCCAGAAGAGGGCTCCCTCTAACTGTTCAACCCATCCTGCCAGCTACTGATGTAAGCAAGAAACAGGCATGGGTTAACTCACAGGAGAATTCCTCTAGCAATACAGTAAGGCTCAGATGCGTCATAAGGCAAGACAGGACTGGGACAATGTGGGGCATCTTTGCTAGTCCCAGGCACTCCGTCCTTCCTATTTGGCTTTGGGCCGGAAAGAACAAGGAAAAACGTGGGTGTGTGACACTGCACAACACAATCATGGATCACGGCGTATGTCAGTTAAGGCATTAGCACTAGCTTCCAATTTCCTGCCCTTTTGGAGCTTGCACCAACATGAGATAGCCTTACCTCTGATCTTAAACCTTAAAAGGTGTTTTGAACATTGTATATTATTATCTCCCATATTGTAGATGGAAGGGGGACCAAGGCTGAAAGTGGCTTGCCATAGGCCATCAAGGCAGAAGTGAGATTCAAACTGGGGACTTCCTGATTCATAGCGCAGCCTCTTAACCAATACGCTGTCCCTACTTTCTCAACAGTCATAGTGAATTGGCACCTCTGAGTGAAGTAACCCATGCTAACTTTCTAGGGATCCACTCCACAGACTGTGGCTGGCCAGAGTAGTCAGTCAAAATTTGTGCTCACCACCAGCCCTGACTCTCTTCCAAGGAGAGAGGGGCAGGGGCATGCCGAGCTTTGGAGGTTCTGAGAAAACTGCAGGGACAAGCCCCCCACCCCAGCCCGCAGATCTCCGCCTCTGAAGACCAGACACTGGGGGGCAACACCATGGAGTGGCCTATCACATTCCTGCCCTGCTTGTGAGTTTCCCTGGGGGATCTGACTGGCTGCTGTACAGCATGGTGGGAAGGGGCAGCGGCATGTCCTTGTCATATGCAGCTTCACTTCCCCTTTCTGAGCTGCAGCATCAGCACCTTAGATCTGGATTGTACCTTAGATGGATAGATTTGCTGCATTGGTTCAAATTTACTCAGAAGCACGAAAAGTTAAAAGGTCATTTTAAAGCAACTTCAGAAAGGCATGTACACTTAACAGAGCTATTACCAACACCTATGGCTTTCCTAAATGGCAGCCAATGCCAGAATTTCAGAGCAGCTGAAAATGTGTTAAAATCACCTTTGATTTAGCAAAGAGTCCGACACCTGCTCTCTGTGCTTCTTGCACAAAGCCTTATCAGGCAAGGCAGCTGAGGGAATTGGACTAATCTAATCTTGCAGCAACAGAAGCATGGAAAAGCACTTTAAGGCCTGACAGACACAAAAATGGTCACAACCCAGCAGTAACCTGTAAGTTGAAAAAAGGAATGGTTAGCCATTCCAGAACCTAGATGTTTCTCAAAAGATAAGGACAGAATTAAATTCTTTCCTTTCCTTAGGCTTTCCACAGTGGCGCAGAGACCATTTAATTGATAGCCAGGAGTTTAGAGGGCAAAAATAACCTAAGTTGCACTTGGGCTATTAGAATTTTTTTAATTTATCAGTAGTATTTTCTGTTTCCTGAAATTAGCCTCTTGACAGAGCTAGTCAACCATTGGTTGTAGAAATTGTTTTCATAAATGTCATCCAATTTCTAAATTTGTAAATGCTTTATTATAACAGTACAGTGCAGTTCAGAGAAACATATGGTCTAGGTTGCACTTGTAAACACGCTTACTAGGGATCAACCCCCACTGACCCGGTTTGCATGACATGCCAATCTCATTGTGGGTTATTTAACCCACAATGAGCTGCACCATGCACTGGATGCCATTTTGAATATCCAAACCCAATGGAGTTGTGGTATATCGTCCAAACCTGGCCATTGGGGATTATGTGAGGGTTGTAGTAGTGTTATGCAAGGGTTTGTATGTTCTACATACAAAACACTGCAACCCCCCATAGCATATTGTGGGTTAAATAACCCCTGATGTCATGTGAACCAGCAGGTCATGTGAACCAGGCCATTGAGTAAGCATGTTTAGGGTTGCACTGCAAGTTCCACTCATATAAATGAAATTTAAGAATGCCTTTCTCTATATTGCACACATCTGCTTCTTGACTTTATTTCTGTACTGTTTCAGGCTGTGAGTTCTGATGATGCTCTGAGATGTACCTTGGGTTGCAGGGTGTCAGGAACTCCCTGGCGGCCTCTTTCAGTAGACTCCAATAGCCAACTCAAGACACAGACGAAAGGATTCTTTTTAAAGCTTTAGTCCTTTTACAACTTAATGACTCTTTCAGATGCTAATCACCGGCGACTAAAGCAAGGAACAGCAGAGTGGCCTAAGCTTCGAATAGGCAGTTGATCCCCATTTGAAAGAGCGTCACTTGAAGACCCAGAACTTATGGGCTAGGGAGAGATCCTCCTCTTTCCCTTGGGTCCATGGGAGGCGGACGTTGCTTGCGTGCCAAACGGTCGCTATGCCTCCTTTCCGCGCCCTCCATCGCTCATCGCTCTTTGCGTCTGCGTTGAGCATCTAGCAAGCCTCGTTCCCGTACTTTCTCGCTGCTAGGATCACTATCTAACTCAGGAATGCCAGCAGGAGGAATCTCTGCCAGCTGCTGTGCCTGTGAGGGATAAGCTGGCTCCTCTCCCACAGATTGCTATTCCTCCTCAGAATCAGAACTGCTCTGGGGCTCTATGGGCTCAGTTTCCACCCTGACACAGGGTTCTGGTAGGAAACAGATCTTGAGCAGGGATCAGGCTGAATCGGGTTTCCCAGGAATCGAAGCTGAAAGAGATCGGCACCACTGAGAGTTCCAAGTGGGGCTGGAAGCCAGAGGGGATTGTCTGTATGTTACTCCAATGAAGATTACAGCAAGACGGAGGTTTAAATAGGAAGCTAGCTCTGCCATAACCTCTACTGAGGCTTTGACCCTTAATGGGGCCTGGTCTCTTTTAGCAGCCTCAAGCTGCAGTGACATGGAAGTGATTGTGGCATGCTAGTATCTTCATGGCCTGAGTCCTCAGCCTGAGGACTATAATGGAGCCTACCTTGAACAAAGGGCAGCCACCCCCAGAGTTCCCGTGGAGAACTGGGTTCTGGAGAGAGAGAAGCCTTGTGATGCCTTTCTGCGGCTGAGTCTTCTTTTACTTATTCCAGAGCCTCTTCTGAGGATGAGGGGTTGGAATCCTCTGAGGATGATGGTTCAGGGTGCCGGTCCATGACAATTTCTTAACTCATGGTAAGATTTATACTTACAATATTACCAGTGTGGCTCAGCACTCGTCTGACCCTACAGTGAAGGCTGCATAACCCATCACCCAGAAATGACAGCACCAGTTACTGACAGAAGCAGAACGGGAAGCAGCTGGAGGGAGGCAGCAGTGCCCTTTCAATATCTGATGAAATTAGATTATTCAGTCTGGATGTGATTATTGAGGCCCATATTTCAAAATCATTGTTGAATAAAGGGATGGGCCCATTCAACTCTGATAATGAATGGTCTTTAAACAGTTTGGAATTACTATCATTTGTACCACCTCCCAGGATTTAGGTAAAACTTTGTGTACTTATTTATTATGAACAATAGTCTTGCTAGTGCTTCAGTAAATGTGTTATAATTTTCTACTGTAAGACCACCTGTGCCAGATGATTTATTCTAATGCAAGTTCTTTTTAAAAGTATGCTTTAATTTAAAATGAAAAATATACACACATGAATGTAAGAAAAAACCAGGATACAGTCACCATCATCAGTGTAACACATTAAATTACTGTCAATATATATGGGACCACATTACTTGTATCTTTCTTGAAAGACCTGCATTGCTTGCCAACTGCATTCCAGCTCAGTTCAAGGTGTTGGGTTTAACCTGTAAATCCCTGAACAGCTTAGGACCTGGATATCTAAGGGATCACCTTTCTCAGCATTAACCTGCCCAGTTATTAAGATCTGCAGGAGGACACCATTACCTGCAGAAGATCCTACATGGTCACCAATAATGTAATTACCAAACGGGCAGAATATCCAATCTTATAAAAGAGAGTTCGCATTAAACATTCCAATGCTGAACAAAGGGTTCTCACCTTTTTATTCACCTATCAGAATTAATCCTTCCTTCCTGCATTTCCAGCAAGCTGATTAGTTTGTCCATTTCCACTGAACTCAGCCCTTTCCCCATCCACTCTAACACTGAAAAAGGGCCCTTAGCTTTTCAGTATCTTGCAACCGTAATGTTTACTGTTAATAACAAATTCTCAATCAATACCTTGTTTGTTTTTAGCAGGGCAGGATTATTTAAATAACAATATCACAATTTGATCCAATTTCAATTTACACCACACAATCTGATATAGGACATAAATTACTTCTTCCCCAAAATTCAAACATGGGAGGATACAAGAACTTGACATCTGGAGCTTAAAATCTTGACTTCCCAGCCATTTTATGATCAATACCATAAACTTTGTCAACTTTATTAGGAATGGGGTGCCCTCATACATTGCACACACCAGGCCATCGTTGGGCCTTCCTCTTCTGGGGGAAACACTGCCCCACCATCTCCAACCCCCAGCCTGACAGGGAACCCATGCCAGGCTTGCAAAACCTGGGGAATGACAGCATAGACATGGCTCTTGGCCAAGGAAGAAACCACAGAAGCTGTTGGAAATCAACAGAACATTGTACTGGGGAGGGGATACTGTTGGATGGGTCCTTAACTAGACTGCCTTCCTGGATTTTCACTTTTCCCTAAGAAGCATCACATGAGTTACCACATCCTCCATCAGTGCACATTTTATCTTGCACTTTTTCTTCCTTACTGTGAATAACAAAATGAGCATTTTCAAGAATTTCAATCAGCAGTACTTCATTCATTTCTCAAGAGGAGTTAAGTACAATTGCCCCAATCCAGGAAGGGAGCATATTGGCAAGGACTTGGGCTTCAATGCATGTATATCTACCTGGGTGAGGAATCAGGCAAACAGATGTACCAGGTTCCTCCTCTATTTTATGTTTTAATTTAAAAATGTTCTAGACTGCTCTTCACTGAAAAATGGATTCCAGGGTGATATACAAACATTACAATGTTAAAATAAGCAATTGATCATCACAACAAAAAACTAAGAGGCAACAAACAATATAACTACAACCAGCAATTAATATAATGGACTAACATGTTGGGGCTACATGGGTTTATCAGCCGTAACGCCCCCCGGCTATTTGAAAGATAGCGGGGTCTACATTTCCCACCGGCATGGTCCTGACTGAGCCAAATGTTTCCTACAAGTATTTTCAGGCAGCTGTGGCTGCTGCATCTGGGCATATTTAGATTGGATTCTTTTCCACTATCACTTTTCTTACAGTATTTCAGATTGTTAAGAAAGCATTAAACTGTCACTGCTGAATGGAGCGAAAAGCCTATAATATGGGAGCGAAGTGGAGAGTTACTGAAAAATATGTCATGTACACATTTCTTAAGGTGTATTTGAGCTGAACTGACCATTTGAAGTAGAAAATCATGGAGTAGAAATTTTCTTGGAAAGAATGTACCACCTTGTTACGGTGAAACCTTCTGGCAAGAGTGGCAGGTGCCACATTTGGCAATCATTCCAAAATATTTCTTCTTCTGTCTCCTGTGAAGGCATCTTCAGTTGAAGCAAAGGGATGCAAAATTTGTGAATTTCTGGTGAATCATACCACGTAAATGGGCTAATAGACAGTGTAGGGGGTGGTGCATGTCAGTACCAGTAACACTGGGAAATTTAGTCATGAGTTCCTGGGAGAAAAAAAATTAGGTTGTTAGGTATGATGTTGATAGCTGAGAACTGCCAGGTAACATTTCAGAAATGTTACCTGTTCCACCTGTAGCCAGCCAGACAAAGGGCGCTTAAGATGTTCATGCTGTGGATGAGGTGGTGGTACTGGAAGGAAAGGTTTGGATTTATTAGGTACCAGGAAAAACTTTTGGGGAAAGATGAGCCTATGCAAGAGATATGGACTTCACTTGAACTGGAGTGGAACTAGACTCCTGGGCCACAATCTCAAAAAGGTTGCAGAATACCTTTCAAACTTGACTTCTTGGGAAAACTGACAGGAGCTGAGAAGCATTCACTTCTGGTTAACTCATCCCTGAGGCATGGTGTTCTAAATATTCTAGGTCATTTAAACAGGCATATAGAAGGGCATAACAGCCATTTAAAGAGACTACAGGCTTAGGGGAAAATGCACATGCAAAGAACATTTGGAGAAGTACACAGAGTAAATGCTAATGCTAGAAGCCTCAAGGCCTAAATGGTAGAATTAAAAGTACTTGATGTTAAATGGGAACACAGAGATAATGGGCATATCAGAAAACTGGTGCAAGAAAGGAACAATGAATCCAAAATCTATGTAAAGGACAGAGAGGAGCATATTAGAGGTGGTATTGCTTTGTATTCGGGGGGGGGGGGGATAAAGTCCAATAAACCAGAAAATGTAGGAGGAACACATTCCTCCACAGAATTACTGCGAGTGAGAATTCCAGCTTCAAAATTAATTTAGTACTGGGGACCGACTATTGCCCTACTAACATGTTTCCCCTTCCCTGAGGAACATCTTGAGAAGGTGAAAGAAACTGGGGAGGCAGTCAAAAGGAGCGTGTTGTAGTAATACACAATTTTGACTACCCCCACATCAACTGGACACATTACTAGATAATTTTTTTCTAGATACAATAAATGACTGTGCCTTGATCATTTATTGATCATGTCCATCACAGAACATAATCCTAAATGGTGCCCTAAACCTGGTGTGAGATGTGTTGTCAAGCTGACTGGGAAAAGTTACCGCAGTCAGAATAGATGCAGAAGACACCTGAAGGCGATTACTCTACAGTGAATGGTGCTTGTTTGTTTGACTGACTTTAATGCAGTGACGGGGGATAGACTGTGAACAGAGCAGCAGCACAAATTAGGGGGTGCTCAATCCTTTCCCCATAGACCATTTGTCTACTAAAATCACTCCCAACTGATTTTCTCTCCAGAGAGAGATAGCCGAGTGACCCGGTATCTTTTCCTGCATGGGTGAAAAAGTGAGGGGGGGAATTCTGATGGGGAGAAAGGGTTAGAAATTCCTCCCCTCCCCTTCTAGATGAAGTGCCATTTCATCCAGAAAAAAACCTTAAGAGGTTCATAGCAGAACTAATAGAACATTCACATTTATAAAACCAAGGTCTACATACACCGTTCTATTTTGCTTAAGGAAGTGTTCCAAATCTTGTATATTTCTGAACTAAAAAGGGATTATATAGTCTTACAAATTCTGTATTTCCCTTGGATGAATGTATTACCTGAACTAGCATCTGCCTCACAAAATAGCTATTTTGGGAGGACTTAGCCCATTAAGCTAAATCCATTTTGCTTTCTCATGTGCTAGTGTTAACTTCTTCAATGCTGTGGTATCCCTGTGTTGTATAAACCATTCCAGTATTACAGATTACAAATACCGAGGTCAATTTTGTGTTACATTCATTGTAAAGTACTCATTTTTAGACAATACAGATGCTCAAACACCTGTTTTGTTTAAATGAGTGGTTCAAGTCCAAATTTAAATGGAACTGATTTTCTAGATCCTTTTCAATTGGGTTTTAGGCCTGGTTTTGGAACTGAAACTGCTTTGGCCATCCTGTGGGATGAAAAATTGCTGAAAGAAAGACGGGGAGTACTCTTGGGCCTCTAAGCAGCTTTCAATACTATTGGCCATGGTGTCCTGCTAGACAGGCTATCTGAGCTAGGTACTGTAAAGTTCTGCAGTGGTTCCACTCCTACTTGGATAGTCAATTCCAGAAGGTGTTGCTAGGGGAATACTGCTGTACCCTTTGGCAGTTATGCTTTGGTGAGCCACAAGGTTCTCTTTTATCCCCCATACTGTCCAACATCTCCATGAAATCACTAGGTGAGGCTGGAGATGTGGGCTGAGGTGTCAGCAATATGCAGATGACATCCAACTCTCTCTCATTCTCAATGAATCCAGGTGAGGCAGTCAGTGTTCTAAACCAGTGCCTGGACACAGTGAAGGGCTGGATGAGCCTCAGTCCAGAGAAGATGTGGTTTGTCTCCCCAGCTACATGGCGTTCAACCTGCTCTGGAGCGAGCTGCACTTCCCCAATGAAGGAAAAGGCTTGCAGCACTGTCACTAGAAGCACAAGTGGCCTCCATGGCTACAATTGCTTTTTTATCAGCTTATGGTTGCCACTAGTATACCATCCTATCTGGAGAAAGATCACTTTCCTATGGTTATCCACATGCTCATAAACTCTTACTTGGACTACTGCAATGCATTGTACATGGCATGGCCCTTGAAAACTGTCTGAAACTTCAGTTAGTCCAAAGTATGCCTGCACTAACTGGAAATGGGTGGCATGATCACATTATGCCAGCGCTTTCCCATTTGCACTGGCTTCCAGTCCATTTCTGGGCACAATTCAAAGTGATGGTTTTAACTTTTAAAGCCCTAAATAGCTTGGGGCCAAGTTACTTAAAAGGTCACCTCCTCCCATATATACCCACCTAGACCCTAAGCTCTTTTTCAGAAGCCCTCCTCCAGGTGCTCCCAAGAAATGTGGCAAGGCAGGTGGTTAACAGGGAGGAGGACTTCTCAGTGGTGGCACCCCCATTTTGGAATGCCCTCCCCAGAGAGGCTAGCCTGGTGCCTTTGCTGTGGTCTCTTAAGCACGAGGTGAAGAGGTCTTTTAACTTAAATTCTTCTGTAGTGATCTATACAATTTGTGACATAGAGTTTAGGATTTGTGAAATTTCCGAGTTACAAAACTGTAAGTTTTGTTATAATTGTTTTATCCTCCACTGCTGGCTTTTATGCTGTATTTAGATTTTATGATTCTATTTTTTATGTATTACTCTTTGATTGTAAGCCATCCTGAGAACTTTTGTTGGCAAGCATATAGGTAGTCAAATAAAGGAGATCTTTGGATAACCTAGCAGAATCACCAGTGAATCAGATGTCAACCTACAGGGCTGTGTAAACTGTACTTCCAAAGCAGTACAAAAAATCCCTGCAGAATGTAGCATGGTTGCCAAGTTGTACTTCCTAAGAATCTCAGTCTTTGTTTTAAAAACAGCAAATTATGCAAAATAAGAGAAATTATGAAAATATGCTTTGGAGGGTGCAATCCTATGGAGATAGGTGGCCACCTCCGAACTTGGAGGCAACCACCTATCCCATGCAGGGCAGGAGCAGCGCGGAGGGGACCATCCCCTCTGCACTTCAGCTGCCCTGCATTTGCAGCTAGCCAGCCGAAATCGGCTGTCTAGCCGCGGGAGGTCGGGGGGCGGATGCTGCACAGGAAACGTCGGAAAGGCACTTCCACCCTCCCCGCCCCAGCCCGTCCCCAGGAACGCCCTGTTTTCACTGCTCCATGCTCACTTTACAAGCGTGGAGCATGGGGCTGATCCGCGCTGCCTACAAGGCAGGGCAGGAGGGGGTGGAGGTCAGTTCCTGGGAACCAACCCATCCTATGGCCGTCTAGCCACTGACTAGCAGCCAAAAGATTGTGCCCTAAGTGTATTAATTTCAGAATTCCTCAAGAGGAATTGAACTGTACTGAGTCCTATGGATTAAATTTCATATGGTAGGCATGTTGCAAATATCTACATATCAACAATTGGTTGTTTTTTAAATTTACACATGGCAAGTCTCTTAACAGCTGAGGTGAACAGCCCAGCCCTTATAAACTTCCCAGTATCAAAAGAGTTAAGCTATATAGAAGCACTTTTAGTATGTATTGTTTTATTTTAGATTTGCTAACAATGCTATGATATCCTCAATTTCTGTCTGATAATTGATCATCTCTGGAATCTAACCATCTGGCTGCTCCACACACACCCTGCGATAAATTCAAACACCAATCTTTCAGTACATTTTTCGTTTGGAAATGCAGTTCACGTACAGCATATGGTAATTCCTTGTTTCAATACTATTGTCAGATCAGTTTCAGTGGCTCAGCAGATGCGGGCTACCTGTACTCTGGTCAGCTTTGCAACAGATAGCTAAAAACTTCATTGTCTAGGATACCATAGCATATATCCTAATGTTACTCAGACAGAAGAGAGACTTATAAAGCAATTCTTCTGAGAATCCTCTTCTCAGTTATAATCCATATGATATGATAATTGCTATAAGACACTCGCTGGCACTGCTGTATTATCAGTAATTGTTTGCCTCCTGTTCTGTATTCCCAAATAGTCCCTTCTATTTTGCTTCAAACTCTCCCATCTTAAGATTGTATTTTGCCATTCTAACTGATGTAGCGTCTCTCTAATTACTCCTCCTTAATAGTAATTAAAACCAAACCAGTTGTTTAGGAAAACCCTTTGAATGCAAAACAATGAATAAAGTAAACAATGCAAGCAATTGCAATGATTGCATTTCACATGTCTCATTTTTAAAAAAGAAATAGCAGTGCAGGGAGGCCTGATCAAGATTTGGACTGCAGTGCACAGGAAAGGGGTTAACCCTCCCTCCCTCCATTGTGGTCCTGATAAAATCCCCCCACGCCCAGCTGCTATTTGTTCCAGCATGGAAGCTAGCACTGGTGCTAACAGCAGCTCACTCCTAGAGCAAAGAATAGCTGGGGCGGGGGGATTATAATCAAAATCACACCACGGGAAGAAGGGTGTACGCCCTCTGACCATGTGCCGCTCCTAACCCTGATCTCCCCCACCCCCGAGCCTGCTCTTTCTTTCTTCTTTCAAAAAGACACCTGAAATGTGATCATGCATTTCTCATATTGTCCAGTTCAGTCCTTAAGATGTTCTAATACAAAACTACTCCAAGGAAATGCTCCAGCATGGAGTTCAATCAGTCCTGTTGTATAAATGCTTTGTCCATTACTGTAAGGCTGCAAGAAAAAGAATCCTTTTACCGCAAAGCAACTGACTCCTAAAGCATTATATTAACTGCCATCTTCAGAACCTTTGTGCCATCTAGAGTAGGTTGCACAGATACAAACCAAGATCATTTTCTCACAGCCTGTAGATCCCCAACGGGCAGCCCTTTCATTTCATCCACACGACTCTTGTGAATCTGGAAGGCAGGAGTCACCCAATGGCCACATGAACACTGTTCACCATGCCAGTGAAAAGAGCCCAATTTTGATGTGCATTTTGGGCACAAAAGCTGCAAGAGAACCAGATACAAGCATCAGCCTCATCTCTTACCACCTGTACAGGTAAGCTAAAACTAAACTACTGTTGCAGATCACTAGCTTCAGAAGATTCTACTGGTTACATCAAACCTGGTCTCTTTTCCCTATGGTTCCCCAGCCTCTGAAGCCCTGTCACCTAACTGCTCTCTTCCAAAAAACAGAATGCATATAAGTTTATCCACAGCCCCTCTGAGGGTTTTCTAAGCCCATAGTGCTCAACTCCACTGTAGTTTTTCTCATCATTTGCTCAGGTTTCTGCATTTAGTCCACTGTCCTGCTTTCCTCAGCCACTTAGGCCCTCGTCCTCTCCCACTTGGGCAGGATGGAAATCAAGTAAAGGTGCAATCCTATGCATGGTTAGACAGAAAAAAATGCCTACTGGCTGCGGCTTGCTGGGAATTATAGGCCTTTTTCTGTCTAAACATGCAGAGGATTGCACCTTACATAAACAAACTGCAGAGGGTCCTTCCTTTACCCCAAGCTACACACACCTCAACCCTTAGTCAAGTCTATGGTGGGTGTATACACTACACTTAAACATGGCCATTTCATTCAAGGGATTATAGCTTGAGGACCTATAAAAACATCTTTATTGTTCAGTCTTCTGCAATGCAAGAACTATGCGGGCATCCTCCCAAAGGTTAAGAGTGCAACTGTTTGTTTCCCTCACCTGTCCTTCCATCACTCCTAATAATGTTGGCTCCATCCACTGTACAGGCTCAATGAAGTAAGAAGTACAACTGGATCGGCCATCACAGTGAAAAAGGGCATGTTCTGAAAGCCTCTTACGAGCAAAAGCTGCAGGTCCTTTGCCTTCATCATGAGACAAAATGCTCGAACTTCGAAAGAGCAGACGCCTATTCTCCGGAAACAAAGACGACAATGATTTGAGTAGATAACACCAAACCCATCTGGCAGCAGCAACAATTGATATATGTATGTTTTCTTGTATTCTTTGGATGTTTATTAAAGCATATGAACTGAGAGAAAGAGAAATATATATAACACAATGGGCTGGTTCTCACAATCAAACAGCTCACCAAACCAGAGAGGCCATCACCGCTATCCCCAAGACTGGGCTCTAGTCCCCACTGCCCACACCATCCCACTTCTCACACAGCCATACAACAGGTGACTTTGTGCAGAAAGAAAGAACTGCCCTCCTGATGGCTGTTGGGACTGGTCATATATGGTATGGTATTCTGCAAGCTCCTTGGGAACAGAAGACCCCAAAGAAACTTGGGAAACTGCTGTATGCCACTCTGATCCCACAGCATAGAGCAGAATATAAATCTAATAAATATATCTGTGGAGCTCCATACCTGCACTTCCTACACCTGTAAATAAGTTCATGATTTGGAGTTTGATGTACAGCATTTGGATCAACTGCAAAGAGTTCTCGTGGCAGGTCTTGTAGCTCTGAAAAGGGGAAACAATGGCAGATTCATGAACTTGCAAATAAGCATTATGGGACGTTCAAAGCACTCTGCTTTTATGTATTTCTTCGGTTGGATCCAGGATCTGCCTTCTGCCAGAGTAAGGGCTCTGGTCATGGAAGGACCCTCTACCCCATTTTTGGTGATCCCTACCACCAAACCACAGCTTCCCCCATTCAGCAGGAACTCCCAACCCTCTATGTAGCACTTTCGGGAGGCCAGAGAGGCTGCTGTGGGGAGGAGGGGTGGGGAAGTCCATTTCCATTAGCCCTGTTGCATGTGACTAAATCTGGATCCAATCCATTGTGGGTATTTATATGCTCCCTTTTCATTACATTCTCAGGAAAGTTTACAATAAAATGTGGTTATTTTAAAAGCGAAAATAAGGATTTAGCTTTTGCCCCACTCAGTGCCAAAAAGAACCTGCTGCAGCTGAAACCTAAGAAAAATTCCTGCTTTCATTCAAAAAGCCCCCGAGATAACTACAATATTGTCAGTTCAATATTAGTTCAATAAACTAGCTTTCGAGTTTCACAGAACTCTTCATTGGGGTGGATATTAAACAAAAGGTGTAGGGAAAGAGAAAGATGTTGATGGTAAAGGGCATGATGGAAGCCTATTTGCAACATGCAACAGACTTAAGATAGCATTTCAAAAAGGTCTTTGCAGATACATTAGGCTAGCTTGTGCCTCAAAAGCAGCAGCCACTTTCCTTTTAAAAATATAAAAGGCAGCATTTATTCAGATCTTTCTGTGCTTGGAAGAGTGAGACCAACCACTTGTCTGCTGGACCCTTGTCTATACTGGTTATAGCCAGTTCGGTGATCAAGGTGGTAAATGCTTTCTTGGGAGAGGGCTGTGTCCCAATTCCTCTAAAGGAGGCTGTAGTAATGCCAACTTTGGGAGGAAAAAATAAATCTCCCCCACCTTAGATAACTATCGGCCAGTCTCCAACATTAATTTTCTGGGCAAGGTCCTAGAGTGAGTGGTGCGATTCAACTCCAGGCTTTCTTGCATGAAACTGATTATTAGGATCCTTTCCAATCTGGGTTTAGGCCAGGTTTTGGGACTGAAATAGCCCTGGTTGCCTTGGTGGATGACTTACACCAGGAACTCGACAGGGAGAGGGCACCCCCGTTGGTTCTTCTGGACCTCTCATTGGTACTGAATTCCATCTACCCTGGTATCCATCAGGAGCATTTGGCCAGTACAGGACTCGGACGCATTGTGTTAAAGTGGTTCCAATCTCACATGACTGACAGCTTTCAGAAGATGGCGCTTGAGGATTACTTCTTGGCCCCTGGTCTTTGAGGGCCCTTGCGGCTGTATTTTATCCCCTATGCTTTTTAACAGCTATATGAAACTGCTGAAAAAGGTCATCTGGAATCTTGAGGTTGGGTCTTAGCACTATGCTGGTGCTACCCTGGTTTATTTCTGTTTGTCAACTGACACCAAGGAGGCTGTGGAAGTCTTCTGGAGGAGTGATAGCTGAAAACAAATTTCTTTTACTGTATGCACAAATGAGATCAATGGACTTTGGCATGCCTATTAATTCATAGCACCACAGAGGTGAAGGTTTTTTGCAGCCTGTATATTGGTTATTCCTGCTTCTGCGAGTCTGCTCAGCAGAGTCTCCCTGCAGTCCCCTTCCCAGCTCCCAAACTCATATTCTCCTCCCAGCAAGTTCCTTCTGGAGCAGAATGCACTCCTAGGTGGCCTCTCTCATGCAACTTCCCACCCCAGGAAGGGGCGGGGGGGAGAGATGTTTTGTACCAGTTTCCTCAACGTTGTCCTTCCAAAATTGATTGGGATGGGGAGTTGAGATCTAAATAGAGCCATTGCTTGATGGGAACTTTGAAAAACCAGTAGTGGATTTTGGGGAGAGTGCATCTGTGTTCTCTAGTTATAGTCTACTACTTGCTAGGGAGATGGAGGCAGTATTTAATTTCTTAAAAGAGATGTTCAGGGACTCTGACTTGTCGAGGAGTAATTTCATCTGTCTAGAGTGGCCACTCATGCATCTCCAAGAGTGCACAACACAACTATGCATAAAATTTGCATATGTTAATTTGTATGTATATATGCAAATTTAGAAATAATTACTATAATTTAAATAAAAAAGCACTACACCTGACCACAGTGGAGAAAACTGTGACCAGGTGACCTGTGCGCCTGCTCAGTCTGCTAATTAATAATGGGCAACGTTAAGGCCTCTGTTTTCCCTTGTATGGTTCTTCATATTTAAACCAGACTTGTACTCCTTCAGATAGAGGACTGTGTCAAATAGACCACATAACCACACTCCATCTGTCCTTTCTCCTTTATTCTGGGGGGCAGGGGCAGGGGTCACGGTGTTGCACTTGCTCAGTGGGAAGAGAAAGGCATGCTCATGTGTACTTTTACTATATTCCTGAAGGCAAGCAGAAATAATTATTGATTATGAAGCCCAGATATAATTTGTGGATCTTTGCACCCATAGAACAGAATTCTGAACTCTGGAGGTCCATTGCCTCTTCACACCCCTGAGTAAGAGTCTGGCTACATGTTGCACTCACATGTTAAGCATAGCCCATCACAGAACAGCTCTGCCTGAGAATTCAGAAGGTTCTGCCATCACCAGGCAGAGAAAGCTGGGTGAGGATAGAAATTGCATATGCAGTAAAGTAGGAACTGCTGGGTGACTTTCTCAATTTGTTTATCTCCTCTTCTCTTCTCAGAGGCTAATCATAGAATCATAGAATAGTAGGGTTGGAAGGGGCCTACAAGGCCATCGAGTCCAACCCCCTGCTCAATGCAGGAATCCAATCTTCACTAGGAGCAGGAAAAAAAAGAGGTTGAAGTAAGGAAATATTAGGACTGTTCTTATATGCATAGAGGAAGACTCCTTTCTAGAGATGGGGGCAATTCTCAGTAGCAGCATATACCCACGCTTTCAAAATGCAAGGTTCATTTAATAATATATCTATAATAGAATCCATTGTTTGAAGAACTGCTATTTAGAACAGTTTTGTTTACTGCCAATTTCAGTTGGGTCATGACTGGCAAAAAAGAGCAAAAAACCATTTCGAGTACAGTTTAATGTATTTGTATATAGAAAATTCTAGTTCTCTTACCAGGATATTTCTCTGTAACCTTTTGCAAACGATACTGTTTGTAAGCAGCACTGGTTACGTCAACTTTGCAGCCCATTTTTTCATAGAGTTGCAGTTGCCACTCAAAGCCTTCATTCATTCTGGAATAACAAATCAAAAGAAGCCTTCTTATGTCAGAGAGAATGTACACTGTAGTCCTCAAGAGGAAAGGAAACAACTTTTACCAAGGAAAAAAAATACGCACTTGACATCAGGTTTGATGGTCTGGACAAAGGCATAGGCCTCCTCAAAAGGCAAATTGTTGGCTTTCATTAAATAGGCAGTCACAACAGCAACACTTCGGCTGACTCCAGCGTGACTGAAAGGACAAGAAGAACCTGATGAAATATGATCACACCCAAAACCAGGAATATCATTCCATTTCAATTATCTTTTTACCTAGAGCTGCTTTCTGTACTCAAGAGTACAAAACAAAACACACACTTCTCATGACAGTTTTCAAAGACGCACTAATGTATCAATCATAATTTTCCCTTTCAAGAGGCCTAATTCCCTAGTTGCTATTGTGTGTTTAGAAGCAAGATGTATGTATTTTGTACTCTAGTATCACAAGACCCCTCGTTACCTCCTGCCACTCCATCCTAATACACTTTAGACACAATCAACTGGGAAGTTATCCTGTTCAGGTCCTAACTGAAATGAACAGATAACAAGAGCTTGATAACAATCCAGTATATACAGTGGTTTCTTCAAATCAAGTTTGTCCAGGCGCTTTGTACACAAAAATAAGAGCGGAAGGGTCCTGCTGAACTGGACCAAAGCTCTACCTAATCCAATAGTCTATTTCTAATCGTGCCAAGTCAGGTGCTTCAGGGAAGATCATGAAAGTGATGACCATCCCCTGTCATTTGTCATAACCACCTGGTAACCTGTGATCAAAACAGAAAAAGGAAAAAAAAAATAGATGGAGAAATTAGGAAATAAATTCCATACCCTACGTTACAGCTGCAAAGTTTTGTTGATTATCAGTTAGATTAAATGCTTAAAATCTATTTGGGGCAATGTTTTTGTTTTAACTGCCAAAAACCGCAGGTGGTACCATCTCCAAATAGGTACCTCCCCCCTCATCTTTCACATACAGGAGGGAACAGCTATTTTAAACAGTGCCTGCAGTGACATTTGTAAGCATCATCTAAAAACAAAGAAAGCAATTTTATTCAGATCTAATCAATAAAGAATCAATGATTTCTTTGATCAACCTATCCTATAAGTATGGCTAGGACTGGACATACTGAGATTTGTGAGCCACAAATCTATCATTTATCTACAAGTAAACCCGATGGTGAAAGTTCAGCCAAAAGCTAATACTTGGAAAGGCTTCTTAGGTTACAATCCTAAACCCAGTTACTCCTAGGGATGTACGAAAGTCACTTACCTTTCTGCGGATTATGTTGATGGTGGGGGGGGGGAGGCATTCCGTTCCTCCCCCCCGGAAACCTCCACTGCCGGCTGTGCTCTGTGGCAGCTCTGCGGAGCAGCCGGCCAGGCCCAGGCCAAAGCCGGCTGCGGAGGGCTCTGGGTAACCCCCCCCCCAAAAAAAACACACCATGTACGCAAATGGTGGCGGCTACGGCCGCCACCATTTGCGTTCCTTATTTTTGGCCGTCTTAGTCTACATAAATATTTACATAGACTATGACGGCGAAAATAAAGGGGAATGCAAATAGTGTAGCGGGCGCTATTTGTGTCCCTTTTTGATTCGCCGTTTTAGCCTACGGAAATCCTTCCGTAGGCTAAAACGGCGAATCAAAAAGGGACGCAAATAGCACCCGCTATGCTATTTGCATTCCCCTTTATTTTCGCCGTCATAGTCTACGTAAATATTTACGTAGACTAAGACGGCCAAAAATAAGGAACGCAAATGGCGGCGGCCGTAGCCACCGCCATTTGCATATGCAGTTGTTTTTTTACCCAGCCATGATAGGCTATGTAAATCTTTATGTAGCCTATCATGTCTTGTTAAAAAAAACCAAAAAAAGCCCGACAAGACTGCAAATGGCGGCGGCCAGTCAGAAGACCAGCCGCCACTGCCCGGAACATCCGCCTCAGGTAAGTCTCGTCCCGAGGGGGATCCGCGGGGGGGCAGGCCGTTCCGCCACAGAGTTCGGGGGGCCGAATGCACTGGCATTTGGCCTCACCGAGATCCGTGGCGGAATTCTCTGACATCCCTAGTTACTCCTACTGAACACAGCAGGACGTTCCTTTGAGTGTACAGGACTGCACTGTTATTGTCTGTATAGGCAGTTCTCAGATTCTCACTGGAAAAGACCTTTTTAAATATACTCAGGAGCAGATGTGAAAACTCCCCACAGAAATCAACAAGGAAATGCAACATTTTATGGTAGCTGTGATCAGGCCCCAGCATGTCTACTTTGTTCCTACCTCAGGTTTTGTGTGGAAAATCCAATGTTTTGAGTTCTTATTTAAAAAATAGTGATTTCAATGAAAGTCTAATGCACCCACAGTCCATTGTCCCGTTAATATTGCATGTCAAAGGTGGGCTGAGGCTGGCTTTGAGTTCCAGCCAGAAATCCCACACACAAAAATTCTGAGGTTGGAGCAAATGTTAAAATGCCTTCCCAGCCCTCAACTGCACGCTGAAGCCTTCTGCTTCATTGCCTTGCGTGTGGATAACGGTGCGTTTTTACATGTTTAAGATCTTAAAAAATAAATAAAGCACATTACAGCAGACACAAGTCAGAAAGAGCAGGAACTCTTGTCTTTGCTGGCACCACTGGTATCTGAATGGACCGGCCGGTGTCCAATCACAGCTGCGCCGAAACCTTGGATTTCTCCATGGATGTCTCTGGGCCGCCCGCCCCGGAGGACCTTTCCCCCCTAAGCCTTCTATTCGAGCCGGAAACGGGCCCTGTGCCGGGCAGCCACTGCCCGCGCCGGGTCGCCCGGCGGCTCCGCGGAGCGGCCCCTCGGCGCTCACCATCGCACCAGGGCGCTCCCGCCCCGCTCCCGCGCGCGGCTGATGACGGCGGCGCAGGCGTCCAGGTGGCTCAGCAGGTCGCTCTGCGGCTGGTCCAGCACCGGGACGTGCAGCAGCGCCTCCAGCCCCGCAGCGGCGGCGTCTGGCGGCGGCTCCGAGTCCAGCAGCAGCAGCGCCGTCGTGGCGGCGTCCCCGGCACGCTCTCGCGGGCCGAGGTCGCCGCCGCCCAGGTACAGCCCCGGAAGCACCGGCACCATGGCGATGGCGATGGCGACGCCAGCAGGCCGCGCCGCGCCGCTCCCCGCCCCGGCGCGGAGGGAGGGGCGGGCCCTCCGCCCGCTCCGCCCCCGGCGTGGCCCTCTCCGCCCTCCACGCCGGCGAGGAGCCGCGCTCAGTAGCCGTAGACTCACGAAGGTGGCCCTACTCGCTTCCGCGTTCACTTCGACAGCCCTTTTTGGCCTCCACGAGGCGAAAGTGGCGGCTGTCTGTAGAAAAGGGAGACTTCTACTTTCAGAAAATAATTCTAGGTTCCAATAGATTTTTTTGTTTTGTTTTGCTTCAGTTTAAAACTAAAAAAAACTCGTTTTTTCACATGAAATGAGGCATCAGATTAAAAAGCTCATGAACGCCTGTCTTTGCTGCCACCTTTTGCGGGGAGGGATATTTGTTGTTCAGTCGTGTTCGTGACCCCACGGACCACAACACGCCAGGCCTTCCTGTCCTCCGCCCTCTCCCGGAGTGTGCTCAAGTCCATGTTCATTGCATCGGTGATGCTATCTAGCCATCTCGTCCTCTGCCATCCCCTTCTCCTTTTGCCTTCAGTCTTTCCCAGCATCAGGGTCTTTTCCAGGGAGTTTTTTCTTCGCATTAGGTGGCCAAAATATTGGAGCTTCAGCTTCAGCATCTGTCCTTCCAATGAGCACTCAGGGTTGATTTCCTTTAGGATGGACTGATTTGACCTCCTTGCAGTCCAGGGGACTCGTAAGAGTCTTCTCCAGCACCACAGTTCAAAAGCATCAATTCTTCGGCGCTCAGCCTTCCTTATAGTCCAGCTCTCACAGCCATACATTACTACTGGGAAAACCATAGCTTTGATTAGACAAGACCTTTGTCGGCAAGATGATGTCTCTGCTTCTTACTATGCTGTCTAGGTTGGCCATAGCTTTCCTCCCAAGGAGCAAGCGTCTTTTAATTTCATGGCTACAGTCACCGTCTGCGGTGATCTTGGAGCCCAAGAAAATAAAATCTGTCACTGCTTCCATTTCTTCCCCTTCTATATGCCAGGAAGTGAAGGGGCCAGATGCCATGATCTTCGTTTTTGTAATGTTGAGTTTCAAACCAGCTTTTGCACTCTCCACTTTCACCCTCAACAAGAGGCTCTTGAGATCCTCTTCGCTTTCTGCCATAAGGGTGGTATCGTCTGCGTATCTGAGGGTGTTGATAATTCCCCCGGCAATCTTAATTCCGACCTCTGATTCATCCAACCCGGCGTTTCTCATGATGTACTCTGCATATAAGTTAAATAAGCAGGGTGACAATATACAGCCTTGTCGTACTCCTTTCCCAATTTTGAACCACTCGGTTGTTCCATGTCTGGTTCTTACTGTTGCTTCTTGACCCTCGTACAGGTTTCTCAGGAGACAGGTAAGGTGGTCTGGTACTCCCATCTCTTTAAGAATTTGCCACAGTTTGTTGTGATCCACACAATCAAAGGCTTTAGCGTAGTCAATGAAGCAGAAATAGACGTTTTTCTGGAATTCTCTTGCTTTCTCCATGATCCAGCGAATGTTGGCGATTTGATCTCTAGTTCCTCTGCCTCTTCGAAACCCAGCTTGTACTTCTGGTAGTTTTCGGTTCACATACTGCTGAAGCCTAGTTTGTAGGATTTTGAGCATAACCTTGCTGGCATGTGAAAGGAGCGCAATTGTACGGTAGTTTGAACACTCTTTGGCGTTGCCCTTCTTTGGAACTGGAATGTAAACTGACCTTTTCCAGTCTTGTGGCCACTGTTGAGTGTTCCAAATTTGTTGGCATATTGAGTGCAGCACACGCTAAATCCTGGGTTTGTCTATCATTTCCTGTGGGCAGCTTTACCTGTTCTGCCCCAGAGGAGGGTCCAGACACAGGGTCAAAAGAAGGCAGGAAGCCTCTTCTCCAAGTCGGTGGTGCACCGGCAAAGGGCGTTCCCCATCACGGAGATGACGAGGGACTGTGCACCACCGCCGCTCTGCATCCAATAAGGGGCCACAGCCAATAGTGACTTCTCGTTCAACGCTGAACATTCCGGATTCCTATTGGACTGTTGCCTTTGCTACTATTGGCTGCATTCCCCTTATTTTCGCCATAGTCTACGTAAATGTTTACGTAGACTACACGTGTCAAAATAAGGAACGCAAATTCCTACACGTGCCAAAACAAGGAAAGCAAATGGCGGCGCCCATGGGCGCCGCCATTTGTGTACACGCTTTTTTTTTTTTTTAAGTCAGCCATGATAGGCTACGTAAACATTTACTTAGCCTATCACGGCTGACTGCAGGGATGCAAACGGCGGCGGCTACAGCCGCCGCCATTTGCGTCCCAGCAGGAGAGGAGGTTTCGTGGCCAGAGGGACGGGGCGCCTCCCCCCGGCCAGAATTTCGGGGGGGAGGGATGGGGTGCCTCCCCACCCAGCCAGAATTTCGGGGAGAGAGTCGGAGCACCTCCCCCCCACCGCAAAGCAAGCTTCGGGATCAGGTAAGGGACTTTCGTCCATCCCTACATCTAAGACCCTCCTCTGGGTGCCTACTCCAAGAGAGGCTTGGAAGACAGCAACAAGGGAGGGGCCTTCTCAGTGGCAGCCCCCCAATTGTAGAATGATCTCCCTGATGAGGCTGGCCTGGCACCAACATTTTTATCTTTTCAGTGCCAGGTCAAGGCTTTTCTTTTTTCCCAGGCATTTGGCAGCATGTGATGAGTTTTAATTGATCCTGGATTTGCTTTATGGTTTGGCTGATTGCTCAAAAGTTGTTTTTAGGTATTTTTTTCTCTGTGTATACTGTCTGTGTGTTTTTTTGTTTTAAATTGTGCATATTTATTTTTAATGTTTTTAGCCTTTGTAAACCACCGAGAGAGCTTCGGATATGGGGCAGTATAGAAATATAATAATAATAATAATTTGTTGTGTTTATCATAGAATCATAGGGTTGGAAGGGGCCTACAAGACCATCGAGTCCAGCCCCCTGCTCAGTGCAGGAAGCCTGATTCCCAGGTGGTCTCCCATCCAACTACTAACCAGGGGTGACCTTCTGAGTTCATTAGATGTTAAGTGTATTGTGGCAGCAGGCCATATGTTGCCCCAGGGTGCCTAGGCGAAGAGGTCACCACATCTGAAATTACACCACCTCATGGTTACAGGCAGGGTCAAGTTGTCAGGATACCAAAGGGAGGGGCGGCCCAGCTTCCTAGGCCAGTGTCATTGCCAAGGTGGCAGTGCATTTCACCCCCTTTCAAGTCAACTGCATAGTAGACATGTGATTATCTCATCAGACATCGTTTCTAGACCTGTAACCAGTCAGAGTGAAAGTTCCATCCCTATATATTTGAACAAGAAACAGTATGCTTTGACACTGTTGGTCTAGAAAATAACTGAACTTGTAGTGGAGATTTGGTTGAATGATAAGCTGTGAATCCAGGAAGTCAAACATTTCCATTAATGCTGGATTTAAAATGGGCTTAGCTTAAATACCTCAGAATATAAAATGTCAGCTTTAGCTGCCATACTGGTACTCTACGCAGCAGGAAAGCCATTTAGCAATGTAGTTAATGGTAGTGACCAGAAATATGTTCTCCCCCCACCCCCTGCCATCTTTTTTTCTTAATAGCGTTATAGGGGTATGCTCCTAAAATGCTATTTTTTAAAAACTATAATAGCATGTGAAAAAACTGAGGTAAAAGTTTAACTGTTATGTTTTGTTTCAACCACTGAAGGTCTGAAGGGGTTAACAGTAAAAGAAACATGTATGTATAGTACTTAGGGTTTGTGCCTGACCGGAGTTACATTGTAAATATGGGGTGCTGGCAAGTTGGCCAGCAAGTTGGCCAGCTGGCAAGTTGGCTGTTACCACTACGAGAAGTCAAACCATTACCACTAGGAGGTTAAAATGAAGCCAGATTCTCCTTATATGAAAGACAGGACTGAAATTGATACCATCTGATTCTAAAGATGGCCATTGGTCGGACATTTACGCAGAGATGGGGTGACAGAATGTTGGTCACCCGAAAGCTGATTGGCTGGAGGGTTCTGACTAGAACAGATATAAGGAGCTGTGAAGAGTCTGACAGGAGAGTCTATCAGGAGGAATCTGACTGGAAAGTTGCCTGAGGAAGTGTCTTCATGAGAGAGGTTAGGGAGCCTGAAGAAGACTTCAGCCAAGAGGAGCAGCAGCTACTAGACTGGGAAGCTGAGCTAAGAGCACATGAGGCAGAAGGCAAAGAAGGTCTGCAAGAGGGAGACGGGGACTCCTGGAGGAGCCTTCAGAGGAGAGAGCTGACGCCTGAGGGACAGCTTAGTGCGGGTGGTGTGGGGACTGAGCAGCTCTGGACTCAGCTGAAGACTTCAGGAGAAGCCTGGGGAACAGTGTTGAAGGTTCCAGGTGGAAGTCAAACATGATCAGAAAGAAGACTACCATTCAAGCCTTCATGTTAGGCCTATGAGTTAACAGCTGGTGCTTGATAGGGGAATTGGCTTACAGCTGGAGATAGGAATTGGTACCTATACAGCAGGCTTACAGCACCTAACTGGTGGTAAAGGTAACTGTAGAAACCCTTTTTTTAAGCAGTAGCAACATTTTTAAAATAATAAGCTTTCTTGTTTTCTTTTTAATGAAACATGATGTCTTTGTTTACTTTTCTGGCACCTCCAATCTGTTTTGTCTCACACCTATTGGTCAGTTTTCTTAAGGGGAAAGGTATGTGTTAGATAAAGGGTGTAGTTTAATGGTGGCACGGGAAGTGAAGGGAGGGATTACCCAGTGGTGAGTGGTGATCCTCCACATTTGGGGATGGGTGGGTTTGCCCTAGTGTACAGCCCCCCACCCCAAGATCCAGGCTGTCTGCATAGCATTATGGGGATGTAATGCTAAACCCCTATAATGCTTTGTTGTTGTTTTTAATAATTTTAGCAACCCTTCCCAGTGCATCTATGGTTCATATTGTCATACTGCAATATCTTGCTACCAATACAAATGTAAACATAAAGAATTTATAACAGTGCAATCCTATACCCACTTTCCTGAGAGTAAGTCCCGTTGTCTACTCAGAAGTGTCATTGAGTTCATGTGTAGGATTTTGCTGTGAACCAGGGATGGGCAACCTATGCCCTTTAGCTTGATTTCAAAAGCCCCCTACAAGTAATCAGCAAACTGCCCCTCCCCTGGCAGCCTGCTGGGAAGGAAGGGGGAGAGAGGGGGAGAGAGAGAGAAGGGAATGTCAGAGAGAGAGAGAGAGAGAGAAGGGTGCCCAGAAAAGGGGTGGTCCCAGCCACCTTTGGCTCTGGCCAATTAGAGCAAGAATTAAACTTGGCATCAGCATCTACCAGATGGGAGTAAAAAATGTAAATTGAATGGATTATAAACCAAGTATGATTGACAGCACTGCAAGCAGACTTGATGATTGTGCTAAATCTCAAAATTGGTTAAAGGTGCAATCTTATGCATGTTTAGAGAGAAATAAGTCATACAATTCCCAGGATCCCCAAGGCTGCCAGGATGTATTTCTGGACTTACAGGACTTATTTCTGTCTAAACATGCATAGGATTGCATGCTAAGAGCACTAACTACACAGTGTGGGTGTATTTAATGGCTTAGGGGTACCTTATGTGGCAGCAGTGCTGAAGCTGGGTAGGCATGGGGACCTAATACACCAGTCTTGATGGGAGACCACTGCTTGTCAGCTCTCTGTAAGAGCAGGATTTAAGTATTTTATATCTATCTACCACACACACACACACACACACACACACACACGTCTTTTTGAGGCTGCCTTGTGCTGAGTTACATAGCAGTGGCTCTCTGCCAGAAACTCTTTTCAGGTCCTGCTGCCTGAGATTTTGGACACCAAGCTTGTGTCCTTGGACTTGCAAAGCATGTGCTGTACCACTGAGCTATGGCCCCTCCTTTAGGAAGTATACAGGGAAAGTATCCCGGTATACTTAAGTCCAAATCTGAACATGATCTAGAAAACATCAACAGCTGCTGCAGCAGCTGAAAATTAAATGTACTATACAATCCTGATGACATAATATGAAGGGAAGGGGCAAAATTACAGTATTTAACTAACCTAAGAGGTGGGTTTAGTTAAAAGTAAACTACAATCCACTTGAGATCAGTAAATAGTATATCAAATGGTCCAGCTTCGACCAGTGACCTTCATTGTGCCTGAGGAGGACAAAAATCATTTGAAAGCATTTAAAGCAATCCTGGTGACAAAGCAGGCAGAGTATTTTTTCACAGAAAAATACTTTCTGCATTTGATGGCTTCTCTTTTGTTGTTTCTAAGAACTTTTTTTCATTTTATTCAACATCTGCTTCTGTAACCAACAGTTTGGTTTCATGATTTTGCTCACAAGGCCCCAAAATAACTAGATGTTTCTCAGTTTCACCCACATTCTCCCCCACCGCAATTGTTTCTGTAAAGTTATTTACATCTTTACTAGTTTGTTTGGTCCTTTGTTCTATGCAAACATCATTGCAGGGGAAACACATTTCTAAAAACTAAACTTCCTGTGGTTTGGGTCCCCCCCCCCCTTCTCTGTTCAATACATTCTCTTTATAATCAGGGCCAATTCAAGAAAATCTCAGAAGTATTCTTTTCGCACCCATCCTTAGAACAATCCTGTAAATCAGTTTGTTTGTAGTCTCCCTTTACAATGGGTGACCTGAAATTCTTTTGGTCACCCTAGAGCCAACATATTCTTTCAGGCCCATATCCTTTTCTTGGACCACCCAGACATAACAGGTTTTGCTATGTCAAATAAAAAGACCATTAGGTGTGGTAGTACAATGGAAATTATGTTTGTCCTAAAGTAGTCCATTTGAAATCCATATTCCTGCCAATGAATCAAATAGATGGCAGAACCCCAATCCACTTGTGTTGGGCCCATGTCATCACATTACTCACCTCCAACTTTCTCTAAGGACTAATAGCATCTACCGGGGCAGTGGTATAGCAGCAAATTTTAAAGTGCAGATGCTCATCATGAAAGTCCCCACAGCCACACCCCCAAAGAGAGTCCACAAATTCAGGCAGCCCTGTTGATCCATATCAACAGACCATTTCTAGAAGTTTTATCTAGAAGTATTTTCTAAAATGAATGGGATCTTAACTGCCCGTTCAAGACCAGGTCATCCCAACAGGATTACAACATTGCATTACAACAGGTAGCAAGATATTGTTGCTGGAAGAATTCATTCCCCCTGCCCCCATCTTCTGTGAGAACTGCAGCTAAGCTCAGAGGGAACAGGGAATTCTGAGGGGGGTGGCAGATGGTGTCAGTGTCCCAGCTACTCAAATAGTGCAGGTGCTGCCCTGGCTCCACTACACTTCTGGTCAGGGGACAAAGCCTGGATGTGCCTGGTAACTCAAGGTGAAGCCTAATGGAGCAGAGCTAATAACAACAGCTCTCTAAGCAAGGAGATAACTGCCTGGATCTTCATTCTGGCCCCTCCCCCTGCAATTTACACCTAGAAATCCCAAGAAGGAGGCTTTGATCCTGAAGATCTCGAATATAAAGACCAGGCAACACCATCTATTGCCCTATTTCAGGACTGTGCTATTTGTTACCCAGCATGCTGATCACAATCTACCAGATGTATATGACAGCCTGGCCTGCTTGGTGCTTGACAACTTCCTGGTTTTTGCAATCCCAGGCAAAAACAGAAGGATTCCCAAGCCCTTGGTAGACTACTGTCTACCTGTCTTTGACTTGGCAGTCAAACTGTGTTTGACTTGGCAGTGTTTGTTTTTTTAAATTAATTTTTATTGTAAATTTCAACAAAACAAAACACCATAAAAAAGGAAAAATAAAGAGAAAATATTATTTATATAAAAGTATCAATTTCAATTGGCAACAACATTCTAGAAAAAGTGGATTATATATAAACTTCAATAAGAGCAGACCAAATATTTATATATGTATCCATTCACGAGTGGCACATATATATACCACCCTTCTGAGTACTGATAGTGTAGGTCCTCAATCCATTGCATTATAGGAGATGAGAATTTATCCTTCCAGTGTTGTAGTATCAGTCTTTTGGCTGTCAAAAGAGCATGGGAAATCCATTTACACTGACCATGTGTTTACTTCCAGGAAGCAGGTAAATAATTTAAAAGCACATGTGCATCAGTAAATATTAAAGAGTGTTCCAGTACAAAGTTTATCTGTATAATAACTTCCCCTTAAAAAGAGGTGACTGTTGGGCATTTCCAAAACATGCAGTTAAAAGAAGCATTAGTTGTATTACACCTCCAACAATTAGTCAAGTTAGACAAACCTTTATTAAAGAAATGTTTTGCAGTCCACTAGAACCAAAATAAGAGTTTTTGCTGAATAAGACATATCCTAAGATCCACAGACACTTCACAGATGCTAACGTGGTGATTCATTGATTAGGCAAAATGAGACAATCCAGTTCCCTATTCCATTCCAGCTTAAGATCCTGTGTATCATATTTATTTACTGATAACAAGTATTTATAAACATGAATCCATCATGGGTTGATATAGCTGATCAGCTTCAATAAGTGTTTCCAATAGCAAAGGGGACTCTGAAGCTGTAAAAGCGACAGAACTGAATCTAGATTTTAACAAATGTTGCAACTGCAAGTATTGCCATTCAGCTATAGCAGGTAGATCAAATTTATTTCGCAAAGCCGAGAATGACAACTCATTGTTAGCACCCAATAATTGATTCAAGGTTATCTATCTATCTATCTATCTATCTATCTATCTAATCTGTCCAAGTCTGCCACAAAAACATTTTCTTTCCCATTTTTAAATTGGATTTCCCCATACAGTCAATTAAGCATGAGAAAATGGATCAAATTGTAATTGACATGACATTATATGCCACATTTCTCTAACTGCCAGAATTGCGGGAGGAACCCTATCCATTCTAATGTTCTGAGAGCCTAGTGCCATATATTTGGAGAGAGGCTCCAAACAGGAAGATTCCAAAATTGACCAAGGTGGACAATCTAATCCAAGTGGAAAAGACCAAAATTTAGTACAGGTCAAGAAACAGACCCAGTGATATATAGCAAGACCTGGAAAGCCATTCAAAGATATCCATGATAGGAAGGAACACACACACACACACACACCAGCACGAAACAAAGCATTGTGTTTTTGGAACTATTTGCCAGGTATAAGTAGAGGAATCTCACATAGAACAGAAACAATCTGAGGTGTAATATTCATCTCAAGTGCCCTACAAATTCAACTTTAAGGATGCCGATCTATCTAAATCTCATGAGATCTCATTAATCAACTTATTTAAATTTAAGTTGATCTTTTGAAATATATCTCTGGGAATGACTATTCCCAAATAGGTAATAAAAATTGGGCAGCATTGAAATTGCTGATTAGTTAATACACTAGGATATAGACTGTCTCCAATTGGCATCCTTTCAGACTTTGACCAGTTAATTGAATAGCCAAACAAATCAGGGAAAGTGTTGATCAATTGCATCAAAGCTGGAACAGATGACTGGAGTTTTGAGATAGGCAGCACCTTGACAGTGTTTGCTGCTCTAGGGCTGTTACACAAAGCCTATAGCCTAGGGCAAGTTAATAGCTAACAGCATTTGTGTAAAGGTGCTGATTGTATGAACCTCTCCATAGGGAGTGGACACTCAGCTACTGCAATCCTGGATGCTCAACACAGGGCCCTACTGTCACAGGATTCGAGTGGGTCCACTGTAGTTTAGAGGTGGGCAGAATTCAAGTTTGTAGAATCTACTTTGTTTTTTATTACAAATCTGAGGTTCACCAGCCAAGTACAAAATAGCGCCTGTGAGAGAGGATAGACATACACATAGAATTAAGGAATAGGATGCCTCTGAGTGCATACTCAGGGCAGGAATTTGTTTTCAGTACCAGAACTGAACTCACAATCCTTGCATACACAAAAATACACTCTTGGTCCACTCTACTCCCCAAGCTTCCTTTGTTTCAACAGCGTAATTTGGAAAAGGACAAATAAGCCCTTTCTTGCTGCTATTGTTAAATAACTGGGAGTCAGAAACCTATGTCAATTTGCTGCAAATGGCCCAGACCCCGTATCAGTAGACTCCGATCTAGGTTCTACTCACCTCTCCTGTAGTTCTTGTGTTAATGCCCTCCTGCTCTTTATCATACTATCTCTAATCATCACCATCATCAACTTCATCACATAGAAAAGCACCAAGTTTGCCTGTCTGCATTCATTGAAAGGTTCTGGAAACACCCAACCTATCTACACCAACAAAGTGTCATTCAAAAGGCCATAGTGTGCAGGCAAAGTGGCTTAATTTAGCAAAAGCTGTCCACTGTGTGAGTTGAATTCTAAATCTCTACAGCTTTCCTTAGCACTCAAGTGTTATGCCCCTAGGCCAATGAAAGCCAGAGCTGCACTGTGATATCAGAGCACATAAAGCTTAAACCACTCAGGCTGGATGATCCTGAACATGCTACTATGAAATAGTACACTAATGCCTCAGATAACCCACAAAGATGCGCATTTGTATGTCTATTCTATTATCCTGGGTTCTGTTTCATGGAAGGGGAAATTTGCATTTAGAGACTGTATGCCTAAGCCATAGTTCTCAAATGTTTTTTCTTGTGGACCATTTGAAAATTGCTGGGGGGTAACATAGACTTTTTTGTGCTATGAATCAAAGCATGCATAACTCATACTTCAATCACCCTTTTTCCCTCAACATCATATTTTTTCTGCATCACCATCCTTATTATGAAATAATTAAAATTATTATGCCTTATTATGGAAATCACAGGCCTAAGGCTTGAGTTGAGAATGACCCCTTTAACTGGTAAACGTTTAGGGAAAAATGAGTAGACTGTACCAGTGGTGTATTATGGAAATGATGGGCTGTAGGCCAGGGTCTTGTTACCCTGGTCAATAATGTGGCCCTAGTCAAAACAGCTTTGTTCCCTCGTCCCCAAAATCACCATCATCGGGTGCAGGATTAAGTACAGATATTCTGCAACCTATTGTGCGCAGTGCTGAGTGTTTTATTGCAACATACGTAAGACATACATGGCTGATGTGAGAGTTGGACTGCAGACTCTGGGGTTCACACTTGTGAGCATAACTTGTGAATGGATGGTATATATGCATTAACTTAAGCAGGAGGGGATTCTCAAGTTATAATTAAAGCATTTCATAGCGCAATCCTGTACATGTCTACTCGGAAGTAAGTCCCATTGCATTCAATGGAGCTTCCTCCCAGGTAAGTGGATATAGGCTTGCAGCCTTAAAAAGGGGTTCAATAAGTAGTTTGGGTGCGCTTCCTACAGCAGCAACTTTGTTGGGTCTTAGCCAGCATATGAATCTCTTGCATGCGAGACGTCTGCAGGTGAGCTGGGAGAGGAACAGCACCAAATGAGACAAAACCTCTACGGAGCTGAAAAATAGGTGTCTATTTACAAAATCATTCCGTGAAGTGACCCAGTTCGCCTGATGCGTTAGGAGTAGACGCCTTTCGTTTCTTCAAAAGCAGGAATGGTTGTTGGTTCTTACGGCGACCTCCTCCCTGCCTCCTCTCTTTTTTGAGACTACGGCAGGCCCCGTAACGGATCAGGGCACATAGTTAAAAAACAGCTCGAGTCCGACCTGCTCCGCGTCTCACCAGCTCTGGTCACCCGCACTCCGCCCACTACGCTTCACAGCGCTATCGCCAAGTAACACGCAGCCCGGTATATCCCGATCGGGGGAGCCAATGACGGGGCGGCGTGCGGCACGCGGGCCCGCCTCGCTTGCCCTCCGCGGACCGAGGTTGGCTGCTACAGCGGGGCAGGCTCGCGCTTGAGGGCGGGGCGTATAAATGAAGCCGCGCGGAGGGCGAGCGGGATGCTGGGTGCCGCGCACGCGAACGGGCTGTCAGGAGGAGGAGAAGGTACTGCCGCCGCGCGTGCCTGCGACACGGAGGCCCGCCCGCCCTCGGCTCGCCCGGGGTCCTTGGGTGGAAAGCGCGCGCGCGCGCCTGCCGTAACTGCTGCCTGTGGGGGCCTCCCGCGGTCGCTGGGGAGGGCGGGCGTTGGTTGCTGTGCGCGCGGCAGCCTTGCTGCGGCTGCTGCTCCTGGCTTGTTTTGGAGGTGACACAAGCCGGCGTGGTGGAATGGAGCCTCTCCTTGCAGGGAGTCCTTCCGACGGAGAGTGTGACACGTTGTGACTCTCGCGCCCTCCACCCCAGCAACCTGCTGCAGCCCTGCGCGAAGGTCTGCTCTGGCAACTCGGTCTCCAAGCCTTTGTTGGCTCTCAGAGTGTTTCCAGACAAGGTTTCTTGGTGCCATCGCCCTGCCTTATTTAAGGAAGTTTAGGAGTGCTTCTAGATGAAGCTCGCATTGCACATCAGCCTGCCTCATTCGCAGAAAGTTGTGGGCACCCGAGGAAGCCACCTTCCATTTGTAACCCTCCCATCTTTTCCAACTGCTTCTCCCATCTTTTTTCTTACCAAAGAAAATCTAATAAGGAGGGAAAGAGAGAACAGTTGTCTCTTTATCGGTAGCGCTAGGATCTACCTGTCTGAAAGCACCATATTGTTCTTCAATATGTGGCTTATTCAGTGTCCCCATTAGAGGCTCTCTGTCATAGCAAGTTGGCAGTACCTTATCCTTGCCTATTGATCTCTTCTCCTTCCTTAGATGTTTGCATAGGAGACAGTGACTACAATCCCAAGCATACCTATTTGGGAGTAAGTTCCACTGAAATCAGTGTAGCATACTTCTAGGTAATATGAACAAGACTGAGCTGTAAGGGGATTGCAGGACATTTAATAGACTGAGTAGTGCAATCCACTTGGAAAGGGGGGTGGGTACAAAATACTATGTGCTCTAGTATTGTTTCCTGGGGAGGGTATGCAGTGTTTTATTTATTTATATCCCGCCTTTCTTCCATTATGGAACTCAAGGTGGCTACATGTGGATCTCAGGTAGTTTCCCCTCCAAGCACTGACCAGACCCACACCTGCTTAGCTTCAGCAAGGTGGCTGCTTCATGTGCCTTCAGACTATGCCCTGGGACATAGTATTGCTTCTTGTAGTATTTGCCTGATAACTTAATGCAAGCAGTTATGTTGGTCTATTAGGGAAAAACCCAAGCACAACAAAAAGAAAAAAGTGAGCTTCCAAGTTTTACAGAATGCTTCCTATGTTAAATAGAAACATATATGTTAAATAGAAAAGGGGTAGAGTGGTGTTGCTCGTAAATGGCTTGTTGGCTGTTCATTTGCAATATGTGGTATTCTCTAGATATGGAGTCAAAAAGTTTTGAAATGTCCTTAGAAGTAAGCTACTGAATAGGTGCAGTAACTACAGAGGCTGCAGAATGCCATGAACTGTGGGCAGGATTCAACCCTGTAGGTTAAGGATGCTTCCAGACAAAGCTTTTATCTTCCAGTCACCCTGCCTCATTTATGGAATTTTAGGGGGGGTGGTGACGTTGTACTCTATTTGTAGTCCTCCTGTTTGCTCCCACTGCTTCAGACTTTTTTTTCTTTCGACAAAAAAATCTGTTGAGGAAAGAACAGTGTAGCTAAACAATGTCTTTTGACTGGTAGTGCTAGGAGCTGTCTATTTGGAAACACCCTAAGCCTGTGTATGTGAATAATGTCTAGAAAATACTGTAAGAAGGGCTAGGGAAGAATCTTCTAGACTAACTACTGGGTTGGATCTAGATTGGTCATTCCATGAATGGAATGGACTGGGATCCAGTGGAGGTTCTGTGCTGGAGGAAGGGGGCAGGAGGCAATTTTTGGAGATTCCCCCATTCCTGTGTTGTTAGTTCATGCTGGTCCCTGGGTGGAACTCTGCTAAGCACTAATGTGGCTCCAACCCATTATATTTAATAATTCTGTTAACTGCCCATAAAAATAGTGAATCAGGCCATGTTCCACCACAGTGAGTTCAATGAGTGGAACCCAACTGGTGTCCCTCTGCTGATAGATGATATCCATCAGCGGAACAGGGTGATTTTTAGCAATTGCCCCTCCCACTTCAGTCCCCTAAATCTGGGGGACCCTCTGGAGCTGATTGAAGGGTGGCTGAAGAGGGGAGGATGAATTGCTGAAGATAACCCCTTGCCTGTTCTGCTGACGGATGCCTTCCATTTGTGTAGGGACACTAGCTGGATACAACCCAATGCCTGGATATTGGGAAATTCTATCTTTAGTTTTAGGGGGGAAATATCTAGGCAACTTATTTCTAACCTCTTCTAAATGGACTGGATGAGACTAAACATGGTAAGGGTGATAACGCCAACAATCACTAGGAAATAAAATGAGAGCTTAAAGATTAGCGTGAATTTATGGTTCAGTTGCATATTGCTGTGGGCAGTTGTGGATACCCTGTGAAGAGATAAGGTGAACTAGTGATCCATGAGAGCAAGCAATGCAAATGGGGTGTATCGCTTTCTTCCTATGCAGAGAGGTTCAAATGATCAGGGCTTGTCTATACCTAAAATAATATAATGCAATCAACTATCCAAACGGTATATTTTTAACAAGTTGGTAAACGATAAGCTAACCACATATTGTCAAATAGCAAAACTCTGGAAGCTGGTAGTATCATAAGTGACTAAAAAAAAAAAAAATTCCAAAGAAGCAGGAAAGGGTAACTCGCTCACTGTTATTAGCTATATATGTCAAGGCATGGAGACTTCTGTGAAACTGCAGATCAGTCTCTCAAAATGAAAGAGAATTGGAGGTGTCAAAATTGTCCTGAAACCCTTCTATGCATTTCATAGTAGCAGGTGCTCTTTGAACTCAGCTAGATGGCACAGATTGTTCTTTTGTGTAAATTGGAGTTTATGTGACCACCTGAGCTGCTTAGCATATGCTTAGGATATGTATGACTGTTGGACATGTATTAACAGGTGTGATTCAGGAAGCAGTGGAATAGAAAAGGGGACATTGCTGCTGAACTTTTTACCAGTTCAGTTAAAGCATTGGATGCTTGGTTCCTGTTAATCTTTGTAAATGGGGGGGGGGGGAAGCCCCACATATAGTGCTGAGACTTGCCTGTTGGACAGTTCTTGGGACTGGGTGGTCTATGTTTCCTGCATGAAGGCAGGCTGCTTTCGAAGTTGTTAGAATGTCATTCATAAAACATTTGGCTTTGTCTCAAATCTTCCCTCTTCCACTGCTCCCCATTTACTGTGTCTTTTGGTTGGAACAACAAGAGTAACAAGGGCCCCCCAAGGTAGCCTACAAACTTCCAAAGAGCTAAAGTATAATACAGGGGTCCCCAACCTTTTTGGGTTGGTGGGCATATTTTGAACTTTGAGAGAGCATCATGGATGCTGTCATGAAATGGCTGTCTGGGGGGGAGGGGCTTGCCCATTCACAAAATGGCTGTGCATCCATTTTTCAGAAGGCAGACTATCGAAGCTAAAAGAAAAGTAACCTGTCCAAGGGCCTGCATACAAGGGAGAGGTGGGGTCTGAGCTCCAAAGCACAAAACCACTCTTTTGAACCCATGTTGTTGTTTTTGCTTTGCAACCTATTTCATGGAAGGCAAACTGATAAGGCTTAGAGACGAGCAACTTGGCAAAGAAACTGAGTACAAGGCAGAGTTGGGTTCCACACCTTAAATATTAGAACACATATATGCCCTTGTTAAACACTTCACAGAAGCAAACTGGTGATGCTCACAGAAACACACAGATAGCCACAGGCAAGACATCCACACACGCCCAGGTAAAATGCCATGTGGGACCCAAAGTCATTGTGGTGGTGGTGTTGGAGGCTGGTGCTTTGCTTTGTAGCATGCCAGGCTCCCAGTTGATTAAAATAATATCTAAAATGTTAAAAATCAGGAGGGGCAGGAAGCTCTAATAATTAAACCTAGAGCACATATATTTCTGTAAGGGGGGAAACAAAATTATTTATTGATCATATCCAACATTATCCAGTTGAGCCTGATACTTGCAATTTCTACAGATAGAAGAGTAGATTGAATCATAGTAAACCCATTGCAAACAATGGGACTTAAGTTAGCCATGAGTAACAAGTCCCATTTTTTTCAATGGGTCTACTGTAAGTATGACTAAATCTGGATCCAACCCAGAAAATGGTTGTTGGCTTTTTGTTGTAATTTCTGTTTGAGTATATTATAAAATCTGGGTTTTATTTGTTGTTAAGAGAGGTCACTGTCCAATAAGGCAGCCTTTAAATGAACAAAATAATGTGTTGGATCCAGACCTAGGTGCATGCAACAGAGCTTGTAGAAGCAGACTTTCCTCCCCTCCCCATATCAGCCCCTCCAGCAGCCCACCAATTTTATTTATTTATTAGCAATTTTTATTTACTACATCACATTTGAATAAAACCCAAAGGGTTTTACAAAAATAATAGAACCATACACAATGGTATATTAGAGGTTGGTTCAAAGATAGCTCATGGCTGGGGGAAAGGCAAAGTAAATGCATAACAGTTTCAACAAATGCCTAAAATGTGCCAGTGCTGAGGCCTGACATACCTCAGATGGGAGATCATTCCACAGGGCTGGTGTCACCAGAGAAGGCACAGCTCCAGGTCAGGCTGTAAGCAGCATGGGCAAGCTTCCCCACACCCTGAAGATCGTAGTGGCTTGGGAGGTTGGTATAGGGGGAGATGTTCCTTGAGGTAACCTGGTCCTGAGTTGTATAGGGCTTTGTATACTAGTACCAACACCTTAAACCTAGTTCAGTAGGAAACTGGTGGCCAGTGTAGATCCTTTAGCACAGGAGTAATATGTGCATGGTAAGGCACCCTAGTCACTTTACTGTACACTAGCTGCAGCTTCCAAATCAGCCTTAGAGCAGCCCCACACAGAGTGCGTTACAGTAATCCAATCTTGAGGTTGCCAATGTGTGGATTATAGCGGCTAGGCTATCTCTCTCCAGGAACAGGTGCAGTTGGCGTACCATCCTAAGCTTGTAGTAGGCCTCCTGAAGCTATGGAGGACTCCTGGCTTACCCAGAGGGGTGGGAGACTCTTCTGAATATGGTAGGCTCTGGTGCAGGACGCTGAGGATGAAGGGGATTCCCCAAGATGGGTTGAAGGTGCCTTGGCCAGATTTTCAGGGATTTCCCCACACACACACACACACACACACACCCACATACACCACCCTATCCCAATCAGCAAGTTTCTCCAACCCTCTGTGTGGAAAAGTGGGCTGGGAAAGTCTGCTTCTGCCAGCCCCATTGCACATACAGAAATCTGCCCAATGTGCTCAGATGTATCCTAGGTACAAAACATTCTCTAAGACTTAAGGTGCAATCCAATGCATGTTTAGACAGAAAAAAGTCCTACAATTCCCCAGCCAGCCATTGCACCCTTAAGAGTATTGACAGAAGTCTATCTCAGGCAGCAAACAAAGCAACCAATGCCAGTGTTGCTCAGATCATTTGCAAAGAAGTATGCAGCAGCAGCAGCAGGTTTTAAGAGGAACTGAATATACAGGAACGAGGACACAATCTTTCTATGGTCGTGAGTAGAATTTGAGGAACCAGGGCTGACCAGTGGGGCACAGACAAGTTGCCCAGACTGTTAGCTCTCCCATGAAGACCTTCTCATTGCAAAATCTCAATCTGCTGTATGCCCTACTGGCACAATTGGATGGTCTTACTAAAATGTTTTCTTCCCTTCTAGTTCAAGCACTAACCTACAATGGCAGACAACAAACCTAATGCTGACTGCAAGGCCTGCAGCGTGCTGAACTGGGATCAGGTCAGTCGCCTGCATGAGGTCCTGTCAGAGGTGGTACCAGTTCATGGACGTGGCAATTTTCCAACCTTGAAGATAACCCTGAAGGATATTATCCAAACTGTTCGCAGCAGGCTGGATGAAGCAAGCATTCGGGTTCATGATGTCCGCCTGAATGGTTCTGCAGCTGGTCATGTCTTGGTCAAAGATAATGGACTGGGTTGTAAAGATCTAGATCTTGTCTTTCAAGTGTCTCTCTCAAGTGAGACTGAATTCCAGTTAGTTAGAGATGTGGTTTTGCAGTCCCTTTTAAACTATTTGCCCGAAGGAGTGAACAAACTAAAAATTACCCCTATGACCCTCAAGGAAGCCTATATTGAAAAGTTGGTGAAGGTGTACACTGAAATTGACAGATGGAGCTTAATCTCTCTCTCCAACAAGCATGGCAGGAATATAGAACTCAAGTTTGTGGACTGCATAAGGCGGCAGTTTGAATTTAGTGTGGATTCTTTTCAAATAATACTAGATTCCCTGCTTTTTTACTATGATTGCTCAGAAAACCCAATGTCTGAACACTTCCACCCGACTGTGATTGGAGAAAGTATGTATGGCGACTTTGAGGCAGCCTTCGATCACCTTAAGAACAGACTGATAACTACCAAGAACCCTGAGGAAATTAGGGGAGGGGGGCTCCTGAAGTACAGCAATCTTCTTGTGAGGGATTTCAAACCCATGGACAAGGAGGAGATCAAACACTTAGAGCGTTACATGTGCTCTAGGTTCTTCATAGACTTCCCAGACATTCTGGAACAGCAGCGTAAATTAGAGACATACCTGCAGAACCACTTTGCTGAAGAGGACAGGAGCAAATATGACTATCTAATGACCTTGCGCAGAGTGGTGAATGAGAGCACAGTGTGCCTCATGGGACACGAACGAAGGCAAACGCTGAACCTGATCTCCCTTCTGGCACTCAGAGTTCTGGTAGAGCAAAACATCATCCCCAATGCAATGAATGTCACTTGTTATTACCAGCCAGCTCCATATGTCAGCGATGCAAACTTCAGCAGCTACTATGTTGCAGATACCTGTGGCCAGTCTTATCCCACCTGGCTGCCTTGCAACTGATTTCTAACTTTCTGCTTTTCTGTGACCCTAAACAACCAGAATGGAATGTCTCCTGATTTTTCTTGTATAGAAATCAGTAGGGCTGCTGTTTAGAGTTCTTAAATACTCCTAGTCTTGGTCAGGCCATAAAGTTGCCCCATCTTTCCTAAGGGATAGTCTCTCCTGTAACTGGAGAAACTGCCCTCATGTCTGTCTGTCTCTTTGTCCAAAGCTTCTTAAAACTGAAGATTGAAATATGCTGTTGGACAATGGCAGAGAAGTAATAGCTGCATGGCTGCTTCCAGTCCATCTTGCTTTATGAAGTTTGAATTGGTCTCCTTGCAGCATATGCACATCATGAGGATTTGTCTGGTATGGCCATGGAAAATCATGGCTACAGACCTATACATAATTAGGCTGCTCAAAACTCCATTGGAGTCACTGGGATTTAAGCAGCTTAACTATGTGCAGGATTGCATTCATTTTCTTTTTTCCTAGGAAGTCTAAATTAGCAGTTGACTCCTTTAGTGTTGCAGCAGTAGTGATGTATTTAAACTTGAAGAGGAGGAAAACTTATCCATAAAGAATGAATTCTGCAAGCTCTATGGCATTTTTAGTTTAAAGAAATTAAGGCTATTGGACAACATCCAACATTGCACTGGTAGAAGGGGGTTCCAGGAAGCTAGCGTTCACACCACTCCTTCCCCCGGCACCCCACATAGTTCCCCCAAAGAAGCTATACAGAGGATTGGGGCCCCTTCTGAATGGGGTAGGCTGTGTCATGGGTACTGAAGGGCATGTGGGGATCCCCCAAATCAGGTGGTGACTGGGAGCGCTGCCTGATTTGGGGGGAATCCCCCCTCAACCCCCTTCACCATTCAGGATCTCTCCCCCCCCCCCCCAACCTCTGTAGCATTTTGGGGGAGACTGGTCTTTTGGGAGAAGGAGGCGGTAGGGAAGTTGGCTTGGAACTCCCACCAGGAAGGTGGACATCGTCCATTCTAAATTGCATGCCCCCAAAATTCTGACAGCTTAAGTCTCAGACTTAAAATAAAAGACTAGAAAGCATTGGTGATTATGAAACTTCAGCTTAATCTTGGACTGACCTGCCAGGAAAATATAGAAAACAAATATGGAACAAATCTTTTTTCTAGAGTTCTGTTGAAAAACTAGGTCAGGTCTTTTTTCCCCTAAATTTCTAAAGCTAACATCTTGTTTTGCTGTGACATGTTATATGTATGTGCAGCTCTGCTGGATTACAAGTATGCCTGACTAGGGGTTTCTGGAGTAATACTATTGAAGATGAGAGTGGTAATGCTCAGCCTGGAAATAATGGCTTCAGACCTGTAGATGTCTTGGACTTGGATAGAATTTCTGTATCATTAATGTTCCAATTCAAGAGGATTCCTCTTGAAAAACTTGTAAAGTGTCCTGACCAGTGGTTAGTTGGTGGCTGGATTTTTTGGGGAATCCTCTTAAAGTTCAGTATCCAAAGGAGTCTCTATCAGTCATGGTAGAGCTTCAAGAAAAGTTCCTGTAAGACAGAAACTTGTCTGGAGTGCTGCTCCAGCTCCACTATCATCTTCGTGGAGAAGGCATTATGCAGTGTAGATGAAGTCTTCTGGTCAACAATGGTAGTGATATCGAACTTCTTGCTTTCTATTGAAGGAATCCATGTTCTATCAATTACTATCGGCTTACCAAATCCAAACAGTAGTTCCCAGCAGAAGTCTTGAAATCCTCTGTCACTGTCTAGCAAGTATGGGCAGAAAGTAGGGGAAACTAATTTTCAATCCATATAGCTTTCTACAAGGTTCCTATTGCACATGACAGTGTATTAAATTGGTGGTCTTTACATAAATATCCAGAAAAGGGAACTAATTAAGGCAAGGGTGGGGAACCTGTGGTCTGCCAGATGTTGCTAGATGACTGTGTCTATCATTCCTGACCATTGGCCATGCTAGCTAGGGCTGATGGAGGTTGAAGTCCACCAACATTTGGAGGGCAACAGGTTCCCCCCACCCTTGAGTTAAGGTCAGTTGCATGATCATGAGAAAACTCTTATTTAGAAGCATACATTCTGGAGCAATATGGCATAAACAGCAGTCCTTAGACGTCTTGTCAAATTGTTCAAAACATGAAGGTTTTTTTAAAGTAATATTTCTTCTGCAGCATAGAGATAAAACTCTATCTATAAAGGTGCAGATGACAATTACTGTTCTAAGGCAGCAGTACCCTGGGTGAAGTACTTGCTGAATCAAATGGATAAGCAGAAAAGTGTTGAACTTCTGTATGAGTGCTGAATACCTGCCCATTTCTATTACTTTAGCCATACTGCATATTTTGCTGGGTCACTTCAGAATGCTTGAATGTTTCTGAACTTAATCACACTCTCTTGCCTTATAATATTGCCCAGAGAGCAAGGAGCACTATTGCTATTAATGTAAAGACAACATAGTATGTAGCAGTTGCTGGATTGGTTCCTGTTGTAAGAATTGCATCTCGGGGTGTGGGGAAAGATAAGACAGGGTTGTATCAAGAGGGCTACAGCAAGCTGGTTTTAGACTTTTGTTGTTCAGTAGTGAAGTTGAAATGAACTGTCGGCTTGTGAGCAAAATTTCTTTACATTGGAAGAAACTTACGCCATGCATGTCTCTGGCAAATGTGTGTTTCTTTAAATTATTGTGTTAGTTGGCAAGAGAGAGAGAGAGAGGCTCTTGGGAGGGCTACTGCTATGCATCTTGTTTTGGTTTCTTGAAAGTAAAAAAATAAAGTTTGCCAACTTACGTGTGTCGGGCTGTCCTTCCTTTTTTCACCCCACCCCACCCCATTTTTAAGGGCCTTCAAAAATCCCAGTAGCAGATTACAATCTTCCCCTTTAGTTGCCCAGTTCCAAACTGACTATTGGCTGTTCTCTTTGCCCGCTTCCTTTCTACCTTAGGCTAGGTATAAATGTAGAACCAATGTGTTCTGTCTACTTCTCAAGAACACATCTCTTCCAGCCAGTTATGTCTGTGACCTAACTAACAAAGAAAGCATTAGGGATAGACTAAAGAAGCTGTATCATGTCCTGACTCAAACTCCTGGAGTTCAAGTACTGTTAAGTACATAACCATGATAGCAACATGACTAGGGCATCCCAGAGCTTGCCTTCTATACTTCAGTAGTAGAAAATCCAAGAAATGCTCCCCTCCTCCTACTCCTGTAGCTGATAGGATTCTCCCCTCCCACTGGAACCCAGCTGAGCACAAACCTGGCTAAAATTAGCTATGGAGTCTAGATGTGAAATGCTGGTGTCCATTATGGGGTGGTGCAATTTTTGAAGGCATACAAAACTGTGCTTACAACTAGTGGTGCCTCTTCCAACAACTTGGAAGTACCCACAATCCCTTCCAAGCTCTATGTAAAAAGATGAATGGACCTCTAGGCCAAATGGCCTGGCTAGTTGGGAATTAGCTAGTATTCCAAAGCCCCTTGTCCTGCTTCTGGATCCTACCCATTTGGAGAGCCCTTTCCTCCCTTATCATTCATCCTTCTGCCCACCCACCCCAGAAATGATAACATATTCTTACTTCATAAAAACTGTCTCTTTCACCCAGGCCTTTGAGACAAAGTAGTCACACCAGGACAGCCTAAATGAAACACACATTAGTACTCATTGGTTAGTATTGGCCCCCACTAAAACTTTTTACTGCTCAAAAACTTCCAATTTTACTCACAATTGATGTAAACATAGGGTGAAACAAGAAAGACAGACTCACTGTTAATCTAAGAAATGAGGCCAATTGGACCTTAATATGGCTAGGTTATAAAATGAGTGAATGTCAGCAATACAACCATTGGTTGAATTATGTCTTTACTCATGTTTCATGCCAGTGCTGCTAAAAGATGAATTCTACAAGATGGAATGATCACTCCTATTATAAGGGCTGACATTTGTAGCTAGCTTTTCTCCCAAAGGCCATGCAATCCTCAGAACTTTTTTAAAAACTGCATTTTCTCCACTGGAGAACTACAGACAACTACATGCTGCTTTGTGGGCTGCATACTAGTTAGTAATACAGCCTATATAACTATCCAACTCTAGTCATGCACAAAGTCTTGTTGCCCAAATGGGGATCCTTCTCCATGCAAAATCAAGCATGCACACGCACAAAACAGCAGATACTCCCTGCCTGTGCTAGCTAGACTAGAACCACTCCCTTAGATCTAGTTTTCTAATGGGAGGTTTAGGTGGAGTTGTATGGCGGACCATTGTCAGGTGAGCCTCCATTTGCAATTTGAGCAGTGCTGCCCTTTTAGTATGCTGATCATATTTCAGTTTGGTTTTCTGTTTTTACTGTATAGGTACCTCAGTAATAAGCTGATTGCTTCTCAGCCTCCAAAACAAATTGTTCTGAAAGCTAACAGCCATTTAGTAAGTCCAATTTCAAACACCTGTTGGTTTCAGGCTGCACACCCCACATGTTACAGTAGTGAGAATTTAAAACACAAATGTAGATCTTGGGCGCTTTCAGATAGAGGACTCCCAGCACTACCCGTCCAAAGGCACCATACACCTATTCTGTCTTTTTTTCCTCAGTGGATTTTTTCTGGTAAGAAAAAAGGCAGAAAAGCAATGAGAAAACATGGGAGAGTTACATGTTGAAGACAATGTTATTGGATCCTCTGTAAAATTCCATTAATGAGGCAGGGTGATTGCACAATAAAAGCTTTATCTGAAAGCACCCCTTTTTTCAAACCACTACAGTACTAGTTTTGCTTCGTCCATTCAGGCGAGATGTTAACAAAGCAAAAGGGGGCTGGGAGAAAAAAAAAGTGGCTCATGTTCAAGCCATGGAGTCCGGCTTATGGGATGACCATCTCACCTGATGAAGAGTTCTGGAGAACTCAAAATCTTGCACACAAATTTGTGACCTTTAGTTATCCTAATAAAGGTATTCTGGTGATATGAATTTCTGGAAAACACCCCCAATAATTAGATGCTGCTTTACAGTTAGAGAAGTGAAGGCCTGGGTAGAAAAACTGGGGGAGAAACTGGTTTTAGTCTGACACACAAAAACAAGGATAACCATGCTGCTCCATGAGTAAAACATCCAAAATTCAGGAAAATAAATTCAAAATCAACAGTTATGCAATATCTTTATTATGACCAACAAAAATGGCACAAAAGATTTTGCAAGTTTTTGAGTTTTCCAGAACTCTTCATTAGGCTAGGTGGTACAAGAGGCAGGGAATGCGGGATGAAACAGAAAAGTTTAAAAATTAGGCCAAATCTTGTGGCCACAGGCTCAGTTCCAAAATGGTGATTGTAGACTGAATGAGTCACCGAATATTCCTGTGAAATGCTCAAACCTTCAAGGATCATTTCCTGCTAGTGACAATGGGGCATAAAATTTGTTACTTTGTTATTTTTGTGTTTGTTGCAGTAAAAAGAATAAAGTCTTGTGACACCTTGGTAGACTGACAAATGTATTCCGACATAAACTTTTGTGGCCACAGTCCACTTCTTCAGGTGCAAAAGACATGGTAATATTATCTTGTCTCACACATGTCTGGATGGAAGAACTAGTTTTTGTTCTACAAGTGAAATGGGACATCAGATTTACTGAAACCCATAATAATGGCATCTTATGGCATTTCTCATTCTGTGCAGTTTTGCTACCCCTTAAAAAAAGGGTAAGAGGATATATTGGTAGGGGATACTGACACATCATCTATATAGAGTGAAGAGATAGCTTTTGTCTTGGGAGTGAAATGTGTACACTTGCTTTGCATTCTGACAAAATATTAAATGTGAGGTAGTTTTGCAGAGCAATCCTATGGTCCCGGTTAGAGTGGAAGCTACAACAGCAGTAGCTTAGTTGAGAGTCTAAACAACAACACTGACAGTAAAATGATATCACTTTAAATAACAGCAACTCACAGGCACTCCCCCAACATAATGAGGAACCATCACCACTGACATGTATCACAGGTCAGCATGCTGTTGACATGTTAGCCGTGCATTGAAGGAGCCAATCCTTGAACACCTCCATGATGTCACACACACAAGACCCAACCTGGTCATCATCGTCATTATTTGTTAACCCTACTTTTCCTTCCGCCTTCCTAAAATGGCTAACATTATACGATAATGAATGCAAAAACACACCTAGCATAATTCACTGAACATAAGAACAGCTGTGCTGGATCAGACCAAGGCCCTTCTAGTCCAGCATTCTGTTCACACAGTAACCAGCCAGCTGACTGTGGGAAACCCACAAGCAGGACATGAGTGCAACAGCATCGTCCTGCCCATGTTCCCCAGCAACTGGTCTACCTAAGCATACTGGCTCCGATTCCAGAGGTAGCATATACCCAGTCAATGTGGGGGTTCATGCAGTCATCCACTATTACAAAACTTCCTCATTTGGATGCCTCCCTAATTTCATTTTCCATCTCTAGATCGTGGTGAACATTCTGATCTGGGGGACAATAGCAAGTTCCTAGTACTATATTACTTTTGGAGCCCAGTATGGTCACCCACAGCATTTTTGTGGAAAATCTACCCCTTTTAGATTTTCTAGTCTGCTTGACATTATGCCATCTTCGATGTACAGAGTAACACCACCTCCAGTATACCCTTCCCTGTCCTTCATACACAGTTTATATCCAGAGATGACCATATCCCACTGGTTCTCTCTAAACCACCAGGTTTCCATAATGCCTACAATGTCTAGGTTCTCCTTTAAAACCAGGCACTCCAATTCTCCCATTTGGGCTCAGAGGCTTCTAGCACTTGCATAGAAACATCAATACACAGTGTCCCTCCCCAGATGTCTCTGGCGTGTGCATCTTCTGCTCTGGCACTTAGGCCTCTTTGACTGGGCATCATGTTTCACCATATGCTCCTGGCCTATTCCCTCCCTATCCCCATTTGGGCAATTGGAAACATTTTCATCTTCATCCCCTAGTGATGATTCAACACAAACTGGATGCTTCCCACTTTCTATCGGCTTTCCTCCAGTGTTCAGTTTAAACTGCTCTGCCACATTTTTAATGTTAAGCAGCAGCAATCTGGTTTCATTTTGGTTTAAGTGGAGCCCGTCCTTCTTGTATAGGCCTGGCTTGTCCCAAAATGTTCCCCAGTGCCTAACAAATCTGAACCCCTCCTCTCTACACCACTGTCTCATTCACACATTGAGACTCCTCAGCTTCCCCTGTCTTGCGGGCCCTGTGTGTGAAACAGGTAGCATTTCTGAGAAAACCACCTTGGTAGTCCTGGATTTCAACCTTCTACCTAGCAACTTAAATTTGGCTTCCAGGACCTCATGACTACATTTCACCACATCATTGGTACCCAACATGGAACATGACTACTGACTCCACCCCAGCACTATCTGCAAAGCTATCTAGACGGCATGTGTTATCTGCAACCTTTGTACCAGGCGGGCAATTAACCATGCGGTCTACATGCCCATCACAAATCCAGCTGTCTGTGTGTCTAATGATCGAATCTCCCACTACCACAAGCCCCCTACCTCCGCTGGAGGCACATCCTTGGCATGAGGTGATAATTTGTTCATCATTTGAGGAATGGTCCTTTCTAAGGGACCATTTCCCTCTTCCTCAAAATGATGCCCTCCTTCCCCGCGACCCCCATTCTCTGTTACAACAGAGGAGCTGTCACCCAGGGATTGGGACACTGCTATTAGGTCCATGAAGATCTCATCCACCAACCTCTCTGCCTCTCCTAGCTTTTCCAGGTCAGCAACCATGGCTTCAAGGGAATGAACTTGTTCCCGGAGAGTCAGGAGCTCATTACACTGAGAACACACCCATGACTTCTGTCCAGCTTGCAAATAGTCATACATGTGGTATGTGGTAATTACTATTACATGTGGTAATAGTCAATGCAATAGACTGGATAGCCTCCAAACCCCTGATGGCTTTCTATCTTCATAATTTTTTTAATTAATGCTGTTGTTATTGAGTGGGTTTACCTGGAAAACTAAGTTATTTACTAGGAGAAGGTAGAGAATTTCTTTATACAGTGGGGAGAAAAAGTCTGTGAAGCCTAATGATAATTATGGAAGTTCCATAGTTTTATGATAGCCTTTGTGAATCAAAACCAGGGCTTTTCTAAATACCCACTAGGGTTTATATTAACCAATTCCATGTCTTGTGAAATAAAACGATGTATAAATAAGACAAACAATGAGTACTTAAGAGCCAGGGTATGCGCAAAAGTAAGGGAACCCCTGGCTGTTTCAACTCAGTTAAAGGGAATAAATAGAATCAGGTGTTTACGTAATTAAGTAGATCTTCAGGGGTGAGTTTGGGAGGCCCACCCTATAAAAAGATCAGAAACGTCATGAGTTTGGTCTTCACCATGTGGTTGTATGGAAACATGTCCTCAGAGATCTCTTTTGATCATGGCATGAGATCAGAAAAGCAGTTACTGCTGCTCATCAGTCTAGAAAGGGTTATAAAACCATTTCTAAGGATTTGAGGCTCCACCAATCTACTGTCAGACAGATAGTCTACAAATGGAGAAGGTTCAAGACCACAGCCACTCTACCCAGGAGTGGTCGTCCTACCAATCTCTCTCCAAAAACAAACCGGCGCATTATTCAGGAAGTAAAAAAGAACCCCAGAGTAAAATCCAAGGATCTGCAGGCCACTCTCACCTTGGCTAATGTGACTGTTCATGACTCAAGGATCAGAAAAAGACAGAACAATAATGGTATTCATGGGAGGGTAGCCCGGAGGAAACCATTGCTCTCTAAAAAGATTGTTACCCATCTGAAGTTCGCTAAATATCACATAGATGATCCCCAAGACTTCTGGAACAATGTTCTCTGGACAGACGAATCAAAGGTAGAACTTTTTGGCCTCAATGAGAAACATTAGGTTTAGTGAGCAACAAATACTGAGTTCGAGCAGAAGAACCTCATCTCAACTGTAAAGCGTGGTTGTGGGAATGTAATGGTTTGGGCCTGCTTTGCTGTGGCTTGCCATCATTGACACAACCATGAATTCTACAACGTATCAGAAGTTTCTAGAGGAGAATGTCAGGCCATCCGTCCGTGAGCTGAAGCTGAAGTGAAAGTGGGTCCTGCAAAAAGACAATAATGTACAAGCAGATGTACAAAAGAATGGCTGTGGAAGAAGAAATTCTGTGTTTTAGAATGGCCTAGTCAAAGTCCAGACCTAAGCCCCATTGAAATGTTGTGGCAGGGCATGAAGCAAGCTGTTCATGCAAGGAAGCCCTCAAATGTCAGTGAGTTGAGGCAGTTCTGTAAGGATAAATGGGCCAAAATTCCTCAAAACCAGTTTGAGAGACTGACCAACAGTTACAGGAAATGCTTACTCGAAGTCATTGCTGCTCAAGGGGGTGCCACCAGGCACTGAATCTAAAGGTTCACATACTTTTTCACACATGGTTATTGAATCAGTTGTGGATAAATAAATGTTGAAAATGCATCATGTTTGTGTGTCCTTTGTTTAATCAGGTTATCTGTTCTTTATCTAGGGTTATGGGGTTAGATCAAAATCTAATAACATTTTAGCTTGGAAATATGTGATAATCCTAATCCTAACTTTTTCTTGCCACTGTAGTTGTTTCTTTATAGTTACTTACTAGTAGAAGTCAAGGAAGAGTCAACTACCCTGGCCTCCTTGCCCTGTTGCTAAACTTGCACAGGTGCTTAACTTGCATGGGTCTCAGCCCCAGTGACAAAGCTTCTCAACCTCAGTGACACCCATGCAAGTTTAGCAGCAGAATAAGGAGGCCAGGGCAGAAGACTCTTCCTTGCCTTCTACTAGTAAGTAACTATAAAGAACTATAAAAGTGAGTGGAAATCTAGGTCAGTTGATCCCCTTGGGACTGAAGATTTTCTGTTCAGTGGAGAGGACAATACTTTTTGTATGTTTTTTATAATTATAAGCTGAACTCTCAAACTTGCATGGGACTATTTCTGAACTTTAGTTTATGAGCTGCTCTATAAGATCTAAAACCTGAGCCTACACTGAGTGCAAACTGGGGCTGAGACGCTTTGTCACTGGGGTTCCTCGTGCTGGGAGAGCTGGCTCCCTCACAAGCCTGCCTCCTTACATAGCCCTAGCTAGTTTGCCCCATCTGCTGCTGCAACCCATCTGATTAGAGGGCCTCATTTAAAAGAGCAAGGGAAGCCGTGGCTCAACTACTGGTCTGCGCTGCCTTCCTGTGAGTGGAAATCTAGGTCAGTTGAGCCCCTGGGAGTGCAGATTTTCTATTTATGGGAGAGGACAATAGTCAATGGTTTCCTGGAAGGGACATCAGACAACGGGTTGGTGATTTGGGAAGGAATGTGGATTGCAAGGGGCTGAGCCCCTTCTTGTGTGTTTTTAAAAATGAAACAAAAGCTGCACTCTCAAATTTGGGATGATTCTATTTCTGAACTTATGAGCTGCTCTGTAAGGCTTAAAACCTGTGCCTATACTGAGCCCAAACTGAAGATACCTATACTTCTGTTTGTTTATAAACAGGCTCTTCCTCTAGCTAGGCCTGCTCTTGTCAATATAGAGCTATGTATTGTTTTTATTGCGCCTTTCTAAATGTGGGTTTAGTTTAAGTATGTGGTTGAGGTTCCCTTCAACCACTCAAAAATCTCTGTTGGAGCAGGGCTGCAAGAATTCTTTAGTTCTTGCTGGATTTTCTCCCTGGGATTTAGCTTGCAACTGTAAGTTTGTAAAGGGTTACCCTTCTGGGATTTAGCTCCCTTTGCTGTGCCCTTGTTTTGGCTTCAGCTGATGATTTATGAGTTTAAATGAGTTTTAAATGATTACCTGAGATAATATATAAATAAGTAAATAGCATTTAACCTTCTCCTCACATGGGTGCTTAACTTGCTTGTGTGCTGATGCTTTGTCACTGGGGCTCCAGGGTTTCCCATCACCAGTGTTGAAGTCTGATTCAACTGGCAGTCTGGTCAGTTTCTGCACAGGGAATGGGAAGGGGTGCCATCTCATCGTTTGTATCATTTAGCAAAATGCCTTGGACTGGCACTCACAGCTGTGTGTGTGCAATAGAAGACTCAGTCAATAGACCCATTTGGCTAATTGTCTGGCTGTCATATGACTCAGCCCATCTAGCTACAATTTGTCCATGCTGTCACCCCATCTAGCTACAATTTGTCCATGCTTATTTACTTGATTGGCTGTTCCTACCTGGTGTTCACTCTAGCAGGCCTCATTATCCATCTCACACCACCTCCTGACCAACTGCATGGTCTATCACTTCAGCAGTAACTAGTGGAACAGGGAACTATGAGCCCTAATGTTGCCAATATTAAGGGGAAGATGACCCTGAGCCCTGGCGGAAGAGTCTCATTATAACAGTAAAGCTGAGGTGAGCAACAAGGGGATACTTGCCTGTTAACCCCCATTAACACTGAGACAACACCACTAAAAACTGACAGCTTTTATAGAATAGCATCAGTAATGGAACAAGTTCTGAAAGTAAGGGTTGCGAGCTTTCTTCTACCAGGACTATCGTCTTCAAAGCTTCATATCAGACAAATGCAGCTTTCCCCATCACTTCATCCCCTTGCTAGATAACTGTCAGGCAGCTTGCAAAGCTGCAGGACCACACTAGAACAAGGAGGTTGCCAACCCTAGAGGAACAGCTGCATGAATACCAGTTGCAGTTGCTACTCTTGCTGTAGGGTAAGCTTCACATGTGGTCTGTGTGTCACTGAACATACTTGGCTCTGCACTTGTTATGGGGCCGCTCATGGAGCGGTAGGAGACAAACCCGGATGATCAACAGCTGCAACAAATTTTGGTGAGATAAGGTGTTAGTAGGCAATTGATTGAGAATGCTGCCACCTAGGGGCTCTTCCAGTGCCCTTGTCTCTGCCTCTCTCTCCCATGGTGGTGTCTCTGCTGTCCACTTTTGGAGATGCACTTGTTGGGGCAGATACTGTAGTCATGGAGACAATTCCTACCCACCTCAAATAGGAAGTCACAGTGGGTACATTGCCAATGGAGGAGAGATAGAGGGCAAGTAAGCAGACAGTGACAGTCAGTGCAGAGATCTGAAATAAGGATGATTTCAGGAGATAAATTTGTCAGTCGAGAGCAGAGGAAAGGGAAGAGGTGACACAGTGGAAAACCTATGGGTGCAATGGCGTATACAAGCAGTGATCAGGAAATCAACAGCGTTCTGATGTATGAGAGACAGCACTAGACATGAATGGAAAAATAGGCCTGGCATTGATGCACCACCGAATAGCAATGAGATGGGCCATTGCTCACTGAGCTTCTCCACAATCAAATTCAGTCCTCAGGCTGTAAGAGGTTAACCCCCCACCCCACAACTATAACATCTATTGGAAAGAAGTTGTCTTATGTATTTCAGAAAGAAAGTAAAACAAGGATCCATGAAATCAAAAAGGGATCCTCTTGATTTCATATGATTTTTACAGAGCAAATCCCCCAAACTATCATATCACAGAGCACATTTGCCCCCATGGACTGAACCAGAAAAATCGCAGATCTGTCACTCAGGGGCGCAGCCATGGCACAAAAACTGGGATCCAAGGCAGGGATCCTCATGATTTTTAGAAGAAAGATACCCCCAAACACCATCATATCTCAGAGCACATCTGCCCCCATAGACTGAACCAGAAAAATCACAGACCCGCCACTCGTGGGCACAGCCATGGCACAAAAACAGGGATCCTTGGCAGGGATCCTCTTGATTTCATATGATTTTTTAGAGCAAAGTCCCTAAACCACCACCATATCACAGAACACATCTGTCTCCATGGACTGAACCAGAAAAATCATGGATCCGCCACTAGTGGGTGCAACCATCATGTAAAAACATGGATCTGAGGCAGGGATCCTCTTGATTTCAAATGATTTTTTACAAAGCAAATCCACCAAACCACAATCAAATTACAGAACACATTTTCCTCCACGAACTGAACCAGAAACAACATGGATTTTTGCTCATGGGCAAAGCCACAGTGCAAAACAGGGATCCTTGGCAGGGATCCTCTTGATTTCATATGATTTTTACAGTGCAAATCCCCCAATCCACCTTTGTATCACAGAGCACACCTGCCCCCAACAATGTGGACAAGGTGCTTGTTTAAGTTAGCCCAAGTACCCTTGCTCTTCATGGCTTATGACATCCGGAAGGGAGGGGATGACTGGCTCGTTTTGAAAGGTTATCAGTTCTTCCCTACTGGTCAGAGTGGTGAGACCGCTTCTGAAATAAACATCCTTGGATCCAGCAGATCTGGATAATTATAGGCCAATAGCTAACATCCCTTTCCTGGGCAAGGTGCTTGAGAGGGTGGTAGCAGATCAAATCCCATCACTCGTGGATGAAATTGATTTTCTAGATCCACCTTCAGTCAGGGTTTCGGCCTGGTTTCAGCACAGATAATGCAGTGGTCACTCTGAGCTTTGCTGGGAGAGAGACAAGGGGGGTACAACCCAGCTGATTCTCCTGGATCTCACAGGGGGTTGCGATACCGTCAGCCATGACATCCTTCAGGACAGGCTGTCTCAGCTGCATGTGAGTGGTACAGCTTTGCAATAGTTCCATTTATATCTGGATGGCCATTTACAGAAGGTGGTGCTGGGGTGTGTGTGCTAAACTCCATGGCATGCTTTGGGGCCCAACAAGGTTCCATCATGTCCCACATGCTACTTAAGGTCCACATTGAAACTGCTGAGGGAGGTCATTAGGAGACTTAGAGTGCTGTGTCATTGGTATGCTGATGGCACATAGCTCCATCTCTCTTTCTCATCTGATCCTGGTGGGGAAGTGGATGTGCTTAATCAATGCCTGGACACAGTAATGGTCATAATGAGGGCCAATAAACTGAAGCTCGATCCAGACAAGACAGAGGTACTGCTGGTGGGTGGCTTGACTCTCCAGGTGTGTGGTGTGCTAACTATCTGGGAAGGATTTGCAGTCCCCAAATACTGGGATCATGTCCATAGTTTGGGGGTGCTTCTAGACCCAACTTTGTCACTACAGGTACAAGTGTCTTCTGAGGCTCAAGCACATTCTACGCCCTTGCCTGTATAGTGACATCCTTGCTTCAATGATCCATGCCCTGGTAATCTTGTTAGATTACTGCAATACATTGTATGTAGGGCTCCTCTTGAATACAATCTGGAAACTTCATTTAGTACAAAATATGGCAGCTAGGGGACTGGCTGGTACTGGGCATTCCACACCCAATTCAAGATTCCCACGTAAAAACCTGGAACATCCATGAGGATCTGGAACTTAGACCCAAGCTTTTCACCATAGTTGCACCATGAAGTTCTGGATCAGTGCTTTCTATGGCTCAGTCCCTGGACACAGACATGATCTGTGATTTGCTGGTGATTTCGGAGGCATCCCCATAAAAATCCAGGGGAATCATGAGTATCCATGCCTCAGATCCATGTTTTGCAGCATGACAGCACCACAAATCCGTGGGTCCATGATTTTCATAATGAAGTCCATGGACACAGAAATGATCTGTGATTTGCTGGTTATTTTGGTGGCACCTTCTGTTAAAAAAATCCATAGGATCCACACACCCAAATCCATGTTTTTACGCCATGGTGGTTCTGTGAAGCATGGGAGTGTGATTATTATGGATTCATGTTTTTACATCACGCTTACTCCATGAAGTACAAGATCAATAATTTTATTACTTTGCTCTGTGGCCATGGATGTGATCTGTGATGTAATGATGCATTTGTGGGGACAGTATATAAAAATCCAGAGGACCCATAAGGAACTGCATCTTGAATCCTTTTTCTTTTCTTGCCATTCTGGATCTGAGAAATCTAGGATCCATGCCACTGGCATGGATTTGCTTTGTGATTCAGCTATGATTTTGAATGCACTACATATAAAATCCAAATGATACATTAGGATCCATGCCTAACAGAAATGGTTCACACCATTTGAGGTGAAGCAGCAGATCTGGGATTCTTAGTGTGCATACTTGGACAAAGATGAGTTCTGTGCTTTGATGGAGGTGGGGTGGGCAGGGGGCCCAATGTAAAAATTCAGAGGATCCGTATTGAATTGTGCATCTTATCCATGGTTTTATAACATTACGGTGCTATAAAGCCCCAAGTCTATGTTATTTGTCACTCATTCCCTGGGCATGGATGTGTTCTGCGACATGAAGGTGTTCTGGGGGCCCTTCCCTGTAAAAATCATGAGGATCTCTGGTTTTGTGCCATGGCTGCACTGAGTGGCGGATCCATGATTTTTCTGGTTTAGTCCGTGGAGACAGGTGTGCTGTGTGATATGATGGTAGTTTGGGGGATTTGCTCTGTAAAAATCGTATGAAGTCAAGAGGATCCCTGCCAAAGATCCCTGTTTTTGCACCCACAAGTGGCACAGCCATGATTTTCTGGTTCAGTCGGTGGAGGCAGATGTGCTCTGTCATATGATGGTGAGTTTGTGGGTCTCCCCTTTAAAAATCATATGAAATCAAGAGGATCCCTTTTTGATTTCACAGATCCTCATTTTACCCAGTCCCTGTATTTCATGCATTTCTCAGATACACAGGATAGGAATTGCTCTTGATGAATTCTGTCAACTAGTAGTAGAAAGGAAAAAAAAATCAGTTAACACTTTTTCAGCCCAGGAAAGTAGAAGTAAACATGTTAGAATGCTTCTCTTTCCTCCCCGTGCCCTTTGTACTAGCAGTGTGCTGAAATTTTTGACCTATTTATTTTCGACCATGGGGGGGGGGGCGAAAAGGAACTGCACCCAAATTGTGGGAAAGGGTGAGAATTTCTCCTTATTTCCCCAGGGTGTGTAGGGCCTCAGGGCTTACCTTCTGGAAGGAGGTGGCTGAGGGGCGTGGGAGGGGGCTCTTTCTTTTGCCGTTCCCCAACCCAGCCCTCTCTGTCCTCGCAGCCTCTCCGGTGGCTTGAATTTCACGGAAAGCCCCCTTCTTCCCTTGGAGCTTCCCTGTGGTGCTGCCTGCTGAGTGCCCGAAAGCTGAGAGAGGATTATTGTTATTTCTTCTGCTACTGCTGCTGCTGCTTCTCCCGCTGCTGCTGTTGTTAAAAGGGCTTTTAATAATAAAGCAAAATTTTAAAAATGCCCCTTGGCTTTCAAGCACTCGGTAGGCAGCAACATTGGGAAGCCCACAGGAGGAAGTCCTGGCTAAGTCCTCCACGGGGCTTTCTGAACAGCTCAAGCAGCCGGACGGGCTGCAAGGACAGCACAGGCGGAAAATGGTGACGAGCGCCCAGGAGCCCCTCTGCCACTTCCTTCCAGTAAGGTAAGCATTCAAGCCCTGCACCGAGAAATTTCGGAGAAATTCTCAACATCCCAACAAAAGAGGCAGAAAAACGACTGCCTCTTTCACAGGGAAACAGAGGTTGCGAAAGGGCAGGTGGGGTTTCGGCACAGCACTACTTTGTGCATAGTAGAAGTGTGACATGAAATCCCCAAGGAAAACTGTGCACACATTTCCTCCTACCAGTTCCACTCCCGTTATATTCCACTCCCCTAATACTCCAGGAATAAAGATGAGTCTGTTTTGTCATTCTCCACTGAACCATCTGGGTGACCCCTGCAACTTACAAGGTATGAAACCTCTCTTTAGAAGTATATTGAGTAGGCCATGTAGAAGATAGCATTTATTTTGTTCTGATACTTGATTTCTTCCTCCTCCCTTATCCTTAATTTTAAAAAAGCTTCTACATTGGAACCTGAGGTTTGCATATTCGGGTAGCCCAAGGATCTGTTCCCTGCGCCAGATCATTCATTCATGGTACACACGTTGATGAAGAGGGAGACAAGGGGGAACAGGCTAACTTGCTTGCTCAGTGTTGATTCAGAGTTTTAGATGGCAGTTGCCCTCTCCCAGGTAAAACCCACAGATTGCAGGGATCCCTCTTGCTCCAGCTCTCGGGTTGGAGATGGGGTGGTGACAGCAACCATATGCAAGTTGGAAAGAAGCATTGCAGACTGGCCTGCCTCAGTTTCTATACATCCAGCAGTGAAATACATTCAGAACTTCTCACACCTAAGGCATCTTAGAGATTTTTAAAAATATACAAGGAACTAGCTGCATTTGTCTTCTGGTTTAACAAGTAACATGAGTATGTATTTAATTGATTTTCCTCCTGCCAGCAATGTGGATCAGAACAGCAGTTTCTCTGAACATGTCTGCATAGAAATGGAATCAGCTACTGTTCACTCACACCTTAACCATGCACAAGACACAAGTCTGTGGCATTCACCTGTTACCTTAACAGTGGTGGGGAACTGGTAGCCCTCCAGATGTTTTGGCTTATCACTCCCATTACTCCACACCACTGGCTATATTGACTAGGGCTGATAGGAGTTGTAGGCTAAAATAGCTGGAGGGCGACCAGTTGCCCACCCTTGCCTTAAGAGAACATAACTATCCTATCTTCACTTCTATGTAAATAGGACTATGCAGGAACAGCTCCTGCAGCAATTTCATCTGTTACATATCAGATTGTGATTATGTTCTTATATATCTTATTAGATTATCCAATTTTCAAATCGAAAAGAGGAGAGACTAGTAGCTAAAAGTGTGATTGTTTCTTTAAATGTGAAATTCAACCATGGTCACCTCACTACTTTCCTTTCTACCAAGACCATTTCTTTGCTCTTGTGTGAACATTTACCCCACCCAACTGCATTTTTCAGCCAGTCTCTCATGCAAAGCACCCTCCCAGGAAGGTCTTAAGAGCACCATTGGATTCACCACTTGGAAAGCAAAGGAAAAACAGATTAAGCAACTGTGAAAGCCCTAACATCTCTTCAAGAGATGTTACAGGCTCATTCTAGAAGGCAGATACGAATAATTTTATTCATTTCAAAATGCAGTTGCATTATTGATTTTCTCCATGCAATGATACAGCTTTTAATAATTAAGAGTCGTGGCATGCAGTCCAGCTGGCAATCAACAGTATCCACATATTTTGTTCTTTCATAGATGAGTGCAAAAAGTACTAGGAACTACAGGAAACACCACTGATATGTCCTTCAGCTTTATTTAGTAAGGAAGCAAGAGCAGCACCTTTACATCCCACATAATCCAGCAAAAGAGACAGATGATCCGATTCCCAGCCATCTAGCATTTATGATGCTGAACTTTGTGGTAGCTTTAGGATTTGTGACAGTGCTTTGCCCAGCCTGCAGACATTTCCACAGGTACTAATGATGGATTTAGTATGCAAACATCATAGAACACTGTTAAACAGATACTGTGTCTTTTTCCACAACAAAGCAAAAAAAACACCCTGTTCCACTGATCTCTTGGGAACATGGTATTAAAAGGGGGGGGGGGTCATGCTATCCAGAAAAAATTCTACTCCCATGTCCATAAATCATCTTTTCTACTGGATAGATCTGAAAAAGTTCACTGTGATTTAGTTTTCTGATTGTGTCTTTGCAAATATCTCATTGTAAAAAAATAACAGAGGTGGGGAGGAAAACCCTTTCTCTGATCTCTGTAAATAAATTGGGTCAGCTTGATATGTATGGTATTGGCAAGCAGCATGTCATAAGGTGTTGGAAAGCCAGAAATAGCAGAGCTGCAGAGTCAGAGGTCTGGAGAAGAAGGATAAGAATAGTATGTTCCATTTTCCTGCAATGAGAGAAAGAATAATTGATGCAGCGAACAATAAATTTGGTACAATAAGACCAAAAAGTCACTTCCTAAATCTTGCTGCGTGAACAGCTTCTCCCGAACCACTTTAACCCCTACCTGCTTAATCCAATTACAGGATACTGGTTGGAGTGACTTTCCAGTGGTGGGAAAGAATCCCTATTCCCTGGGATGCTGGGCCCTTACCCCAATGTGGACTGGTGAACTGGGACAGCTAAACTACTATGGGACAGGCCTGCGTATGCTGTACCTTCAGATGGCATCTGCCATATTGAGTGGCTTCTTACAAAAATCACCTTGATAACCACAACTACTACAGCTTCTACACTCAGGCTTGAGACAGTCTTATTCCACTGTAGGGAGCCTACAGCTGCTACAGGAATTGTCCCTGCTGCCCCAGGAAAACCAATAGGAAAAAGGATCTGCGCAGAGTGCACACATGCTGGCTAGACACTTGTGAGAAAAACCGCTTCTTACTCAGGCCTTGCCACTGGAAGTTACAGAAAGGTGACCTGACTGGATAGATGAAATGCGGCCAGAGTACACTGGGGAGACACCAAGGGCAGTTGGCTTGCAGACTGTTTTTAAGTAAATGCCAGCTACTTATCTCCCTTTGCTTGGAACTCAGCATTTCTCTCATTTTTGTAAGAACCTGCCAAAGGGGATGCTGGTAAGATACTTCCTCTGCCTGCATTTAACTACACCAATACAAATAAGCAAGACATGTTCTGAATACGTCTGTGCTTTTCAGAGCAGACAGCTATCTGCATTTATAAACACACAAATAGACAACAAAGTATATGGTGGGATTTCAGAAAATCATGAGACACCCAATAATTGTGCTGCGGGCAAGGGTGTCCAAGAACTTAGTTTAGGGATATTTGAAGGAAAAGAGTTCTTTTAGGTGTACATTTTTAAAAAATAAAATCTGATGACAGAACAAGCCAGACCTTTAGAGGAGGTATACTTTATATCACAAGGCATGAGGTAGGGGTGAGGCTGTGCTCTTAGGGGTTCTGGCTCTGTGACCCACCCTCCCTATGGAAAATACCTCTTCAGTATCTTGTTGGCTTGGCTGGTGTTTTATTAACACTGATCTTGAGTGATTCCTGGCAGGTTGTTGTCATTGAAGGAATAAAGTGAATGGGTAGGTAGATGAATAATGGTGTGGTGAGTATGAATGGTTACATGAGGTGAGTGGATGTGTCGAGTTTAGTGGAAAAGGGCAAAATGGGTGATTGCATGTGGGTGGATTTTTTGAGGTTGCGTGAGTGGACTGAGTGTAGAGTGTGTTTCTGGTTAAGAATCATGCGGATTGGTGGGATGTTGAGAGGGACATCCCTATAACAGTGGTCATGGGCCAAGGGAAATATGGCATTGGCAAGAGGGTGGGTCATTGCGTGGAGGGAGGGAGGGACAGGTGTCTGCAGCCTGTCCCTACTTTCTGGTCCTTCAACCATCTCTCAGGATTCTGACAGCTCTACTACTGTGCCCTCCAGCCTGATGTTGCTGCTGTTGAAAACCAAGTCAGTTCATAATAAGACCTCACTCATCCATGATTTCATTGTGGATAAGGGAGCTGACCTGGCATGCATCACCGAGACCTGGGTTAGCAAGTGAGGAGAAGTTGACCTTACCCATCTGTGCCCACCTAGGTATTCAGTGCAGCATCAGTACATGCTGAAGGTTCAGGGAGGGAAGTAACCATGGTCCACAAAGATCCTATCATCCTCCCAAGAAGTCTCCTCCACCTAGAATTAGGGTTTGAGGGCCTGCACCTAGTGTTGGGCCATAGACAGACCAGCGATGCTGCTAATATACCACCCAATCTGCTACACTACAGCCTCCCTGAGCTGGCTGAGGCAAGCATTCTCAAAAGTGGTGGTGCAGGACCTCAGGACTGTGATCCTGGGGGACTTCAACATCCATGCTGAATTTGCTGTTGGATTTGCTCTGGACTTCACAGTCTCCATGACCGTTTGTCATTGGGCCCACACATAGGGCAGGACATACCCTCAACTTGGCTTTTGCCCCTGGGTCTGAGAGGGATGGTCTGAAGATAGGAGGGATCCAAGTGACCCCATTGTCACAGTCAGACCATTTCCTGGTGAGATTTAGGCTTATGGCATCAATTCCCCCTATGCACGGGTGTGGGATCACTTAGGATGGTCTGCCTCCGAAGACTTATGGAATCTGATGGATTTTTGAATGCCCTGGAGGGCTTTCCCAGTAGACAGAACTGGTGATCCTGTAGAGACCTGTACTACCCGCTGGTATTCAGGGAAACTATTGGCGATGAAACAAGCCAGACAATGGTTAGAACGGAATTGGCATAGACAGAACTGGTGATCCTGTAGAGACCTGTACTACCCGCTGGTATTCAGGGAAACTATTGGCGATGAAACAAGCCAGACAATGGTTAGAATGGAATTGGCAAACTTGCCACGCAAGTGATCGAACTTGCAGCAGGGCACATAACCTTACTTTGCTGATTCTACTGCATTTTCAGGCAACCACCCAGTGGAGTTGTGTTGAGTGGTTCAGGGATTGTTAACATCTGTCCCAGTGACTGGGGTACTCAAGCCCTCAACAGTCCACTGAGATAAGTTTGCTGACCATTTTAAGGACACAATCGCTCATCTTCATGCTGACTTCAGATAGACTCAAGTGGGGTGACCAGTACACTATACTGTTTTCAGTTGCCGTGGGTCCAGTGTTGTTGCACATAGGGAAGTGCTGACCACCCTTAAAGAAGCAATTGTTAAGCTGCCCTTGAAGAAGCCCAGTTGGGACCCAGAAATATTGGACAACTATTGCCCCGTTGCTAATACCCCTTCTTGGGGAAGGTACTTGAGAGAGCAGTGGTGTTCTAGCTCCACGCACTCTTGGAGAAAAGAAATTTTCTAGACTCATTTTAATCTGGGTTCAGATCTGGTTTTAGTATTGCATTGGCCTTGGTCACCCTGATGGATGACCTTTATCAGGAGGGGGGGGACTGCAACCCTATTACTCTTGCTTGATCTCTCAGCAGCTTTTGATACCATTGACCAGGGTATCCTACTGAACTGTCTCCATAAATTGGAGGTAGGAGGCACTGTTTTACGGTGGTTCTGCTCTTACTTGCAGGAACAGCTGCAGGACCACTGGGTGATTATTGTTTGGCCCCCTGAGACTTGTACCAGGGAGTGCCACAAGGTACTATCTTGTCCCCAGTGCTCTTCAACATCTAGGCAAAGCTGTTGGGAGTGGTTATTCAGAGATTTGGAACATGGTATGCTGATAACACTCAGCTCTATTTCTATGTTACATCTGAATCAGCTGAGGTTGTGCAGGTCCAACAAACAGAGACTGGTAAGACTGAAGTCCTGTGGGTAGGTGGTTCCTAGGTCCAGGACTTAAGCAGCTTGCTTGTTATAGACAGGGTCATTGTCCCTCTGAAGGAGCAGGTACATAGTTTTTGCGGGGACAACCATAGTTGTCTCTGGAGCTGCAACTCGCTGCAGTGACAATGAGTGCCTTTTACCAGCTCTGGCTGGTGCATCAACTATGGCTGTTCCTGGATAGGAATAGCTTAGCCACAGTGACCCAGGCATTGGTAACGTCATATCTCCACTACGGTGACATGCTTTATGTGAGGCTGCCCTTATGCATGGTCTGGAAGCTGCAACTGGTGTAGAATGCAGTGGTGAGATTATGTGATGCATTTAGCAGCTGCCATGTAACACCACTGTTGAAAGAACTGAACTGGTTGCCAATTTGCTACCAGGCCAAGTTTAAGGTTTTGATATTAACCCATAAGGTCCTAAACAACTTGGGGTCAAGTTAACTGAGGGAAAACCTTCTTCCATATAGACCTGCCCAGCTGCTGCAATAATTAGGGGCCCTCCTGGTTGTGCCATTTCCTGCACATGTCCATCTGGCAGCAACCAGGAAGAGGTCCTTTTCTGTAGATGTGCCTACTCTGGAATACCATCCCCCCAGAAATAAACACAAGTCAACTCTGATGCAGGTCAGACACATGCTGAATACTTTTTTTTTATTCACTTTGACTTTTGATGCCTCTCATTTTCATTTTCTGTTTGTTTTCTGATAGCAGCTCATTATGTTTAGTATGTTTTAATTATATTGTATATTTAAGTTTTTATATTATGTTTTCAATCTTGTATACCACCTGGAAATATTTTACAGAATAGGGAGTGTGTTTTAAAAATAAAATAAAAATTTTATAACAAAGTTACAGGACAGAACATTTATGGGTAACACTCAGGCATAGGAAGAAAGGGGTATCAAGGAATTGGGGATATGGCACAAAATGGAATAATAAAAATCTACAATGATATTTGTCTTGATGGGTGGATAGAAACTACCTTATTTTCAATATTTTTAGGTCAGGCATCTTGTTAGCTCATTAATAACTAAATATGGATCTCTAAGACATTTGAGAAATTAGTATCAGCTAAACAAGCAAAGGATTTATTAGGGAAAGTTTATAAATTATTAATGGAACAAAATCAACAATATAACTCATATCAGCAAAAAAAAGGGTAAGAGATTTAGGCCAAGAGATTTTCTGGAAATGGATTTGGGAGAACATTCCTTCAGAAACCCTATGGTTAAATTTAAAGGAGAGCTTCTATAAACTCATCTTAAGATGGTATTTAACTGCTATCAAGGTACAGATGATACATGCTGGAGGTACAGATGTGCAAGGGCAGATATACCACATATCTTCTGGCACTGTCCAAATATTAATATCTTTTGGGGAAAAGATGTTAGAAAACATCAATGAAATGACAGGATATAACCTGATTATGACCCATCCATTATTCTTTTTGGATATATGAAGAATGAAGCGCCTCAAGAAGATCAGAAAATAATTAATTTACTAATGGCTGCAATAATTGCAATCAGTTATAAATGGGAGCAAAAAGTTACCTTGTGTATCAGAGAATGGATAAGGGTCTGAGAACTTATATTTATGCTGAAACCCACAAGTATTATTAGAAACAGAGAGGGTAGACAGGGAAATAAAAGTTTTATTGAAAAGTGGTCTATTTTTGTTATGTTTTGGAATAATAAAGTACAGGATAAGGTGCAACCCTATTAAGTGTTAAGAATATTGTAAAGAGGGAAAGGTTATATAAAGTCATGAGGCAAATAAGCAGTTATGAACTGACTGGGATAATATTGTGAATGACTGTACAATGGGAATATGTATTAACTGACAGTTAAAAAATAAATAAAATAAATTATCTGCTTCATATCTAATCACAAGTTCTTCTCCCCCCTCCCCATGTATTTCTCATTGAACATGAAGAGTTAATTCAAGATGACTGAAGAACTACAAACTTTCAGTGCTCCACATTATAATATTGGCGTCATGATGTGTATGCCTCTCAGCTCAAAATACTACACATTAGCTGTTCATGCATGACTCCTTGGAAAACTGCATATGAACCATGACAACGTGCAGTTTAGGTAGTGTAGTTTTACTGAAACAATATGGGCAAAGTCTCTTTTGTAAAAGAAAATATTTCTATATCTAACTCTTTTACAAACATAACCTGTCTAAAGTAGCTTCAAAGTATTGGCTATTTCCCTCAGACATCTTTTCAAGCAGGGGGAAGGAAAGTTGTTATTCAGTCTGCTTTATAAAGTTTCTTATATACAGACTAGAAACGGAAATATTCAGCTCACAAGCCACCTACCCTGGTATCATATTCAAGAACAAATGGGGGGAAGTCAATCTGTTCAGGGGGAATGGCTGTGAACAGCTGCTGAAGGCTTTCCACGTGGTGGACTTTGTCCTTTAGACCAGAAACAGTAAAGGTTGTGAAAAACCATGTTGAAACCTAATGGACAGGAATGGAAAATTAATGCTGCTGTGGAATAAACATTTGCAAATAGCTGGATTGCAAGCATTTGTCCAGATGACAGTCAAACAATCCAGTAATTCATTCAGCATTTAAGCTGACAAAGGTAAATGCACACACAAAATTTAGATTGCTAGTTTAGCAATATTATATAGTTTTCTCTCAGGCTACTACACGCATGGCCAAAGCTTTTACTGCTTTGTAGTCTCATTATTTCAAGAATTATGCAGTATTTCTATGGTCTCATACAAAACACATTTCATTTAATTGTTACCATAATTCTCGTGTGTGTGCGCGCGTGCATTAACCTTTGCCATACCCACTCTGAGTCAACACTGCTGGTTCATGTCATCCCAACTCACGCTGGTACTTAAGTTATGGCTCATGCCGCAAGCATTATCAGTATACATTGTGTCTTAAGAGTTTTGTAGGCAAAACCAGACAGGTCTTTCTCTGCAAGGCAACCTAAAACAGACAACTGGAAAAATGGGTAGAAGAGAAGAGCGGCAAAAGATGAATGTCAGGGAATGTAGCTATTGTACTTAGGTTATAGTTGGGAATGAGGATGTAAGCAGTTAAGCCAAAAGCCTCCCAGGAAAGGTGGGTTTTTAGGAGATATTTGAATGAACATTTTGTTCTACAAAAAACTCTAAGCCAACATAAATTGCACAACAATTTTTACACCCAGCCTCCAAGCAACGGCACAGTCAAGTTACCCAGGTGAAAGAGTACTAAACAGAGGATATCTAAAAGGCTTAGATGAGAAGCTACTTACCAAGGAGCTGTTTCAGAGAGTCACCCAGCTACCTAGCCCACATGTCTGGGACATGCACCAGGGTTAGTACAAAACCATAATCTACGTAAGTAATACTGCCCAATATTTTAGAATCCCACACATTCATTACTGCACCCCAAAGATATATTTTCCACTTTAAAATGGCACATTCACCTTTGAGCGAAATGTTGGATGGACAAAGTACAAGGCCTTCAGATTTCTTTTGTACCTGGGTTAATGACAAGAGTAACAAGATTCTCGAGTTTCAAACAAACATTTGCAGAATCACACAAGTTCTAAGCAATCTTGGACAGAAAATTGTGCACCACATCAACAAGGACACTTGTTCAAAGACCTAACATAAAGCAGGTACAACATTGTCCTGAATTATTTCTCTTTGGTAAAGCCCTACACTAGGGATGGGTGACTTGCAGCCCTCCAAATGTTTTGGCCTACAACTCCCATCATCCCTTACCACTGGTAAAAGGATTTTAAGCCAAAACATCTGGAGGGCTACAAGTTGTCCACCTGTGTTCTATGCAAACAATGAAACGTAAAGTCTCAAGACTGTTAACGTCATCCAGCATGTCTTCTGTATAAATCCAGGTGGTTTATTCTAGCAGCCAAAGGTGCTATGTGAAAGTTTCACATATGACTAAATTGACATCTTCTGAAACTAGACTTCTAGTAGTGCAAAGAATTCTACATTGATTTTCACAGGGAGTCACCAAACATCCTGGTTTGGTACTCATTAAGCACCATGTCTCCCTCCACCCTTTTTTTCTAAAGAAAAAATATATTTGTGGTGCTTTTGGGTTCAGAAAGGAAACAAAGAGAGAACATTTGAACATATGCTGAAGAATACTTACTTGACATCAACAATGTCAGAAATTTTTTTCAGGAAATCCGAGTCTAAATGATTGTAGACATTAGTGAGCGTATGGAAATATACAATGACATATTCCTTCACTACAATGTGATCCATCACATGGATAAAGTACAAGAGAGCCTGAGATAGAGAAAAGTCACAAAAGTCAGATTTATTGTTTCAGCAGCAAATTGCAGCTTCCTTGTATTACTCTAGAATAACCTTCCCCAACCTCGTGCCCTCCAGATGTTTTAGACAATTCCTAGCATTCCTGATCATTGGCCATGCTGGCAGGGGTTTCTGGGAGTGCCTCCCCTATAATTTGATGCATGGAATATCCAAATTGGATTATTATTTACAAAGTTATGCCCGCAAATAGGAGACACAGTCATACCCCTTGAAGCAGGTACAAGATGAAAAGCACATTCTGTAAAGAGCACATAAACACAAATGTACAAACAGAAATATGGCTTGTGTACAATCATGTTCAATAATATGAAGGTAAAAGGTTAACAAAATAACACATCATTTGCTTATCGCTTGTATGAAGAGTACAAGGAAGTTTTAAGTAACATCACAGCAGCAGGCAGCAGTACTTTTCAAATTGTTTTTGAAACCAGTGGAACTTTTTGTGCTGCATTTTATTTTGCACCCAAATATCACTAGTTCCAAACGGGCAGTAGGCACAGGAAGTAACTTTGGCCTAACTATCAAAAAACACCAGATCCCTTCTTCCAGGCATTCTTCTTTCAGTAGTTCTTTCAGGAGTAACATCATCTATAAGCATCTGATTTATTTATCTGTTTATTTATTTATATACACATCAGAATATGTGTATTCTGATGTGTACATCATCAGAAGATTTTGGAGTGGCGAACAACACGATAAAAGAATAAAACATCAGGTTAAAAGAGTTAAAACATTTTTTAATGTTTTAACTTTTAATGTTTTACTTGCAGCCAGAATGTTGCTTAATGACTAGCATGTACAACTTTTGAGCTCAAGAGCATCTTTTATAGGATTTAGCATATCCTCTTGCCCTTGGTAAATAGTTGTAGCCTGGCATAAGGAATGGTTTTGACATCTAGGATACCATACATGAGGCACACAAATCTCCTGGCATCTTTTTAAAAAAATTAATTTAAATTGTATTAATATATAGAGAGATGGTACAAATTTACTCAAAACTTTAAAACAACAAATATACAACTGGTTAAGTGAACAAGCAAACACATAGCATATAAACACATAAACCAAGATAAACACATAATGCCAAGAGAATAAAAATCCATTTCCTAAAAGAAAAAATCTCAAGGCAGGGAACCACATGAAGATAAAGAGTCTTACTGTCCAGATCTTATAGAGCTGAGTCTACCTGTCCATATGTCACCATGAGTTGCTGAAGCAGACTAAAATCCATCACCTTCTTGATCAATAACATTAATGAATGATGACCATGTGTGTTTAAATGTGTCCATGTCTGATTGATCTCTTGAACACCTAATTTGATGAGTCAATTTCTCCAATAATGCCAAATTCCACACTCTCCCATACCAGTCATTCAGATTAGGAAGCCTATCACATTTCCAGTTTTTAGCAAAAACTTGTCTCGCAGCCAGCAAAAAAAGAAAGCATTTAAATCTTTTTGCAAATTATTAGTATTAAATTTGTTATATAGATTAAGAAAGACAAGACCTGGGTCAAGGCCAATTGACTGATTAGTAATTTTGTTGATTTCACTTTCAATCTCATCCCAAAAGATTTGAGCGAATGGACAAGTCCACCAATGGTGAAGATATGTACCAATGGCTCCACACCCTTTCCAACAATCAAGATTTACTTTTGTTTATTCTTGAGAACTTCACTGGGGCGAGATGCCATCTATAAATCACCTTGATTGAACTCTCTCCAGTATGGGCTGAAATTCATTTCAGTGGGTGGGCAAACCAAATTCTTTGCCATTTTTGGACATTTATTTCATATTCTAGATCTTGATCCCAGGCTATCTTTAAACCTCTTATGTTATAATTAACAATATCGAGAAGGTATTTATAAAGTTGTGAAACTATTCCCTTAGAGCCCAGAGTATAATTAACTAAATACTTTTCAAATTGTGTGAGTGGCCTTATAGCCTGCTGCTTGACTGATGGTACATTTAGAAGGTGTAGTATGTGGTGGATTTGAAACCACAAATTAGGGGTGTTCGGAATTCTGTCTTTAATTTGTTATCCTGTTAAAAAGTTGCCCTTTGGGAAGAAATCCAACATCCTGTGTAAACTGCTGTCTTCCCAACCAGTGTATTGTGCTCTTTTATCAGGATAAGAAAATCAGGGATGAATTAAAAAAGGTGTGAGAGAAGAGATTTGGGGCATTAGATTTTATTCTAAATTTGTAGGGTAAATTTCAAAAAAAGTGTTATTTAATGCGGCTATAATTCTATTAGTATTGGACAAAATAAAATACTTGAAGAGGTTATCTCCAGGATGTTCTATTTCCATCTAGGCTATATCAGAATCTGATATAATATCAGATATTGATATATAATAATGAAAGGCATTGGTGTAATTAAAATGCATCATAATATTTAATAATATCGGGAACACCAGGCCCACCTGACGCAGGCTTTTGATATATGATACTTCTGGCGACTCTTGGCTTTTTTCCTTTGAAGATATATGAATTAAACATTTTTTGCCATTTAAGGAGATAGTTCTGTGGTAATTCAATTGGTAGTGTTTGGAATAAAAATGCTATTTTAGGGAGAGCTGTCATTTTAATGGCAGCTATTCTCCCTAACTAAGACAAGTTAAGTTTAGACCACTGTCGCAAATCTTGTCTTACTGTCATGTTCCCTTGGCCCCCACCTTCGTCATGCACACACACAAGAAGAGAGGCTTCAGTCTTATGCCTTTAATTCACTATCAACAGGTTCATTACAGATGCAAATCCTGGAAGACTCTCAGGCTACAAAGGAATAACAGCAGGGAATCCAAATGGGAGCTATGATGTTGCCAGCAATTTGAACAGGGACTTGCTGGCTAGAATAACTTAGGGAGAGAAACCCCTCCCTTCCAGTGATGCTCCCCTATGTCGACCCTCACGCATCGCCAACCGGGTTGACTGTCTGAGCTCTGCCTCTAACTTTTCCCACTTCGCTCTGCTCCGCAGTCTAGCATCCCTCAGGTCACACCCCGCACTCTCCTCCTCCTGGATTCTCATGGAAGGGGTGGGGGCTTCAGGCCCAGCCATCTGGGTGCTAGCATCCTGAGAAGCACACTTATCCATATCTGAACTCCCCTGGTTCTGGCTGTTCCCCATCTGAACTGCTAATTGTCTCCATAGGCTAAGAATTAACCCTGACACTTACATTATACATAGCCTCATGGTATTTCAACTTTTTAAGTTTGTTTAAATCTTTAGGAATAAAGATTCCTAAATATTTGAGCATCTCAATTTGTGTCTTTAGGCCCGTGTAATTACGTAATTGTTCTTCCTCTTGTTTAGACATGCCTATACAGAGTGCCTCAAATTTACTAAAATTAATTTTTAATCCAGCAAATGCTCCGTATGAGCTTAGTTCTTTCATGATTTCTGAGGCCTCTGTTGATGGTTTAGTTATAAATAAGGCAATGTCATCAGCAAACAAACTGATTTTATGATTTGTATCCTGAATTATAGCACCACTAATAGTTACATTATTATGTATCCTATTAGTGAAAGGTTCTAACGCAAGGACAAATAAAATTGGATAGTGGGCATCCTTGTTTAGTACCTTTATTAATTCTGAGCACTGATTCTAAGCAAAACTTGAGAATTTTTGTACAATCTTTGAATCAGTTGTATAAAAAGCTTACCCATGTTCATTTTCTCCAACACAGAAAGGGCCAATTTAAATTATCAAAAGCCTTATGGGCTTCTAGGGAAAGAATGGCTACAGGTGTCTTACAATTTTTATAATGATGAATAATATTCAGAACTCTATGAATAGGATTCCCCTTCATGGATCACTGCCTTGTTGTGGCAAAGGGGCTTGTGTAACTCAGTGAAGCCATAAGCTATGCTGTGCAGGGCCACCCAAGACGGACAGGTCATGGTGGAGAGTTCTGACAAAATGTGGTCCACTGGAGAAGGAAATGGCAACCCGCTCCACTATTCTTGCCAAGAAAACCCCATGGAACGTATCACAAGGCTAAAAGATATGACACCGGAAGATGAGCCCCTCAGGTCGGAAGGTGTCCAATATACTACCGGGGAAGAGCAGAGGGAATTTCCAAGTAGCGCCAGAAAGAGTGAAGCAGCTGGGCCAAAGCCGAAAGGACACTCAGCTGAGGATGTGTCTGGTGGTGAAAAGAAAATCCGATGCTGTAAAGAACAATATTGTTTAGGAACCTGGAATGTCAGATCAATGAATCAAGGTAAGCTGGAGGTGGTCAAACATGAGATGGCAAGACTGAACATGGACATCTTGGGAATCAGCGAACTAAAATGGACAGGCATGGGCGAATTTAATTCAGGTGACAATTATATCTACTACTGTGGGCAAGAATCCCTTAGAAGAAATGGAGTAGCACTCGTAGTCAACAAAAGGGTGGGAAAAGCAGTACTGGGGTACAATCTCAAAAACGATAGAATGATCTCAGTACGAATCCAAAGCAAACCATTCAACATCACAGTAATTCAAGTCTATGCCACAGCCACTGAGGCCGAAGAAACTGAGGTTGATCGGTTCTATGAAGACCTACAACACCTTCTAGAACTAACACCAAAAAAAGATGCCCTTTTCATCATAGGGGATTGGAATGCTAAAGTAGGAAGTCAAGAAATCACCGGGATAACAGGCAAGCATGGCCTTGGTGTACAAAATGAAGCAGAACAAAGGCTAATAGAGTTTTGCCAAGAGAACACGCTGATCATAGCAAACACTCTTTCCAACAGCACAGGAGGTGACTCTACACATGGACATCACTAGATGGTCAATATCGAAATCAGATTGATTATGTACTTTGCAGCCAAAGATGGAGAAGCTCTATACAGTCAGTAAAAACAAGACCTGGAGCTGACTGTGGCTCAGATCATGAGCTTCTTATTGCAAAATTTTGGCTTAAATTGAAGAACGTAGGGAAAACCACTAAACCATTCAGGTATGACCTAAATCATATCCCTTATGAATATACAGTGGAGGTGAGGAATAGATTTAAGGGATTAGACCTGATAGACAGAGTGCCTGAGGAACTATGGACGGAGGCCCGTAACATTGTTCAGGAGGCAGCAACTCAATCCATCCCAAAGGAAAAGAAATGCAAGAAAGCAAAGTAGCTGTCTGATGAGGCTTTACAAGTAGCTGAGGAAAGAAGGGAAGCGAAAAGCAAGGGAGAAAGGGGAAGATATATCCAACTGAATGCAGAGTTCCAGAGAATAGCAAGGAGAGACAAGAAGGCCTTCTTAAATGAACAATGCAAAGAAATCAAAGAAAACAATAGAATGGGAAAGACTAGAGATCTCTTCAAGAAAATCGGAGATCTCAAGGGAACGTTTTGTGCAAAGACGGGCATGATAAAGGACAAAGAAGGCAGGGACCTAACAGAAGCAGATGAGATTAAGAAGAGGTGGTAAGAATACACAGAAGAACTATACAGGAAAGATCTTAATGTCCCTGATAGCCATGATAGTGCGGTCACTGAACTTGAGCCCGACATCCTAGAGAGTGAAGTCAAGTGGGCCTTAGCAAGCATTACTAACAACAAAGCTAGTGGAGATAACAATATTCCAGCTGAGCTATTTAAAACCCAAAAGATGATGCTGTTAAAGTGCTGCACTCAATATGCCAACAAATCTGGAACACTCAACAGTGGCAACAAGACTGGAAAAGGTCAGTTTACATTCCAGTTCCAAAGAAGGGCAATGCCAAAGAGTGTTCAAACTACCATACAATTGCTCTCATTTCACATGCCAGCAAGGTGATGCTCAAAATCCTACAAGCTAGGCTTCAGCAGTATGTGAACTAAGAACTACCGGAAGTACAAGCTGGGTTTTGAAGAGGCAGAGGAACTAGAGATCAAATCGCCAACATTCGCTGGATCATGGAGAAAGCAAGAGAATTCCAGAAAAACGTCTATTTCTGCTTCATTGACTACGCTAAAGCCTTTGATTGTGTGGATCACAACAAACTGTGGCAAATTCTTAAAGAGATGGGAGTACCAGACCACCTTACCTGTCTCCTGAGAAACCTGTACGAGGGTCAAGAAGCAACAGTAAGAACCGAACATGGAACAACCGATTGGTTCAAATATGGTAAAGGAGTACGACAAGGCTGTATATTGTCGCCCTGCTTATTTAACTTATATGCAGAGTACATCATGAGAAACGCCAGGTTGGATGAATCACAGGTTGGAATTAAGATTCCCGGGAGAATTATCAACACCCTCAGATACGCAGATGATACCACCCTAATGGCAGAAAGCAAAGAGGATCTAAAGACCCTCTTGTTTAGGGTGAAAGTGGAGAGTGCAAAAGCTGGTCTGAAACTCAACATTAAAAAAACTAAGATCATGGCATCTGGCCCCATCACTTCCTGGCATATAGAAGGGGAAGAAATGGAAGCAGTGACAGATTTTATTTTCTTGGGCTCCAAGATCACCGCAGACGGTGACTGTAGCCATGAAATTAAAAGACGCTTGCTCCTTGGGAGGAAAGCTATGGCCAACCTAGACAGCATAGTAAGAAGCAGAGACATCACCTTGCCGACAAAGGTTCGTATAATCAAAGCTATGGTTTTCCTAATAGTAACGTATGGCTGTGAGAGCTGGACTATCAGGAAGGCTGAGCACCGAAGAATTGATGCTTTCGAACTGTGGTGCTGGAGAAGACTCTTACGAGTCCCCTGGACTGCAAGGAGGTCAGATCAGTCCATCCTAAAGGAAATCAACCCTGAGTGCTCATTCGAAGGACAGATGCTGAAGCTGAAGCTCCAATATTTTGGCCACCTAATGCGAAGAGAAAGCTCCCTGGAAAAGACCCTGATGCTGGGAAAGATTGAAGGCAAAAGGAGAAGGGGACGGCAGAGGATGAGATGGCTAGATAACATCACTGATGCAATGAATATGAACTTGAGCACACTCCGGAAGAGAGTGGAGGACAGGAAGGCCTGGCGTGCTATGGTCCATGGGGTCACGAAGAGTCGGACATGACTTAACGACTGAACAACAACATGAATAGGTTTAGCTAATTGCCTAGATGGAATAAATCCAGATTGGTTTGGGTGAATATAATGGGTAATAAAATTATTCAGTCTAGAAGCTATGATGGATGTCGATAATTTAGAATCGAAATTCATTCAGTTTAATTCAAATTAAAAAGCACTCTCCCAATGTCGTATTTTTGCAAGTGATGCAAGAGATGCATCTAACTAAGAGACATAAGATAGTATTAAAACACACATATTTTGGGCAACACCTTACTGCCTTGGGCTCTTCAAAAGCCTGTAGCATGACTATTCTTTTTGCAACCTCCCTTCCTATATTGGTAGAAAGTACTATGGTAGACCCCAATGGCAGATACCCATTTATTAAAGGTGCCATAGGAGGTTTATATTATACATTTTCCACTTTGTACTCACCAAATTCAAATCAACATAGTTTTTTACATGACACTTTGCAGAAATTAGAGGTATTTCAACAAGGTGTAACAATTATGGGCGGGGATTTCAGTATAGTAAGTGATCCAACTCTGGACAGAACTTGCTTTGGGGATAAGTGCAAGACCACCACTATCCCATCATTTAGTGACTTTTGGCTATATTTAAATTAATGGATTCTTGGTGATTTATAAATATTGGCGCTCGAGATGATACATACTTTGCCCCTCGCTATCAAACATATACTAGAATAGACTATTAATTTCTTCAACCCATGCCTTTTCCATCATAAGCACAGAGATCTATCAAAAAATGGTATCAGATCATTCAGCTTTAAGTCTAACCATAAGCCTTTGTTTAGACTGATCCTCTACCTATGTGTGGCGCTTCAATCCTATTCTTCTACAAAACCAACTGTGCTGAGAAAATTCATAGAATCACAGAATAGTAGGGTTGGAAGGGGCCTACAAGGCCATCGAGTCCAACCCCCTGCTCAATGCAGGAATTAAACCTGAAATAGAACATAGGATTTTCACGTGCAGTAATATGGGATGCAATGAAATCTGTTATAAGGGGCATCTGTATAAGTGAATTGGCAGCAATTAAGAAGATTTCATCATGAAAAAAGAAGCACTTTTGTCAGAAATAAAACTTATGGAAATGAAACACAAAAAATCAGGTGGGGCAAAAATTTACTGCCTTCTTTCACCAAAAAAAAACAGAACTTAAAGCCCTTGAAGTAGTTAAGATTTTGACATCACTCCTTTACCTTAAACAAAAATACTATGAATTTGGGGATAGAAGCTCTAAATTCCTAGCATATGAACTAAAACGCCACAACCTAAGAAATGTTATTTGCTCAGTTAAAGACAATCAAAATTCATTGGTTTGGGGGGACTAGACAGATCAGTAATCAATTTGTGCAGCTTTATTCAGAACTGTATTCTAACCCAGATCCTGATGTCACTAAGATGACATATTTAGAAGACTCACAACTTAAAACACTTACAGAACAACACAGAGAATATTTGAACTTCCCAATAACATCAGATGAAATAGAAGCTGCTCTTTAAAAAGCTAAGAATTGTAAAGCTCCCAGTGTCGATGGGTTTGTTGCGGAATTCTATAAAAAAATTAAAGAACTTCTAATACCAAAATTAGTCGTACTGTTCAATGATGTGCTTAAAAGGGGTCAAATACCAGAGACCTGGACACTGTCTTGGATTATTGTGCTTCCCAAAAGAGGTAAAGATCACCTTGAAGTTGAGTCATGCAGACGCATTTCAATAATGAATTGAAATAAATAACACTATAATAACACTTTCAACAAAAACTCTATAAATTATACCAGAAATAATCCCTGGGAGAAAACTACTCATAAAAGGATTAAGTTGCCAGTTCATAATGCATCACCATCCCATAAAAAACATAGAATTACAGCCAAGCCTTATATTGGAGATATGGACTCTAGTCTATCACTAGAGTAAGCAATTGCCCCATTTGAACCCATACAATACCTCCTTTTTAAATGTATGTTTTCTTTGGGGGCCAGTATGTTAATTTCTACCTGTATCTGCCTAGCATTAGGACCTGCTGACAAGAGGTTCTTTACTTGATCCTGAGTGACTAAATCCACTCCAACCTTCATTAATTCTGTGCTAGGTGGGTGGATAGCATTTGTTTCAGGAGAACCCAATTCATTTAAATGTAAATATCTAAAGGCCTGCCAGTCTTCAGGGCTTGGTTGCTTTGGTAGCAACAAAGCAGAGGGCTATTATTTTGGAGCAAAATCAGTTGACAGCTTCAAATTAACTAGCTCCTTAGATGTCTGCTGGTCTTGAATGTTGACTGAATGGCTTGGAGAGTGCCTAGTAGACAGCAAATCTTGATTAACGACTAAAATTTGATGCTTATTCTCCAAAGTTGATAGTCTATACAAAATGTCCTTCTGCTTATTCATTGGAAAGTCTTCATAAAGGGCCAGCAACTTTTCCTCTATAGACTTTGTAAAATTGTTTGTTGGTAAAGCCACATGATCTTACACCTTAGTCTGCCCTAAGGTAAATCTTTCTAAAGACTTTAAGGAGTTTTGGGTTGAGGGGATAGTAGCTGATATATCCCAATTAATTAAAACTTCCAAATCTAAATTTCCTAAAGCATTTCTTACTGTCTGTGGAAATGACTTCATGCCAACTTTCTGAGGACAAGCATTCAGAGAAATAAGCTTCTTATCATTTAGCAAGTAGTATCATAAATAGTATTTAATAGTATCATAAAATATTTGTGTTGGAACTACACCATATTTTTAATACATTTTTTTTAAGATTAAGGCTGGGAATTTTGTTGTTTTAAAGGTTAGGTATTACCTCTTTCCAGGAGCTCCACCAGGTAGGCCTCTTGATTCAACAAGATCTATTTTATATTTGGGTATCTCAACAAGGTAGCTTAAATATTCAATTGCCAACCTCTTTGATCCCCAGTATGGAATGTTCCCATAATAAGGGAAGATGATCAAAGCCAATTTGGAGGGCTGTAATATTAAGTTGCACTGTAAGCTCTTAGGTTGCTGGGGATTTCTGCTTAGGTTTCCCCATTTCAAATATCTCCCTTGGTTGATCTATTTTAACTTCTCCTTCCCTCCTGAATACTTTAGATTTCTTAGAATGGTATGTTGTACTTTTTGTATGTTCTTCAAGAGGTTTCAATAATGTAATTAAACTCTCAAGTTTGTCTCCTATTTGACTTAATTGATGGTAAATATGCTGAACAGTTCTAGCAATTAATAAAGTTTGTTCTTCTAAAAGGACATCCCCAAATTGTTGCATATTCCCAAAGTTATGATTTTCAGAAGATACATTTGTGGTTTTGTGTCTACCCTCTATAATTGGAGCTGCTAGGGTCAGCACATTATCACACAAAATGTCAATACAATTTTTTGTGGGAGTACTATTTAAATCTATTGCATTCTCCAGTGGTGAAAAAGAACTCACTATCTTACTCTGGGGGTGGGCAAGAGATCATGAGCTCTAGGACTACTGATTCGTTTAGATTTTCTCATTTAAAAATAAGTTATATGTCAAGCTAGAATTGTAAAATGATAAAACTTCCTGTAAAACAATGTTTCTAAAATATTAAAACATTATCAATATCAATAACAACTAAAAGTTGAATTATAAAATGATAAAATTAGAAGTAAAACAATATTTCTAGAATGACTAAAAGTTAAAAACCCAACAAAAACTTAAAAATCAGTATTAAATCAATATCTAAAAGCTCTGAATAAGTTATTTTTCCCAGCCCCTCCCCACAAACACCACTAGGAGATTCCTTTCCCACAACAATAAAAAATGATAGTCCAATGTCCAATGTAAAACTTTTAAGCCCCTCTCGTTGACCCTGAGCCAGGATTAATCAGTCACGTTCTCTGGAGGGGTTATCAGCCTCTTTACAGAAATAAAAATTGCATGCAGTGCTGTGACGATACAATGATAATACTATATTAGGTTCTCTTCTCAATGCTGTTGTGAAGAAACCCAAGAGCACTTCTTTTCTCAAAACTGTTGAGAGAACACTCAAGCAGCAGTGATGGATCCAATAAGTTGGGTGGTAACATCTGAGTAACATCTATCTTGTCCAATACCACTGACAAGATTGGCTTGTTTTAAAAAAAAAAATCTTCCAGCAGCACTTCTTTCCATGGCCATTGAAGGTGATACTGTGTCACAGCCTGTTAACATCCTATCTGGATTACTGTGATGTTCTATATGCAGGACTTTTTTTGAAAGCTGTTCAGAAGCTTCAGTTGATGCGAAGTATTACAATTAAATTCCTGACTGAGATGAGGTATTCAGATCATATCTTGCTGGTCATGAAGCAACTGCGCTGGCTTCCAGTCCACTTTGGTTGTTGTTCAAAGTGCTGTTTTCACCTTGAGAGCCCTATATGGCTCAAGACCCATGGACCTCAAAGGACCACTTGATTCACAGGCAAACCTGCCTGGACCTTGAGATCATCCTCTTTGCTTGTTCTGTAGGTCCCCTGTCTTCTGAGGTAAGTTGGATGGTGATCCAAGACAGGGCCTTCCAGGCACACTGTTTTTGGAATGCCCATACCACAGAAGCTTGCCTGGAGCTGACTTAGTTATCTTTCAGTACTAAGTGAACAGCATTTTATATGGCTAGCACGGCTTTTAAGAGGTTTTAATGGTGTAGCTGTTCTGCTGTTTTAATGTGTTGTTGTATTTTAAATTGATGATTTTAACTGTTACCTGTTTTGGAACCCCTTTTAAGGTTGAAAAGCGTGATGTAAACATGCGTGAAATAAATGAATCTGGATTTTTAAGTTATTAATATTTGCTAGATTTTCTTTTTTTATACAATGCAAATAAAACAGGGAGAGGGGACTGGGGTGTTGGGAGTAAGTTGGAACACATTCAAAGACATATATAAGCTCTCATTGATACTCAAGCATATATAACAGTGTATTATGACCAAATATCCAAAAATGTGCCTGGAGACTGTCATCTGTAGTAAGCTGCACATTCAAATATAAAAAGGGCAGTCCATTGAAAAGTAGATGGTGTGGCCTTGGACTTTTGAAGTATAAGTCTTTTTGCTACCCTGGGTGCTCTCAAAATCTACTTTCATTGACCGTCTGATACATCACAAAGCATAGGAATATAATTCAAAAGCACATGAACATCAGTAAATTTCAGTGATTTTTCTAATACAAAACTAAAAATATCTCCATCTAAAAAGGAGCCACCACAGGACATGCCCACATCATATGGGAGAGTGATGCCAAATCCATACCACAACACCAATACTGGGCCACTGTGGACATGTTTTTCCTAAAGGGACGATCCAGTAAGTATGGAAAAACAATTTCTGTTTTATTAGTTTTAATTTCAAATCAAGAGACACACAGTGGCAAGGGCAACCTTCCAATGTCTTTCATGTATGGGATGTTCTAGTGCCCTGTTCCACTCCTCTCTAATGACCAAACTTACTGATGTCTAGTAATTGCTTATATAGACAAATTATAGCCTTGTTAATGTGTCGTAAAGAAATTAATTGTTCTAATATTTGTGGGTTTGCAGAAGCAATAAGAGATGATGGGCCAAAAATAGATATTAAAAGGTGTGTTAATTCCAAGTATCGCCAGCGGGCTGTTGTTGGCAATTAGTATTTCCGTTGTAATTCTGAATAGGGCAGAAAATCTCCATCTGCTCCTAGGAGTTGATCCAATGTATAAATTCCACAATTAGTCCATTTTTTCCAAAGGAAAGATTGGCTTGCTATTCTTAAATCTGGATTATACCAAATGGGTAATTTAGCATGTTTATAGGGCTTAAACTGAAATTGATGGGCAAGCGTATGTCACACTGCTGTAATAATAGGTGGGATTATTTCTTCTCTACGTAGATGGGTAGACCCCAGTGCCATCCACTGAGGGATTGGTGTCAATGAGACCAGCCCATGATGGGGTGTCAGGAGAGGTAGGGTGCTGCCACCTTTGTGTGCCAAAAAGAAGAAAACTTTGTTTTATAAGCTTAAGTGAGGGAAGCTGAAGCCCCCTTATTTGGTTGGCAGTTGGATTTTTTAAAAAAATTTTTTAAGGGAAAATGTTGGGGCAGAAGACCTCCAAGATAACCTTACGAAAGACAGCATTAAGCTTTTGGAAACACTTTTGTGGGATATGCAGAGGGATGCCATCGAGGACATACATTATATGAGACAGAAAATTCATTTTAAGTGTATTGACTTTACCCCATATATTTATAGAGACATGGGTCCATCATTCTAAATCTAAGGATACCTGTTGATCATAGAATCATAGAATGGTAGGGTTGGAAGGGGCCTACAAGGCCATCGAGTCCAACCCCCTACTCAATGCAGGAATCCAAGTCAGAGCATCCCTGACAGATGGCTGTCCAGCCTCGTCTTGAAGGCCTCCAGTGTGGGAGAGCCCACCACCTCCCCAGGTAATTGGTTCCATTGTCGTGTCAGGAAGTTTTTCCTGATGTTCAGACGGAATTTGGCTTCCTGTAACTTGAGCCCATTATTCCGTGTCCTGCACTCTGGGATGATCAAGAAGAGATCCTGGCCTTCTCTGTGACAACCTTTCAAGTACTTGAAGAGTGCTATCATATCTTCCCTCAGTCTTCTCTTCTCAAGGCTAAACATGCCCATTTCTTTCAGTCTCTCTTCATAGGGCTTTGTTTCCAGTCCCCTGATCATCTTTGTTGCCCTCCTCTGAACCCTCTCCAGTTTGTCTGCATCCTTCTTCAAGTGTGGTGCCCAGAACTGGACACAGTACTCCAGATGAGGCCTAACCAGTGCTGAGTAGAGGGGAACTAGTACTTCCCGGGATTGGGAAGCTATGCTTCTATTAATGCAGCCCCAAATAGCATTTGCCTTTTTTGCAGCCACATCACATTGTTGGCTCATATTCAGCTTGTGATCGACAACAATTCCAAGATCCTTCTTGCTTGTAGTGTGGTTGAGCCACGTATCCCCCATCTTGTAACTGTGCATTTGGTTTCTTTTTCCTAGGTGCAGAACTTGGCATTTATCCCTATTAAATGTCATTCTGTTGTTTTCTGCCCAGCGCTCCAGCCTATCAAGAGCACTTTGAATTTTGTTTCTGTCTTCCAAAGTATTAGCTATCCCGCCCAATTTTGTGTCATCTGCAAATTTGATCAGCATTCCCTGCACCTCCTCCTCCAAGTCATTAATAAAAATGTTGAAGAGCACTGGGCCCAGGACTGAGCCCTGTGGTACCCCACTCGTTACCTCTCCCCAGTTTGAGAAGGTCCCATTGATAAGCACTCTTTGAGTCCGATTCTGTAGTCAACTGTGGATCCACCGGATCGTTGTTTCATCTAGCCCACTTGGAGCTAGTTTGCTCATCAGGATATTATGGCGCACTTTGTCGAAAGCTTTGCTGAAGTCGAGGTATATGATGTCTACAGCATTCCCACGATCCACAAGGGAGGTTACTTGATCAAAAAATGAGATCAGATTTGTCTGGCAGGACTTGTTTTTGACAAATCCATGTTGGCTTCGAGTAATCACGGCATTGTTGTCAAGGTGCTTCCAGATAGATTCCTTTATCATCTGCTCCAGAATTTTCCCAGGGATTGATGTCAGACTGACTGGTCTGTAGTTCCCAGGTTCCTCCTTTTTACCCTCTTTGAAGATAGGGACAACATTAGCCCTCCTCCAGTCATCTGGCACTTCCCCCGTCCTCCATGATTTCTCAAAGAGAATAGACAGCAGTTCTGAGAGTTCTTCTGCCAGTTCCTTTATGACTCTAGGATGCAGTTCATCTGGCCCTGGAGATTTGAACTCATTCAAAGTAATGAGGTGTTCCTTAACCATATGCCTATCGATCTCAAGCTGCAATCCTGCCCCTTCAGCCTGTACTTCGCCTTTGCCAGGGGGGTCATAGACCCTCTTTTGGGAGAAGACTGAGCCAAAGTAGGAATTGAGCACTTCTGCCTTTTCTTTGTCATCTGTTATCGTTTTGCCATCCTTATTTAATAGCTGAACCACCATTTCTTTCCTCTGCCTTTTACTATGCACGTAGCTGAAGAAAGCCTTTTTGTTGTTTTTAGCATCCCTTGCTAACCTCAGCTCATTCTCAGCTTTAGCCTTCCTGACGCCATCCCTGCAATTCTGTGCTATCTGCCTGCACTCTTCCTTTGTTACTTGGCCTTCTTTCCACTTCCTATATGTGTCCTTTTTTGTTTTCAGGTCATCCCTAAGCTTTTAGTGAAGCCACACTGGCTTCTTCTGTTGTCTTCCACCTTTTCTTCTTGTTGGAATTGTTTGTGATTGTGCCTTGAGAATTTCCTTTTTTAAAAGCTCCCACCCATCTTGGACTCCTTTTCTCGTTAGCATCGCTTGCCATGGGACCTTACTGATCATTGTTCTGAGTTTATTAAAATCAGCTTTCCTAAAATCCAGGGTACGCATTTGACTACACTCAGCTTTTGCTTCCCTTAGAACCAAGAACTCAAGTACAACATGGTTGCTTTCCCCCAGAGTTTCTGTAACTTTATCCACTAAGTCATCTCTGTTGGTTAGGATCAAGTCAAGGATAGCCGATCCTCTAGTTCCTTCCTCTACTTTCTGTAGGAGGAAGTTATCAGCAGCACAAGTCAGGAATTTCCTGGAGGGGCCATGTTTTGCAGAATTTGTCTCCCAACAAATATCGGCGAAATGGAAGTCCCCCATTACTACTACATCATGCTTCCTTAAAACATTGGCTATTTGCTTTTCAAAAGTTTCATCCTTGTCTTCTCCTTGATTGGGTGGCCGGTAGTAGACTCCGACCACCAGGTTCCTTTTATTCTTTGCTCTATTTATTTCAACCCAGATGCTCTCGATGGGGCTACCAAGCTCCTCCTCCTGTATTTCTGTTATGTTAACAAGTTCAAATTTAGTTTGACTATTTGAGAAATACCCCTGGGGATATGATTAATGAAGTATGTTATAGTCTCAGAACACCAACGAAAATGCCATCTAGATAATATATTATATGTTACATTTATGCCCAGAGGCATCAATTCACATTTTGCCCAGTTAAAAGTGTATCCAGAAAGGAATCCAAGGGTACTGAGGAGTTTAATAAGCTCTGCCATGGATGCCTCAGGTTTGTCAATGAACAGCAATAAATCATCTGCATATGATATTGCTTAATATTCAATGCCCCCATCAGTCAGTCCATGAATGCCATAGCACGTGCAAGCGGTTTCAGACAAAGGTCAAATATCAGCCGGGAGAAGGGACACCCCTGCCTAGTACCCCTCTCTAAGTTAAAGGGGGAAGACATAATCCCACTGGTTATCACCTGAGATCTGGGAGAGATGCAGAATTTTAAATGAATTTAAAAATTCATTTGGGAGGTCAAATGTAGTAAGAGTAGTTATGATAAACTGCCAACAGACTTTGTCAAAGGCATTTGCAGCATCTAATGACACTATGGCAGCAGGTTCAGGTTTCTGGTGGTTTAGGGCCACTAAATTCACTAACAGCTGAAGGTTATCAGGCTCCTTGACATCTATGGATAAAACCAACTTTACTAGGATGCATGAGAGCTGCTACTATCTTTAACAAACTGGATTTAAAGAGATACCGTTAAATCCAAATCTGGGTTTAAAGACAGCACTACTATAATTTTTAAGATGAATGTCAAGATCTCACCTTCTCCATGTCTATAAGAGTTACAGGAATATTCCTTCCAACCACTGCTATTACTGTACGACCACATTTATCAACACCTATAAAAAGAATGTGCATTAGAAACTCATTTGAGATTGATAAAAACAAATCCCATCTCTATGCACACCAATCAAATCTCCTCCGAAAACTCATTGTTCATTAATACACGGTTTCAGCAATCACAGTGAGGTAGCAGTACTTACTACTCAATAGAACACAAGCTTTCACTACACTGTTTTAGGGCCAGAGTTGTCTGGGATTGCACAAGAATCAAAGAGACAGCAAGTTCTCTTTCATGTACACTAACACTATGCTGTTTAACCCCTTTTCAGGGTAACAGCCACCCCTCATCTACAGCTAAGAACCATTTCCTCACCCATGTTTCATACTTGTAGTTTTAAAGATTTTGAAATATTTTGTCAATTTACTTGAAATATACATCCTGCCCTTCCAATGCATACAAAGTTTAAAATATTAAATATTAAATTGTTTCTATGTAGCAACTCTTAGGGAAAATCAAACTGTAAGGATGTATTCACAGGCTGGATTTCCCTATACAGTGTAGCATTATGACCTGGGTGACACACTTCATTTGCACACTTCACCACAATATATTCATCAACAAGGAAGAGTTATGGAGCAATTAAGGATTTGGGCCTTGAACTTACCTGTTTGGTACAAAGCTTTAAGGGACGCGATATCAGACAGGTCTTCAGCTCTTGCCCGGCAAAGCCAGCGGTTGTAACTAGAAGGCAGCCACATACAGTTTCAGAACTTTCTAAAAGATCCAGTACCAAGGTTAGCAAACAAATACAGTAGTACCAGAGGCATATTATTAAATACACCCAAATATCCTGCTCTATTTCTCATATTACTTTATGCCTCATCATTCACATAATCCAAAAGGAAAATGCGAATTATTAGAAGGTGATTATGTTGGAAACAACTCAAGTAGGCAGCACAGACCTGCCATTGCCTCATGCAAAGCACAGAATGTAAGCCTAAAGACCTAAGCAGGTTAAAGAAATATGCCTCTCGGGCTTTACATTTCCACTACAACACAGCACCATCCAATGATCAATATGCATAGTGCAGCTGCTCCCAAGAATGTAGCACTGAAGAACAATGTATCACAAATAGGAGTGCTCAGTTTGAAATAGCCTCTTACTTTCTCTGATGCTGTTTCTGTAGCGCTGCATCTGAGAGTTGCCCTTGAAGGATGAGACGCCTCTGTTTATCAACATCTCCCTCCATTCGGGCAAAAGCATGGGAGCCAATAAATGAGAGGTCTGTTTCTAGTCCCTCCTCATCAGAATTATCTGCAAAAGATATGTGAGAATAACAAACATGCTGCTCCTAATAGAGCCACAATACAAATCCAGTACAGGAAGACTATGGGATTTGCGCACAGCAGCTAGAAAGAACCGAGGTACAATAAGATGCTCTATGATGTAGTGCAGTCAGAGTTTAGCAGTGTCTTTCTATGAAACAAACAGAATAAGTGAAGTTATGTTTTACCACTCATAGTTTACAATACTACAGGCTTCATAGTTTACAACACTGCACGCTCCATCTCCTTGGGAATAGGATGACATCCTGTGAAGGGTAATTAGTCTTTAGAAGCAGGGCTTGTCTCGATTTCCCCTTTCCACTAATCGGGGGTGGGTGAGAAGAGTCCCCTCCCAGTTTGAGATATGTAGCAGTAAATGAGTAACACTGAAAAAATGATGGAAAATATAGTACATGGCTAGGGTACTGTAGAAAAACCAAGGGATCATGATACAGAGTAGGAACAAAGAGGACACTGCCTCTCCTAGAGCAGCATAAAAATATCAGAAGCATTCAAGGAGAACACAACTCCTGGTAAGTGCCTCAAAGGAAGGAAACATCCTGTGAAAGGAGATAGTATAGTCATGCCCCCATCTAAGGTGGAATTGCAGCTGTTAGGCCAAGACTACAATCTGCTGTAGCACCCTCTCTGCCTGAAGGCTGCATCAGTGAGGGCAAACATGTCCATCATGTAATGAACACACACAGAGATGATAATGGACAAGTCTATGGCCTGCATCTTTAGGATGTTAGGGCCCAGGCCCTAGAATAGTCCAGGCTGGAAACAGGGCAGGACCTGATCAAGTAATGCTTCTAGAGTGACAAATTCCTTCCACTGACTCCATTTCACAAAAGCTTTCCAAATTGCCCCCTAGATCTAACAGTGGGATATCAGAGATTCAGAAAGTACTCCCATTCAATTTCTCCATGGTCAGGCAGAGCCATCCTGGTTGCCTCTGGGGTCCAAAGGGCCTTGGGATAAAAGATCTGAACGCTCTGGAAGTTATTTCCTCTAGAAATAACAGATAAAATGATGAAGTAATAGACATAAAATCTAACAGTTCAAACAGCATCACAATAAACCAGGAACATGAAAAATAGTGCAAAGAACTTTAAAAACACTAAATGAAAAACATAAAAGCCTGGGAATATAAAAAGGTTTTCAGCTGGTGTTGAAAACCCTACAACCTAGAAGCAAGGCGAGCCTTTCTGGGGAGGGTTTGCCAAAAACAGGGCGCCACTACTGAAAAGGCTGCCTCCCTACTGACCACCCACCTCATCTCATTTGATGAGGACACCTGGAGAAGGGCCTCTGAAGAGGATCTTGGGTCTGCGCAGATACATGGCAGGGGACAATCCTTCAGGTAAACTGACCCAAAGTCATTTATGGCTTTAGAAGTTAATACCGGCACTTTGAATTGGGTCCAGTGGGATGACCTTTGCTAAGATAGATGGGGAGAATCCAACCCTATTGGTATTCTTGGACCTCTCAGTGGCTTTTGATACCATCAACTATGGTATCCTTCAGGACAGGCTGTCTGGGTTGGCAGCTGGGGGGTGGGCACACTTTTTACTTCAGTAGCCATTTTCTAGACAGTGGCTCTGGAGGATTATTGCTCTGTTCCATGGCAACGATCTCATACAGTTCCGCAGGGCTCAATTTTATCATCCTCGTTATTTAACATCTACATGAAATGGCGGCGGCAGGGTGGGTTATCTGGGATGTGGGTGCAAGTTACCTTTGGACAGGTCACTTGTCTTTTGTGACAAGCCACACCTCCCATGGCAGACACTTGGTGGTGATGCATAGAACAGTTTTTCAAATTGCCAAATGCGCCCATGGGCCCAAAAGGTTGGACACCCCTTGCTAATACCTTGAGGATAAATATATTTGGTTTATAAATTATCTCTGTCCTAACTCCTTTGCAGACTGACTTGAATGACAGACTCACCCTCTGAAACACCTGGCTTTTCACTAATTCTGATCTGACGTTCTGGCACTACTGGTTCCCCTTCTGCATTGCCAATATCAGCAGGAAGGAAAGGCAAGGACCGATTCTGCTCTTCTAGTGATCGTGGGAAGTACAGAGGCAGCATCTTCTGATAAGCAGCCTGTAGAAGGGACAGCGTTTGAGAACGTTTTGTCTTGCATTTCCACTTTTCAGGGTGGGTTAGAAATACGATGGGCCAAGAAGACCATTAAAAACTGACAAAACGCAAATAAATGGTGTTTCCCCCAGACATTCTTTGGTATAGCATGTTGGTCATGCCAACACCACAAACTGTAAATACTGACTAGTTTTCCTATATGTGGAGCTCAGTTGCAATTTCTTTAGCAGCCCTCAGCACCACTTTTTCAGCTTTTGACAAACACAGAAAGATTAATAAATTTGTTATTTAAAATAAATCATAAATTTCAATACAAGTTTAAAGCTTAAAGCAGTAAGAAATCCAGTCACTTATTTCCATGTCATCTTCCTGCCATTAGGATCTTGAGCAAGGCAGGAGCCAAAGTTTTGCTCACCACAGCTAGTCTTCTACTGCACTCTGGCAAATCCAATAAGCCACTGGCTTCCTCTCAGCCTTCAGCAGCCATGCTGTGTTTTGGAGGTGCTCAGCATAACTATGGGGATAATCTCCACCACTTCACCCTCCCCAGCTGCAAGATTGGGAGGAAGCCTAGGATTTGTTTTGGTGCTGTGCTTCGAAGGTGCTCCAAGTGCCTTGAGAGCACACCACCAAAGTGACAAGCCCCCCACCTCCCTTCTCCAGCGGGAGTGTGGGTTGTAGACTGTTGGCTTGACTCTCTGCTTCCGAGGCACATGGGGTGGGCAAGCCCCTGCTGCCATCTCACAAGAACATAAGAGCAGCCATACTGGATCAGGCCAAAGGCCTATCTAGCCCAGCATGTCAATCTCACAGTGGCCCCCAAGCAGGACATGAGTGCAACAGCATCTCCACTCCTGAGATGGAGAGGGATGTGCAAATTTGTTGGCTTGGCTCTGCAGCTCAGAGGCTCCTGAAATGCCTCAATGCACAGAGCTAAAGCAAACCCCACAGCTTTGGAGCTGTGGGGGTGAGGGGAGCAAGGGATTGCCCTCAACTTTGTGCTGTATTTCAGAGGTGCAGTGCAAAGTTAGGGACAAACCCTGCCCCATGGGCAGTTTTTACACAAACATTTTATTACTTGGTAAAACTTTTCCTGGACTGTACCACTTCAGATTGTGGGTGACATTTATGTGATATAACGATCCTTTCAAAAAAATCCCTCCTCATGGAAAACTATAATTTCCCTCCATATTTTTTTTTTAACTTTTAGTATTTTTTGTGGGGAAGCAGTCACAGTCTTCCCCTTCAGTTTGAAGTGGTACAACCCAGGAACAGTTTTGCCACATGATACACTCTTTGTCTAGAGAGCCCCCTGCCCTCTAGTTACTACATCTTAAGAAGACTCTCAGATGTTTAGTGTATCATTTGTTAATGAGCTCGCCTGCATCTGGACCACACATGCAAACTTCTCTGCCAACACATTTCCCTATTTCAAGGAAGAATTGATCTGCATTTAGCAAAAGAATGTTCACTCAAGGCAACACATGGAACCCAGGAACAGCAGTGTGAGAGAATCTTCCTCCCTCCTCCCTCTTTGCTCGGTGTTATATCTCATTTCGTAAGATACTGAGCAAGCATCACCTTAATCAATGCTAATTTACTTTGCTCATTGAAAGCTATTTTGACACCTTTTAGAATTATTCAGCCACAGCAATGCAGATTTACTTGCTTGCTTTTACATATGATCAAAGGAAGTTGGCCTCCAAACATCTTACAGCCAGGAGAAATTTACAATCCCAAAGCATAACCATTTGTTGGTTAGAAGCAAATGTCTATCAAGTAGCTAGAGTATATTTGACTTCAGAAACAAGAATGAGAAGGTTTTGAATTTAAGTTTATTGTACATAGGATCAACATAGAGAGGCTCACAATTGCAGACCAAATGCCCATAGATATGAACAGGACATACCTCTTCAAGCTCCGACACTGCAAACACCACTTTTTCAAGAGTTTCCCCATGAACCTCTAAAAATCGTCTGACTGTTCCTGTGGATGGTGGGAAATCAACAGACATAGTCAGCAAGACCAGAAGGGACATTCAAGTTTACCATATAGAAGCAAAGTACAAGACTACCTTCCTACATTTCATTATTTTCCCCATCTGGAAGCCTGCTCTGGAGGCAAAGGTTTTTATTTAGCCATATGATGATGTAAGTACTCAACAGAAACAGTAGCTATAATACATGTGCAGTTTTTGTCAATGCATTTCAGTAGGGGTGTAGAGCCTCCAGCCTGCCTATGCACCCCCAGTTTAACTTTTTAGCATAATGTCATTAGCAATGTTCATTGTTTTCTTAAGGACGCTGTGCTGGTAAATCGCCTCCATCCTTGCTGTATAGTGTTGGTGGTTGAGTTTGCCTGGTAATCATACCATTTTTGGTTAGGGATGTCTGTCTCAGTGTCTTTCCCAGAGGTATGTTGTATGTAGCAAAACAAGTGACCACAGCCTCCAGTGCCACAAGCCCTTCTATTGCAAGTCCATTGTGCCTCTTTTTTCCACTTTACTTTGCCACAAGGGGACTTACAAATAATAGATATAAAGTTGCATTTCACATTGTTGTTTTCTCTTTATTGTGTGTAAAGTTGCACTGAGAGTATTTTTTATGTCACAGGGACTTGGGGATTGTGGGTAGGGTTGTATTCGGAAGTTGGTACCATAGACCTTGTTTCAGCAAATCTGTTTTGAACAGAGAAAAAAGTTCAGAAAGCCCACTGGACTGTTTTCTGTATGGATTAATGGTAGTCCTTCTGTGAAGGTTGAAAATTTATTTCCATTTGAAGCTCAAGTATGCATAACTTGCAGCACCAATACTGACTTGAGGGTTGGGCAGATGTTGTGGTCTATAGGAATTCTATCTCCCTGTCTAGGCTTCCTGTCCATTCGAGTGCCAATCTTCAGTGTTTATACCTTGTGTTGGGTACTCAGGACAGATGAGAGATTCTGCTGGTGTGCCACCCACCCCGCTACCCCTTAGTCTCCCCATCTGAGCTGACAGAGATGGTCTCAGATTTGGTGTTGAGGACCTCTAGAATGATGGTTCTGGGGGATTTCAACTTCCATGCTGAGGCTGCTGGTTCCAGGGCAACTAAAGACTTCATGGTTGGCATAGCAACCATAGGGCTGTCTCAGCATGTCATAGGTCCAACACATGTAAGAGGACACACACTTGATTTGGTTTTCTCGACTGGGCAGGAGGATGGTGATCTGAAAGTGGGGGAATTAACACCTATCCCATTATCATGGTTGGATCATGTCCTATTGAGGTTTAGACTTCCAGTGGTCTTTCTCCTCGGCATGGGTGAGCGACCTATTAAAATGGTCTGCCTATCGAGGCTAATGGATTCCAATGGATGCTAGAGGGCTCTGGGTTTTTTTTCCTGCTGCTCCTGTCAAAGCCCTGGTCACCGTGTGGTTGACCACCTGTGTGCTTGACCCTTAACCTTCACGGCTTATTACAACTAATAGAGAGTAAATGTCTGGGTCTTGGAATGGGTCCAGGAGGTTGTAAATTTCTCCTTGAGAAAGGGGGTGGTATAGGCCTCTTTAAAGGAGGTGGTAATTAGGCCACTCCTGAAAAAGCCTAACCTGGACCCAGAAGATGTTAACAACTATAGGCCAACTGTCAAATCCCCTTCCTGTTTGAGTGGGTGGTTGCCAGTCAACTCCAGACACTTGAATGAACACAAACAGTCTTGGTCGCTCAGTGGGATGATCTTTACTGAGAGAGGGACAGGGGGAGTGCAACCCTTGTTATTTGTTTGGATCTCCTGGCAGCTTTCGATACCATCAATCATGGTATCCTTCTGGATAAGTTGTCTGGGCTGGGAGTTGGAATGACTTCCCCAGAGAGGCTTGCCTGGCTCCTACGTTGTGGTCTTTTCAGCACCAAGTGAAGACCTTATTTTCCCAGACATTTTAGTCTTTCCATTCTGTTGTTTTTAAAACTATATTTTAAATCTTTGCACTGCTGCTATGTTTTATTTTGTGTGTTTTTTTTAATTTTGGTTTTATACTATAGTTTTAAACTTTTATATTATGATTTATCATGCTGTATTTTATAGTTTTAATTGCTGTGAACCACCCAGAGAGCATCGGCTATTGGGCAGTACAGAAATGCAATAAATAAAATTAATAAATAATAAAAGTTTGAACTTCATATATTTTTATTTCTTGGGATAGTGCTTGTACTAAAAATGTCCACAGGTGGCAGAACAAGCGAGGATATCTCAATAAGCAGTTATGGATCAACAGCAGTAGCACCAGCATTGTGGTAGGTAGTTGGCATTGTTGTATCTATAAAGTTGCCTAAGGTAGCACAGAGATAAAGCAAGCACAAGCTGCCATAAACAAACAAGCTAATAACATAGTATGGCAAGTCCTCTGCTTCTTTGGCTCTGACTATATATACCCCCAGATGGAAGAGAAAATATTCTTAGGTGCCTGAAAAACCTTTTACTATGCCTAATGCATTTCGAAAAGGACTTTCCTTCCTCAGGGACTGTAACTGAAATATCATTGCAGACATTATTAACTGTTTAAAACACTCCTAAAATCTGTAAACATGACTAAAAAATAACAAATAATGTACTAAAATGCATCCACAATTTACAACACTTATAAGACATAACCATTAAAGAAATTTTTTGCTTTGGGTTATGTTAGATGAAAGTTCTAATGTATTGCCTTTACCTACAGATACATTAAAATGCACCCACATGTTGAAATAAAAAAAGCTTCCTTTTCACGAGACTCCTTGCATACACATCTAGACCGAACCTAATCCAGTGGACTCCCTTGGCTGCTCAAAGAAACCATTCCATTAACACGGAACCTTTATGACCTTATTAGCACATTCTTTTACAGAAACGTTTTCTCTGTGTATTTCTATCTTCTTACACACCTGCTTATCTTTCTGCTAATGTTCTTTGCAAAGAAAGTTCTTTCCAAAACGCGTTGGACATAATGGAAGATTTTTCAGGCACCTGAGAATATTTTCTCTTCTGTTTTGGGACACATCTTCCCCCTCTTCCTGTTTCCTCTAACTATATATAAGCTATCATTATGTGGAATATTGATCATGTCCTTGACACAGCACATTATGCATTGCCTGGAATTGTTTGTTTAGGAGTGACAGATGCAGTCTCCTCTATAATACGTTAGGCTAGTAACTTATTTTGAAATACCAGAACTCCTCATTGGCTCAATTCAGATATCATACCAAACTATAATTAAGCCAGCTCAACTATGTTTTGGTGTGATGGCTGAAACTATGGTTTGTCAGTTCAGACATTGCTCTGTCTCCAAAGGTAACTGCACCGGATTGCTGAGTAGATGGAAACTGAAAGCACACATGCAATTCCAAATCATTCTTTGCCACTATGTTTAGAACCTTAAACCATTGTTTGGCATGATGACTGAATTGCATATAACACATGTGTATGTATGTATTCCAATTAAATTGGTTTTAGTAAGAGAAATGGCCTAGTTTAGTGTTTTGTTCTAATTTATGGATATAATGAAGTAGTTATAATGATATAGTGAAGCTGTGCACCGCTTTGGCCCGAAGCCCGACCTCCAAGTCGAAGCAGGGTGCTTCAGGCTGCCTCCAAGGTGAGGCAGTGGGGGCACGAACCTGCATAAAGTGGGTTGGGTTGTTCCAAAGCATTTTTTTTGACATGATCCAGACGCCCAGCTGCTGCCACCCAGCCCCAGAAGCCCAACCAACAATCTTGTTGTCCAGGCCGGGGGGAGCCATTTTTAAAATGGTGACTCCCTGTATTTCTGGAAATAGATGTACAGGTTCTATTTCCGGAAATATAGGCATTTGCCATTTTAAAAATCCCCTCCTTCCAGAACAACAAGACAGCTGCCACCGCACATCCAGAGGGCCCAGATAAGGAGCTGGGGGCTCTACAGCGAGTTGGGGGTGGGGCCGAAGCAGGATTTGGATGTCTGAAACCTGCTTTGGCTCTGGAGGCCAAAGCGTGCTGGGGGGCCCCAAATCAGTCTGAAGTAAATTGGGCTGGGAAGCCCCAAAGCAGCCTCTGAGGTGGATCAAGGGTCCATGCACAGCCCTATAATGAAGTCATCCTATGCTTTGCACTATTCATTAGTCATTCCTCAAACACACGGTTATCAACATGCACAGTTCAAGTGGGCAATGTAAAAGACCCATGCTGTATTAGACTTTTCTGTGAAGCCTTTGGCACAATGCCCTAGTCCAGGGGTGGGCAGATGTCAGGCTTGCAGGATCTCCTTTGGGCAGTATATAATGCAACACTACAGCTAATGCAAATTATGTTGTGCTACCATAAACAACCTCTAGCGCAATGTCAACAGCGTTTGCTGGTGCAATTAGGTTTCCCTATTAAGGCAGTAGTAGCGTCACACTGAATACTGTCCTATGTTTTACTAGACACCAGAGATCCACTAACTGGATCCTGGTGCAAAATAGTAGCTCAGGCAGACATATGGGAAGAATTAAGGAACAGGGTGCCTGTGATGACAAGATTAAGCCAGGAATGTGTGATCAGTACAAGAAGCAAGCTCACAAGTCCTTTCACACAAAAATCTGTGCCTGATCCCCACCCCCGACCCCCAAAGCATTCTTTTCAGCAATGTAATTTAGCGGGGAAAGGCTTTTTAGTTCTCGCTGTAGTTAGACAATTGGAAGTCAGAAACCTTTGCCGATCTACTGCACATTACCCAGAGCAATACCAGTAGATCTTGACCTACTGTCTGCCCACTTCTGCTAGTGCCAATGTCACATATTCTTCCCCTGCCTACCCCACTCTCCATTTCCTTCTTCTTGTGTCTATTTCTAGATTGTAAGCCCCTTGGTGCAGAGACCTGTCCTCTCATTCCTTGTAAAGCCCAATATCTATAGATTAGGCTACAACAACAAACAACAACTTTTTCCAGGGTACTTACGCAGTGCTATGTGGGTGGCATCTACTAAAGGGTAACCTCGTTTCACAGTGTTTATCACACAGAATCCCAGAGAGGACATTGCCTGCTCCCTAAAGCCAGAATTGTAAAGAAAGATGTAAGCAAGTTATGAGCAGACCAATGCTACTGAAGTCAAAGTAGATTCATGCCAGTTTTCCTGTCTAAATAGGTTGCATTTATTATTGGAGCATAACAGTGGTGATTAAGATCATCAGAATTACTCAAAGGTAGCAGGTTAGTCTGTTTTCTGCAGCATCACCATAGAACCAACTGCCTAGGGAGGTGGTGGGCTCTCCATCACTGGAGGAATTCAAGCAAAGACTGGGCAGCCATCCATCAGGGATGATTTAAACTGGATTCTTGCACTGAGCAGGGGGTTGGAATCAATGGCCTGAGTGGCCCCTTCCATTTGATTCACATAATTCTATGAATCAAATATTGAAAAGAATTTACAGAGATGACCTAATATTCAGTTATCCTGGATGGAGAAAGTAGCGGTGATGAATATGGCTATCTAGGTTTCTATTTTGTTTTCTCTACTTTTGTTAGATATTCCTCTTAAAAAGCTTTGAGAGGAGGAAAAAATGCCATCATAATTTAAGTGGGGGAATCCCACCCTGAATACCTATTATAACCACTCTTGATGAGGGCGGTTTAAGTGTTCCCAGTATTATTCTTGTACGCTTACCACCTAGATCTTATTAAGCAGCAGTTTTCAGATCACAAGGAGAAATTATAATGTCAGACTGAACAAGAGTAAAGGACTCAAAAAGGTGTCAAAATTGCATCCAATGAAATAAAGTAATATGCTCATCGTTGGGGATATGGAAGCAGTGAAATAGAAAGTATTAAGGGATTATTGTTATAACTGCCCAATTTTAGCTTTCAAGTAGGTATTCTGAAGGTTATGAGTTCAGATCCCTTAGCAAAAGGGACCTCAAAATAGAGTCCAGTGAGTGGATAGCAATGCCAAGTGACTGAATAAAACCTCTCTGAAAGAAGTCTGAAAGAATCTAGAAACAGACACAAGACGAAGGAAATGGAGGGTGGGGTAGACAGGGGAAGAATACACACCGCTAATCAATCATACACACCGCTAATCAATCAAAAGCCTAGAAGCTTGTTATATATTCTAGTGTTCCAAAGATCATAAACAAGAACACAAATTCTAAGGCAGGAGACAGGTTAGTTTGTACGGCAAAACCAGAAGTAATATAATCTGTCATTAAGGATAGATTATCCAGCCGCAGATTTGGAGGGACCTCCTATGTTGAAGTTAGGTAGGAGGTCCTGCACCTCAGAACAGGTAGCTTTGCAAGACCACAGTCCTAAGTGTGAAAAATGTAAAACTTTAATAGCCTGCTCAGGACAAGAAATACAATGGGTGAGTTCGCACAATGTGACAACTCACCTGACCCACAAGCTACGCAGTGTGGGTTGTTCGCTGAACAACCCATGATGAGCCCGGCAGATGACTGGGCTTACCGTGGGTTGTTCTCCCCTTCCTTCCCCCTCGGTCCTCGAGCTGGCTCCAGCGTGTATCCCAGGAGAATCTGCAACAGAACCCATCTTGTCTGCCTATCCCATCCTCCTCCCCACTCCAGTTGTGACCCTGTTTTCATTCCCTTGCTTTTTCCCCCCACTCAGGCCTCAATATTTGCGCAAATGGGGCCAGAATATTTATTTTTTGGCTCCAGGAATTCATGCAAGTGTCCCCATTAATTATTATTTTGTGTTGGTTTTTTGCACTTGCGCAAGTGCCCACTTGCAGCTGTCAAAAATATATATAGCCTTGCCTTGTCTATCACCTTGCATGTTACAGCTGTCAAAAGGAACAAACTGTGGTATGAAACATACAAGGGAACTGACAAGACAGGACTGTATATAGGCTAACTTGTCAGACATTGACGGCTGATAGGTCGGGAAAAGGGGACCTGATCGGCCATGTAGCAAGGTGATCCCCAGGGTTTTAAGCACTGAACTGACACTTGGGGATGCCCTGCTTCCACTCCACACTTCCCCGAGTCTCCAGCAAGTCCTTTAAGGGAGATCTATGCTCCCCCACCCCTGCCTTTTCGTAGCTCCAGTTACACACGTACATACACACAGAGTATTTGCCTGTCACAAGCAGACACACACTTACTTTGCTAGTTGAAGGATGTTACGATAGCAGCTATACAAGGAGCTCTCTGCTGCTGTTCGATATCGACTTTTGTATTTCGGTCCCACAGTGTGAATGATGAAACGGGCAGCAAGATTAAATCCCTTTGTCAGCTTTGCCTCTCCTGTCCGACAACCTAAAAAAACCCAGAATGATAAAAGCACTGTCATAGCAAATAGATCCCCCTTTATACTCCTGCATGTGCTTGGAGCTTCCCGTGTTATATCCACACTACTTGTTAAACCTAGGGAAATTTAAAATGCAGCTTGCAGAACAGCATAGCTGGGTGGAGAGGAACAGAGCTGTTCAGGAAAGACAACCATTGATTAGCATTATGAGAACCAGCTTGTGAGAGCCTTGGGTTCAAACCCTGCCCCTTCCTCTGTTACAGCTATAAGTAGGGGCTTTGGAAACTTTGCTTCCATTTTTGACTGATCGCAGCTTAGCATTATGTCCAAACCAAAACAAACCGCAGTTAGTCTTAAGCATGATTGACTAAAACTAGCTAATTTCATAAACCATGGTTTGAAGTTGACTTGTTCTTAGCAAACCATAGCAAGCATTGTATGATACTTTTGGTCTTCTGCTGTGAATACTTTTTGACTTTCAATCCGTTTTAGTCACTGAATTTTATATGCATCGCTAATTGCTATTTTAAGGAACCTGGGCATACTGATTATTTTTATGAGGGAGTTCTGCTGTGGATTTTGTATGGATTTCCCTTTTTGGTGCAGTTGAATGTTTGGAAGTTAACCAAATTTATATTATACTTACCTTTCAGTTTCTGTAGCTCAGCCCTCAGGTCAGGTCCTGCGTGCATGTAAATACTTTCAGACACTGCATTCTTATCTGTGAGAGACTCATTGCTGGTGTTCACCACAGCTGTGCTGTTTAGCAATGCTACATCACCCCTCCTGAGGAAAGATCACTACCATTTAGTGCACAGCACAGAAGTAAACAAGAAGTACCCCCACCCCCTAAAAACCCACACAGAAAAGGAAGCTCTTCACCAGTGTTGTGCGGATATTGCTGCATGTCTTTCCCCCCAGTGGAGCTGTTTTGACATGTATGGATTAATACGACAGCAATGGAATAGTTTAATTCACTGACCACACAATACAACTCAGCATGAATAGAACAAAAAACTAAGAACAAACAAGATTTCCAGACCCAGACAATTACACACAGACTTCACTTTCCAGATAGAGATTGCAAAGAGATTGTGGCTGCCCTTAAGTAAGCGCGTCTTTCCAGAACAGAGACTGGATTACAGTAGGCCAATCACATTGCCGGTGCTTGTTTATGTATATAACAAAAGGTTACCCGTTATTATTATTTATTACATTTCTATACTGCCCCATAGCCAAAGCTCTCTTGGCGATTTACAAAGGTTAGCACATTAAAAGTACAATATGCAGAATGTAAAATATAAAACACACACAAACAGACAGTATACACAAAGATAGCATATATTTAAAAATAACTTTGAGCAATCAGCCAAACCATAAAACAAATCCAAGATCAATTAAAACTCATCACATGCTGCCAGATGCCTGGGAAAAGAGAAAAATCTTGACCTGGCACAGAAAAGATAACAATGTTGGTGCCAGGCGGACCTCATCAGAGAGATCATTCTACAATTGAGGGGCCACCACAGAGAAGACCTTCTCCCTTGTTGCTATCTTCCGAACCTCCCTTGGGGTAGGCATCCAGAGGAGGGCCTTAGATGTTGAACGTAGTCTATGGGTATGTTTGACTTAGGAGAGGCGCTCCATCAGGTATTGCAGTCCCAAGCCATGTAAGCTCTATAGGTTAAAACCAGCACCTTGAATTGGGCTCGGAAACATATTGGCAGCCAATGCAAGCAGGCCAGAGTAGGTCTTATGTGTGTGGACCTTCTGGTCCCCATTATCAATCTGGCTGCCGCATTTTGCACGAGCTGCAGCTTCTAAACCATCTTCAAAGGCAGCCCCTTGTAGAGCGCATTGCTGTAACCTAACTTGGAGGTTACCAGAGCATAGACAACTGAAGCCAGGTTATCCCAGTCTAGATAGGGACAAAGCTAGGCCACCAACCAAAGTTGGTAGAAAGTACTCTGTGTCACTGAGGCCACCTGAGCCTCAAGTGACAAGAATGGTCCTAGGAGAACCCCAAAGCTACAAACCTGCTCCTTCAGGGGGAGTGCAACCCCATCCAGAACAGGTTGAACACCCTCCATCCAGTCAGAAGAACCACCTACTAACAACATCTTAGTCTTGTCTGGATTGAGTTTCAATTTATTAGCCCTCATCCAGTCCATTGTCACAGTCAGGCACTGATTTAGCACATCCACAGCCTGATGAAGATGAAAAGGAGAAGCAGAGCTGCGTGTCATCAGCACAGTGATGACAATGCACTCCAAATCTCCAGATGACTGCACTCAACCGTTTCATGTAGATGTTGAACAGCATAGGGGACAAAACAGACCCCTGAAGAACCCCATATTGGAGAATCCATGGGGCCGAGCAATGTTCTCCAAGCATCACCTTCTGGAGCTGACCCTCCAAGTAGGAGTGAAGCCAGTGCAATGCAGTGCCTCCCAGTTCCAGCTCAGCCGTCCCAGAAGGATACCAAGGTCGATGGTATTGAAAGCCGCTGAGAGATCAAGGAGAATCAACTGGGTCACACTCCCCCGTCTTTCTCCCAACCTAGGTCATCATACAGGACGACCAAGATTGTTTCCATGCTAAAACCAGGCCTGAACCCCAACTGAAACGGATCCAGATAATTGGTCTCATCCAAGAGTGTCTAGAGCTGGCTTGCAACCACCAGCTTAAGGACCGTGCCCAGGAATCGAACATTTACCACCAGCCTGTACTTATTAAGATTTTCCAGGTCCAGGGAAGATTTCTTCAGGAGTGGTCTCACTCTTTCAGGTGGCCCAGGACCACTACCTCTCACAGAGAGGCGTTACTCACTTCCCTGGCCCAGCTAGCTGTTCTCTTGCTGCTAGCTTTTATTAGCCAAGAGGGGCAAGGATTCCATATGGTTGCACGAACCTGTCTGTGAAAGATCCACCAGGACTGGCCCCAACCTCCCTGTGAGGAAGGACTGCTCAGGACCCAATCCCGGGATCCCCTTCCCAAAAACAGGACTGGCCAAACCCGGCCTTCCAGTCCCCGCAAATACCCAGTAGCCACTCTCCTAAGCCAAAAGACACTGAAATTAGCACTGAGGTTACGCAGAAAAACCACACCAACTAAAGGCTGGATAAAGGTTTATTAAGATCAAAATAAAGGGGTAAAGGGAAAGGGAAGAATGGAAGTAGCAAGTTACACAAGAGGGTACAAAGCCAACTCACTTAACTATATACAAAGAGCTTCATGAACGCACACCCAAGCAAAATAATAAATCTACCTGGCCTATCCTTACATACCAAAGTATGGATCTCCCCGGATAGCAACCTGCTGTCTGCAGGTCCAGGACCACCAGGATAAAGGGAGACCCCATGCCTCGACCTCAGCCCTCTGTTAAAGCCCATCCCTGGCAACCCAGGGCAGATTTTCCTTCAGCCAATCACTGGCTCAGCCCCCGGGTAGACCACCCTTGCCTCCAAGAGGCTGGAACTCCCCACCAACTCCAGCTGTTATCACTTCCTAATTAGGAGGACTGTGCCCAGCCTTGAGCGAAGGGGCCGAGGAGCCTCTAGGTAACACACAATCCCAGGTGGTTACATCCGACGTGACAGCCTAACCTAATCTTTTGGTAGAAAACAGGCTGTCATTCTTGACACTGTCCAAGCACCTTGTCCCCATCCTCAAGCTGTTCAACAAAGCTGTAATTCTTTTGTCATTCTTCTCTATCTTGATAAGTTCATTTTTCTGCCAAGGCCACTTGCCACATTTTTGTAAACCACCTTTGAGATATCATGCCCCCCTCTCCTGTGCTTTGCCACCTCAAGTCTAGCTTCTATTAACAACAGTATAAGTTCTTTGTGAAGTATATTCCTACAGGAGTAATTAAATTAGTGACTACAACACTAATAATAGGTCAGGCAAGAGGAACAATGGCCTTATACCGAGTCAGACCATTGCACCATCTGGACAGTATTGTTGACTGACTGGCAGCAGCTCTCTCCAGAGTTTCAGGCAGGACTCCTTCGTAGCCCTACCAGGAGAAGCCAGAGATTGAACCTGGGACCTTCGACATACAAAGCATGTGCTCTACCACTGAATTACGCACCGTTGTCAAATGTCTACTACAGATGGGCATAGCTACCATGTGATCCTTTGTCTTCCAGCACCTAGTGTTTTATTAATATAATGAACAGAGTTGTATTGTGTATTCTGTTTTCAGTATTTACAGATTTTACTATTATAACATTCTGCAAGAAAAACGTTAAATAATTCTTTTGAATTGTATTTCCTTTCCCAAGAGTCCAAATCTTTACTACCTAAAAATCTGTAACAACCTGATGAAATTTACACTCCATACATGTATGCCTGGAATAAAACCACCAGACATGTACTCTGACAAGCCATTTCCATAGCCCTCCCAAACAACTGCACAACGTAAGCAGTTTGCCAGTGCAAAAGGACTATGCACACTGGGAGGAAGAATGACAAGCAATTAGGCAGGTTGGCAAATATGATACTGACTTACATAAGCACAAATACCACCTCAACAGTAGTCATTTTAGCTGGAACTTAGGATTGAACTGCTTACTACTGGGTTATATTTAAGAGAGGATTCAAATACACTATGGTCAGAGAAAGTAAACCCCTCTATTGATTCATACCATGATGTGATCATTCATTGATTTACTAACAATGGGAAGGTAAACCTTCACCAGAAACTTCCTACATAATTTTGAATTAAATTCCTGGAATATTAATTTTAAATATAGAGCAGGGGAAGGGATTCCACAGATGGGGTGCCACCACTAAAAAGACCCTTTCTTGTAGCCACCCGCCTTGTCTCATTTGGTGGGGGCACCTGGAGGACAGCCTCAGATGATCTTAACATCCAGGTAGGTAAATATGGGAGATGTTCCTTTCTAAACTTTTGGGAAGGTCGCTGTTTTCAAATCGCTATAGGCTCAGGTGGTGGAAGCTGGTGACTCTGATTTTGATGGAGCTGTGAATCCATTCCAGCTTTCAGTCAGAAACAGCCAGAACTCTAAAGGAGCTATTCAAGGTGCTGTATCCCACCCCCAAATAGGTTCAGAACCTTGGATAGCTCCTCTAGAGTTCTGGCCGGGTTCTGACTGAAACCCGGAATGGATTTACAGCCCCAACAAAATCAGAACCACCAGCCTCCACTAGGCTCAGCACTTTGAGTGGTTTGCCCATCCCAAATCACCCCTTTTTGCATTTATGATGGCTCTGGCCAAGATTTGCCCCAGCCCTATTGTTTCTGCCTGGAATGGCTATTGATGCCACCCAGGATCTTCCTGCAGTCTATTTGTGGCTTTGTCATATCAAGTATAACCCGCATTTGTGCCTTTGAAGCTCTTGTCAAAACAGTATTACAGCTCTGAACTCTCATTGTGCTGGTACACTAGACTACTTCCATTCACAGCTGCTGGATCAGTAATATACTGGGACCATGCTACTGAAGCCACCTTGGTCTCCTGACCTTCCCATTATTGGTAGGATTCCACCCGCTTCTTAGAGCATGGCAAACTCTAGAGTTCCATTGGCCCTCATAATGCAGAGAGAGCCCCTGAAGGACACAGAACACCATTGCTCTGCCATCCACAGTACTACCTTTTTGCCCAGACTCCCCAAGGTCTGGCCACCTTGGTTCTCGTCTTACCTGAAGCTGAAACCCATCGCAACCTGCTTTTTAAACAGACTTATTTTTCCACTGAGACCCTAGAAGTTTCAATATGCCCCAGTTTTCAGCTTCAGGAACAGTAGCAAAGGAGAGGTATCTTCGCAACTCTATCCTACTTTCAGGAGGGCCTCCATCAACAAAGTGTCGCTTCCTACTCTGCACCCCCTTTTCTCTGCTGTGTGTCTCTGTGTGTGTTAACTATAGGTAACATCATTCCACCATGCCCTTTTGTTATACTAAATGTGCGCCAGGATTAGCCTGATTGCACCATCCACTGTTAGAACAAGCCTCCTTGAAATCCTTTCTTTCCTCCCCATTTGTGCAAGCTACCCCCAATCCATTCTTTTCCTCTCCCAATAGTGTTAGGGCTCTCCATTTGCCTAGCCCAAACCTTCTCAACGCCTCTGCACTCAGAAGCCCAGCCCTGACCAACCCGGATGTTACGCACATGCTCACACACCATAGCCCTTGGTCCAGCCACCCAGAGAACTAAGCTAGTTTTCCCACAGTCTGATTCACTTTCAAGACACTGAGTGCTGTGCATGTTTTGATTTCTGTAAGAGCCTTGTCTATTTCCCTATTTAATAAATACACATCTTAAAATTCCTGGGTGTGTTTAATAAATTCCCCCATTTTGAAGAAGTCAGTGTGTGAAAGTCATTGGGTCTCCTCCTGCCAGACATCCTATTGGCAAGTTTAAAAGATCCCTTAACAAATGCATATCTTGAAATGTGTGCAAGTTTGTACACGTTTCTAGAGGAGCACATTTGGTAACAATACCCAGACCCTCTCAACTGTGAAGGCATAACTAATATTTTAATCTTGACGGTGCACTTTTGCAGAAGAACAAAAGTGCCTTTCTGGATTAGACCAAGAACCACCTAATTCAGCATTCTAATGAGTTAGCTTCTGTTTACTCCTATTCTAGACTTCATGTAGACGAGCCTTCCCCAACCTGTGTCCCTCCAGATATTGTGTATTACATGACCAAAGGTTAGGGAAGATGGAAGTTGTAATCCAAAATATCTGGAGGGACCTGGGTTGGGGAAGGCTGATGTAGACCAAATTTCTGTGTTGCTGAATACAATATTTAAAAAATGATGAAGTGCAAACTTACCACAATATAACTTTTGCGTTGATGTCTTTCCTATATGGGAAGGGTGATCTATCATCAACTTGTTTTTTTTCAAATGGAATTGGAGAGGTATTCACTTGGTCTGCTTCATAAAGATCAGCCCATCCTGGCAAAGTATCAATATCCACAAAATGGGAAGGAGCACCCAAAGGATCCATGGAATGATGAGATGAACACGTATTTCAGTTCACTTTATAAGCGCTCCACTTCTTACCAAGGTCTTGCTGGTACAATGGGTAAAAGATACATAGAGTCAAAAGCTTGAACTCTTTACTGAAAACAGAGCTAATATATTCCTCTGAAAATATACATCTGTAAATCACCGGCTGCATTCACATATCATGGTAAACCAGGGGTGGGCAACTTGTGGCCCTCCAGATGTTTTTGCCTACAACTCCCATCATCCCCACCACTGGCTATGCTGGCTGGTGGAAGCTGTAGGACAAAACTACTGGAGGGCCACAGCTGCCCACCCCTGTGCCCAATCATGGTATAGCACAGCCTTCCCCAACATGGTGCCCTTCAGATGTTTTGGACTTCAACTCTGATCAGCCCCACCCAGCATAGCCAATGGTCATGAACACTGGGATTTTGTCCAAAACATCTAGATGGCACCAGGTTGGGAAAGGCTGGATTTGTGTGACATGCACAAGCTGGAATGAGCTCGAACAAGCCTCAGGCTCGTATATTTCCCTCTCCTGTGTGGAAGATTTTGCTTTTGGTCAACTGCAGTTTGTCATGCCAACTGGAGAAACAAACTGTGGTTAACCCTAATTATTTTTATTGTCAAGCAAACCAACTTCAAATCAGTTTCTAAAGCTGGCTTGTTGAAACTAACAATAGTGTTAACTGTCTAAGCCTGAATAATACAGCAAATTCTCGTTTACTAAAAGCAAATGTTTTTGAACTCCTTCTCTTTGCCACACAGGAGGGGGAGAGCACATGTGAGCCCAAGGCATGCTCAATCCCATTCCACCTTGTGCATACCATGCTAAACCATGGTTTTGTCATAGTTTAGCATGGCGTACAATCAATGCCATAGTTTATGAGCTAGAAAAAACTGTTTTTCAATTCTGGCATGAAATTCCTTCAGCCTGGAAGCATTTTCTCATACAAGCACCCTGAAGCATTCAAGGATGTATGGCTTTCCCCACAAATGAAGCCATTTGGTGAATTGTATTTTGTTCCTAAAGTTCTTAGGCTTAGCTGAAGCAATAAACCTGAACAATACCACTTCAGACTGCAGGTAAGAACTTGCATGATAGAATGCTTCGCTACATAATCTGTTTTCTCTGCAGCTATAATATTGGCATGCCAGGGAAATGGATTCTAGTCTAGCCTCCTACTCTCACGCCAGATTCCTATGTCTAGAAATCATTTTTGTAGGGAAATGTTCCATCATACAACCTCCTACCTAAGCGGCACAGAACTGACAAAACTTTACCACTTCATCTACTCTTTGGCAGATCCAGGTCTTTCTTAAAGACTTTGTTGCGCAGTATTATGCTGTTAAAAGCAGGCCTTTATGTTGGACCAGAAGATTCCTCCTTACCTGGCTTCTGCAAAGACACACTTACACCTGGTCTGTTGTAACCACGCTGTAGTTGCAAACTATGTTGACAGTCTCTCTTTATTAAATTGCCCTCTACATTTATGAGAATTTCCCTTTCTGGAGCAAATTTCCCTCCTGGTTAATGTTACTGGGGGTGATTTTATTAAAAATGCAAACCAGGCATAACTCTCTACACAGCCACTTCAACCCTGTCACGTGAAAATTAGACAGACAGAGAGCGCGCGCGCGAGAGAGAGAGAGCAGTGCCAGAGGCCATGAAATGCAAGAGACATGCAACTATGGTATTTCTATGGAAAGCTTAGGACAGTGAACAATTCACCATTACTAATAAGCCTGTTTCCCTCGCTTTTCTCTGGACCCATATATCTTTCCTTCTTTCTTGCCCACTGAGGGTAACAGAACCTCACGCATCTGACGAGGTGGACTCTGGGAACAAAAGCTTATACCACAAGGCTCTCTGCAGAGGAAGGGGCCAGAAGCACAGCTGTCGGGAAAACTAGGGGCAGCTGGCCTCTGCTTGCTTTTTTCCCCGCTGAGAAGTTTCCCTTCCTCTTCAAACTTTACTCCCCGCCTTCCACAAACGAAAGACTAGCGGGAAACTGAAGCAAGGCAGGACTGGCGCGACCGCAAAAGGCCCTCATCGCAACCCGGGGCTGCAGCGTGCGGCGGCGAGAGAGGCAGGAGCGGGCGCGAGGGCCGCGGGCGGCTGCCTGGGCAACGCGCGGCGAGACTGCCCGGGCCGAAGACAGCCGGCCGCGGACGCGCGCGCGCGCGCCCCCCGGCCGCCGCTGCCGCTACCCCGCATCCGGCCACGGCAGGATACCGACCGAGCGCTCCGCAAAGTCACTCCCCGGGCGGCCCAAAACAAAGCACGGCGAACCGACCAGCCGCTACGGCTGTCCGGTGAACGCCCCGATCCTGCGAGGCGCCTCCCACGGCTTTCCGCCGCAGCATCCAATCCCAGAGGCTCAGATTACCGTAGAGATACAGGAAAGGGACCGGGGGCGCATGCAGAGAGGGATCTTGCTGGGAGCTCGTTTGCTGCCTGCGGTCTCCCCAGAGGTGGAAGTCAAACGCAGCGAAGAAGCCTAGGATTTTAAGGCAGCTGTGCTTGGGGGGCGGCGCGGCGCGGCGCCACCCCCTCCCCTCCCCTCCCCTCCCCTCCCCTCCCCGAAAGGAACGATAGCCGCAAAGACCGGATCTCGTGCTCTTTCTAACGCTGATCTTACTTCTGACTCGCCTGGGGGCTTTTTAAAGGCCGTTAAAAAAGGCCGCGCCTTTGCCATTTCATACCCCCCCCATATTGCAAGATGGGGAAGGGGCTGTAGCTGACAGTGGTTTACAACAATCCTGCCATGCAATCCACTGCTAATATTGCAGGTCGGAGGTGAGTCTGAGGCTGGTTTCCATTTCCACCCCGCCCCCGCCATAAAGCATCCCCCAGGTTGCCACAAAGCTCAAAAGGGAACTTAAATTGCCTTCTCATGCCGCCCCGCCTCCAGCAAGCGCACCGCTCCGTCGCATACGGAAGCCTCGTGTTTCATTGTAGGCACGTTGCACTTTTAGATGTTTAGGCACTCAAAAGAACCCCTACCGGCTGGCTGAGGGATGCCGCGACTTGCAGGACCTGTTTCCATCCGAACCTGCATAGGATCGTGCCCGCAGCTAGAGCACGGACTCCTTTGCCGCTACCTTTGGCTGGGGTGGCGTGGGACACGCTGCTGCGCAACCACCGCAACGACAAGGCCTTGGCTTTCTCCGGTGATGTATATGGGCGCTCCCACTTCCATCCCGGGGAGTCGAAATATAGCTTCCGACGGGACCCCGGGAGCTCTGCCCCTAGGCGATGGGCTGCACTCCTCCACAATTTTCTCAAGCGGCTGATCTGAGTTGCGCTTTTTCCGGTTCCTGTCGTCCCGCCTCTTCCTTCCCCTATCCTCAGCGGCGATAGGATGATTGGCCATTTCCTCAGCCGCGTGGTGAGCGCATGCGGCGGAGGGACGGTCTTTAGCTGGCGGTGGGTGAAGCGGCGCGCTCTCGCTCCGGGAAAAGGCGGGCGGGCGGCCTCTCGTTCGCAACCCCATCGGTCTTCAACGGCGCGCAGGGAGAGAGAACGGGCGAGCATCCCTGCGCCGGCGTAGAGCGGGAGCCTCTCGCCTTCCGAGCAGCTAGTACAGCGGACCCCCTCATTTCAGGGATTAGGACGAGGAAGGGTGAGTTTACAGTGCGTTTTCTCACCTCGGTCCACACTGCTTGAAGCAGGTGTGCCTCCCTATGTCCAAACCCAGCTGTGTGGAGGCTCCAGTCTGCAGTGGTTATCTGCCTGTTCTTTTGGTGTGGCTCGATGGGGACGTTATGGGACCAATGTGGGCTCTGCGGCTTGCATGGCTAGGCTCTGCCTGTCACTGGGGAGTCATTCTGGGGAAGGCAATTCCTGTGGTTTCAGCGGAACTAAATGTGTGGAGAATGGCTGTACAGAAATGCCCTGATGGCAGTGCTGGAAGCATGCTCCCGTGTAATGTGTTATGAGCATGAGAGGACACTGCAGACGTGGAAGGCAATGCGCCTGTGTTGATTCGTAGAGGCAGAGCAGTAGCAGCTGCTGCCTGAGGGCCAGCAATAGCATTTTAACATTTCCAGTATTACTTCATAAATCATGTTCTTTCTCCTTGTCCAGACTGGATTCAGCAGGGACCTGGAGACCTTTCCATGGGTCTCACCAAGCAATATTTACGCTACGCAGCCAGTGCTGTCTTTGGAGTGGTTGCCAGCCAGAAAGGAAACATTGCTTATGTGACTCTGCGGGGCGAGAAAGGTCGTTATGTGGCAGCACCAGCCTGTGAACATGTTTTCATCTGGGATACAAGGAAAGGAGAGAAGGTAGGCAATTGTTTTAGCCTTCAAGAAGAATATACAGCAGTCCAAGATGTCATGTGCTTTATTCATGTGTGTATGATGGCGTTTTTTTGCCGTGGCTAGAAGTAGCTGTATGAGGCTGCTCATGAGGATGGTGTTGGTGGACTGTTAAAAAAGCATTACTGTAGTCACATTGAGCTGTGATGATGATACAGCATAGGAAGGCCATGTGGGCAAATATCTTTTGTCAGTACTGGACAGAACTAGGCTTATGCTGGGTGCATGGAAATTTTTGAGTCACTCTTCTGGAGCTGAAGTTCTATTGCCAATCTCATAGAGCAATCTTGCCTGTACTGCTTCGTAGCAATTTCTGCCCTTTTATTTATATGCTAATGGTGACCTCATTTTCCAAGTATGGATCCTTATGTAGCAATAAGAGGGAGTTATTAGCAGGCTCAGGGGAATCCTAAGGTATAGATAAGTACAAAAAATCCAAAGAAAATTAAGGTAGGGGAGGCCCTCAAGGAGGACTGGGCATGCTCAGTGGCCAGAGAGTGCTGACTGTTGGGATGGAAAACTGGGGGGAAGCAGGGACTGAAATGGAGAATCCTGAAAAAGGGGATGAATGGTTGAAAACCTGAACAGGAACACTCCACGCTGCAACATCTTGTTGCTTGTCTGACCCGTTAGTACAAATAGTTATTCCTTGCCTTTTTATCTGTTGAAACCATATCCTTCTGCTCTGCCAGCAAGGACAAATTGAGATAAATTACTTTAACGTCATGTGTGCCAGGCAAGGAGGGAGATCCACACAAAATCATTCCTTGGGACCCACATTTTGCTGCTCTGGCAACAACTTGTATTGCACAGAAAAGACAGTCAAGAAAATAAAATTGGGGTCGGGGGCTAGGAAAATAATGATTCATGCACGCTCACACTCAGGCTGCAATCTTGCATCCACTTCCCTGGGAGTAAGCTTCATTGAAATTAGTGGGACTTCTGAATAGACATGTATAAGACTGTGCTGTCACTTTCTGTGTGTGTCTGTCTCTGTCTCTGTCTCTCTCTCTCTCTCTCACACACACACACACACCTAACTAGGGGCCGAGTATGCTCAGGGGCATTTTTCCTTTGTAAGCTGTTGGCTAACCCAGGTGCATTGAAAAGCAAAGCTCCAGCTTCCACCAACCATTTTTATTTTCCTGAGAATGCCTGGGCTGGACCTCATCTTTTCTCTTGCATTTTCCTCTCAATGTTCTATTTGATTCCACCCCTCTGCCACTAGCAAATTGTTCTTTAACTCTTTGTCCTTCGCTTCTGACTACCACAGTGTTTCTGCCAACAAAGCAGCAACTGGGGCCAAAGCAGACAGGACTTTAACGTTGTAGATAGCTATGTTTTATTTTCTTCCATTTTTACTCCAGACTGAGCGCAAGGGGTTGGATCTGGATTGGAGCCCTAGTGTGTGGGGCTCAGGGGGTTTTAACCCTTCCACCTTGCTACAGTCCTGATCCAGATTGCCCCCTGCCCTGCAATTTCTATTGCAAAATAGTAATTCCTTAAAGCTAATGGATCATTTTGCAGTATAAACTGCATGCATGGAAGGCACTCCGATCCAACTCGGGACCATGGGGGGAAGTGTTAAAACCCCTAACCCCCATGGGTTAGGGGGGTCCAGATTGGAGCCCCTGCACGTACTCTGGAGTAGAAATGGAGGTGGTATGACATCAAAGTCATTCTGCTTTGGGTCTAGTGGAGGGGGTAGAGTGTGGAGGTTAACTGGGTGGGTGGGATCTTGGAGGGAAGAAGAGAAGGAAGGAAAGAAGAAAGAAAGGAAGGATGGGAGCAGCCAGCAGGAGGACAGGGCTTGGCTGTTCAGCATGCCCTAGCCCACAGGTTAAGAAGATTAAATAAAAAAAAAAAATCAACTCATTGGCTTCCTGGGTCTGCACCTCCCCATCCTTGCCACCACCTTTCCTTGTTACTGCTTGCTTCTACTCTCTACCATTCACTGAGCTGGCTTGATTGAACCAACTGAGGAAAGGGAAGAAAGATGGCCGAGAGCAACAAAGAAGAAAATAACCACCTTCCCCAGCAAGTCCTGTTTTTATTTGCTGGCTTCCAAGTCCATCCCTGATCTACAGGCTGCTGAATGGTCTGTCTGGTCTTACCAATGCTGATTCTACCCCCCTCCTCCTACTCAAATTGGCTAGGCTCCTGGGCATGCAGATTTCTTTCTCCTTTGAAAAAAAAAATATCCTGTCTGTTGTGTGGAGTGCCCAGCAAGGTTGCCCTCCAAGTAAGGCCTCCATGTTTTCCAGGCTGGGGAGAATGAAATGAAATTTAATAGGGATAAATGCCAAGTTCTGCACCTAGGAAAAAGAAACCAAATGCACAGTTACAAGATGGGGGATACATGGCTCAACAACACTACAAGTGAGAAGGATCTTGGAATTGTTGTTGATCACAAGCTGAATATGAGCCAACAATGTGATGTGGCTGCAAAAAAGGCAAATGCTCTTTTGGGCTGCATTAATACAAGCATAGCTTCCAATTCCCAGGAAGTACTAATTCCCCTCTACTCAGCTCTGGTTAGGCCTCATCTGGAGTACTGTGTCCAGTTCTGGGCACCACACTTTAAGAAGGATGCAGACAAGCTGGAGAAGGTTCAGAGGAGGGCAACAAAGATAATTGGGACTGGAAACAAAGCTCTGTGAAGAGAGACTGAAAGACCTGGGCATGTTTAGCCTTGAGAAGAGAAGACTGAGGGGAGATATGATAGCACTCTTCAAGTACTTGAAAGGTTGTCACAGAGAAGAAGGCCAGGATCTCTTCTTGATCATCCCAGAGTGCAGGACACGGAGTAATGGGCTCAAGTTACAAGTCTGGCTCAAGGAAGCCAGATTCTGGCTGAACATCAGGAAAAACTTCCTGACTGTCAGAGCAATACGACAATGGAACCCATTACCTAGGGAGGTGGTGGGCTCTCCTCCACTGGAGGTGTTCAAGATGACGCTGGACAGCCCCCTGTCAGGGATGCTTTGACTTGGATTCCTGCATTGAGCAGGGGGTTTAGTTAAATAGTATTAAACATACTGCACTATTGAGGTTGTGATTCTGGCCCTGCCACCACCACCACACACATACCATAGAATCATAGAATAGTAGGGTTGGAAGGGGCCTACAAGGCCATCGAGTCCAACCCCCTGCTCAATGCAGGAATCCAAGTCAGATTATATGAAGCTACTGAAAGCTGAATCTTTTTGCGGAATGTAAATATCTAATGTGTTCTAAACAGTCATATGTTTTGTGGGTGGGGATTGAAAGAGAACTCTGAATCTTTGCTAAAGCCAGTGGCAAGAGTGTTGGGCTAGGATCTGGGAGATCCGGGTTCTAGTCCCCACTTGGCCATGGAAGCTCACTGGGTGACTTTGGGCCAGTCACAGACTCTCAGCCCAATCCACCTTACAGGGTTGTTGTTGTGAGGATAAAATGGAGAGGAGGATCATGTAAGCCGCCTTGGGTTCCTTGCAAGAGGAAAAAAGGCGGGGTATAAATGCAATAAATAAATAAATAAATTTGCTAAAGCATCTTTAAATATATTTGATTGTGATATACCAAGATGATACAAGGTATTTGAAAATGCCTATATATTTTCCTCATTATACAGTCTCAACTGTTTTTTTAGATTTAGTTAGATCATATGTATTTGCTTTACCACACTTTAAATTGCCCTGAGTGTATAAAGATGGTTTAAGTGTACTAGTAGTTAAGAAATCTGTCTTATAAGCACTAAGGCATGTAGTGTGTGTTTAATTAAAGGCTTTATTCTTCCAAACCTTTCCATGTGAACCTGTTTGTGCCGTACCACATTACAAAAGTTTCCTGGCTTTATTTCATGTTGCAGGTTCTCATCCTTCAGGGGCAGAAGCAGGAGGTTACTGCTCTCTGCCCATCCCCAGACGGTCTGCATTTGGCTGTTGGATATGAGGATGGATCAATCTGTGTATTCAGTCTCCTAAGTGGTGAAGGAAATGTCACCTTCAATGGTCATAAAGCTGCTGTTACTGCCTTGAAATATGATGAGCTGGGAGGGAAGCTGGCTTCAGGATCAAAGGTGAGAATTCTTTGGAGAATTGGTGAAGAGTTCTCTGAACTATTCAGATGTAACCGAAGAATGTCAGACATATGTAAGTGAGGAGGCTCGATGTGAAGTAAGAAGCAAGCTGTAGATGAGATCTGGTGTTTAAATAGCAGTTGAAGCCAAAACAAGGGCAAAGCTAAATCGCAGGGGGATAACCCCTTGCAAACATAGAAGACAGAGCTAAATATCGAGGTGGGGGTGGGGGGAATCTGGCAAGAACTTACAGGCCTTGCAGCCTTACATTAACAAAGACCCCTGAGTGGTTGAAAAGAACCTCAGCTGCATATTTTAAACTAACTAAGCTTAGAAAGAGAGAACAAGAGTCTGCTTAAAGCAGGAAAAAGTGCAGGCTGGCTTCAGGTTGGGCTCAGTTTAGGCTCAGGTTTTAGGCCTTAAAGAGCAGTTTATTAAATAAAGCAAGTTTAAGAGTTCAGCATATCATTTAAGTTTTAAAAAACACACAGAAAAAGGATCCAGACCTTGCAGGCCACAGCCTTCCCAAATCACCTACCCTTTTTCTGTTGTCCCCTCCAACAACCCTTTGGATAGAGGATCTCCCCTCAATAGGTCTCCCATTCACTATTGTTAATAGTACTCCATCCTAAATAGGAATCACCATTCCCTTTGGGGCCAACTGACCTACATTCCCTGCCACTGAAAGCCAGTGCTGATCAGAAGTTCAAACACAGCCTCCCTTGCTTTTCAAGAGTGGCCCTCCAATCAGATTCACTGCAACAGCCGTTGGGCCTGTCTATATAAGGAGGCACGCTTGCGAGGGAGCCAGCTGTCCAAGCACGAGGAGACTCAGTGACAAAGTGTCTCAGCCCCGGTGACAAAGCATCAACAAACAAGCGAATTAAGCAACTGTGCGAGTTTAGCAACAGGGCGAGGAAGCCAGGACAGTGAATTCTTCCGTCCCTACTCATAGTAAGTTAACTGTAAATAAATAACTATAACTAAATTCCCCACCTTCTCATCCTAAACAACTAAGTTTTCCAGGGAAAACACACCCAAATAAAAAACTAGTTACGAAGGTGGAAAGCCAGCAGAGGAACGGGTGCTAGGGTGCTTGTCATTGCTGCCTTTCTAGGCCCTTCAGGTGTAGGTAAGTGAGGTTCAGCATAGGATCTCTTGGGCTGTGGGACGTAGCTATCAGAGGTGGTCAAAACAAGTCCTTCTTCCTCTGGCTCCAAAGTGACAGGCCAGAATTGCTCTTGCCTGCCTGTCCCTAATGGCTGCGCCCACTTTCTAGCCGAGGCTTCTCTTCTTCATGTGCCTTTCTGTTCTTCTTTTCCTCTACTAGGCAGGTGTCTGATCGCTTGCCCCTCTGTCCAGCCTCCTCCTCCTCTGGACTTTTCAGTGGCTTGGCTTTTTCTTCCATTCCTCCCATACTATGCTACTGCTCTTTTTCTCAACTCGATCTTGGCCCCACGCTGCTTGATAAGCTGCAGTTGCAGCATTTCTGCCCAGCCAGCCAGACTGATGAGCTGTCCTAATCTGTTTCTTGCAGCTGTCGCCCCCATTTGGAGCCTTGAGGAACCAGTGAGTCCCAGTGGTTGCCCACAGTTATACCCCACTTTTCAAGACAAAATGCCTTCACATAGCCAAGCTAGTATAAATACAGTTTTAGAACAAAATCAATTTTTAAAAATCCTGAATAATTTACTTGTATTTCTTCTGCTTATATGACTAAGATTCTAGTACTTGAACAAATAAGGTGGCAAATTTTTCAGAAGCCACAGGTACATGTTGGAATCTTCATCACCCAGGCAGGCTTGATCTCCAGCATTGGATGATGAAGCGTTTGCTTTGTGAGCTTAGAGATCTAAGTAGACCAGAACTTGAAGGGGAAGGCTGCTTTCAAGGAAGTGCTAGGAAAGCATTGGGTTAGGGGAGTGTTTACAAAGCATTGGTACTGTGAATTAACCAGGTGGTGGTAGGGAATGAGCATGGAAACCTTTTCTGAACATATGCGGAGGATCTCTAGCTGTCAACTTCTATCATTTGTTTAATGATTTTTATTGTTTGATCGTAAACTGCTTTGAGGACCTTTCTGGTGGAATTATGGGACATACATTTAAATATAAATAAATACACTTGTCACAAAAATATCAAGCACCTGGCCTTTTAAAATGTTCATGTTTAAAAGATGAGGACAAATTTAACTTTATACAGTGAGGTAAGTTGCAGGTATTTACATGTTTGTCTGAGGTGGTATAAAGACAGGAAATTGATTGGTTGTCCTGCTAAAATTAGTTTACAATATACATGGCCATGGAAGTAGTATGTGTTGAGCCTCAGAATTTTCTTTTTCTTCTAGGACACAGATGTCATCATTTGGGATGTGATCAATGAGAGTGGTTTGTACCGACTGAAGGGCCACAAGGATGCCATTACACAAGTGCTCTTCTTGAAGGAAAATAACATATTGGCTTCCAGGTAAGGGTGCTCAAATAGGATACTACAAGCAAACCTGTTTAAATGTGTTAGTGTCCTGATCTAGTACGTGGGTTAATTTTAAGTACTTCATTAATCGGACTGTAATGACATAATGCAGGCCTGTACAATGTTTGAACCATCAAGCTGAGTACAGCCCACCAGCCATATATTTTGGTCTGCCAGGTTCTTAGCAAGCCTTGTTTTTTGTACTCCTAGGCAGGCAGCAAAACCAGGTTCATTGAGCCCCTAACGCAGGGGTGGGCAATTTGTGGATGTTCAGATGTTTGTTTGTTTATTACATTTATACCCTGCCTTTTTCCTCTTGCAAGGAACCCGAGGTGGCTTACTTGGTTCTCCTCCTCCTCATTTTATCCTCACAGCAACCATGTGAGGTAGGTTAGGCTGAGAGTCAGTGACTGGCCCAAAGTCAACCGATGGGCTTCATGGCCGAGAACCCGGGACCTAGAACCCGGATCTTCCAAGTCCCAGTCCCATACTTGAACCGCTATGCCACACTGGCTCTGTACTACAACTCCCATCAGCCCTAGCTAGCATAGCCAATGGTGAGAGATGATAGGAATTGTAGGCTAACCACCTGGAAGGCCACAAATTGTCCACTCCTGCCCTACTGCATCTCCATACGGCTTGACATAAGTGAGACCAATCTTTCCTCTTCGCTCTCTTCCCCAACCCCCAGTACAATACTTGTACAAAAACTCAACATTTCTTAAAGCTGCTTCTAGGTGGTATATGATAATTAAATGAGTGCCAATTTAAAGTTGTTTAAAAGCAATGCTACAGGTTCATAGAATCTTCAGATTGCAGGGGTGGAACAGACTCAGTGGGTCACCTGGTCCAAAAAAACATAAGAGCAGCCCTGTTGGATCAGACCAAGAATCCATCTACTCCAGTATCCTCTTTCCAACAAAGGCCAGCCATATTGAGCCTTCCCCTCTGACGTCTGATAAAAAGGTAAAGGTAAAGGTGTCCCCAACCAGTCGTGTCCGACTCTAGGGTGCAGTGCTCATCCCCGTTTCTAAGCCGAAGAGCCAGCGCTGTCCGAAGATGCTTCCGTGGTCATGTTGCCGGCATGACTGAACGCCGAGGTGCACAGAAAGCTGTTACCTTTCCCGCCAAGGCGGTACCTATTTATGTACTTGCAATTTCTTGCTTTCGAACTGCTAGGTTGGCAGAAGCTGGGACTGAAGACGGGAGCTCACTCCGTCACGCAGCACTCTGGTCTCAAACTGCTGTCCTGCCGACCTTCCAGTCTGCCGTTCAGTGTCTTAACCACTAAGCCACCGCGGCCCTATACCTAAGAATTCTTGTTAGATGCCTGCCCACCTTTTGTCCACTGACTCACTAGGACAGCTTATTACACTGAATTCATACAATTAAGCAGTCCTTTCTAAAGATAAGTGCCAGCGTGGGACCAAGAGATACCCAACTTGCATTAGTCAGTATGCAACATGAGCTGGAACAAGGGCTATATAACATTCAGAAAGCAGTGAGTCAGCATTTCAGTTTACCAGGATGATAATCATACCTCTGGCCTTAGAGTCACTGTCAACATGGAATGTAAGGTTACTGAGTCCATTAGCAAATTTGACACTCCCTTGGTGTGAGAAGGGTATGCTGGTGGCTGTTTATTTCTCTAAAGAAAGTAACTGTCCCTCTGTCTTTTCTCCCCATACCCCATGTTATCTTTCTTTCAGCTCATACAGATTGAACACAGTGGCTGGCTAGCTGTCTTTCTTTTCCCCTTTCCCCTTTCCCCTTTTCTTTCAAACATTTCTATCCCGCTCTTCAGTTAAAAGACTTCCAGAGCAGCTTACAAGAATCAACAATCAGACAGTCCCTGTCCTCAGGTTCACAGTCTAAAAAGACACAAGGAAGGGGATTTGTAGGGAGGAGGGTAGGGGAAGCATAATGGTGCCCAGATGGATGGGAACATATCAGTTGCGCTTGCGCTGCATCTGTCCTTCTCTGCTGGGCTATTCTTTGCTGCCCTGTTCCTTTTTTCTTTCTTTTCTTCTGCAGTTCCCCTCCTTTTGAGTGCAAGCTTAATCTGTTTCTTCTCCCATCATGTTTCCGCAGATGTTGGGGGAGGGAGGGGCCCCTGTGGCGTTCCTGCCTCTTATCAGTGAGAATACCTCACTCATCAAGGCCACCAAGAAGATTCAGCTGCAGTTTTTCACTTGTGATCTCACATTAATATGAAGGGTTTTACAAAGGGATAGTTACTAATTGCTTCATGAAAGTTAAGCTAAGCAAGACCTGTTTTCTAGCTTTACCACTGCCTGATGAAGCTATATGTTGGCCTACAGAACTCAGAACCTACATGTTCATTTCACATAGTGTGCCTGATACTGTACACATACTGTAGCCACCACAGAATAGTGAGGCTAAACATAGAGTGCCTAATATTAACTTAATAGGAAGGTTATTTAGGGTGAAATTGTTGCCATTCATTGTGTAATTCTTTCTTTCTTTCTTTCTTTCTTTCTTTCTTTCTTTCTTTCTTTGCAGTGGAAAAGACACCCTAGTGAAATGGTGGGACTTGGATACTCAGCACTGCTTCAAAACTTTGGTTGGGCACCGTACTGAGGTGAATAGATTGCAGAGATGCAAGTGATATGGGCAGAAAGATAATGATTGTTATACTTTTGTCTTTGTTTGATTTCTAGGCAAGGCAGGCTGGGAATTGTGTGTTTGGTCATTATCAGGTTTAGAAAACAAGCAGCCCAATTCTAGCATGTTCAGTAAGAAGTAATTACAGCCTAAATTTGTCTGAGTTGCATCATTTGACTTGTGCACCGTCAGTAAGAAGAATGCCAACTTGAAGTTGATTTATGTTTCTGATAAACTAGTTCCCCTTAATAGTAGTGTCAGTCATAATTTGGTTCTGATGCTAATCTACCTTTAGGTAAAGATTGCACCTTTTATATAGGATGAATTTTGAGCTTGTGCAGTGTGTGTATGTGTGATATGATCAGAAAGGCAATTGTGGCACATCTCAGTTAACAGTTTTACCTATTTTTTGTATCTTGTCTATAACCCACTTGGACAAAATGCAATGTAGTGATCTATTCTGCAAATTCTGTCATGCATAGATTTTACTAAGAGTAATATTTTGGTTTCTCTTGGGTATATGGAAATACATTGTTGCAACTGTCTGTACCCTAGAATATGTATATTAGTCTAGTCCTACCAGTTTTACAGAACATTAAAGTGTTTGACTTTTATAGTACTCTCGCCTCCTGTCTGCAAGTGAGTGAGTGAGTGTGTGTGTGTGTGTGTGTGTGTGTGTGTGTGTGTTTTAGAGAATTTGCTTTAAATTGGTATCTGTTATGTAAGGCCCTACAAATTAATCAGTTCTTTTTCAGTAAAGGAAGGTATCTTGCTCTACTAGGCAGGACCAGTTCAGATTAACCATGCATAATAGACTCCCAAGGGAAAGGACTCCATGCTCAGATCTGGTCCTGCCTTCTCTGAGGCATAGGGCAATGTGGAGCTCCACTCCTATGTTTTTTCTGTTATCTAGAGGCCTGGGCTGGTTCTTTCCAGCCCACTTCCTCTGGATAAGTCAGCTAGTGCAGGAGGAAAGGTTGCAGCGTCTGGGACTGTTTAGCTTAGAGAAGAGGTACGTAAGGGGAAACATGATAGAACTGCATGTTTGGCAGAGGTGGGGGAAGAGAGCCTCAAAAGGTGGGTGGGGCAGGATTTGCATGGAGGGTACAGCAGTGCCAAGGAGACCTTTAACAGTGCCATGATCCTGCCAGAAAGAGCAGCCAAAACTCCTTGTTTCACAGAGAACAAAAGTCAGCACTTTCATTTTTCTGCCTTAGACACCTAAAGGAGAGAAAGTGGCACTCTCTGGATGTACATAGAGCCCACAAGATCTGTTTAAGACATATAAGGGACTTTTCAATTTCTGTCTTTTTATCCTGCTTCTCTGAGGAAGAAAGGCCTCTAGGTTTACTCGCCCAAGTTGGATTAGTGCCTCTACGTTCTTGCCTCACCTATAAAGAGTAGTGAGTTGAGGCAGGGTCAGAATTCCACTTGTAGCATGGTAGCTTTGGCATCTCTGTGCACCAGTTCTGCTACGAGGTGCCTGTGTGGGGAAGTCACATAGTCACTGGCATCCACCGTTGTCCATCATTACAAGCTGGACACTTCTGCTTCTGCCAAGGCATTCTTCAGCAGATGGGTCCCCAAGCACATAGAGCCACTTTGATTTTTCTTGCAGCAAGAGGCCTGCCCTGCAACTGTTTTTAGACATCCTAAGCAAGGATTCCTTCCTCTGCTGAAGGAAGGATCTCAATGTTTGGACTTACCATGATATGTTTGTTCTCTTCATTGGATGGAAAGTATCCTACCCATCTCATTGTGGTCTCACTGTTGGGGGCTGGGAGGGAGCTTTCTAGCCCCTAGGGTTGATAGTCTGGGATTGAGTCAAGGGGATTTTATTTTTCTGTCTTCCGTCCTTTTGCTCTGCATATTAGTCATAGTACCTTTTCCTGTTTACTGTGGTAATTGTTCACCCATTTTCAGTGTTTATACGCTTTTGGTTCCAGTTCGCTTTTGGTTCCAGATGTTCTCACTGTGTCAAGACCTTGAAACTGAAGAGGGTCTCCTCCTCAGGGTGGGTAGGGTTTCTATGGAATGTTAATTTGAATTGACCTTGCGTATTGGAGTAGGTGCAAGGAGTAATCCACACAACAATAACTTATATGTATCATAGTGAGCCCAACTGTTCTTATCTCAAAGTCTGGGAATCCTTAAACTTGGTGTTTTGTCTTTAAAATGTCTGTATCCTACAAAAATGAGAAAAGCATGCATTGGTTTTGAGTTGCTTAGGTATTGCTGTTGATGGAAGAGTCTGATATTAAATAAAGATAATTAAACCCTTTGGCTTGTTTTCCTTTAGGTGTGGGGATTAGCTTTGGTTTCTGAAGAGAAACTTCTTATAACTGGTTCCGCTGACAGTGAACTGAGGGTCTGGAATGTCAACTATATCCATGAAGTAAGAGCTTAACACTTAATGTAGTTTAATTGTTTGTTTTTATGTACCGTTTTGTATTTATGATTATTTTGTTTGTATTTTATCATATGCTGTTGCTAGCCACTTGAGTACTTGGTGAATAAAGGTAGGGTAAACATTAAAAAATATTCCTTTGCCCTGCTACATTGGCCCTTTGTTCAAAAGTAGATATGCTGTGTTAACTCTGGTCCAAAGAAGGCTACTACTGGCTTACTGAGAGAAACAGCCATTTGCTTTCCCTGTATTAATGGTTCTCTAGAAGGTTCACTTTTGTAGACTGATGACTGCAGGAATAAGGTCTATTCCTAGAATCTCTGATTATACTATCTAAAGAATCATCTGGGTTATAAAGTAGCCACCTTTTTTCCTATATCACTCCCTGGTACAACTTGAGACCAATACTCTGTTCAGTACCCTTTGTGCCCAGTTGCCCCAGTACTCAGTTTTGGTTCATCGAATCATAGAATAGTACGGTTGGAAGGGGTCTACAAGGCCATCGAGTCCAATCCCCTGCTGCATGCAGGAATCCAAGTCAGAGCATCCCTGACAGATGGTTGTCCAGCCTCGTCTGGAATGCCTCCAGTGTGGGAGAGCCCACCACTTCCCTAGGTAATGGGTTCCATTGTCATATTGCTCTAACAGTCAGGACATTTTTCCTGATGTTCAGCTGGAATCTGGCTTCCTGTAACTTGAGCCCATTATTCCGTGTCCTGCACTCTGGGATGATCAAGAAGAGATCCCGGCCTTCTTCTCTGTGACAACCTTTCAAGTACTTGAAAAGCGCTATCATATCTCCCCTCAGTCTTCTCTTCTCAAGGCTAAACATGCCCAGTTCTTTCAGTCTCTCTTCATAGGGCTTTGTTTCCAGTCCCCTGATCATCTTTGTTGCCCTCCTCTGAACCCTCTCCAGTTTGTCTGCATCCTTCTTAAAGTGTGGTGCCCAGAACTGGACACAGTACTCCAGATGAGGCCTAACCAGTGCTGAGTAGAGGGGAACTAGTACTTCCCGGGATTTGGAAGCTATGCTTCTATTAATGCAGCCCAAAAGAGCATTTGCCTTTTTTGCAGCCACATCACATTGTTGGCTCATATTCAGCTTGTGATATGTTAAATGAATAAGGAAATGATTTGCGTGAGGAAAGATGGAAGTTAGAATGTGAGCCCCTGTCTTTATTCCAAGTTTATTTTATTATTTTTGGTACTCTTAACAGGACCAAGACCCCAGTGAGCCAGAGTACAAGAGAAGCAAAAGATCTGTAGAGGGCATGAAAGAATCTCTTGAAGAGGATAGGACAAAACATCAGGATGAGACCCAGGATGAGGTATTTTCTGTGTGCAGTCTTAATACTACAGGATTCATGAGTGTTCTTTAACATATTAAACATGTATTAAACTATGCCAATCTAAAACATATTTAGACCCCTGGTATTTTCTTAGTTAACATCAGGTACATTCTCCATCTTACCAGCTCACCATATAAAAAAATTAAACACAATTTCAAGGAAGAACACACTTGTGGTGTCCTCTACCGCTGTGTTGGGTAGGCAGAGCATATTCACTTGATGCTGTGAGGATTTCTGGCACCATCCTTGGCTCGGGCCACAGGTGGCCCCCGAGCCACAGTTTGGTCACTCTTGGGGTAAAGGTTAGAACTGCTGTTCTGCCTCTTTCATTGTATGGTTTTGGTGGCTTTGTTGACATTTGAAGACCGTGGTTGCTTACACTTCTCTTTTCTTCTTTTTAGCACATCCTGAGGTGCCAGAAAGCTGGTTCTGTCATGCGGGAAGGAAGGGACCGGATTATTAGTCTTGCCACTGACCGGACAGGGAGGATTCTCGCTTGCCATGCAAGTTGCTAGTTTTGGAACTCATGGGGAACCACTGCGTTCCTTTGAGCATTTTGTTATGTAGAGATTTCCCCTTCTGAGGACTCTGCAACTTAACACTTATCTATCCTTTTCCAAGGGAGCAGATTCTATCCTGGAAATGTTCTATGTCCTTAGCAAGGAAGAGGTTCGCAAGAAAATAGAGAAGAAATTGAAGAAAGCAAGGAAAAAGGCCAGGTTAATGCTTATTGGCAATACATTTCATTTTTATATACTGACAACTGGTAAAGGACTTAACCCATGTCAGGGTGCAGGCAACCTGTCAAGAGCAGAAGGTTCTGAATTCAGTCTCAGAATCGGTGACTTTTAAATCCACAGCATTTGGATTTATTTATGGATTAAATTGCAGTTGGAATAAATTATTCACAACAGCCAAATTTATTGTGTGTTCATTTTACATATTGATAGGCAGCTCAGTAAAATAAAGTTGCAAACTATTCCTTCTGAAATGTTCTCTCTAATCCTCTCAGTACATGGGAGGCCTCCTATTTTAATGCATAACACAACTGACTAACCTTCGCCTTCCCCAACCTGGTAGCCTCCAGATGTTTTGGACTTCAATTCCTATCAGCCCCAGCCAGCATAGCTAATGGTCAGAGTTATGGTCCAAAACATCTAGGCGGCACCAGCTTAGGAAAGCCTGACTAAAACATATTCCAGTGTCTCACCTACCTAGACCACAAAAACCTTAATTTACCTAACTACCTAACATGGAGCTTTGGGGGTGCTATGGAAAGTCTCAGCATCTTAATCTCTCCTGGCCTCTTAATGCAACATATAAGACAAAGCAGAAAATTGTCTAGTAGTAGAAGGGACTATGGGACCAAAGCTTCTGTATTGGCTGAAACAAATTGTTAGAAGATGAGAGAGACGGAGAGGAGCAAGCAAGAAAGGGGGTTCTCTCTTGCCCATACTCCCCTCTAAGTGGAGAGGCAGCTTGGAGCTAAGTTACACCCCACAGGAGGCTGAATTTGGCCCAAGGCTGCCAGTTGTCACCTCGTATGACATTATCTTGTTTATGTATATTTATGTTCTTATTTTGGACTCAAAACTGAGGTTGGATTAAATGTTTAATTTTTTCCATCTGTCCTAGGCAAAAGTCAAATGCGGAGGAGGAAGAACTTGATAGCAATGTGGAGTGCACTCTGCAGGAAAAGATTCAACGTCTCATTAGCATCAAAGCTTCTGCAAAAATCAAGTGAGTTCAGAGTAGCCACAAATTAGGTATTACTGCTGTTAATAATATTGTGCCATCAATGTACATGATGCCCTACAAAATTACGAAAGCAAAATGTCTAGTACCCTAGAATCTTACAATCTAGGTGCCCCATCATCTCAGTGTTTCAAGCAAAAGGAAGGAGGAGAGGTTCCTCCTGTGCGAGCACCGGGTCATTACTGACCCCTGGAGGGGCGCCTGCTTATGCTGGCGTGTTCATGGCAGACTATAGCGGGGTGGTTTGCCATTGCCTTCCCCAGTCGTGACTACCTTTCCCCCAGCAAGCTGGGTACTCATTTTACCGACCTCGGAAGGATGGAGGGCTGAGTCGACCTGAGCCAGCTACGTGAGACTGGCTTCCGCTGGGATCGAACTCAGGTCGTGGGGAGAGTTTTGGTTGCGGTACTGCCGCCTACCACTCTGCGCCATACAAGGCTCTGTTTCAAGCAAACTTGGTTAAAATTGCAGTTCTTTTAAGCATGGACAATCTGTTGTAAGGGTCTTAAATGATTAATACAAATTCTGCTTGCATTTATTCCCGCACACCCAGGCTTGATCTATGGGGTATCTCTGTCTTGGGGGCTTTGTTCCTTTCCCGCTTACCCCTTTTATTTGCTAATTAATGTTTTTTCTAATAGTGATAATCGTTTTTTAAATAGGTCTTTTGACATGATACTCAGTCCAAGAGGAGAGCTGAAAGTTACTGTAATGCTACAGAACAACATAATTGAAGCTTACACCTTGAACCCATCTGTACGGTCACCCCAAGTTGTGCAGTTGTCCAAGATAACTATTGGGGGTCATCGCAGCGATGTCAGAACAGTATCGTTCAGCTCCGACAACATTGCTGTTCTCTCTGCTGCTGCTGAATCAGTTAAGATTTGGAACAGGTATGAAATCCCCTGAACTCTGGAGGAAAATTAAAGGTGCAGCAGATGTTTTCAGAGAGTACTAAATGTCTTAAGTTTTGGTGTGAATCCAGATGCTTAGTATTGAGCCTGGGGAGAAACCTTTCTTTTTCTGCCATTGATTTCTCAATGACTGGGTTCACATAACACAATATCCCACACTCAGGGGTTGAGTGTGGGTTGTCATTGAACCGTGGGCTGTTTTGAAATATCGGTTATTGTGTCTTCTGATCCCAGCTGTGCTAACGAACCATAGTTGGTTAACCAAGAATAACACATGGAGAGAGCCCATGGTTTCTTGTTGGGTTGTGAAATGTGGGTTGTTCATGGTTAACAAACCATGGTTATCACGGCTGGGTTCAGACAACACGATAACCCATGTTTCAACAACTACCCATGGTTCAATGACAACCGATACTCAACCCTTGAGTGTGGGTTGTCATGTTGTCTGAACCCAACCTGTATCTTCTTGTGATTTAAGAATAGCCACAGGTAAATCCAAGAACATGGGAACATACAGGTCACTAAGCTAATTTGATACAAGCCTCCTGTTGTTTCTTAAGCCTATATTTCTTTTTCTCAGACCATCCTTTTGCAGCACTGTTGACCTTGTAGGTTGGGAAAGTTCCTGGTTCCATTTTATTTTACTTTATTTTTATATATGAAATTTTCAGCGAAAATAATGATCCACAAGACATTTTGCAGAAAAACAATAAAAACATAGTAAAACCAGCATAAAAATGACATAGCAACTAAGCAAAGATAACAAGCCATACCTTGCAAGTTTGGAGGAAAAACCAACAAACAGCAGTGAGCAAAACCAACTGCATGTACTTTCAAAGGCATTTATTTACTTACTTACTTACAATATTTGTATACCGCTCCATATCTAAAGCAGATATGACAGAAACTAGTAGTATTAACCTGTCAGCAAAAACGTCAGAAGGAAGAAGCCAGATGAATCTCCCCATGGAGGGAGTTCCAAAGCCTGGATTTTTCTTCCTCTTCTGAAATACTAGAACCGGGGGTTATCCAGTGAACCTGAGTAATAGGAGATTGAGGACAAACAAAAGGAAATACTACTTCACACAGTTTAAACGATGGAGTTTGCAATTAGAAGATGTGGTGATGGCCACCAAGTTGGGCAGCTTTAAAAGGGGATTAGAGAAATTAAGGGGGGTGGGGCGTCAGGTTATGAGTGGCTGCAGAATCAGAGGCAGCCTCTGAATACCAGTCGTTGGGGAGCATGGACTGTTGTCCTCATCTCTTGCTTGTGGGTTTCCCATAGGCATCTGGTTGTCCACTGTGGGAAACTAGAGGGCTGGACTAGATCTATCCAGCAGGGCTGTTCTTATGTTTACTAAAGAGACAGTCCTGCCTCTTGTTAAATACCCACTCATGCATAAGATGGTAGGAATACATGGAGCAGGCCCTCCAGAGATGACCTGGGCAATCAGCCAAGATCTTATAAGTTCTTAAGAGATCCTGGCTCCACATCACCAAGGGCTTTAAAGGTCAGTGCCCACACTCTGAATTGGACCTGAATACCGTTGAAGACCCAGTGAAGCTGGTGCAATACTGGTATAAAACCTAGCTGTCAGATTTGGGGCTAGTTGTAGTTTCTGAACGTATTTATTTCAAAAATGCATTTCAAAGGCAGACCCATTTTAAAGTGCATTGCAGTAATATAACCTGGAACCAGTAACCAATTGTGTCAGTCTACTGGCAGCACAGACACAGCTAGCAGAATGGATTCTCCTTCCCCCCTGTGCCCCTCAAATCTGCTCTTTAGGGTTGGGGGACTCTCCAAAGCAGATATTTTTGGGGGTGCAGGGAGACGAGGGGAAGAAGCCCTGATGCGCATGCGGAAATACACTTGTTCAACACTGGGTGGAACCCATTTTCTACAGAGTTCCTCACGTTACGGCTGTTTTATTATTTATTTATGTAGGTCATGTGCCATCTTTATTAAATATATATATATATATATATATATATGGCAAAATTAAAACTCATCACCTGAAAGGCAGCTTGTTGGGATTCCTTTCTGACACTTCATAGGTTCTCTGCCTGCCATACTGGAATCTGATAGTTGTCCTAGGGGGCACATAACGTTGACCCGCAGTTGCAGTTTTTTCATTTGCCCACAGTGGCAATATACCAGAGTTCAGTGTTTGCTGTCAGACATTGGGGCAAGTTCCTGTTTGTTCTCAGAAGTTCTTCTTTTGTAACACTGACATTTCCTTGAAACCTCTGTGAACTGCTTTTACTCTTTGACATAATTAAAAGTGGGGCTGGCTCTCATCATGGCCTCTTCATTGGTATATCTTTCCTGGCATTTGTATTATTTATGGGGGTGGGGGCAACCTTTTTTGGCCAGGGTACCAGATTGCCCACTGTACCAAGCACGGTGGGCCAGATGATGTCAGGGGTGCATGGCCCTGCTCTGAAATCCCTCACCCTCCCACATTTTTTTCTTCACATGCAGAGGGAGGCATGGAGCTCCATGCCTCTCTCTGCATGGAAAGTGACTCAACTGATGCTTGCAGGAACTAGCTCCTGCAAGCACTGGCTAAGTCGGGCACCTCCTTTTCATGCTGCTCACGTCCCAACTGAGGCGCAAGCGGAGTGGGAACGGACTCATCCAGTGCTTGCAGGACTGAGTCAAGCACCTCCTTCCTGCCTCACTCATGTCCCAACTTTGGTGTGAGCAGCACAGGAAGGGTCTTGGCCAGGGTTGCAGGATCTGGTTCTGCAAACCCTGGCCACGTGTGGGGACATTCCCTTGTTATCTCCCATCTCCATTCGGAGATAACAAGGGGATTCCTCTCTAGACCAGGGGGAAGAGGTTGGGGAGGTAAGGGGTAGGACCTACAGCGGGTGCCCAGCCCTCCATGGGCCGGATTGGGCAACATTGTGGGCCAAAGGTCCCCCCCCCCGATTTATGCCATATTGTAAGGGAAGTTACTTTGCTTTAAAAGGTATCTTCTCTCTCCCTGTGTGTAAGGTGCGCATCTTTGTATGCTGCTTTTATTCCCAGGTCTACGTTGCAGTGTATCCGGACCATGGTATGCGAGTATGCTCTTTGCTCAGTCTTTGTCCCAGGAGATCGACAAGTCATCATAGGAACTAAGGTAAGTTCCCATCCCTTCTAAAGCACTACGGGGCGCTGCTGAACAGTCCCTATGTTTCAGCTGTCATCTTTGAGGGAAACTGTATCTATCCAACATAGAACTACTGCATCTCCTTGGTTTAATGAGGAGTGTTATTCTTGAACACAGCTATTCTTCAAATGGAGGGCAAGAAGGAGATGCAACCTAGTGTCCATCCTATCCCTCTCCCATCTTTCTTCTACGGTGGAACTCCAGGCAATGTATGTAGGATTCCTAAGGCAGTTACAAGGTGCAGATTTGCTTAGCTTCAGTAAGATTGCTATCGCATATACTTTCAAATCATGCCCTTGGACCTACGTGGCTCGATCACTACATTTTGTGTAGTGATCTCTCTCCCTTGTTTGGAAAGTCCCTTGACATGGTGTAGTATCACTGCTTGATTCTCTTTGGGATCTCATGAAGCTTGGAGTGTGGTTCCACTACATTCTAGTATTCTGTGTTGTTCACAGTGGACCTTGATTGAGTTAGAACAGGCAATAGTGGTGTATCACCTTTCCCCAAACTGGTGCCCTCCCGATGTTTTGGACCACAATTCCCATCACCCCCTGCCAGAATGGCCAGTGATTGGGAATGCTTGGAGTTGTAGTCCAAAACATCTGGAGGGCACCAGGTTGGAGAAGGTTCTAGTATATGATTAGAGAGCAAAGTCCTCATTACTTTGCTCTCTGTAAAGTACTTCATTCTTGCAAGCACCAGTTGAGGGGATGTTGACCTGGTGTTGAATGGGATACGGCTACCCTTGAAAGACTAGGTCCACAGCAAGGGGGTCATCTTAGACTCCCAGCTGCCCATGGAGGCTCAGGTGCCAGCTGTGAGCTGGACAATGCTGTACTAACTCCATCTGATACGGCGGCTGCACCCCTACCTGCTGTGCCCCTACCTTCCTGACCATCTGCTCCCATCGGTAGTACATGCCCTGGTCTCCTCTCATTTAGAGTACTGTAATTCGCTCTACACGGGGTTACCCCTGAAGACGGTTCGGAAGCTGCAGCTGGTACAGAATGTGGCGGCTCACCTGATTAAAGGCAGCCGCTGGCGAGATCACATCACTCCAGTGCTGAAGGAGCTGCACTGGTTACCAGTTGTTTTCTGGGCCAAATTCAAGGTGTTGGTTTTGACCTTTAAAACCCTATACGGTTCCGGCCCAGCCTTTCTCAAGGAGTGCCTCCAGCAACACCAGATAGGCTGCTCAACAAGATCAGCCTCGGATGGCCTTCTCTCTGTCCCATCAGCCAGGACAGCTAGGCTGGTGAGGACGAGGGAGAGGGCCTTCTCTGTGGTGGCCCCCACTCTGTAGAACTCCCTCCCTAGGGAACTCCGCCATGCCCTCTCTTTAATGAGCTTCCGCCGTGCACTAAAAATGTGGTTGTTCAGGCAGGCATTTGGGGTTGGTTAGGGTAATCTTAGAAATGTGATGTTTTTAATGTTGAATTTTATTGTTTTGAACTGTTTTTATTGTTGTACATCGCCCAGAGTGGCTGGGTGACCAGCCAGATGGGCAATTAATTAATAAACTAACACCTGCAGTGCACGTGTTTGTATATGTTGCTTTGGCTAAGGCAAGATTTGGGGACAATAGGAGACAGTACTATCCTTTTGCCCCCATTTTTTATGTATGTTGCAAATTGCCTTGAAGACAAGGAAGATAGGAAGCTCATATGTTTAAATACAAATACATTTGTGAACTTGTTTGAAGCTGGGAAAAATTTCTGATGCGTTCAGCCTTGACGCAGTGACATCATGCGTTTCAGATAGGGAGAGTTATACCGCAGGTGGCTCACGTACGTAATACTGCAGGGCTTACGGAATGGTTTCTATGTCTGTGCCTCCTCAGGAGTTAGACATGCTGAGCTGCTCCTAGGCTCCCAGTGTTCCCTAACTTTTGAATTAAATAGGTTTGAATCTTTAAACTGTTCTTCTACCCACGAGTGTGCTGGGAGCATAGCTGTGAATGAAAAATACAATAAACTGCCCTAGTATCACTGCCTTTGCCCACCATCTGGGATTTAATAATGTGCAACCTTTTTTTTGGCCTGGGTGTAGTTTCACTGTTTTCGCATTGGTATCTCCCTTTTGTGTGATCACTGAAAAATTGCAAGTACCAAGAGCTGGTGTAGCATTGTGGCTAAGCAGAATCATGAATCAGTCTCTGGGTTTGAACGATCACGGGGTAAAAGAAGCCATCGTGGCTTCACCCCCTGCTCCCATGCGTGTGGCCGTAATTTGCATAATTACCCATGCTGCAGTACAGGTTGCCATGTTGTCCGAACCCAGCATGCAGCGTGGCTGGGGTGGCTTTGTACCCATCATACAACCCACGACATGCAGTAGGGGTTGTTGGGTGAGTACGAAGGCAACTCCGCTGTGCTGCATGCCGGGCTGCGGGAGAAGTCACAATGGCTTCTTCTACCCCCATGATCGTCCAAACAACTCCAGTAAGTCTCAGATTGGAATCTTGCCTCAACTGTAAACTCAGGCGGGCCAGTTCATATGTCACAATAAGCCCCCCTGAAAATAAGCTATGGTGGGTTGGTTGTTCGCTCACTAACCCACGTTACTCCTGACAGATGATCAGGGACTTGGTGGCTTACCAGGGCTTGTTTCCCGCTTAGTCCTGCTGTCCACTCCCATGGGCCTTTGCAGCACAACCTCAGCAGCCTACTCCACTAATGAGCACAAATGAGCACATTAGTGGAGTTTATTTTGTAGATTTTTTTTCACCTCTGGGGAGATTTGTGCATTTTTTTTTTTTAACTTTCGAGGAGATTTGTTCAAATTCGCAAAAGCACAGTAATCTCCCCAAAGATGGGGAAAAAGGTGTCGCTGTCTAGGGAGATGATGAAATGGAAGAGTAAATTGACTACTGTCATTTCAAGAAGTAATAGAGAGGGGATATCGCTAGCGAGATCATGAGGAGCGACTGTATTTTTTGCAGTTTTTTGCCAGGCAGGTTTGTAACCCTTTCCAACAAGCCATCGCGCCTGGTTGACACGTCACGACAAGCCACTCCGAAAACAAGCCACTCTGCACAACCCAGCAACAAGCCATGGGTTCTCAGGGTGGCTTGTGCATGGTTAATGAACCACACTGAGGAAATGGCACTGGGTTTGGATGTTACAGCAAGCCACCCTGAAACAAACAGGGCTGAGAACCCACTCTAGGTTGTCACGTCATGTGAACCAGGCCAGTTGGTAGCATTAGGCAAGCTTCTCTTTCCCAGCCTCAGCCCCCTAGCCCTATTTGTATTCTGGATAATACTGACCTACTTTACAGGCTTACAAAGATTTAAATGAAGTTATGCATGTGAAGCTGTTTGAGCTTCCCCTAACCATCCTTCCCCATCTGGTGCCTTCCAGAAGTTTTAGATGACATCTGCAATCATACCCAGCCAGTATGAGGAAGGCTGCTGTAAACCACCTTATAAATGAAAGATGGGGAACATTTTTTATATTGAGGGCTACAGTCCCTTGCAGATACCTGTTGGGAGTTGTGTGCCAGTGGTAGGCAGAAGCAATCAGTGGTGGGAGGGCCCAGAGCCAAAAGTAGGTGGGGTCACTCCTTTTCTCCCCCCCTTTCCTCTCCCCCCCCTTTAGCATGCATTTTCTATTTTTCTCACAGCAGGCTGCTCAGGGGGACACACGACACATCTCTCTTACCAGACATCTGAACTGGTTGTTCATAGATGGCTTTTGAAATTAGGCCAGGGACCGCTGGTTTCCCACCCCTGATATAAATGGTTATGCTGGGTTTGGATCAGTGCTTAGGATGGGATGCCATCCCACTTCTTTTTAGGTGGATATAAATGAATCTGGCATTACCATCCTTTTTCCTTTCTCTCCCACTTTGGTTTACCTGTCTGTAGAACTTGTAATGATATTTGTACCTAATTATCTTCTCTCATAATTTGCTTTAGACAGGGAAGCTGCAGCTATTTGATCTGGCTTCTGGGAGTTTATTGGAGACCCTTGATGCTCATGATGGGGCCCTCTGGTCCATATGTCTTTCGTCAGATCAGGTGGTTCAAACCCACTTTCTGTCCATTTTATTTGTCTTTTAGTAATGAGTTAGAAAATTTGTATCCCTCCTTTTGATTGAACGATCCTCAAGGTGGCTTACAGTAGATTGCCATACATGTATGCACACATGCACACCCCAGACCCACACAGCCTGCACTCCTTGGTCCCCTGGCCAGTGGATGGGCAGGAGTCAGTAGTATGGGCGAGCACGTTGAGAGATGACCATTATCACACTATGGATTACCTTTATCAATGAGTAAATACATTTTGCCGTGTGGGTATTAGTACATGTGAGCTATTGGGTTACATTTATACCAATTCATTAAACAGCCTTCATAACATTATTCTGTCCTTTTCCTATGATGCTTTGCAGACATTGTGTTTGATGGGAGGATTTTACGTATTGAAAATTTTAGTTGAATTTCCAGGTGTAATGTTGAAGTAGAATGGATTTACACACTGTTAATTATCCATGTGATGTGGTGGTGATAAAATCTCACTATCATGATAAATGGACATGTGGGAGGGCACTCATCACTAGATTTACAGTGCCGTACAGAATATCAAACATTGGGGATTTTAGCTTTCGTTGCAAACCCATAGTATTGTGGAATTAATCTTACAAGAACCTCCCCCACCCCCCGCCACACACACATACAACTGTGGCTTGGATCCAAAGATCCCATTGTACAATTTCACTGGAGCCAGTTTTCAGAGGGCATGTAGGCCTGAAAACCTGAGAACTTGTGATCTTCCCACCCCTATGAGTGGAAGTGTCTTCAGGTCACACACTGGTATTTCTGGATAAGAAGCCTTTGAGACAGAGAAGGCTTCTCCCCCAAAGCCTAAACCCATTGATTTCTGTCCCTCATGTTCATTTTACAAGATTTTACATGTTCATGTTTCTTTGGAAGAAAGTAGCTTTTATATGCAGAGAAAGTGACCATGGTTAGTTTTAATTTAAATGTTCTCCTTCAGCGTGGCTTTGTAACAGGAGGTGCAGATAAATGTGTCAAGTTCTGGGAATTTCAGCTTGTGAAGGATGAGAAGGGTATCCAAAAGAGGTGAGGATGTTCTTCTGGAAGTAAAGCATATTTGGGCTTTGCGTTTTGTTCTCACTGCTTGGCATCTTGGAGTGCAAATTTCCCTAGAAAGCACAGCATAACATGCTGAGCACATGAGACTGGCTTTTGTTGTGATTGAGATTATTGTGGGTACATGAGGCTTCATGGCTGCAACTTCTGGAGTACTTTCCCCATTTTAAAAATATTAAATGAAAAGGGTATTTTCTTTGTAAGTGTTCTGTTTTAAGAAATGTTTCTTTAGCATCCTAGCTACTATCTCAAATAAATATTGTGTTTATTATGTACCTCTTTGTTTTATTTTTTCTGCTTTGAGGTAATGCATTCCCCCCTCCTCCCCGCTCTTTATTTTTACTTCTTGCATGAGATAAAAATAAATACATCATATTTTAATTCTGATTTTTTAATTTAAGTTGGATTTTAACACTTTTTATTTCTCTTAACTAATAACCTGGTTAATATTAAATAATCTGGATATAAGCATGTTAGCCTGCTTGCTGTTGCATTCTAGGAAGGAATTTTCTCCTACGCTTGACCTAAACACTTTGTAGCTTCTGATAATCACTTGTAACATTCCCAGTTTGTGAATATGTCCCATTGTCCCATTCGAAGCTGGCTGTTGGTCAATCTAGCTCAGTATCATCTGTTCTGATTGGCTTCAGCTCTCTTAAGAACTTGGGCTGAGGTCTTTCCCAGCCCTGAGACCCAGACCCTTTGAACTGGAGATGCTGGGATTGAACCTGGAACTTCTGTGCACAAAGTGCCACTGAGCTATGACTGTTCTGTATAGTTTCTTGTCACTGATAAGCTGTAGGTTCACCAGGAAACCTGTATGTAAGCAGACACACAATTTAGTTTAATTGCATGTATGTCCTACTGTATATCATTCTACTGAAACTTATTCTGGAATTGTTGGACTATGCTTTGTAGCCCAGAACAAGAGTTTCCTAAATCACAGTGACCAGCCCCTAGTGAGGAGTAAGAAACCTCAGGAGAGGAATGTGGGCAGACTGAGGGGGAGCTGTGCTGGCTTGGCTGACCTGTAGTGCCACAAGCCTGGTCAAAGATCCACCCAGGTAGGAAGGCAGTGCTAGCACAGAGACCAAAGCCCAAGAACCTGAGGGGTCCTGGCTTTGTGAGCCAAGTTCAGTGCTACTGTTCATACTGGGCTCCTTCTCCTTAGGCACAGATAGGGAGAATACATAAGGGGCAGAACCTCTGAATGGTACTAAGCACCCACCTTTGGAACTCCTTGCCTATGAATTAGCAATGGACAACTCACAAGCTTTCTTAATTTACTGTGCAAAAATAGTGCCATCAATTTTATGCTTATTTCATACTAGGCTCTCAATGAAGCAGACACGTGTCTTGCAGCTGGATGAAGATGTTCTCTGTGTCCGGTACAGCCCCAACCAAAAGCTTCTAGCTGTTGCCTTACTGGACTGCACTGTAAAAATATTCTACACTGATACCCTCAAGGTAACAAGCCTTTGGTGATTTAGGTACAAAATTCAGGAGAGTGCTTCTTAAAGGGATTAAATGCAAGCATAAAGTTGTAAGTTCTGCTTATATGGATGCAAGTTGTAATGTGGATTGGTGATCCGTCATGTGAATTCTGTGAGAGAGCAGTAGAATCAGAGCATAGATTAATTGTGAATGTATAGATCAATTTTCTGTAAAACTCAGTAGTTAAAAGGAGGAGGGCCTCTTGTTGGGAGAACAAACATCTTAAGTGGAAGGACTGCCTAAATCCCAACACCAGAATGTGGTAACCGAAATATTAAAATAGACATAATTCTGGCTGCCAGTCCTGCACCACCTTGGTGTCTGTTGTTCAGACCTGATTCATAAATGCTTATCAATAGACCTATTTCATTATTGGGTGATTTCTCGCTTGGTGTTCTTCAGCTAAATGCATGAAACACCTCTGTTGAAAAGGGTGTGTAAAGCTGTGTGTGGTGTGATGGCAGCTTCACACATATGAGCTGATTGGGTGATGGACACACATGAATGAACTTGCCCTTGGTCAGTGCTGCCAGTATTTCATCGTAGCAGTTCTCGTCAAGAGATCTTGGCAAGTCCATCACTTTGCAATGTTGTCCTGCATAATTCTTTGCAGAGCTTGAAACAGAGCCTTCGTGTGAGCCTGTAATAAAGCGGAGGGGCTGTAGCTTAGTGGCAGAGCACATCTTCGCATAGAGAAGGTCCCTCGCTCAGTTCCACGCTCAGTCTCCATGTAAAAGGGCTGTAGCGGATGGTGAGAGAGGCCCCTGCTTGAGACCCTGGAGAGCTGCTGCCAGTTGGAATAGTGAGCCTGATGGATAAATAGACTGACCTGGTATGAGGCAGCTTTTTATTTTTTCTAATAGCTATGGCTATATCCTAAAATGCAGCAAGTGCCTATTGGCTGAATGGATTCTCAGGCACCCTAAATAAATTAAGTGTGCATTTGGGGAAGGCATCATTTTGATTGTGGGAAGATGCTGGAAAGATCAAGGCGCATCCATACTTCTGTGCACGTTTTCACTGTAACTGATGTCAATGTCTTCTTGCTTTCCAGTTTTTTCTGTCCCTCTATGGACACAAGTTGCCAGTGCTGTGTATGGATATCTCCTATGTAAGTGTGCCATGTGTTGGCGATTCTGGCGTTGCTCAATGTTGGGATGAGATATGGCAGTTCTGCTCCATGGCAAATGCACGGAACTTCTTCCTTCCTTTATTTAATTTGTTTATTACTGAATTTGTATTGGCCACCCGTCAACATATGTTCTCTGTGGCATAGGTGCCTGGTGTAATGAAAAGCAGGGAGTGAATATAGAGCTTCTCAGAGCCTGAGTGAACTTTGCTTGTTTACCTACTGATAGTTCACCCACCGTGAACGCCCATATTAGGTGCACAGGAGCAAGGCATGTAATGTTCTCTGCCTGGTGATGAGAGCTAAAAAAATGAGTTCCCTTCACCTTCCTTAGGGCATAATACAGGATTGTGTCCTGACCCAGGAAAGGGTTTTTGTGCTTGTGTGGTTTTTACTTGATCAGCCATAGATGGAAGACAGGGATAATCACTGCCTCGCATCAGTGACTGGGTTCTCTTTGCTCTCTCTGCTCTGTTGTAGGATGGGGCATTAATTGCAACTGGCTCTGCTGACAGGAATGTGAAGATCTGGGGCTTAGACTTTGGGGACTGTCACAGGTCTCTGTTTGCCCACAATGACAGGTAGGTGGATATCAAAGAATATTTCTGGGACTCCTGAAAGAAGTCCACTACTGTAATAGCCTCTGCCATGCCCCCTGTGGGATCAGTACAAGCCAGCTCCCTGACTCTTCTAGACTAGACCTGTTGGAGTATCAGGTGCTCCTTCTCCTCTCCTAAACTCTAACCCCTTTTAGCACCAGGCATCTCAGTTGAAGGACAGGGCAAGCACCCCATGCACACATTTTGTGGTTTGCCACCATTACGTTTGGAGCATTGACTGGCATCTCTTCTAGGTTCACTTCAGTCTTTGTTGATGCTTTTTTTCGTGAAGAATTATCTGTGTTTTGTGGACTTGCATTTGTGGTATTAAAAGGAACCTTCAAAAAGGTTGGCTAGTCAGACTGCTTGTACCAAATGTTTTTGGCCTCTGTGCATTTGACACATAGGGGTTGTTTATCCACAGGTCAATTTGTGGTGTCATGTAGAGATGTTTAAACATAATGGTTCAGCCTGCTCAGTTTGCCCAAAATATCAGTTTGCCCCAAACGGGCCAGAGATATCCAGAAATTAAGGCTTAAGGTAGTGCTCAGGAGGCGGGGGGGAGGGGGGAGTTTTGGCAGCCACCAAGATAACGTCCCACAAACCTGCCTCCAGTCCCCCCCCCCACCAAGCAGGTACAGCAGATAGCAGAGGCTGATGTCTCTGAGAGCCAAAGTACATGCAGTGTTACGCACATCTTTAAACAGGTGTGCTCGAGCTGGCCACTTTGCTTCCCATGGCTGCTTTTTCTCCAGAAGCAATCTGGAACATATTTCTGATTCTGATTGAGGGCTTGCACTGGTTTTCTGCTGAAAATTACTCCCTCTTGGTTGCTTCTCCCTGCTGAAAGTTCGGTTTACAGCAGACATAACTTAGGGGCAAATTGCAGCCAGGTAGGAGGCAATTTTCATCAGAAAACCTGTGCAAGCCCCAATCCAGATCAAGATAATAGAATCATAGAATAGTAGGGTTGGAAGGGGCCCACAAGACCATCGAGTCCAACCCTGATCATGTTCTGGATCAGGCCCTGCAACTGCTTTTCCTTCAAAATAAAAGTGGTCATTTGCTTAAGTATGTGAGTAATGTCAGGTGTAGTGTGGCCTGAATGAGAGCTTATGTCTCTAAAGCAGGAGTGGGCAACTAGTGGCCCTCCAGATGGTTTGACTCACAACTTCCATCATCCCTAGACAGCCTAGCCAGTAGTGAGGGATCATGGGAGTTATGGTCCTCCAAATGTTTTGGCCTACAAGTTGCCCATCCCTGCTCTAAAGTGAATAAATACTAAGGATGCCTATAGCCCTGAGTATGCAGTTCATTTGGTGCCAATGGGAGAAGTAGACCATAAGCTTCAGATTATAGAACCAGCTGCTCTAGGGCTGGTGAATCAAGGTCTCATGAAGATTGCTAAGGAATTACAGATGAGGCCAGTCTCAACGCTTGCAATGTAGAGAAACCTGGAGGGTTGTACATTTGATTTCACACGTCTGGCTCATATTTTCTTGGTAATAGAGCAGTCTCTGGACAAAAAAGCACCAGAACTTCTTCATCTCTCTGGTGAGGGGAGGAAATCAGACTTCTTCCTCTTCACAGAAATTTAAGATGGGATGATACCAGTATTTCCTCTTGGAAAGGATACTGACATTTGCAAACATGCTACAAGAGGATTAAGTTACAGCCAAGGCTAGGAAGGCAGAAGCCATCAAGTTGGCACAGCAGATCAACATGACCAAGCATACTGTGAATTCTGAAACCAGCATTGAACAGGCAGGTGTGGTTGAGGTCTACTTACCTTATCAGGCTACATCAGACTGAAACTGGATTTCTTGTTTGAGGGTGAAAGATTGCTCAACTAGAATGTTGGGAATAAGAAGACTGAAATAGCAACGCATACTTTGGGGGGCACCCCATCTACACTGCAATCTTAGACTGAAATTTCAAACTACACTGCTGTCGCAGTACTGGAAGAGGTCATGATCCTATTACATAAGGAACCCGTAGAGGAAGTATCACCACGCAAAGCTCATGTGTATTTCTACTTAAGATATTTCCTCATAGACAAAAAGGAAGTAGATCAGAGTCCAATATTGGAGCTTAGTTGCTTCAGTGAATTTGTTTGTGCACAGAAATTCTCCATGATATCCACTGGAAACATTCTACCATTTCTAAAACAAGATACCTGGTTTACAGGAACAGCCATACGAGACAGTTGCTCAGGGCTCCATTCCTCATGTAGGTGAAAAAATGATGATGATAGTGGTATGGAGGGTACAGCTATCTGTGGCTACTAGTCATGATGGCTATGTACTTCTTTCAGGATCAGAATATGCCTCTGAATATCTGTTGGTGGGAGCAATAGCCAAAGAGGGTTATTGCCCTCTTGTCTTGCTTTTAGCCTTCACAGAAGCATCTGATTGGCCACTGTGGGAAACAGGATGCATGACTAGATAGGTCTTTAGTTTAACCCTGCAGGACTGCTACAGTATTTCTCCAGTAGCCTGGCTGAGCTTGCCTCGGTTACATACGTCTCATGTCTCTTCACACTGCCAGTCTAGTCAGATTCTACAGGGTCATCTTTCCCTGCTGATTCTGCCAAGCCTGCTCTCTTGTTTGTTGTTTTACCAGATCATAGGTAGCAATAGTCTATCATTGCTACAACAAGATATCTGACTTACAGCACTAGACCTGCAAGATGCGTTTTTATATTGCTTGCTATAAGACCAAACCAGTTTCCCTCAGTTTTACATATAGGGAAAAGTGCTTCCAGTTCAAATTCCTTCCATTTGGGCAGTGCTTGACCCCTACGGTGTTTATTAAAATATGTGATAGTAATAGTGGCCACCTCAGAAGATCTAGCCATATTTAGATTCCCATATCCTGATGACCTTTGGTGGCTCAAAGATGCAACTGCTTGCCACCATAGACTGACTTCCTTCCTTCCTTCCTTCCTTCCTTCCATTTCATTTCATTTCATTTCATTTCATTTCATTTCATTTCATTTCATTTCATTTCATTTCTATACCGCCCAATAGCCGAAGCTCTCTGGGCTGTTCAGAACAATTAACTGTAGTGTTTCTCCTTCAGAGACTGGGGTTCAGTTTGCTGTGTTCTTTGTTGTGTGATCTCTCTCTCTCTCTCTCTCTCTCTCATATCTCGAGTGCTTTGTCCAAACTATAAAACCCTACCTTCTTATAAAGCTCTCAGAGCACCAGCCACAGAAACAATCACAAGAAGCAGTGAAACAGTGGAACAGCTTCTGATAATTTTTTTCTGCATCCCTCCCCTTTAAAGCACCAGGATTGGAAATAAAAAGGAGATCCCTGGTAAATAATTCCCTGGTTGGAAGCAAGAGCTGTCAGTCACAAAGCTATGCTTCTTTCCACTCCCTTCCTCCTGGCTGTCTGGTGGCTTCCTTTTATGGAGAATTTGTCTGTGGGAGGTTCAAATTGGGTTTGCAAACTGAAACAAAAAACCTTGGGTTTGCAAACTGAAACAAAAAACCTATCTCCAAAGCATCAGGACCAGTCCACTTCAGTTCAGACCGCTTTGGAAAAGAGTTGCCTCACTTTGGAGGAGGCCCAAATCTCTCCAAAGCCTTGGAATTTGTCTGAAGTTGATGACAACCCTGTAATATATTAGCTGATGCTCTGTATAGGGAAGGCATGAGAATGTATGAGTGCTCTATGGGGTGGGGGTGGAGAAGGTAGGAAACATCTGTGTCTTCCTACTGCTTCCATTTCTCACACAAACATTAGTCAAGCTGGAGAGGAAACAAACAGCTAGCATCTTTGTTAGCACAAGTTGGCTGAGACAACTTTCATAGCCACTGCTAAGTTATACATTTTGTTTTGATATAGGACCTCGTGGCGTAAAATTAAGGGAACTGTGTTTTCACTCAGCCATCACAGTTTATATCTGGAAGAGTAGACCCATTTGGTGGCTTTCTCTTCGGAGATACAAAAGGTGGTAGCTACATCTAGGAATCTCAAGTACCTGTAAAAACTAAATGGAAGAAGATTTATTTATTAAATTTATGTAGTACTTTACTCAGTCCAGGGTAACAAAACACATATGTTAAAAAGTTATAATTAAAACATTAAAACTCATCCAATAAAAACACATTGGATAAACACATCTTATTATGCACACGCTTTTACACTTTGAAACTTTTCATAAGGGTTAGACATTCTTGTGTGTTCTCAGTGAAAGCAATTTATCACCCTCAGAGCCTGGTTGCCAAATGCTTTGTTTTTCTGTGCATGCCTTGGATGCATGACCCATCTTCCCTAATGCTGGAGGAAGTGGTAATGGAAACCTTAGCTGGACAAGAAGTTCTGCATCTTCCTATAAATCGGGCTCAGGGATTCTCACTGCAAATGTTGCTTTGGAAAGGGTAGAGATCTTCCATATCTTCTTATGTTTTGCAATCATTTTCTCTCGTTCTTCAGTGTGATGTATCTCCAGTTTGTACCCAGATCCCACCTCTTCTTTACAGCAGGGAAGGACCACAGGATTAAACAGTGGGATGCTGATAAGTTTGAGCACATCCAGACCCTGGAGGTAAAATATGAAAGCTGTGCTTCGGGAGCAGTGGTTTCTCCTACAGACTGTTGAATGTGCCGCAGAATCTCCGCCCTCCCGCTCCACTCACTTGTGTGTATATCTAATTTGCAGGGGCATCACCGGGAGGTGTGGTGTCTGGCACTCAGTCCCAGTGGCGACTATCTTGTGTCCTCCTCTCATGATAAATCGTTGCGTCTCTGGGAAAGGACAAAGGAGCCGCTTATTCTGGAGGAGGAGAGGGATATGGTAAGAAAAGTTCCCTTCCGTGAGAAGTTCCCTTCTTAATCCCCAGAGGAATTCTGATTCCAGTGTCTCCCTTGGCCACGGGGGGCTTTCCCGGCTCTTCAGGAGGAGCCTCCTCCCTTGGCAGTTGGCAGAGTGCAGTAACTTCAGTTGTTCCCTGGAGAGCCGTTCTCCTGCCTCCCAGACTGGCCCTGCCTAGTGGCAGCAACGCAAGATTTTTTGAAGAGCTCCATGACCCTGCACAGCTTCTTAAAAAGCACCCAAGGAAGAGGAAAGAGGAACGCTCCCTCCCCCCCCCCCCGCCAGTCCAGTTAGGGATGGGGATCTTTCCCAGGGTGTCTGGTCTTCAGTGTGTCTGGCTCCTCCAGGCAGTCAGGGGACAACTGAGATCCTTCAGTGTCGCTGCCTATTGCAGCATCTCAGCATAAGTGCTACTGCTGTTCTCCACAGCCTGTAGCTTTTGGCACACTTGTGATCACCTGAGGAGGAGCATGCCAGCACATCCTCCCTTTGCTGCAACCACAGCACTATCCCCTACTGCCTTCCCCAACACAGGGCAGGCAGGGAGCACTAGCAAATGCATTACCCATCCCAAATCAACAGGCTGGGAACCACTCTGGTCCCTGCAGAGGCACAAGGAGAATCTGATGGCATTTTATTTATCTTACTTGCTTAAAATGTTTCTTGGCTGCCCTTCAGGGCAGAAGCCCTCCCAAAGCGGCTTCCAGCAATAAAATACATAAAACAGTTAAAATATTAAAAGCGATAAAGACATAAACACAATGAAATAGCAATAAAAAGAACAACAAAAGCCAAAAATAAAACCAGCAACAACAGCTATCATATCCAGAGATGGTCAAGGTAAAACAATATGTCTTCAAGGCCTGCAGTGATGGAGCATACTGGACCTCCAATGGCAACTTGTTCCAAAGGTGTGGGGCCACTGCACAGAAGGCCCTCTCACGTGTAGTTGCCCACCTGACTGCTCTCACAGGTGGGCAAGTGAGAAGGCCTCTCTTTCTGATCTTAAAGTGTAGGCACGCTGATTTGGGGGGCAAGAAAGGTTCCTCAGCCCACCTCTTGGCAGACACCCCTTGGGCAGCAACCTCTCTGACATACTAAATCTGCCCTTGGTCCTTTTCAACCTGGGTGGGGATCAAGCCTGCCCCGAGTTTCTTCAGTGGGTGTGGGGGCTCATGGTCAGAGACGTGAATGGGGCTTTGCCAGTCAGAGAAGTGAAATCGTGTAGCACCAGCCCTTTGTGCTCTAGCTCTCCACATAAGAAATCTCACAACATTGAGAAAAAGCATGCGCCCTGAGGTAGAATCATAGAATAGTAGGGTTGGAAGGAGCCTATAAGACAAAGTCCAACCCCCTGCTCAGTGCAGGAATCCAAATCAGAGCATCCCTGACAGATGGCTGTCCAGCCTCGTCTTGAACGCCTCCAGTGTGGGAGAGCCCACCACCTCCCTAGGTAACTGGTTCCATTGTTGTACTGCTCTAACAGTCAGGAGGTTTTCCGGATGTTCAGCCAGAATCTGGCTTCCTGTAACTTGAGCCCATTATCCCATGTCCTGCACTCTGGGATGATCGAGAAGAGATGCTGGCCTTCCTCTCTGTGACAACCTTTCAAGTACTTGAAGAGCACTATCATATCTCCCCTCAGTGTTCCCTTCTCCAGGCTAAACATGCCCAGGTCTTTCAGTCTCTCCTCATAGGGCTTTGTTTCCAGTCCCCTGATCATCTTTGTTGCCCTCCTCTGAACCTTTTCCAGTTTGTCAGCACCTTTCTTAAAAGTGTGGTGCCCAGAACTGGACATAGTACTCCAGATGAGGCCTAACCAGTGCAGAGTACAGGGGAACTAGTATTTCCCGGGATTTGGAAGCTATGCTTTTATTAATGCAGCCCAAAAGAGCATTTGCCTTTTTTGCAGCCACATCACATTGTTGGCTCATATTCAGCTTGTGATCGACAACAATTCCAAGATCCTTCTAGTTTGTAGTATTGTTGAGCCAAGTATCACCCATCTTGTAACTGTGCATTTGGTTTCTTTTTCCTAGGTGCAGAACTTGGCATTTATCCCCATTAAATGTCATTCTGTTGTTTTCTGCCCAGTGCTCCAGCCTTTCAAGATCACTTTGAATTTTGTTTCTGTCTTCCAGAGTATTAGCTATCCTGCCCAACTTTGTGTCAACTGCAGATTTGATAAGCATTCCCTGCACCTCCTTATCCAACTCATTAATACAAATGTTGAAGAGCACTGGGCCCAGGACCGAGCCCTGCGGTACCCTGCTTGTTACCTCTCCCCAGTTTGAGAAGATCCCATTGATAAGCACTCTTTAAGTCCGATTCTGTAGCCAACTGTGATTCCACTTGGTCCTTGTTTCATCTAGCCCACTTTGAGCTAGTTTGCTCATCAGGATATCATGGGCACTTTGTTGAAAGCTTTACTGAAGTCGAGGTACATTATGTCCACAGCATTCCCACAGTCCATAAGGGAGGTGACTTGATCAAAAAACAAGATCAGATTAGTCTGGCGGGATTTGTTCTTGACAAATCTATGTTGACTTTGAGTAATCACTGCATTGTTTTCAAGGTGCTTACAGATTGATCTGCTCCAGAATTTTCCCAGGGATTAATGTCAGACTGTAATTCCCAGGTTCCTCTTTTTTGCCCTTTTTGAAGATAGGGACAACATTAGTCCTCCTCCAGTCATCGGGCACTTCACCCGTCCTCCATGATTTCTCAAAGAGAATAGACAGTGGTTCTGAGAGTTCTTCTGCCGATTCCTTGATTACTCCAGGATGCAGTTCATCTGGCCCTGGAGATTTGAACTCATTCAAAGTAATTAGTTATTCCTTGACCATATGCCTGTCGATCTCAAGCTGCAATCCTGCCCCTTCAGCCTGTACTTCACATTTGCCAGGGAGCTCATAGACTCTCTTTCGGGAGAAAACTGAGCCAAAGTAGGAATTGAGCACCTCTGCCTTTTCTTTGTCATCTGTTATCATTTTGCCATCCTTATTTAGTAGCTGAACCACTGTTTCTTTCCTCTGTCTTTTACTGTGCACGTAGCTGAAGAAAGCTTTTTTGTTGCTTTTAGCATCCCTCACTAAAGCTCAGCTCGTTCTCAGCTTTAGCCTTCCTGACACCATCCCTGCAATTCTGTGCTACCTTCCTGTACTCTTCCTTTGTAGCTTGGCCTTCCTTCCACTTCCTATATGTGTCCTTTTTTGTTTTCAGGTCATCTCTAAGCTTTTTGTGAAGCCACATTGGCTTCTCCTGTTGTCTTCCACCTTTCTTTCTTGTTGGAACTGTTTGTAATTGTGCCTTGAGAATTTCCTTTTTTAAAAAATCCCACCCATCTTGGACGCCTTTTCTCATTAGAGCTGCTTGGCATGGGACCATACTTATCATTGTTCTGAGTTTATTAAAATTGGCTTTCCTAAAGTCCAGGGTACGCATTTGCCTACACTTGGCTTTTGCTTCCTTCAGAACCAAGAACTCAAGTATAACATGGTCACTTTCCCCCAGAGTTCCTGTAACTGCTACTTTATCCACTAAGTCATCTCTGTTGGTTAGGATCAAGTCGAGGTTAGCCGATCCTCTAGTTCCTTCCTTCAATTTCTGTAGGAGGAAGTTATCAGCAGCACAAGTCAGGAATTTCCTGGAGGGGCCATGTTTTGCAGAATTTGTCTCCCAACAAATATTGGGGAAATTGACGTCCCCCATTACCACTACATCATGCTTCCTTAAAACATTGGCTATTTGCTTTTCAAAAGTTTCATCCTCATCTTCTCCTTGATTGGGTGGCCAGTAGTAGACTCCGACCACCATGTTCCTTTTATTCTTTGCTCCATTTATTTTGACCCAGATGCTCTCGATGGGGCTGCCAAGCTCATCCTCCTGTATTTCTGTGCAGATATATGTATTTTTAACATATAGTGCAACCCCACCTCCCTTTCTGTTCCTCCTGTTCTTTTTGTACATGTTATATACTTCAGTTGCTGTATTCCAGTCATGGGAGTCATCCTACCAAGTCTCAGTTATACCGATCAAGTCATAATTTCCCTCCTGTATTAACAGTTCAAGTTCGTTCTGTTTGTTTCCCATACTCTGGGCATTAGTATATAGACATCGAAGACCATGTGCTTCATAGTCTGGCTTTCTTCCTACTTGTGTCTGAAGACTATTATTGGGCGCTGTCAGAGCTGTTCTCTCCATTGCAGTGCCTGCGCCTACGTCCATTGTTACCCCCAACTTCACGTCTCCCTCCCCCTTGGATTAAAGCCAGTAGATCTGGGTATAAACACCAAAGGAGTCACAGGTGCCCCTCCACAAGGGTCTCTTCCCCAGGTCCGTCCAGTGAGGGGCCCCCTTCACCTGAGGATTGCTCTCCAAAGAAGGAGCACCACAGGGGCTCCCAGCAGCTGTTTCGGTTCCTCAGGAAAGGACATAGTGGTGGCAGAATTGAGGGGCGATGACATCTGCACGCTGTCCCATAACATGAAGTTCTCTGGGTGGTTTACAATACAATTTAAATCCAAAATAGAACATAAAGTCAAAAGCAACATTAAATATGACAACAAAATAAAACTCACAGCACCCCGAAATTAGATATACCAGGTTTAAAACCTGAGAATTGAATGAATCCATTAAGAGGCCTGGGTGAACGGAAAATTCTTCACCTAGTGCCAGAAAGGCTACAGGGATGGTGAGCCTCTCTGGGAAGGCTGTTTCATAACCGGGGCACCACTACGAAAAAGGCTCCTTCCCTGACAGTCGCCTGCTTCACTTCTTTTGGTGAGCACGCTTAGAGTAGGGCCTGTAAGCAAGACCTTAAGGTTTGGGAGGGAACATATGAGAGAAGGCAGTTTGTCAGGTAACCTGGTCTCAAGCTGTTTATGGTTTTAAGGGTTAAAATCAGTACTTTAAATTGGAACTGGAATGAACTGGGAACCAGTGCAGCACAGACGTAATATGGTTAAACCACCTGTTAGTAACCCAGCGGTTCGTAGTTTCCAAACCTTTTTTTAAAGGCAGCCCCATGTGCAATGCATTGCGATGATTGAAACGGGAGGTTGCCAGAGCATGGATAGTTGTGGCCAAGCTATCTCCATCCAGGTAAGGTTGCAGCTTGTGCATTAGCCCAAGCTGATATTAGGCACTTTTAGGCTCTTTGAACCACAGAGGTTCCCTGAGCTACTGATTACAGTGTAGGATCAATAAGCATCTCCAGACTGCAGATCTGATCCTTTAGGGCAGGGCAGGGGGAATCTCTGGCCTGCAAAGCCTTTGCTGGTGAACATGTCTCCTTTTAAAAGGCTCTTACCTTTAGTCTGTTGTCCCCCATCCCGCCGCCCCTGCCGTTTTCTCTGGTGTTTGTATGGAGGGGCTTGTTGGCTGCTGGAATGCTTTTCCCTGCTAAGCACTGAGAATTGCTCTTATCTACTTTACCTTTAGCCCTGCCCACAGATAGAATGCAGGCCTGAGACCTTTCCCAGATGGTAGCTTGGTCTTTGTACTGGAAAAGTTCCTCTGCTCCTCCTTTAGTGGGAATGAACCTCATCTAGAACAGGCTGAACACCATTCAGCTGGATTGATGAACCATCACCTAACCAATACCTCTGTAGTATTTGGATTGAGTCTGTTTGTTTCCCCTTGTCCAGTCCATGGCCCTGCTTAAACACTGGTCTGGCCACAACCTGGCCTGCGTTGGATGAAAATGAGAGTGACACCTCAGTACATGGATGACATACTGAGTATTGATTACACACAAGTGATAAATGGATGCAGAAAGAAATGCAAAGATAGCTTACATGTCCCCTCAGCTGAATGAGGGGATGGACTAACTCTCCCAGGGGTTTCATGTAGATGTTGTCTTCCACTACCCCAGCACCCACTCAATTATTCTCTGGCACACCTCCAACTTTTATTGCACTTTTATTGCAGTTGACGTAGGAAAGACCAGACCCACAGCTGCCTTTCACTAACCAGCATCACTCCAGCAACAGGGCAACTTTGCATTGTCAAATGATAGGCTGATATTGAACACAGATCTTCAAACAACACATAAAATGCAATAAAGTAATCAAACATCAAAATCACAGATAAGAAGAGCAAAAAGCAAAATGTGGCAGTTGGCCGAATGCCTTCTTGGGTTTAACGAATGTCTTAAATTTGAGAGCTAGTGTGATGTAGTGCGTGGGACCAATCACAATCTCTCAGTCTGACTTACCTTACAGGGTTCTTATGAGGATAAAAGTGGTGGGGAGGAGAGAAATATATACACCGCCCTGAGCTCTTTGGAAAAAAGGCAGGATAAAAATGTAATAAAGCAGCCAACTGGAGGAGGAGGAGGAGGATCGCAGCAGTGTGGAGGTTGAGCCGCTGTTGGTGGCTTGATGGAGTGGGTGCCACCACAAATCCCACCTGAAAATCTCCGCTGGGTGGGAGGAGATGCATGCTGGGATTGTGTTTCTTTGGGTATTCTGAATCTGGAAGAGCTGTTTCAATGTGCTTGCTAATGCTGACACACTGACTACTTTTTCTCTGCAGCAAAGAGAAATGGAGTATGAAGATAATATAGCTAAGGAAGACCAGCCTGTGGTAAGTAACTTCTGTTTCAAGATCACAGTATTTTCTTGCTCCTAATGCTCCTGGTGAGTAGCGGAGTTTCTTGGGCACCTCAAGTTCTCTAGCTGGAATGGAAAGGACGTTTCAGTGTACAGGGGATCAGGTTTGTTCCGTGTGGCCGTTTTAGGTCTGAAGAAGCTGTGGAAGAACCTGTGCTGGAAAGCTGATTCTGCTCTAATGTTTTCTAATTTGGTTCTAATCAAGATACAATCCAAGAGTTTCTTCCTCTTCACTCCCTCAAGAAAAGGCAACATGACATTTGCTATCCTGTTAAATTTTATCTAACTCTACTTGATTTGTAGCTCTTCTTGTTCTTTTTTGGCTACGCTATTGGCTGTAATCAGAGTTAAATGCATGAACTCTCTGGAATGATGGCCATATGTTAAACTTCCAAATTTGCTTTCCACTTTTATCATCCTGTTTTTTGTTTTGTTATCCAGAATTTCAGTTGCCTTTTCTGTGTGATGCTCTTTGAATAAAATCTTAACCCTTTGAAAATTAATAGGGGAATTGGCTCATCTGTATATTCATTTTGCCTCAAACTTTATATTTTGTCAGGAAAAAGGCCTTCATTTTCTTGCAATGCTCCTCCCTCCATATACTCATAATAAAATCAATGCAATTTGTTGTGTCAGTCTAGCAAATTAACATTTATATAAAGTAGTTGTAGATCAATAAAATAAAATAAATGAGTTGTTCTTATAGTTGAATTGAGGTTGTTTGTAATCAGTGTTTTACTATCATTAGTTGCCCTGAGTGCCATTTTTGGCAGAAAGGCAGGATATAAATTTTAAAAGAAAGATTACTGGTATAGATGATTGAGAGTCTATAAACAGTTTCTTGGAAATCCTTCATTTATTACCATTCAAATTCAAACTTGGAACTTCAAGGGTATTTGAAACAAACTGAAGATAAAATTGCAATTGTGGTGATATGGAGAGTGTGATACTGCTGGAGACTTCCGCTTTACAGGATGTAGTTTAAAAATCTGTTCTTGTTTCTTTCCAGGTTGCTGGGGAGATTCAAGGAGAGGCTGGATTAGCAGGGAAGAAGACCATTGAAACCATCAAGGCAGTAAGTTTCACCCCTCCTGTAGTGCGTCTTGATGGGTGCTCTCTTTTATAGCAGGGGGAAATGGCCTAGATAACTTCCTCTTTTTTAAACAAATAATTGCAGACTTTGCTTGCATGCTCTGTGTAAAGTTCTCTGTATCTGTTAGCCCAAACTTCCTAATACATTGACCTGGTTTACACGATCACTGCAGCCCACCCGCAGTGGGCTGTGTTGTGTGCCGGGCAGTTTTGAATATTCAAGCCGCAGCTTGTTGTGTCATCTGAACCTGGGTGGTGGGTGTTGTGCAAGGTTTAAACAACCCTTGCATACTCCTAGAACAGGCCATGGGTTATACAAGAGTTGTTTAACTCCCACAACCCCCACCGCCCAGGTTTGGATGACATGCAAGCCCCGGTTGCAGCTTGAATATTCACAATGGCTGCCCGCCCATTCTGGCATGCACCTCAGCCTACCGTGGCTTAAGTAAGCCGTGGTGGGTTATCTGATCGTGTGAATGGGCCCATTGAACTAGCCGGCATGTCTTCTTGCCTCAGCGGGCCTTCAGCAAGAGACGGAGTTTGCCGATAATATATGGGTTGTGTATTCCGTGGGTGAGAGTCATTGTTGACCTTGGCAGAAACCTGTGTGAGGATTATCTGCTTGACTGTCCTTAGCAGCAGTATAGCCAAGGGGGAAACGGCACTGCCACGTCAGCCATATCTCGGCTCCTTTTGCCAGAGCAGGCATTCAACGCTACTAGAGGGTGGCACAGCAGAGATCTTTGAGGAGCAAGATGCGTTTGGTTATTTCAGCATCCTGCGTGTAATCGCTCCGATGTGCACCTATGTGGTCTGCATTAACTCGCTTTGTCCTGTTCAGCCACTAGCGAGCTATTTTTGTGTTTGTAGGCTGAGCGCATCATGGAAGCCATTGAGCTTTATAGAGAGGAGACTGCCAAGCTGGAAGAACACAAAGCCATCTGCAGAGCTGCTGGAAAGGAGGTGAGGAAGGAAGTATGGTCTGTGTTAAATTCAGTACAGTGTGACCAGATCTAAACACTTACCTTCTCAAAAAGCCAAGGGGGAGGAGCCTACCAGGTTTGTCCAGTTCACGTGGCATGATAACCCACCCTGCCGAACAAGCTATGCAACGGGCACATTTGCATGACATGCTAGCCCACGATAGGTGGCAAGCTGTGCGCTGTGGGTTGTTTTGTGAAAAACCCACAGTGACTGGGTTCACACAACATGCTAACCCACAGTCAGTGGTTGAGTGTGGGTTGTTTGTTGAACTGTGGGTTAGAGTGAAAAGCAGTCGTGGCCACACTCGAGAGGGGCAGCAGGGGTTTCTGCTGCTCTTGCCAAGTGGCTTGCTGCCCAACACCCTTTAGCCACAGTGGGTTGGCATGTCCAGGTTCGGACAACACGCCAATCCATTGTGGGTAAAACAACCCCTACTGCGGGCCGTAGGTTATCAGGGTGGGTTGTTTGGGGAAAAACAACCCACCCTGGTAAAACTGGTCCAGGTTCGGATGACACACTAACCCACCATGGGTTGTTTCAGACAACAACCCATCATGGGTTGCCGTGTCAAGCAAACCCAAGCCAGTGTGGGTTGTTCACAGAACAACCCATGGTGTGCCCGACAGACGATTGGGCTTACCATGGATTGTTCTCCCCCACCCACCTCGGCTTTCCGGGACTTTGCAGCAGTTGGACTTTGCTCCAGTCACGATCCTGTTTTCGTTCCCTGGCTTTTTTTTTTTTCAGGCCCCAATATTTGCAGAAATGGGGCTGAAAAATGTGGCACATTTTTCAATAAAAACAGGTTGGCGAATGAGTGACAGCCCCCAAAGTGCTGTTTGGGCAGCAGTAGAAGGGCTGTCACTGCAGCCCATCGAGGTTGCTCAGGAAGAGCAGCAGGGTTTTTTCTGCTCTTGCCGAGCAGCTCGCTGCCCGATCACCCTAACCCATGGTGGGTTGGCTCTGCCAGGTTTGAATACACCAACCCATTGTGGGTTAAACAACCCCAAGAACAAGCCATGGGTTGTCAAGGTGGCTTGTTGGCAAAAATATAAGCCACCCTGCAGGATGTGGTCCAGATTCAGACAATACGACAACCCACTTCGGCTTATTTCACACAACCCACGATGGGTTGTTGTGTCGCTGAACCTGGCCATCACTGACGCATAGGGTACATTTGGACAATTGTAGGGGTGAAAGAAGCCCTTGTGGCTTCTTCCTCTGTGCGTGCAACTGCGATTTGCATAATTACCCGTGATGCCGCACAGGTCGCTGTGTTGTCTGTCTGAACCTGGCGTGGTGCATGACAATGGTGGCTTCTTGCCAACACCACAACCCCTACTGTAAGCCATGGGTTGTGGCGTGGGTAAGAAGTCATGCTTGCCGTGCACTGCGCTGCATTCAGATGACATGGCAACCCATGCAGCATCATGGGTTTCAGAAATAGGGGAGGAATGATAGGTTCCTTTTAGAAATGGGGCTCAGGCAGGGAAAAGTTGGTGATATGGGGAGGTCCTTGGTAAGGCAAGATTAAGTTGGGCTGATCCTGGAATTTATACTTTAGATCAGTTAATAGGTTTGGATGATGAATTTTTACTATTTTCAGTACTGCAGATTAAGTATCATTTACTGTTTAGTGCTAGTTGGCCGTATGTGCAGCTTCAGCATTTGTTAGAGTCTATATATAGACCATCAGCAATGGTCTGAATATAGCGCTTCCTGCACCACTGGAGAAATTAATTGGTTCCTTACAGAAAGCTAAGAGTACAATAGCTATTTGTAAAACTATTTTGGAATGTAGTACAGTAGATGTTCAGAAGGTCAGAGATGAATGGAATGAGGAATTGGAATGTGGTATACAGTCTAATCAATGGAAGGTTGCCTTAGCTTCCATATGTACTCTTTCTGTGTATTTAAAACTGAGACTGATTCAGCAAAAAATGATGTTTTGTCTATATTGGAAACCATAGAGGTTTGTTCAGCGGAAGCTGGCAATATAACGAGGACAATGCTTCATTGAGGCATGTCCTGTAGCGGCTTCTTTTTGGTTGGAAGTTATTGCTTGTATAAATTTTGTTCTTGAAAAATCTGTGATAATAGCAGATGTGTACACACTCTTAAATTACATCCCTGCGATGTGGGGATTAACAGATGGACAGCAAACGTGCATACTGGGAGCCCTTGCAGTCGCAAAGAGATTTATACCTCAAGCTTGGAAGGAAGAACACCCACCGCCTGTCACTCAGTGGACTGAAGATCTCACTGCTCTTGGTACATTGATCTCGTTGCCAATTAAAAGGTTTTAAAAATAATAACTTAAATCTTCTCAAAAGCAGTCACCTTAGCAAATGACTCTGGGCAAGTCAAGGACGTCAACCAGCATGTCTGCCTACAGGGCAAAATTTGCCTAAATTGTAACCCATTTTCTGTCTGCAGGTTCCTCTTCCGGTAAACCCAATCCTCCAGGCATATGGCAATATTTCAGTAAGTGTAATGTGTGGCCACTTCCTGGAATGTTAATCTGTTTTTTCTTGGTATGAAAGCAGATCCTGTGTTCAGGATTGTGAGTGTTGGTGATGAGTGATTGGATGCAGTCATCATGGGTTGGGGTGTGTGTATGTGTTTTGTTCCTTTTGATTTAGTGTATGATTCTGTAGCGACATGTATTGCTTAACTTTAGGTTAACTTGCATTCATTCTCTGTCCATTGGCAGATGTGTCTCAAAAGTCAGCTTTGTGTTTTCTCTTTCTCTAGTGAATTCAACTGTTTTCTTCTTAAAAAAACATATACCCTTCCTTCCATCTTCATTTCCCCCCTTCTCAAATTCCTTCTTTTTCTCTTCAGTTTCCTTTTTGGTACAAGGCTTAGGTTAGCGCTCACAATCACGTGAGCTCCCCACTTGTATTCTGAAGAGATATAATGTAAATGCAGATTTGCTACCTTGGTGAGAATGAGGCCGGATTCAAAGCTGCTTGTAAGTAGTTCAGGCTGTTTAGTGGAAGTGTGTGAAGCAGAACCCTTGCGTGATTTTTGAGGCTGCATCCAGGCAGCCATTGGCCATGTGGCGAGCCTCGTGGTTGAGCTCCCCATGGACAGCTGTGGCTATGTGGTGAGCTGGTCATCTGTAGCACCTGACTGTGCAGGGAGGTGGATTTTTACCATGTCTCATGATATAAGTTTGCTATTGATTCCAGAAGCAAGGTAACATTGGTCTTGCCATGTGGCTAGATTGCCATCTACTTTGTCACCCAGCAGTAAGATTACAAATGATTGTCTGCATGCACTTGCATTCCAAAGTTTTTGGAAATTCTGAGAGAATTAACAGGCTTACTGTAAACACCGTCTTCTGTATGACTTGTCTTCTGTCACTAATCCTCATAGGAAAATAAATTTTACAGATAGCATTTTTGCCTTGAGAAATATGAATTCATAAGTAATAAAATAGTATGCATCCTAAAATTGTGCTTCCTGCTTACTGAAGCCAAGGGACAGATTTTACCCATGAAGAACTTGAGCTAACAGTGGCATCCACTTTTGTCTTTTCTTACAGCCTTTTGCTTATGTACTAGATGTTCTCAAGAAAGTGAAGTCAAGGTGAGTGCCTGGAAGGTTCTTGCTGTCGAAGGCTTTGTGAATGGGTTAATAAGCCTGGCTGCTTGGAGTTGTTGTAATAGGAAATAAGATGGCTACAGCAAGATGTGCATATTTTGTGCAGAAAAATAAAAGTTGTGTGCTCAAAACATATTGCAGATTCATCAAACTTGCAAGAAGCCACTGCACTGACATAACTTTCTCTAATAAAGCATTTGCATTTGAGTTCTGTCTGGAATACAAAATCTGTGCAGGCATGGGAAGATCCTGGGGAATGTAAAGGACCCAGAATCCTCAAGCACTAGGATCTTAAGTGCTTTAGCTTAGTTTGCGATTTTGCCTGGGGTGGGAGAGATGTTGGTGTCTTACATTCCGCTCTTCCCCACAGTGAATTGGAAGAATCCCTGTTGGTGCTGCCCTTCTCATACGTGCCTGACCTTCTTAGGCTCTTCAATCAGTATCTTCAGTGTGGTTCAGAGGTAGAGCTACTCTGCCGGTCTCTCCTGTTTCTGCTCAGGTAAATCTTACAGCTAAAGAAAGTGCAGAGAATCTCCATGGCTTTGAAGTCGGCCATGGCTAGCCCAGTGCCTTGATGCTGAGCCTGTGCATGAACGGTTGTAAAAAAAGGAGCTCTGTTGTGTCATAGAGATGATGTTTCAGGATTTTTAAGACAGGCTTTCATACTGATTACTGCTTCCAGTGGCATTAAGTTAATGTATTAATAGGCAAGTGTCTGAAAGTAGTTATCAAAATGGTGGTAACTCCTGCCCCTCGTGTAGCGCCTCCTATAACACTTGTTCCATACACTAATTTCCAGCTGTGTAAATTGAGTTGGAGCTCAGTTCCTTAATGCTCATTCAGCCCTTGTAGTAGGAGAAGAACCCATAATCTCTTTAGGCCATATAAGCCACACTGACCGGCATGAACATTCAAGTAAAAAGTGGCTGCCTTCTGCTTTCTCTATTGCTTTAAGAGTCTTCAGAAGTGGCACGTGTGAGACTGAAAATTGCATTTAGGGTGAAGACTTATGGGAACACCCTAAGGCAGGTGGGTGGGGGAACCTTTTTTCTGTTGAGGACCACATTCCTGCAGGGGTGATCTGCCAGGGACTGCATGCCAGCAGTCAGTGGGGCTGGAGTCGCCAGGGCCACCCCCTTTTATTTCTCTCTACCTTTCTCATTTCTGTCTCTCTCCCTCTTCCTCCCCACTGAGCAGGCTGCCAGGGGAGGGACAGATCACTTTTGCCAGAGATCTGACAGATCACTTAGAGGATTTCTCCACCCTTCACTCTGTCCCTTTTTGTTTCCTGACTGCCTCATTTCCCCCCCTCCTTGCCAGATGTCTGAACTGGTTGCTTGCATAGGGCTTCCCCCACCCCCACCCTCTTACATCACTGCATCCCTTTTGGCCATTCCCAGGTGTTTTCTCCTCCTCCTTTCCCTCTGGGCTCCCCCCATGTGTGGGCTGCAGGTTCCCCACCCCTGCTCTAAGACATTGAAGTAGCTCTTGAAACCTCAGGCACCTCTTTTATTCCTGCAGTCAGAAGACAACAAAAGAGTAGATCTCCTGGATTAGCCAGGAAACCAGAACTTGTCAAATGCCTTAGTTGTCTAAAAGGTTTTGGGTGTGTGTTTCTTCCACTCACCTCCCAGGATACACTTCGGACAGATCACAAGCAATCAGCTACTTGTTCGGGTGATGGAGAATCTGAAGAAAACCACCATGTTTAAAGTCAGTCAAGTGAGGGTAAGCATGCATCTATGAGATGTTTCTGAGACAGAGTGTAAAGCATGTTTTCGATGCCAGTCCAGTTCTCCCAAGTTCTACAGCTGCTTTATCACTCTTCCAGTGGCTGCATGGAGCGGGGTAGCAAGTGAGTTCTGAATATCTTAAACATAGTGCCACCTGCCTCTCATTATGGATCTTAATATATTGAGGTTCAGTATTCATAATATTACACCTGATTAATTTTACAGACTTTCCCTAATTGTTCGAGCTTGCTCTTTGGGGTCTGTTCAGCTGTGTTAGCAATACTTTATGTGGCAAGCTGCAGTAAAGGGTCAGCACAAATGGTTGTGTGAAGGGCATCACTGAAAAAGGCCCCCATGGCAAGCAATCCCTGTTCTGGTAAACATCAGAGGCACATAGGGATGATAGGAGCTGCAGTCCAACACATATGGACGGCACCAGATTGGAGACTCCTGCCATAGAGCATGCTTCCATCACAGTCCATGCCCCCACCCCCTCCCTCCCCAGCTGGTAGGAATATAGAGTGGGGTGGGAAAATGCACAATGTGCTAGAGTGAGTGATGTAGCAAGCACCTGCAAATGATACAGCTGGGATACGGATTAGTGGCTGAGAAGGCTGTTTCAGGAGCATCTCCATTGTGAGAGTAATTCATACATGCTGTAGTCCAAAGTGCTGGTATTAACATTCAAAACCCTAAACAGCTTGGGGCCAGGTTACTTGGAGGATCATCTCCTCCCATACCTCTACCTGCCTGGACCCTGAGATCATCCTCAGCAGTCCTTGTCCAGGAGCCTCCACCAAAGGAAGTGAGGTGGATGGCTACTAAGAGGAAGGCCTTTTCTGTTGTGGCACCCTGATTGTGAAATGAGCTTCCCAGAGAGGCTCACCTAGCACCTATATTGTGCTCTTTTTGGTGCCAGGTGAAGACGACCTTACTTTCCCAGGCATTTTAGTCTTTCAGTTTCTGTTGTTTTAAATGTCACTGTATTTTAAATCTTTGCACTGCTGCTAGTTTTTATTTGGTTATTATTTTTATTTTATGCTATAGTTTTATGCAGTATGTTTTATATTGTATTTTATCATCTTGTATTTTATGGTTTTAATTATTGTGAAATGCCCAAGAGTAATAAATACATATACAATAGAGCAGGGTTAAGTGTGTGAGCTGGGAAACCTCTCCTCGGCCTTGAACTTACTAGATGGCCTAATGCAAGCCACTTTTTTTCACTCTCTGAGTCCCACCTGCAATAGATGGAGGATAACATTGGTAAACCTTACAGGATAGTTGTAAGGATTACTGAGGCTGTTTCTAAAGTAAGGTTTATTTGGTAAAGTAGCTTGTATTCATTAGAATAGCAGGAAAAGAACCACTGAACTCGCCAAGTTATGTCAGAATATCCCTGATGTGCTTTCTAAGTATACTCTCCCCCCACTTCTTTCTCACCTATGCATGCTTATGCTCTGTCTCCAGGATGTGCTGGGATTTAATATGGCTGGCCTCCAGTTCCTAAAGAGAGAAATTGAGGCCAAAGACGAAGTGACTTTTTTTGCTGATGCTACAGACCGATTTGAGGAGAAAAAGAGGAAGAGAAAGAAGAAACAGAGAATGATTCTTACAGTGGTCTAACCAGACAGTCAGTGGAGGGGTAGGATGCTCTAGCAGTGGTGTGCTGGATTTCATGAGTTTGGGATGGGGTAATGGTTCTGTGGAGAACTGTAATAGAGCTGTGTTGCATTCTCACCCACAGATAAGTTCAGATCAAAAGGGAGGTTCTGCACCCCCACCTCCAGGTTACCTTTCATCTTCTGTTTGCTGCTGCTTTTCCTTATTTGGCGCCTTAAAAAAAACCCAGTCCTCTTCCTGCCCAGGTAATCAGAAGCCACATAGGCAAAACGGTGACCTCACTTCACACAGGCAATCAGGTTTGGATATGTAACATTACAAAGCCAAAACATTCTGAATCAGGAAACATGTTAGCCTTGTTTTGCAACAGCCCCCCCGCCCCCAAATCATTGCAAATATAATAGTGTGCACTTTTGGCCTGCTGTTTATTTCTAAAGCCTTTTAAAAGTTGAAGTGGTGGAAATGCTTTGAGAACCTCATCTGAAGTGCTTGGTTTGGTGTCATTTGAGGTTAAATGAAGTAAAGTTGACTAAAGACATGAGGAAATAAAAACCATCTTGCAGGTTGTTAGGCATTTGCAACAGAGTAGTAAAGAATGTGACAGGGAGCTCTTATGTATGCTATCGTGTGGGGTATATGTGGAAAAAGTGAGCCTAGCCCTTGTTAGATGCTCTAATATGCACACATTTCAAATACAAAACAATAACTAAATTCTAATGTTTGTTCTCAAATCCAGTTGGAAACAATGTCTTTCCCTTTTTCCTGGTTATGTTTAGTGTGTTCAAGTTCTTTCTCAACCCAATAATGTTGCAAGTAGCCACTTCTATTTCTGATTGTTTGCTCCTTCATAAACTGCAAGAGTGTGTGTGAATTTATTTACAAGACCATACTTTTCCTCTGAGTAATCACTCTTTGCATTTGGCTCATTTATTTTTACCTAAGTTTTTAGAGGAGAAGGCACCCCAAGCTGTCCCATAGGTTGCTCACTCAGATAAAGCGGTGAGACCTTTCCTCTGTGGGCTGCGAGACTCACTTTTCCATACTTAACTACTATAGTCCTGTATCTTGAATACTGACATCAATTGCATTTTAACTAGCACATGCCATGAACTTGCTTTGTGTTGTGGGCTCAGTTTTACATGTGGATCCCCAATGAAGCTCCTTCACTGGCTATTTATTTAGAAGCCGATTTCTGTGAGCTAAACATTAGTTCTCTGGATGTGTAGTAGCAAAATGAAGGTTAATTTCTTTCTAGTTCTATTTTCTTTATCGAAGCTAGAAGGACTTCCAGCACCTAAGGTTAAGCAAGTAATATTTCAAAATATTTTCAGTCCTCCCCTAACTTTGCACTCTGTAGGTATATCTGTAGTATTGGAAACAAAAAGCATTAATGAGATACCACTCAATACCAGACTCATGCCAGTGAATGCTGGTAATTGCTTAGTTTAAGTATGCAATAGCCTACTTGTCTCCTGGAGTTTGGGCAAGGAGAAGCTTACAGTCTGGACAGTGCCCGAGAGTGGCCAATTTCTCTACTCACTGGGAAGGAAGGGGCAGGATTCTTTTCAAGAGTATTTGGTAATCAGCTGTTTCGTAACTGCTCTCAAGACCAGTGGTATTGGGCACAGAGTCCTGCTGCGTGGCTGTTTTCCTTCAATAAAGCTGTCTTTCGTTGTGGTAGATTTTGAGCAGAAAACTTACTTCCCAGCTCCTTTGTTATATAATCCTCGTCAAAACCACAAACTGAGTGCCCACAGTAGTGAGGAAGCCATTTTTATTGCTGTAGGTTTATGGCTAAATATTCATATTAGTAGGTTGATGATATGCTGAGAAGTGATGTGGTATGACGTGCATCAACACACTGGGTAAGCACTAGTAAAGAAATTTATGGGAATTTTTATTAAACTTTAAAAACATCAATTTAACATTCCTGCTAGACTAGAATCATATCACTGTAGGGCTGTCACGATGTTGGAATTTTTATTCCAGGCCTGCCACGGTCTTCTGCAAAACAAAATAAACAGACTTAGGAGATACCAGGATATGTACAACTTTCATTGTAGTTCTTGTTCCAGCAACAAAAGTTTCTCATAGGACAATGTGGCAGAGATTTGTCAGTAAGGATGATGCTAAAGTTCTGCTAATGGAGTGAGACAAGGAATGTGCGACAAGGAACCTGAAACCTGGAAAATTATGCACTCTGGACCACTGTGGCTGCTATTTGTGTCTATATTTCTAATCTTTAGAGGGAAATGCAATAATTGGATCAGCTGAACATGCTTTAAGAGGATTCAAACCCAGCAAAAAAATGCTGAAAGCAGTTCCTTTCTCAGCCACAAAAGTCGGAGGACAGGGGCTAGAGATCTATTTTACCCACTGCACAATGGATACAGCATGAGCTAAAGTTGAGCTACAGCAGGTCAGCATTCTCTTCCCCACAGATCCCGAGTTAGTGCTATACCACTTGTTGTCTCAGTGGGTTACTTAGGTGGTGTCATGTAACCATTGCAGCCCATGACTCTAATGTAGGTGGCCACCGAATAGTTAGCATGGAAGCTATGCATGAGATTTAGTGATTTATGAACTCCGGTGCCCTGAGTTTAGAAAGTACATTTTGAGGTTGGCACACATTATTAAAATTGTTTTTTTAGAATTGGCTTGAGGAACGACGGTATGATCGTGCTCTACAAGTAACTGAGAAGGGAGGGTAATGTGTAAGGAGAGGAGACTTGTTTGTACTAAAAGACAATGCACAAAAATAGGTGAGGTTAGCCTGTGTTCCAGCCAAGTTTAATACTTAAAAATGTTATTGACGTGAAGGATATGCTTAAACATTTCCCATTAAAATAACTGCAGCTATGGCTGAATTATTCCCATAATTTGGAGATTCAAAAAGTTTCTAACAACAACTTCTTCCTTTAACTGTTTTCAGAAAGAACAGTTTCTAATATAGTTGTTGGGGTGGAGGTGTCAAGGGGGGTTCTTACATTTTGTTCCCCCTGCTTAGGTCCAGATCTTCTTTGTGAGTTCTTTGTAGTTCCACACATATAAATATGTCTGTGCAGACCACAGGCAGGACCTTCTACAAAGAGCTGAAAGATTGGGACTACTGGCTCTCCTCTTTTTGCTTATGTGGGGCATGGGGCAATTCAGCAGGAGGGTATACTGTGTTGGGTGTCTCCTTCCAGGGACACATTTAAGGGCAGGTGACCATCTAGAGTGTCGGGCTTATGCACCGACCTTGAGATGTGGCTGTCAACTGCCATGTTCTCAACAGCTGAACCCAATCGCATAAATAGTTGATTGATAAAATTGGCAACACTGACTTTTGTACCCAGCATTCAGATATTGTTTGTGTGTGTGTTTTTGTGGGGGTGTTTTTTAATCTGGGGAAAAATTTACTGTATTTTAGGATGAACCTTTATACTGAGATATAGCTTAGTGTCTCTGTGGTTTCTCACCCTTATAGTGAAGCCTGAATAAGCATATATCCTGAAATTCGTTACTGAATAAATATCCACAGTTAGTCTCTTTTTCACAATACTGCAGCTAGGTTAAACCAGCTAACAGAGTTGTTAGGGAAGTAGATCTGGTCTTTAAATTTTCTGATTAGCTGACTTACACCACTGATATCAGGAATGTAGCTTATCTCATCACCGGACAAAACAGCAGTCCATCTCCGCTGGGCCCCCCAGCTTTTACTGGACTTTGATTCCCATAAATATGAGAAACTTCACCCTCAGCCTGGCTTCCTGGAAACATCTATTAGGAGTCCAAAGATGCACGCTCTCAGATCATGCTCTACAGTGAACTTGGAATATGCTCCGAAACCCAAAAGTCTACTCAAGTACATAACACATAACTGTGTAACATTGGCTTTATTGCTTTTTATCTGGAATTCTTTGTGTGTGCTTTTCCTTGTTCTTCCCTCCCCCCAATAAACTTTTTATGTCTGGCCATTAGGCTACATTGTTTTAAAAGGAAATTTCTCAAAAGCTTCCCTGTGTACTAGACTGCACAGCCACTAAGCTAGCCCTTGTGATAAGATATTTCACAAAGTTTTGTTAACATCTGTGTTTTCTGAACTCTGGGCATGTAAATCCAAAGAACTTTTTAATTTTTTCTAGAGTTGGCCTGAAGAGCAGGGATCTTGGCAGGAGGACTTAAAATTCCCCAAGCAGCTGAACAGACTAGGTCGTGTCTGAAGGGTTAACCTGAATGGTGGCAGCTTATCACAATTCTTCTTTGGGAACCCTTGGACAGAAGGGGATCAGCTAATAGTGAACACACACACACACACACGATAAATCATCAACAGTTATGAAGGGGGCTACAAATGTAGGAAAAATAATACATTCAGAAGTTTAACAAAGGGAGAGAATGTACCAAAGACACTCCTTAGCTATGGAGCCATTTGGTCTACTGCTGCCTTTGACTCTTAACGATACAGTTTTAGAGGCCGGACTTTTAAGTTGTTTGCTAGCAGCACAAAGCAGCGATACAAGAAGGGGCAACTTATTAGAAAGCAACTTATTCCTCCCCTTAAGGCCTGGTCCTCATGTTCATAATTAATGTTAAATTCACCACAAGATGACATTACCTACCATTTATGCAAGAAGAACACTTCTAAATGCACAGTACAGTTGCTACAAGCCTTCACTGTGATATGGAGAACAGTGTTTCCATGTTTAAATGCAATTACTTACATTAACTAGGAAGCTTACGAGGTAGTATGACCCTAAAGCGAGACATCGGACTTGTTGGAACCAGCCGGATGGAGGAGGCCTTTCTGCCCTGAGGGTAAGTTGGTGGTCTGCATTCATAGACGTTGCATGTTAAGACTGGTGAAAGACATTAAGGATGGACACTGTTTTGCAAAACACCTTCAAGAAGTCTGGAAGGTGACTAACAGGAAAGGGAATCTGTTTAAACAGTGGGGATTGCTCTAGCCACTAGTTGGCACTTCCAATTTAGGTGACATATCAAGCAGAGAAAACAAGAATAGAGAGATAAGGCCACAGATAGTATATTCACCAGAAAAGGGGCAACAGTTTTTTGAAGTACAGTTAATCAAGGAAGAAAAAACCCTGTTCAACAGCGGGATGAATTGTTGGCTTCTCCCAGGGGAGCAACTTACCAAGCTCCAATAGATAATGCAAAGTAGCTTCTGTGTGTGTTGGGGGTGGTGGTGGTGAAGCAAACTACTTCCCATCCTGTTCATCATTATCCAGAAATTTGTTTGGGCTTGTGGACCTTGATTCCTGTTCCTCTTGTCTGAATTTAATCTGTATGTTTTTGTGGTTGAACCAGTGTAAAGGAGTCCCATGGCCTCTTAGTGGTGCTGCTTTCCTGGACTGTCTCCTTCCCTCGCCCCACTGACTTAGACAAAGCACAAGTGCAGAGCTGAACTGTGAAGAAAATTGGCAGGCTCTTGCAGGAACGGCCACTAGTGCAATGGGAAGCTGGTGCTTCATTCTGTAACCCAGAAACCAGCCAAAATGACTCTGGAGTGGGATAAATCAGCAGAACTCCCTCCTGCAAGCTCTGCTGACTTGTCCCATTTCGGAATCAGTCTTTTTGGTTCTGCTAACTAGCACTCACTTCCTGTTGCACTAGTAATTTTCCCCACTACCACAGGTTAATTATGGAATGGCAGGGAGGGGAGAAATGATAGTTGTGTGCTTCGCAACTGAACTAATGCATATGACTATCTAAAGCTCCCCCACCCACCCAAGACCATTAAGTCCAGGATCTAAAATTGCTTTGCTGCACCACTGCTTGACAGCAAACTTGCAGAGGTGTGGTGCCATATTTGGGATGCTATCTGGAAGTGGTGCTGAGTGATTGTCCTGCTCAGTTCTAAGTAGGCTTAAAATCGGTAGTAATCGCATTTTGGCCTAGTCCACTCTGCTTTTCCCAGGTTGGAATTCATCCCTTGGGCTGAAACAGGCTGTAAATCACCCCTGATTTAAATACTGATGTGGTTGCAGCTTAGTGAGGCTTTTATTCATTTTGGTGATCCATAAATGCCGACTTGGTCTGTACCATATTCGCATCACTACATTACACAGACTTCCTGCACTTGGGGATGGAGGGTCTGCTGCATTAGATGCTGCAGCAACAGTCTGATCTCAACCACATTTAATTGGAAGCAAGTCCCAGTGCCAGAGCACTAAGAGCAACCGAGACTGAAATTCTGGCTCAGCCATGGCTGGATCAAGGCGATGATGGGGCCCAGTCTGTACTCTGCCCCAATACTGAACACATGGTATTTGTGCATACACACATGGACTAATTTGCAGTGCTGATGTAGCCCTACAGTGCCCCCCCCCCCGCATGCCTGGATCAAGCCTATATTCGGCAGACAAAGTGAGCGATCAACCAGGACTCCAGGCATGCTGCCTTTGATCATGGTGTCTGGATGGGGAGAGCTTTAAGACTAGGGTGTCTAAAGTTCATATTAGGAATAGGTTTACTAAAACACGGGTCCCTGTGCTGGTACACGGGCTTGGATCAAGCCTAGATTTGGCAGACAAAGCAAGCAATCATCCAGGACACCCTGAACGCCATTTTCACAGGGCAAAATTTAAGTTTGGTGTGATGGTTGGGGTTAGTACACCCTGGATCCTTGTGCAGGCACAGGGGCATGGATCTAGTCTATATGAAGCAGAAAGCTGATAAAAGGCAAATAATGATATTCCCAAATTATACAAAAGAGATATCAGAAAAACCGTGTGCTTTTTCTATATCTCGAGAATTGGCCCATGACAGGAATCTGCAGTATTTTATTCATCTTCCTTTGTCTTCTGTTTAAGAATGGAATCTGGTCTGAAAATGTTCAACACACCAGCAGCGAAAGATTATCTCGGTTGCATGAGTGCAACTGCTAGGGGGGGAGGAGGAGGGCTGAAGCAGCCCAAAGCTTTAAAGCTTCAAGGTCTTTTTCTGTGCAAGTGTATCAACATGGAATGTATTTTTTTTTTTTCTTACTTTCCCCTCCCCCACTACTGCCTGAACTTGAGTTTGAGAGATTTACATATCAGAACTACATATGCATATGTGCATATATTTACATAATCAGTATTGGGGATATAATATCATGCTTGGTTTGATCTGTAGTTGTTGCAGGTAGAAGGAATATGAGTGGCGGGCAGTGTGGGCGGGATATGCTGCCATCTGACCTGGGGCAGCAGGTTTTTTTTTTCTTTTCCCCTTTTCGTTTTGTTCTTTGGAATCTTTCTTTATGGACCCTTAGGTTTGATTTTTATTTTTTTGTATTCTTTTTGTTGTTATTGGGGGGGCGGGGGTAGGATGTGGTCAGTTGGCTTTTTTAAAAAACATTTCTTCACTTTTTTTTCTTAATGTAAGGCCTATCAATCAATTTACTTGCCTAGCTTGTTGTTATAAGCATAATTATTGCAGCTTTAGATGTTATGACTATGCAACAGTGGAACTGTTCGTATATGGGTTGTTTTGTGGAGATGGAATGCTTTAGAAATATAAGAGAAGGAACAGTGGATTATCTTCAACTTTATACTGTGTATTGATTTCATATGTCTGAGACTTTTGCACGGCTCTGCATAAGTTGTAAATGGAGTGGCAAGGATGACATAGTGGGTGTTCATACATGTTTTAGATATATAATAGTATATATGACACCGAAGAGGGGGCGGCAGGTGGGTTATGTGAATGCACAGATGACCACTCGAAGAACTACAGCTGCAGGTAGCAACCTGTCTCCCTTCGTCATGGTCTCTGTGCATCACACATACGGGCGAGTAGCAAGCTGACTCACAACGGAGGTGGGCCGATGTCCTACTGCAATACAGAGGAGAGGACGGCATGACCAGAAGTACAGCCAGCTCCAGCCCAAACGTCCAGTCTGTAATGTTTTACAAAGGTGGACGGTGTCGACCAGGTTGCAGTGCAGCACAGTTCACAACCCCCCTGTGGAATGCGACTGATGTTGCTACTGCACGAGGAGGGTGAGCTCGGACTGGAGCAGCTCGACAGTCTTAACGGCCCACATTGTGAAGCTCTGAGTCGAGAGAGGCGGGCCCTTGCGCTTGCCGCCGTAGCAGACAGAGAGGCAGGATGACAGTCGAAAGCGTTCAGTCCTCAACTTACAAAAGGCCAGACATGACGAACGTCGAGTATATGCAGGATCAACTCCAAAGCTGTAGAAGGAGAAGCAAAGAAAGCAGGCAAAACAATGTCCTGATTTAAATGGAACGCAAACACAACTTTAGGTAAAAAGGCAGAGTCAGGTCCAAGCAGTGCTTTATCTTGGTGAAATGTGAGATAAAGTTGGTCTACTCTGAGCATGCAGAGCTCACTGGCATGTTGTGCAGATGTAATGGCCTCCAGAAACAGCACCTTCCATGATAGGAGGTGTAGGTCTGTAGTTGCTAGTGGTTCAAAAGGTTTTGATGAAAGTGCCTCAAGCACCGCAGAAAGGCTCCAGTTCGGTACCATGCAGCAGACTGGTGGCACCAGATTTTTGATCCCTTTCAGAAATCTTTTTGCTGTCAGATGTGAGAACACGGAAAATCCCTCAACAGGAGGGTGAAACACCGAGACAGCAGAGAGGTAAACTCTGAGAAATTACAATATGAGTCCTTTCGAATTGGGACAGAAGAAACTGGAGAATTTGGTGCAAATAGCACCTGTGTGAGTGAAAGCCCTGCTCACAAGCAAAAGCAGAAAAAGCAGCCATTTCCTTGACTAGGAAATAAGAATAAGCTGCATAGATGGCTTACAGGCGGCATCAAGAATCCTCTGGATCTCTGCCAGAAGTGAAGTGGTATCTGTCACCTGATCTTCCACACTGTCATGCAGACAGTTGTTAGGTCTGGGTGTTGGATCCGGCCCTTCTCTCTCGTGAGGAGAGATAGATATGCTGGGAACCATCAATACCAACCCTTTGCCAACCTGAGTAGCAAGGCAAACCAAGGCTGATGTGGCCACCACAGTGCCATGATGATGCATTCAGTGCCATCTGCTGTACTGGCCCCAGGCCTGTAACCAAGTCACCTGTAGTTTTAGAGGGGCCTAGAGATCCATAATGCTTGGCTTAGGTTCATTATTGGTGCAATTTCCTTGCTAGTGGGCCTGTGAGCATGTGAGATGAGTCAAAGGTCGATAGTGCGGCCCCAGCACATTCCATGCTAATGAAGGCTAGGATCTTATCAGGGCCTAGGATGTGCCTGAGAAGTGAGGCTATGTTTATGCCAATTTACAAGTGGCTGTGCTGGGAAAGTTCTGATCGTTTTCCTTCTGAACAAGTACAGTTAGTCTATGCTGGGAAAGTTGCAGATGAACACTAATTAACACTTGCTGCTGTGATGCAGCCTCACTCCTGACATGTATGGTATAAAACCCATTGTACCCCTTGGCTCTGGGTTCAGAGAAACTGTCTGATCCAACCATTGGGTATGCCTGCATGCTGATTGTACTCAATAAAGTACTCCTTGTAAGTAAACCTGAATCTGATTTATCACTATCTTGGCACCACTAAATTAAGAGGCCTACTGCAGGGGCAATACATCCGCCTCAATCTCCACCAGGACCTTGGTCATCAGTGGAAATGAGGAATACAGGGAGAACAGTGCCCTCGTTCACTGAAATCAGAAAGCATTGCCTATTGAGCCCAGGCTTTGGCCCGCTCTGCTGCAGAATGTTGTGCAAACTGCATTCTCCCTTCTGTCAAAAAGGTTGATTTCTGGCATCTTCCAAAGCTGGAAGAGGCTGCTCAGAACTGTTCTGTCCAACTCCCACTTCTGGGAGGTCAGCATAGTCCAGCTGAGCTGATCGGCGAGGACATTGTCAGCACCAGTCACATTTATCGCCACAAGTCCGATTCGATGGATCAAAGACCAGACCAGTCAAAGATCTGGAGCGTAAGGTTCAGCAATAGGAGAGATCTGGTACCTCCCTGCTTGTTCAAATATGCAACAATAGTCATGTTGTCTGAAGTGACCTGGACTAGTCTGTAAACCAGGTCCAGTTCGAATGCACAAAGTGCTTTTTCCACTGCCCATAGCTCCAGAAGGTTGATGTGCTGTGTGGTTTCCTTGGCTGCACATCATCCAGATGGTAAGGCAGGCTGAATGTCTTGCTACTGAACTGGTGGTGGCTGCTGAATAGGTGGCACAAACAGCACCAAAGGTCAAGGAAAGGACCAGTTGGTCTGGAGGCCTTGACACTGTAGCTGATGGATGTCAACGGTCCTTTCTCCCCAGTAGGGACAGTCAGGATGGCAAGAGTGGTAGTGGCTGTATGGCTCATTATAGTAGTCAACCCAATCTTGGGGTCTCTTGTACCACACGTTCCATGCTGAACAGCAGTCCCACTCCGAGAGTGGCGACCTAGACCATTCCCGATATTGGCTTCACTCATAAAAACTACAAGCATGCCCTCTCGTAGTGGAGGCACATGACCACAATGACTCCAGTGAATGTGGGTGGCGATTAAGGGGTGTATCATGGCTTTCTAACCTGTAAAGATGAGGTGGTTGAGAGATTGGTTCCATCAGAGATGGGTCCCAGATCTCGCCTTCCAATGCAGATTTTATCAGGATAGACTTTCCCTCTTGCCTAGGATTCACCATCAGAATGGGTGAAAATAACACAGGCAGAGAAGCAGGTAAGGCTGTTGGTACAGACAATTGCACCCAACTAGTAAGGGTTGGCGGAGCAGTGGGAAACGCAGCCTGTAGTGGTAGCTGCTGTCTGAGAGGTGTCTACTGAAACAAGCAGGACAGTTGGCTGTTCATCCCAATTCAGAGTGCTGGCCAATACTACCTGCATGGACATACTGCATGGACAATACTACCTGCATGGACATCATAGTATTGGCCAGAGTGCTGGCCAATACTACCTGCATGGACTGATACCAGGCACAAGGTGCTCGCACAGAGTCAGAAATACCCGAGAATCCTGATGCTTGATCACGAGCAAAATCATATGACTCTTTAGAATTATTTTGAGTGTTAAAACTAGCCTGCTTAGAGACTTTTGCCTTTTTTGTTACTCTTTTTGCCAGTGTGAGCACCAAAGATCGGCCCAGAGTGGGGGGATCTTGTGTACTCGGCCGAGTATGATGCTGAGGGGATGATGACCTTGACACTGGAGCAGGCTCTTGCATGGCAGGCGGGTTGTGTGAGGGCAAAAGTGGCAGGTTTGCCATATCTTCCGGCTCCTCTACTGATTCCAGCACCCTTTTCCAAACTACTGCTTTTTTGACCTGTTTCTTTCCATTTGCTTTGCGAAGGCTTCACAGTGAGGACAAGCCTCAACGATGTGCCTCTCATCAAGGCAGAACTGGCAGAGACTGCTTGTCTGAGGGCGGCAGTCTTGCCCCGCAGCGGGTGCACTTTTGAAAGTTTGTGAAACAAAAGAAAGTAAAATAACAGGAGACAGGGAGAAATACTTGACAGGAGAGAGAAAAGAAAGAAAAAACCTCAGCTTTTCATCAGAAAAACACTTTTTAACACAGCGAACAATGAGAAAAGCTCCGTAAGAGGCACATGCAATGGCAGTTGAAAGAGAACTGGGGGAATGAGTAGGAACCCACTAGGAACATGTGCACTAGGACAGCAGGGGAGGGGTTCCCACCCAAATTCTGCAGCTATAGAAGCTTCCCGAATCAAGGCTCAGCACAGGCACAGGGCCCATATGTGCGATGCACAGAGACCATGAAGTGCTTTCCAAACTTAAGAAGCTCAAAACGGAAGATGCTCTGCTACAGGAAACTCATCTTTTGATGTAAGTTAAAGGCAAGACTTTACAAAGATTGGGTAGGAGAGGTTTATGCTAGTGGTAATTCTAAGACAACTAAAAGAGTGGGCATACTTATACATGAAAAAACAATATTAGTATTACAAGCAATAACTGATCCAGAGGGACGTTTTCTTATTTTGGTGGTTAAATATACAAATATGGTATTTGTCATGGTTAATGTTTATGGCTCTAATTTGGATTCAAGACCCAAGAATGCTAAGCTGCACACAACTGGAACACACAAGTGTAAATTATATAATGTTATAATATAAGGGTACAATGCAGTGCAGACAACACCACAGGCCTTAGCCGTGAATCTGTCTTTCCGTGAATTATCCCAGGATGAAAGACGAGTTTTGAATTTGGGTCTTAGCTTTGTTCCTCCTTCCACACATAATGCTTTTCATACATGGGGGGATCTCTTTCATCTTTTTTGTCAATTAAAATGGAGGGATTTTTTCGGTGAAGGGGAAATGTCCGCACCTTCTCCTTTTCATCCCAGTTCTAGTTTTGTTCCGTCCACTTCGAATCCTTATATACAGGTGTATGAATAACTGGTACTCAGGGACATTAAATAATTAGAGTGTAATACATCATCAAGAAAACGGCATAATTTATCCAAGAGGGATAGAAATATTTTGAACCGTTTGGCCCAGGATCAGTCCTTAGTGATTAAGGAGGCAGACAAGGGTGGGGCTACGGTTTTGTTAAACAGAGATGATTATTTGAAGGAGATACACAGAAAATTAGAGGATGATACCTGCTATAAGCCCATCCCTGGGGATCCGACTAAACATATTTCCTTTATTAGAACTTCAGTCACCGAAGCCATGATGCTGAGACTCATAGATGAGCCTACATCAATTTTCTTACAAAACCAGCATCCACATGTGCCTCTTTTATATATTCTTCCCCAAATACATAAACCTGGTTTTCCTCCCCCTGGTTGTCCTATTGTTTCCGGTTCCAACTCTGTATTGGAATCCTTGTCCCAATATATTGACTATTTCCTACGTCCCTTTGTATCAAAGATGCCTTCATATGTAAAAGACACCAAGGACTTTATGAACAAAGTGGTCATGAAGGTCCCTACAGGTGCCATTCTGGTGACCATGGATGTCAACTCGTTCTACACCAGTATTCCCCCTGCAGAAGCACGTTCAGTGGTGGAATCTTACTTCAACAGCAGGAATGGCCCTTCACTTCCCACATATTTTCTTTTGGAACTTATGGATATCATCTTGGAAAAGAATTATTTCAGATTTTCCCATCGGTTTTATTTTCAAATTCGTGGTGTTGCTATGGGAAGTCCTTTTGCTCCCAGCATAGCTAATTTGTTTATGGCAGCCCTTGAGGATACAGTTATCTGCAATTCAGCCAATAATCCTTTTTACAACTATATTTTCTTTTATAAAAGTTACATTGATTATATTTTTATTGTTTTTTTTTCCAATGCATGTAATTTACAGGAATTTTTCTCATGGATTAATTCCATACATACCAACATTAAATTTTGTCGATACGGACAGAATGTGCATTCCATTTCTGGATACAGAGGTGTACTGCCAGTTTGATCGGTTATTTAGAGTGTTCACCAAACCCACAAACAGAAATTCTTTACTTCATTTTTCATCATTCCATTCACTACAATTACAAAAGAATTTTCCTTATGGTCAGAATTTATGACTCGAAAGGAACTCTTCCCGGGATGGGGATTATGTCCAACAGAAAATCAGATTCACACAATTGGTGAACTGGGATTATTCAATTTATGTCATTATGAATGTGGAAAAATGAGCGGATTTAGTCCCCAGATCCAAATTATTGGGTGAAGATGTTAGAGATCTGGTTAATAGGCGTGTATGTTCCCTTGAACATTGTCATCTTTCTCCATGGCAGTGTGTTTATTACAACTGTTAGGTCCATCCATATCGCAACACCGTTATGTATTGATGTGCAACCTCAAATGGGGATAATTATATTATTTACGGTGCACATGGTACTGATATGAATATGTGATGTTTCATTTTCAGTTTGTATGATTTTTACTTCTGAGGAAGCCTGCAGCAAAACAGGAGTACATCCGGATTCCTGAAAAAACAGAAGGCCACAACCTCCACAGCACAGTTCTTCCAGCTGCAATTAATTGCTGTTGTCCTTGTAGCAATTAGCCAGTTTCAGTCACACTTTTTATTATTCTGTTCCTTTGTATTGTGACATTACTCCTGTGGTCCTTTTTGTATACACACTGTTTTTGTCCCCTTATATTAGAGTATTATATAATTTACACTCGTGTATTCCAGTTCTGTGTGGTTTAGCATTCTTGGGTCTTGTTTTGTTACAACTGGTGCCCTTTGTACTAGTCAGCCTAATTTGGATTTGCCTACTAGTTACTTGCCTACTATTGTTTATGATCATTTGATAATTGGTGGGAATTTGGCAAAGTTCTTATACTCCAAGCTTGGAAGGAAAAACACCCACCGCCTATCACTCAGTGGACTGAAGATCTTACTACTCTTGCTATGTTTAAGCATATCTCCCACAACCATCAAAGTCATATGGATGTTTATTTAGATATATGGACTGCTTATATGAATGTATATATTTGAAATGGAAAGGGTAATCCTCCCCACCCCACATTTTTCTTTTCCCTATAACAGGGGAGCTGTAAATGGTTACTGTATATTGCTATGTTTCATGATATAACCACCACCCCCCCCGCCCTGTTGTTGTTACTGTTGTCTGCAAATAGAACGTTTTTTAAAAGTCTATATTTGGCAGAAGAAGTAAGGGGTCAACCAGGACAACCAACGTGCTGAGTTTCTGTATGTTGTCTGGATGGGGAGAGTGTGGGGCAAGGGTTAAGATTCAGGCTGTGAGTATGCAATCAGGTTGGGAAGAGGTTTAAAGTTGGGTTGATGGTTAGGGTTAAGGTTAGGATTAAGGTTAGGGTTATTAAACCCTGTTCAGGTAGAGGAGTCTAGATCAATCCCTTATTTGGCAGACAGAGCAAGCTGTCAATCAGGTCATCATGGACGCTGTCTTTGAGTATGGTATCTGGATGGCGAGAGGTTTAAGTTTGGGGTGAGGGTTAGGGTTAAGGTTTGGGTTAGAAAAATCTACAGGCACAGGGGCCTGGATCAGGCCTATACTTGGCAGACAGAGCCAGGGCCCCCTACTCTGCCCCCAATACTGAACACACACACACGCTCGCTCTCTCTCTCTCTCTCTCTCTCTCTCACACACACACTCTCTCTCTCTCTCTCTCTCTCTCTCTCTCACACACACACACACACACACACTCTCTCTCTCACACACACACACACACACACAGCACAATGTAAAATAATAATGCAAAACCATTTTTCACTACATATTTTAGTGGAAATCATCTTCCATGTTTTCGTTGAAGCAAAATATTAATATCTCTTCTATGGCAGAGAACTCAAATATAAACATAAACTTCCCCTTCACAGCACAGATACACAAGAAAACGTAAACACGCATCAAGACTCTCTCTCTCCCTCTCTCAAGAAAGAGACATAGACTCCCTGACTCATTTGGACAGAACAGCCAAAATGGACAAGAAATAAGATCTTTCTAAATTAGTTAGAACATGAACTCCTGTAATTCCTGCTACCCATTGTTTCAAGCTTGATATGCTACTGTCTGATCACGGCTACAGGCGGTGCCAGCCTGCCAGGTAGGATCCAGCCAGGTCAGACTTCGCGGGGGGGGGGGGCGGATTCTAAGAATCCAGCCTCATTGGAGTCCGTGGCGGAATTCTCCACCATCCCTACAAAATGATTGGAATGAGCCTGAACATTTCTCCTCATAGCTCGGGTTGTACAAGGGTTAGAGACCTGCTCTTTTTTATTTGAAAGCTGGGAAACTAGGCTACCTTGGGGTCCCCTGAGATGTCAGGCTGGGGGTTATAGCCACTTTAGCTCTCTGGTTAATCCAGCTATTAGCTTAGCCATAGAACCTGCTTGGGCCAGGTACTATCTAACCTTTGGGTCTCCCAAGTTGTGCCCATGCACATCTCTCTTGATGCTCACCAGGCTTCCTGCCCCTCCTGAATTTAATTTTATTTCTTAAGATTTTTTAAAAAATAACTGGGAGGTTGCCATGCTGCAAAGCAAAGTGCTGCCCTCCAGCACCACCTTTTGGGGGGTTCAAAAGACTGGTTCTATGTTTTGAAGCTCAGATCCCACCTCTGCTTTGTAGTTAAGTTTTTGGGCAAGTTATTTTTCTTTTAGTCTCACCAGTGTGTTTTCTAGTAAATGTGTTTTTTGTGTCCAGCCACGCCCACCACGGCAGTCATTTTAGGTATGATCAAGCCCTCCCACAACAGCAATTTTGTGAGAGCACCCACAATATTCTCAGCATTCCAAATGTGCACACCGACCCAAAAAGGTTGGGGAACCCTGATCTAACCCACCTCACAGGATTTTTGTAAAGATAAAATGGGTGTAGGGAGAACTGGGTAAACCACCTTGAGCGCCTTGGAAGAAAGAGTGTCAACTGAGAAGGTGCAGTTGTGTCTTATAGGGTTGCTTGTCTTACTGTTTCCCTTCCCTCTCATCATACAGGCAGTGGGCCTTGAACTCTCTTAATGGGGAGCCTGCAAGTTCTCCATGAATGCTGTGGAGGAACATAACTGTCTTCTAATTTGTATATAGTTTAATTTGGATGTTATAGAGTTAATTTTTCTCTCTGTATTTGCTGGAACCAAAAGGTCAAATGTTCAGGCCTTTCCCCTAATAATAATACTTAGTACACTTTTACAATTTTGTTGTTAAACTTATGGTCTCTTTTCTTGTTGGGTTAAACACCCCATGCCTAAATGTTAAAACTATTTACAAGAGACCCAGAGGATTGTAAAATTGTCTGAGAAGGCAGCCGTGGAAAATAAAGAATTCAACCTGGTGGCAGCATAAAAGTACCGGCAGCAAAAGAGTCTTTGAATAAATAAAACTAAACGGGCTAAAGAGAGGGTGGAATGGGCGAAACAGAAGATGGAATCCTTTTATGGATGTCAGTGGAGTGAAAGCCACCACCTTGTCCTGTATGAATTGGCATAAAGAAAAAATAATAAAGGATATTTGCTTCCACAGGCAGGAAGAGAGTTTCTATTTCCGTGTAAATTTCAATCCGATGGAAAATTTTGCCCAACCCCTTATCTCCTTCCACTCCAATAGCCATGGCATAAATCTCAATTTCCAGCTCAGTCTGAAGCCCAGCAGCTACCTAGAAACAACAGATCATATACCATGAACAAAGTTAGACATCTCCTTCCCCACCTCACCCCGCTTTTTAAATGCTCTCCTTAAACTAACGGGGCGGGGGATACTGTTGGTGGGTCTTGTGTTCATCAGTGACCTCAATTTTCCACCAATGGCTCATCTTCCTTTAATGAAGTTTTCCTTAGCAGTTTTGGAATACAACACCCAAAGCTCCAGACAGCATGGTCAATGGTCAGGGATTATGGGAGTTGTAATCCCAAACATCTGAAAGACATAACATTGGCACACTGTCTACATCCTGTCCTATATGTGGCACACTATATGGCAAGAGTTAAGGGTAAAGGTGGTAAGTCTGGCGCACTTAACCACTGCATATGCATATATAGGAGAGAAGGTCGGCTTTTTTCCTAAAGCTGGCACCAGATCTTCCCTTTTTACAAAACTGGCAATATTATGGTCTTCTAACATCAACTCAAGATTTGAGTTTATTTCAGTTCTAGTGTATACTATTCCTACTAATCTAGTTGATACTATTGCTAGAAGTTGATGGTACAGTAGTTCAGAACTAAAGAAACTTACAGCAGTAAGATCAAGTAGCACAGCCACTAATGATAGTGTAGTGGAGCTCCCAGATCTAGGGACCTGAGCAGGCGCCCCAAATTTAGGAAACCTGGCTGAAGAGTTTCATCAGAGAGCCATGAGAGAAGGTCTGAGGTTCTGCATGCTTGTCCTATTAGCTCTTCTAAGGAGAAATTACACATACCATATAGTATCTATCTTTTTCCCAGTAGAACTAATGGCAGCCATATCTAATTTGGCCCTAAGGCTGACTTTCTCATTCATCCAACTATTTTGATGTGAAACTTTCACAACTGCTGATCAATCTTGCAAATGCCTTGCATTATCTCCCAGCAGCTGCTGAACTACACTCTCAGCTTATTCAGAAGACCAGTCATTATGTTGAAAAATAGCAACTTGTGGTGGCCTTACTAGGCTACTAGACCCAAACAGACCCCAAACTCAGCTTAAGATAACATAAGAAATTAATTGGTGTAAACTGACCCTGAAACCCTGGGGTTATGAGAACTGATATGAACTATAGGTCCTTCATTGCTTCTAATGCCTTTATTCATAAGCCCCAAGACTTAGACCTCTGCAGCTCAATGTTAGAAACCCCTCATAGACAGCTTCTTGGAACAATGAAGACCTGACTAGTGAAAGGCAACTGAACAACCCAATCCAAACAAGCACCCCATGACTTACAGGCCCTGGGGTATAGCTGACTCGCAATCCAGTACAGGGTGGTGGTTGTTTCACCCGAAACCTGCCAAGTAATTGGAAGAGTTAGCCTTCTGGTTGGGAATGACTGAGCCAGGGAGGTAGGAAAGTATCACATCCATAATATATTTTGCTCTCATGATTACCAAGATTTTTCAGAGCCCTTTTATCATATCCTACCATATAGGAACATGGAAACAAAAATGGACAGATAAATCCAAGAGGAGCACATATCTTAAACATAAATGTTCATGTTTACATTTTTACATGCCCCACAGTTCTCCAAACACTTCAGCAGTCCAGGGGCAAGGCTTAGTTTCCTTTAGATGAAAAACATCACCCAAAGCTTAGGGTGCAATCCTATAATATTAGGGATGTCAGAGAAATCCACAACGGATTCAAATGAATCTGACCAGCGGATTACACGGCAGACCGGCTTTTTCCTGAGCCACACGGATTCCATGGACTTGTTGTTGTTGTTGTTGTTCAGTCGTTCAGTCGTGTCCGACTCTTCGTGACCCCATGGACCATAGCACGCCAGGCCTTCCTGTCCTGCGCTCTCTCCCGGAGCGTGCTCAAGTTCATATTCATTGCATCCGTGATGCTATCTAGCCATCTCATCCTCTGCCGTCCCCTTCTCCTTTTGCCTTCAGTCTTTCCCAGCATCAGGGTCTTTTCCAGGGAGTTTTCTCTTCGCATTAGGTGGCCAAAATATTGGAGCTTCAGCTTCATTATCTGTCCTTCCAATGAGCACTCAGGGTTGATTTCCTTTAGGATGGACTGATTGGACCTCCTTGCAGTCCAGGGGACTCGTAAGAGTCTTCTCCAGCACCACAGTTCGAAAGCATCAATTCTTCGGCGCTCAGCCTTTCTTATAGTCCAGCTCTCACAGCCATACATTACTACTGGGAAAACCATAGCTTTGATTAGACGGACCTTTGTCGGCAAGGTGATGTCTCTGCTTCTTACTATGCTGTCTAGGTTGGCCATAGCTTTCCTCCCAAGGAGCAAGCGTCTTTTAATTTCATGGCTACAGTCACCGTCTGCGGTGATCTTGGAGCCCAAGAAAATAAAATCTGTCACTGCTTCCATTTCTTCCCCTTCTATATGCCAGGAAGTGATGGGGCCAGATGCCATGATCTTAGTTTTTTTAATGTTGAGTTTCAAACCAGCTTTTGCACTCTCCTCTTTCACCCTCAACAAGAGGCTCTTGAGATCCTCTTCGCTTTCTGCCATTAGGGTGGTATCGTCTGCATATCGGAGGTTGTTGATAATTCTCCCAGCAATCTTAATTCCGACCTCTGATTCATCCAACCCGGCATTTCTCATGATGTACTCTGCATATAAGTTAAATAAGCAGGGTGACAATATGCAGCCTTGTCGTACTCCTTTCCAATTTTGAACCAATCAGTTGTTCCATGTCTGGTTCTTACTGTTGCTTCTTGACCCTCGTACAGGTTTCTCAGGAGACAGGTAAGGTGGTCTGGTACTCCCATCACTTTAAGAATTTGCCACAGTTTGTTGTGATCCACACAATCAAAGGCTTTAGCGTAGTCAATGAAGCAGAAATAGACGTTTTTCTGGAATTCTCTTGCTTTCTCCATGATGCAGCGAATGTTGGTGATTTGATCTCTAGTTCCTCTGCCTCTTCTAAACCCAGCTTGTACTTCCGGTAGTTCTCGGTTCGCATACTGCTGAAGCCTAGCTTGTAGGATTTTGAGCATCACCTTGCTGGCATGTGAAATGAGCGCAATTGTATGGTAGTTTGAACACTCTTTGGCGTTGCCCTTCTTTGGAATTGGAATGTAAACTGACCTTTTCCAGTCTTGTGGCCACTGTTGAGTGTTCCAGATTTGTTGGCATATTGAATACAGCACCTTAACCGCATCATCTTTTAGGATTTTAAATAGCTCGGCTGGAATACTGTCATCTCCGCTAGCTTTGTTGTTACTAATGCTTCCTAAGGCCCACTTGACTTCACTCTCGAGGATGTCCGGCTCAAGTTCAGTGACCGCACTATCATGGCTATCAGGGACATTCAGATCTTTCCTGCATAGTTCTTCTGTGTATTCTTGCCACCTCTTCTTAATCTCATCTGCTTCTGTTAGGTCCCTGCCTTCTTTGTCCTTTATCATGCCCGTCTTTGCACAAAACGTTCCCTTGAGATCTCCAATTTTCTTGAAGAGATCTCTAGTCTTTCCCATTCTGTTGTTTTCCTCGATTTCTTTGCATTGTTCATTTAAGAAGGCCTTCTTGTCTCTCCTTGCTATTCTCTGGAACTCTGCATTCAGTTGGGTATATCTTCCCCTTTCTCCCTTGCTTTTCGCTTCCCTTCTTTCGTGAGCTACTTGTAAAGCCTCATCAGACAGCCACTTGGCTTTCTTGCATTTCTTTTTCTTTGGGATGGATTTCGTTGCTGCCTCCTGAACAATGTTACGGACCTCTGTCCATAGTTCCTCAGGCACTCTGTCTATCAGGTCTAATCCCTGAAATCTATTCCTCACCTCCACTGTATATTCATAAAGGATATGATTTAGGTCATACCTGAACGGTTTAGTGGTTTTCCCGACGTTCTTCAATTTAAGCCGAAATTTTGCAAGAAGCAGCTCATGATCTGAGCCACAGTCAGCTCCAGGTCTTGTTTTTACTGACTGTATGGAGCTTCTCCATCTTTGGCTGCAAAGGACATAATCAATCTGATTTCGATATTGACCATCTGGTGACGTCCATGTGTAGAGTCACCTCTTGTGCTGTTGGAAAAGAGTGTTTGCTATGATCAGCATGTTCTCTTGGCAAAACTCTATTAGCTTTTGTCCTGCTTCATTTTGTACACCAAGGCCATGCCTGCCTGTTATCCCGGTGATTTCTGGACTTCCTACTTTAGCATTCCAATCCCCTATGATGAAGAGGACATCTTTTTTTGGTGTTAGTTCTAGAAGGTGTTGTAGGTCTTCATAGAACCGATCAACCTCAGCTTCTTCGGCCTCAGTGGTTGGGGCATAGACTTGAATTACTGTGATGTTGAATGGTTTGCCTTGGATTCGTACTGAGATCATTCTATCATTTTTAAGATTGTACCCCAGTACTGCTTTTCCCACCCTTTTGTTGACTATGAGTGCTACTCCATTTCTTCTAAGGGATTCTTGGCCACAATAGTAGATATGATGGTCACCTGAATTAAATTCGCCCATGCCTGTCCATTTTAGTTCGCTGATTCCCAAGATGTCGATGTTCAATCTTGCCATCTCATGTTTGACCACCTCCAGCTTACCTTGATTCATTGATCTGACATTCCAGGTTCCTAAACAATATTGTTCTTTACAGCATCGGATTTTCTTTTCACCACCAGACACATCCACAGCTGAGTGTCCTTTCGGGTTTGGCCCAGCCGCTTCACTCTTTCTGGCACTACTTGGAAATACCCTCTGCTCTTCCCCAGTAGCATATTGGACACCTTCCGACCTGAGGGGCTCATCTTCCGGCGTCATCTCTTTTAGCCTTGTGATACGTTCCATGGGGTTTTCTTGGCAAGAATACTGGAGTGGGTTGCCATTTCCTTCTCCAGTGGACCACATTTTGTCAGAACTCTCTGCCATGACCTGTCCGTCTTGGGTGGCCCTGCACGGCATAGCTTATGGCTTCACTGAGTTACGCAAGCCCCTTCGCCACAACAAGGCAGTGATCCATGAAGGGGCCATGGACTTGTGGACCGTTTTAAAAAAATTGGGGGAGGGGATTAGTGCAAGTGCGCATTAACCCAAATGCATATTTGCAAACAGGAACAAAATTCTCATACATTCCTAAAAAGTAAGTAAGTAAGTAAGTAGTCTGAAAAATACATTAACTAGAGATAGAATAGATTTAACAAAATCTGTACATCCCTACTATATATATTTACCTGGGAGTCCCATTTAACTCTGTGGGGCTTACTTCAGAGTAGTTATCTATAGCATTGCACTGTTACCATGTCTTTAATACCTGCTTACAAATATATAAGCAGGGCATATTGGAAGTCTGAAGAGTCCTATACCAGGCAGTGCAATAGTTAATTCTGCATCAGAGTCCCAAAGTGTGGACCCCTGGGATCATTCTGGCCCAAATGAACTGCAGCATAATTCAAACACCAACCTGCTTCCTCTTTTGCCACCCACTCCTATAGTCTCAGACCCCATCTTACAGAGAAAGTGGCCATTTAGAAAACCTATCTTATCATTTAGCTCTTACTGAAGAAATATCAACCAATTGTCCTTGATTATTAGCAACAATAGCATATTCTAATCTGCATTTTTGTAACGGCATTGATAATTTTCTAGTTGTGTCAAGAATAACATTGGCAGCACAAGCAGCTCCTGAAATGCAGACTGATCTGTGTGCAGCTGTAGTTAAGGATGACAATAGTATCTGGATGGTCACGATCAGAGCTGGGGATGGCATCACAGAGCCCAGGGGGTGTAGCAGTAAGGCCAGAAGAAAGGCCCAAGATCCAGTGTTCTTTTATTTTGGAATGTTATGAGGTATACTAATCTAAGGTCAGTATCCAATGCTTCCCATGTGCTAGTGGGCCCAACCTAGTGAAATGAGAAGTTAACTGATCCTGCAGCAATCGGAAACAAGCAAAATGCTCATTTCCGGAATGGGGCAAGTCAGCAGAGCTTGCAGAATGGAGCTCCATTGACCCGTCCCATTCTGGAAATTAGCATTTCCACTTATTTCTGGAATTATTGTCGGAAGCGCTAATCCCTGTTGTGCAAGCAGTGAGTCCTGTGAGTGCAATGGAACCATCGTGAGCGCAGCGGCCATATTGAATACTGCACTAAAGATTTTTCTCCCCCCCCCCCCACTTCTCAATATTCTCCTCAAACTCCAGCTGCTGTTTCTGAAAACATACTTACTGAGATACATTAAGCAAGGATTCAGCCAGTGTCTTCTCCAGATTTTGGAGGGCCCTTGGGAAAAAGACCCTCAATGGGTCTCCTCCCACAGTGAGCCTACCTTCTCACCCCCATTGTCACTAGCTGCTATTGCTCTGCATCCTCTTTCTCATCATTGCTACCACTTGCTTGCTTCATACGTGGAGAGCCCATGAGCAAGTAGGATCTACTGCTCCTCCTTTTCACTGCCACCATTGCCTGGGCCAGAGCGAGAGGCAGGTGAACAAGCAGGCTACAACGGTGAAGAGGAGGAGCACGTCCAGCTTGACACCAGTCACCTTTGTCCCAGTAGCCTGGGTGCAACCTGCAATTTGTCTTGCACTTAGCAAAGCTAATCCAATTATATCTGCACAAGTCCTCTTGCATCCCACCTAGGGACTGCAGACTTTGCATCAATAACACTATGCCCAGCCTTTTCTCCCTGCACCGCCCACATTTTGTTTAACACCCAGCCTAATCAAGAGTTGTGGAGAACTCAAAAGCTTGCACACTATTTTATGACATTTTATTTGGTTCAGATAAAAGTATTCCTATACTTTGGGCTTTTGTTTTTTTTTTAATGGACCAACATGGCTATCTCCAATTTTTGTATACTTTTATTGGTCCCACCCCACCAGCTAAACCACTTCTTTAGTCAAACTGAATTGTATTATTGTAGATGAATCCTAGAATCCTTGATTGCTGATATTCTCAGACATTACTTAGTTGATATATAGAAGCTATCTTTGTTCTCTCCCACTGAACAGCTAAATGCTCCTTCCCAGCTTTCATTTCTTGAGGTTTCTAATGAAGCTATGGAGATTCACTCAGCAATCTGCAAATAGTTATCGCTCAGCAATCTGCAAATAGTTCAGCAAATCTCCAAAGTATTTTGGTGTGTTGTCCTTATGTGATTACAGAGTGTGCTAAAGCTAGTAGTATATGGGAATTTCACAATCTGTTTATTGATAGCCCATGCAAACCTGCAGAAATCCATTCCAACGTTCTTCAAGGCCACTGTAGCTGCGTAAGTGCAGCCCTCCTTAAGAATCCCAAATGTCACCTTAGGTGGGATGAGAAGGAAGCCTGACAGCTGCTGGGAAGCTGCTCCAGCAGAACATGTATGAACTTTGCCTGAAACAGGATCTTCATCCTTCACAAATGAGAGGGACAGATTAGAAAGATCAAAGATACGTTGTACTCCTAATCTGAAGGCACATTGACAACAATAAAATTTATTTATTCGTTATACAGTGCCTTGCATAAGTATTCACCCCCCTTTGACTTTTCCACATTTTGTTATGTTACAACCTGGAATTAAAATGGATTTAATTGGCATTTCTACCATTTCATACTTAACACTTTGAAGGTGCAAAATATTTTTATTGTGGCATAAAAGGTAATTAAACAAAAACAAACTGGCATTTGTTGGTTGCATAAGTATTCACCCCCTTAGTCAATACTTGGTAGAAGCACCTTTGGCAGCAATTACAGCTATGCGTCTTTTTGGATAATCTTCTACCAGCTTTGCGTATCTGGATCCTGCAATTTTTGCCCATTCTTCTTGGCAAAATTGCTCAAGTTCTGTCAGGTTGGATGGGGACTGTTGGTGAACAGCAATTTTCAAGTCTTGCCACAGATTCTCAACTGGATTGAGGTCTGGGCATTGACTGGGCCATTCTAAGACGTTCACATTCTTGTTTTTAAACCACTCCAGTGTAACTTCAGCTGTGTTGTCCTGCCCAAAGGTGAACCTCTATCCCAGTCCCATATCCCTTGCAGACTTAAACAGGTTTTCCTCTAGAATTGCCCTGTATTTGGCTCTGTCCATCTTGCCCTCAATCCTGACCAGTCTCCCAGTCCCTGTCAATGAAAGGCATCCCCACAACATGATGCTGCCACCACCGTGCTTCACCATGGGGATGGTGTTCTCAGGGTGGGGAGCACTGTTGGCTTTGTGCCAGACACAGCATTTTGCAGTAAGGCCCAGAAGTTCGATTTTGGTCTCATTAGACCAGAAAACCTTTTTCCAAATGTTTGCTGTGTCTCCCACATACTTTTTGGCAAAATCCAAACAGGATTTGAAATGGGTTTTTCCAGCAATAGCTTTCTTCTCACTACTCCTCCACAAAGCCCAGCTTTGTGGAGCATCCATATGATAGTTGTCCAATGGACAGTTTCTCTCATCTCAGCTGTGGATCTCTCCAGTTCCCCCAGAGTTACCACTGGCCTCTTGGTTGCTTCTCTGACTAATGCCCTCCTTACCCAGTCAGTGAGTTTTGGTGGACGGCCTTCTCCAGGCAGATATTATTTCCATATTCTTTCCCTTTTGTAATAATGGATTTAACGGTTCCCTGGAGGATGTTCATAGTTTGGAATATTTTTTTATAGGCCAACCCTGATTGGTCCTTCTCCAGAACTTTATCCTGGACTTGATAGCTCCTTGGTCTTCATGATACTGTTTGCTTAGATATGCTCTCCAACAAACTCTGGGGCCTTCCAGAAACAGGTTATTTAATCGGAGATCATGTGCCACTTGACATGCACACAGGTGGACTCCATTCAATGAATTATGTGACTTCTGAAGGCAGTTGCTTGCACCAGAACTTATTCAGGGGTGTCACAGAAAAGGGGGTGAATACTTATGTAATCCAGACTTTTCAGTTTTTTATTTGTAAATCATTTTGTAAAACATGTTGATTTTTTCCCCTACTTCGACATTATGGCCTATTTTGTGTAGATCACTGACAATAAATCCTAATTAAATCCATTTTAATTCCAGGTTGTAACACAACAAAATGTGGAAAAGTCAAAGGGTGGGGGTGAATATTTATGCAAAGGACTGTATGAGCTACCCTATTATCAAGCAAACCTCCACTCACAGCAGCTGGTCGATACTTTTAACAGTGAACTTGAGTTCTGTGTTCAGAATCCGTATCTAATGTACCTAACATTATAATAGAAATGGTGTACGTTCCCATGAAATATGACAGCTTTGCTGGGTAGAAATGAACATGTTGAATTTTTAAAGTGGATTTGCGTATGCTAAACCAGTCTTGTGAATGGTCCAGCATGTTTATATCAAAACACAGAATTCTGAAACACTTTCACAATGTGGGGTGAAACCCAAAAATGTTGACCTATAAACTGGACATGCATGGAACCATTTACAAGCCTAATTTGACACATACAAATTCACTGAAAAAGCCAATTCAGGTTGACTTCAGCATGGGAAAAAAAGTACTTTAAACCCAACCCTGCACCTTTGGAGTCAGTGGAGACAGAGAGATATCAGCAAACATCAACTGTACAGAAATGAGCATCAGTGAACGTATGAAACTGTCGTACATTGAATCAGACCATTAGTTCATATAGTCAGGACTGCCTACTCTGCATGGCAGTAGCTTTCCAACATCTCTTGCATAGATGGCTCTTTTCCAGCTCTATAATCTGAGATCTTTTATCTAGAGATCTGACTCTGGAACCTTCAACAGCAAAGCTGTGGTCTGCCCCTGAACTGTGGTCCCTCCTTATGTTTCTGCCTGCCTCTGGCAAATGCTTCTAGGCATTCAAAATTTTAGATGCTTTGACTGACATGTTGAAGATGTTATTTCTGGCTGGAAAATGTAAGGCTGAAGGCAGACAATTTCAAGAATGCTAAATGTGGTGTTAAGTAACTACTGTTTTCTTTGGTCCCACTGTTCTTTGGTGAAACAGATTGTGCAGGTTTTTGAAACACTACAAAAACGTGTAAGACCTGAACAGACACAATAGTTGATGATGCAGTGATTAATCTTTCATAATACTTTTACCAGCCTTAACTGAAGAAAGGAAGGGTTTCAGGAAACAGAACACTCACAAATATGATTAAGAAGTGTGAATTTGTAGCTCAGAGCAGAAGTATTGGTACAGCGGACAATTATTTTACTTACCTTTTTCCTGGGTACAGATTGTGGCTTGATTCTCTGTATGGATGAGGGCAATTTCACCTTCTCTTTTCTTGGGGATCCTGCAGCATCCACCAGAAGAGACTGGAGTTTTGGCTGGAAGACGATCTCCAATCTATTTTCAGTTATTTCTACTTCTATTGAAAAAGAAAACATGTTCCAAGACTGAATGCAGACTCTACACAGGTTCAGTTCTATTTCAAATTCCTCTGAAATGGGTATAGTGGGATATAGATGTGACCAGAGTGCCATCTAGTCATATTAATATTAATATCTTTCAGTTAGGATGTGGACAAGCTCCTTGGAGGATTGAGGCCCACCACTTGCTCTTTGGACTCTTGCTCACCCTGGCTTGTGAAATCAGACAGAGCTGGCTGGGTATTTGGAACTCAGAGGTTATTAATGCCTCCTTGAAGGAAGGAGTGGTCCCTGTAAGCTCAAAGGAAGCAGTGATGAGGCCACTACTGAAGAAACCTAGTTTAGATCCACTTGATAATTTCTGATAATTTCCAATAATAATCTTAACATTTGGGGGCAAGGTGTTGGAGCACGTGGTGGCTTTTCAACTCTGGGCAGTGTTGGATGATGTTGATTATATGAATTCATTCCAATCTGGGTTCAGGCCTGGTTTGGGGATGATGAAAACAAACTCAGTTGCCCTAGTAGATGACTTACGCTGGGAACTGGATGAGGGGAGGGTGACCTTATTGGTTCTCCTGGACTACTCAGTGGCTTTCAATACCATCAACCATGATATCTTTCTGGATCCTTTATCTGGGCTAGACATAGGAGGCATGGTGTTACAGGGGTTCCAGTTCTTCCTGGATGAACAGTCTATGAAGGTGGTGCTGGGGGATTTCTGCTCCAGCACATGGCCATTGGCCTATGGAGTGCACAGGGTTCCTATGCTTTTCAGCATCTACATGAAGCTGCTGGGGGAAGTCATAAAGAGGTTTGGGCTGAAGTGCTATCAATATGCAGATGACAGCTCTACCTCTCATTCCAATCTAACGATCCTAGGGAGGCTGTTGAATGCCTGAACTCTCATCTGGAGGCAGCTTTGGGATGGATGACATAAAGATGAGACCTAGAGAAACCAACCAATCTGGATAGAGCAATACATCTGGTCTTAGATGGGGTTGCATTCCCCCTGAAGGACCAAGGGCACAGTTTGGGAGTGCTTCTGGACTCAGTGCCAACTGGAAAAGCCCAAGTGGCAGCAGTGGCCAGGAGTACTTTGACCAGCTTAGCTTGGTACACCACTTGAGACCCTATCTGGAGAGGGAGGATCATGCCTTGGTTATTTATACTCTGGTGACATCCAGGCTGGACTACTGTAACATGATGGACTCATACAGATGATCAGCGGGGGAAACAACACAGTGTCGGTTGTTTCCCCTGCCCCAGTGCACACTGGTTGCGCGACTGTTGTTGTTGTTGTTGTTCAGTCGTTCAGTTGTGTCCGACTCTTCGTGACCGCATGGACCATAGCACGCCAGGCCTTCCTGTCCTGCACTCTGTCCCGGAGTGTGTTCAAGTTCATATTCATTGCATCGGTGATGCTATCTAGCCATCTCATCCTCTGTCGTCCCCTTCTCCTTTTGCCTTCAGTCTTTCCCAGCATCAGGGTCTTTTCCAGAGAGTTTTCTCTTCGCATTAGGTGGCCAAAATATTTGAGCTTCAGCTTCAGCATCTGTCCTTCCAATGAGCACTCAGGGTTGATTTCCTTTAGGATTGACTGATTTGACCTCCTTGCATTCCAGGGGACTTGTAAGAGTCTTCTCCAGCACCACAGTTCGAAAGCATCAATTCTTCGGCACTCAGCCTTCCTTATAGTCCAGCTCTCACAGCCATACATTACTACTGGGAAAACCACAGCTTTGATTAGACGGACCTTTGTCAGCAAGGTGATGTCTCTGCTTCTTACTATGCTGTCTAGGTTTGCCATAGCTTTCCTCCCAAGGAGCAAGTGTCTTTTAATTTCATGGCTACAGTCACCGTCTGCGGTGATCTTGGAGCCCAAGAAAGTAAAATCTGTCACTGCTTCCATTTCTTCCCCTTCTATATGCCAGGAAGTGATGGGGCCAGATGCCATGATCTTCGTTTTGTTAATGTTGAGTTTCAAACCAGCTTTTGCACTCTCCTCTTTCACCCTCAACAAGAAGCTCTTGAGATCCTCTTCGCTTTCTGCCATTAGGGTGGTATCGTCTGCATATCGGAGGTTGTTGATAATTCTCCCGGCAATCTTAATTCTGACCTGTGATTCATCCAACCCGGCGTTTCTCATGATGTACTCTGCATATAAGTTAAATAAGCAGGGTGACAACATGCAGCCTTGTCGTACTCCTTTCCCAATTTTGAACCACTCGGTTGTTCCATGTCTGGTTCTTACTGTTGCTTCTTAACCCTCGTACAGGTTTCTCAGGAAACAGGTAAGGTGGTCTGGTACTCCCATCACTTTAAGAATTTGCCACAGTTTGTTGTGATCCACACAATCAAAGGCTTTAGCGTAGTCAATGAAGCCGAAATAGACGTTTTTCTGGAATTCTCTTGCTTTCTCCATGATCCAGCGAACATTGGCGATTTGATCTCTAGTTCCTCTGCCTCTTCGAAACCCAGCTTGTACTTCCGGTAGTTCTCGGTTCGCATACTGCTGAAGCCTAGCTTGTATGATTTTGAGCATCACCTTGCTGGCATGTGAAATGAGCGCAATTGTGCGGAAGTTTGAACACTCTTTGGCGTTGCCCTTCTTTGGAATTGGAATGTAAACTGACCTTTTCCAGTCTTGCGGCCATTGTTGAGTGTTCCAAATTTGTTGGCATATTGAATGCAGCACTATTGAATGCGCGACTGGGATTACCCTAATTACCTGTGCCATGCCGCGGGTTGCCATGTCATCCAAACCTGGAGTGTGGCACGAGTGTAGTACATTTTCACCCACCCTACAAACCATACTGCAAGGTGTGGGTTGTAGGGTGGGTGACAATGCATTACACTTGCCCTGTGCACCAGGTTCGGAAGACATTGCAACATGGCACAGGTAATTAGGGTAATCCCAGTCATGCAACCAGCACATGCGGGGGAAATGACCAACGCTGTGTTGTTTCCCCTGCTGATTGTCCGAACCCAGACAATGACTGGGTTCACATGACATGCCAAGCCATCTGACATAACAACCCATGGTGGGTTAGCATGTCATCTGAACCTGGATGGCTTTCCTCAGGGTGGGTTGTTTTTCAGAAACACATGGGCTGTTCTCAGGGTTGTTTTACCCATGATGAGTTTGCAAGTCATCTGAACCCGGACTGCCAACCCATCGTGGGTAAAGGGCATCAGGCAGGAGCCGCTTGGCAAGAGTGGCAGAAACCCCTGTTGCTCTTCTGAAGTGGGGCTGTGATCGCTGTTTGTGATCGCAGCCGAGGCAGTGCAAGTGCCCCTTAGAATCACAGAATAGTAGGGTTGGGAGGGGCCTACAAGGCCATCGAGTCCAACCCCCTGCTCAATGCAGGAATTCAAGTCAGAGCATCCCTGACAGATGGCTGTCCAGCCTCGTCTTGAAGGCCTCCAGTGAGGGAGAGCCCACCACCTCCCTAGGTAATTGGTTCCACTGTCGTATTGCTCTGACAGTCAGGAAGTTTTTCCGGATGTTTAGCTGGAATCTGGCTTCCTGTCACTTGAGCCCATTATTCCGTGCCTTGCTTTCTGGGATGATTGAGAAGAAATCCTGGCCATCTTCTCTGGGACAACCTTTCAAGTACTTGAAGAGCGCTATCATATAGGGGAGAAGACTCCCCTCAGTCTTCTCTTCTCAAGGCTAAACATGCCTAGTTCTTTCAGTCTCTCTTCATAGGGCTTTGTTTCCAGTCCCCTGATCATCTCTGTTGCCCTCCTCTCAGCCCTCTCCAGTTCTGCATCCTTCTTAAAGTGTGATGCCTAGAACTGGACACAGTACTCCAGATGAGGCCTAACCAGTGCTGAAAAGAGGGGAACTAGTACTTCCTGGGATTTGGAAGCTATGGTTCTATTAATGCAGCCCAAAAGAGCATTTGCCTTTTTGGCAGCCACATCACATTGTTGGCTCATATTCAGCTTGTGATCTACAACAATTCCAAGATCCTTGTCAGCGACAGCCCCTCCAACGGTGACCAAATGACACTTTGGAGGGGCTATTATTGCCCTCCTGCATCCTGCTGATCCCCCCCCCATCCCCACTTTGACCACGATCCCAATCACACTCAGAGCCCTTTTTAAATGTATTTTTTCATTTTTTTGTGCAAAAACAGGGGCCAGGAATTGTGTTACGGGGTTGTTGGGGTTTTTTGCATTTTCTCAGCCCCATGGAATAGGCACAAATAGCCCCCTTAACATTTTTTGTTTAAAAAATCAGCTATTCGCAGTTGCACACTTGCGCAACTGCGGCTATTCAAAATATAGAGGCTTGCCTTGGTTGGCACCTTATATGTTGCAGTTGTCAAACATACAAGGTAACAGTCAAGGCTACACTGTATACAGGCTGTTTTGACAGCCCTGCACAGTTGACAGGTGGGGAAATACGGTGTAAATCACCCCGTTAGCAGGGTTATCCCAAGGGTTCAGTGGGTTGCCCAGACCCTTGTGGGTGCCCTGCTAAGAATCCCCACTTGCCCGTTATCTTGACAGTTACCTTGCAAGTGCACAGCTGTGAATGACTGATTAAAAATAAAATAAGGGGGGGGGCATTTGCACACATTTCATGGGGCTGGGAAAATGCGAAAAAAAATTCCTGGCCCCATCTTTATACGAAAAATAATTAAAAGGACTTTGACCAAGATCAGGATCGTGATCAGAGCAGGGACAGGGGACTTGGTGGCAGAAAAGATGGGTTCTACTGCCAAGTCCCCTGGGATGCTGGGCAGAGCAGGCTGGAGGATCGAGGTGGGAAACAACCCACGCCATCCTCGATCATCTGTTGGGTCCACCAACCACACACTGTGAATTGTTAGCAAAGTAACCCACAGTGCATGTAGCTTCTCACTCATGATGGGTTGGCGTGTCATGTAAACACACTCATTCTATGTATGGCTGCCTTTGAAGATGGTTCAGAAACTTCAGCTAGTGCAGAATGCAGGTGCCAGGTATTAGTGAGCAATGGGTTGTCTGCTCATGTGACACCAATTCTGTGCCAGCTACACTGGTTGCCAGTTCATTTCTAAGTCCAATTTAACCTACTGCTTTTAAACTTTAAATGCTTAAATGGTTTGGGCCCAAGTTATAGGAAGGACTGCCTTCTCCAGTACCAGCCTGCTCGCACTCTGGGGTCACCAAGAGAGACTGTTGTCACCTGCCTGCCACAAACAGTCAGTACAAGGGAAAGGGCCTTTTCAGTGGTGGCCCTATGCCTCTGGAATCAGCTTCCATTAGGGGTTTGTCAGGCCCCTTCTTTGAAGGTCTTCAGGAAGGCTCTGAAGTCCCACCTGTTTTTGCTGTCCTTTCCATAGTACTTGGGCTGCAGCTTTTACTGGTGGTATCTGCTTTTATAGATTTTTACAGAACATTAAATTTTATTGGATTTGTTTTGCACTGTTCTTTTTAATTGTTTTTATCTTATATGCAGCTTTGGGAGGGTTTTACCCTTAAAGACAGCATAAAAATATTTTAAAATAAACAAACTGGAATAGGATATTACTGATGCCCACATTCTTCTGATGGGAAGGTCAGGGGTTGTTACTGGTGATTCCTCCTCAGTCTCCTCTTGCCTCTTTCTGATCTCAAAGGATACCCCCAATTCTTGAATTTGGTCAAACATCTAGTAGCTCAGGAAATGAACTAAGCCACCTCAGCTTCTCCAGTAGACTCTCCTTTAATTCTAGGTCAGCTTCCTGCTCCCTCAGACACAAGCCTCACAGGCTGCAGGCTCCTAAGCAGCCCACTCACTGATGATGGGATCAGATGTCACAATTCTGATCTCCCTCAAGCTGAAACAGCACTCAAGGGTGATGGTCTAGGACAGCCTTAGGGAGTCTTTTCCTGCTAAATGAGTAGCTTCTGCTAACACACTGAGGGAGGAAGGAGTCAAGGTGGAGCCTTTCCCTACAGAGATTTATCTTAGACTTCTTATGGAGGTTGTATTATACATTGCAACTTCCCGCAGGTGCACAATTCCTCCTTCCCTTTCCGGGCTTCTGAAAAGTTGCTCTGAAGAGTTAGAAGCAAAGTAAGAGGTGGCACAGGGACTTGTAGGGTGAATGGGACATCAACAAAAATCTTATTCCCCCCACCCTCCAGTGGAGGCCTCTTCCAGGCTGCAAAGTCCTTCCATTCACAGAAGGGATGCTCTGGGTCCAACCTCAGGTTCACTGCACACTGTTATAGGATGCCAGCATTGTATACTGGTAAGACGGCAGTGGCACAAATGTTGTGGCTGCTCCAGACCTCATTCCCTCCTCTGTGTCAACCTGTGTTTGTTTATATGGGGGGTCATGCATTTGTTCTGTCTTGATTAGTATGAATGGGTATATCACTAGGTTTTGCTGAGAAGTGTTGCCTGATTAGAATTTGAGAGCGACAGAAAAAATGTTAATGTTCCTTTAACATGGAAATACAGAGTTCGAGACAAGTGCTTGGCACATGAGTGTGTTGAAAGAGATTGAATTTAGAGGCAGAAGGCAGAACTGCATGTTCGGCATAGTTCTATGATTTTTTTAGTTTTTCAAAATGCAGCCAATGAGGCTGTAATTTGAAGGGGGAGATTGGTGTAGAGGAGACTGGTATTTTCCAGCAGATTTTCCCACTGAAAATTATCCCTACCAAGTTTCTTTTACTACTGTAGCAGCCATATCGGGGGTCAGACTAAGTAGCCTCATGCAGTCTCATGCTTCATGTTCTTGCTGAGCTCTTGCTCTCTGAAATATATGTTTGTAAGCTGACAAGACACAGGAATTTCTTATCTTGTCAACAAAGGCTAAGGCGTTGGTGGTATAGTGGTAAGTATCCCCGCCTGTCACGCGGGAGACCAGGACTCGATTCCCCGACGGGGAGCCATAAATGGTGCTGTGACTTGGATGTGGCAGGCGCTGAGACAGAGAGGTGGCAGTTGCCTGCTCTTAATCGCGCACCGGGAGGGAGGGCTCGGCGCATGCCTCCCTTTCTTGGCGCCACCGACCTTTTTGTCGGGTGAACGGGAGAAAGCCTGCGCCGGGACCGCCCAAACGGCTGTGAGCGGCAAGAGAACCTTGGGAAGCGGAGGAAGGAACTTGAGCCCTGCCATACTGCAGCTGCAATTGAGTTGAAACCCACATTGGAAGCCTTCAGGAGAAAGGCAAGTATATGGAATAAAAAGAGGGCCCCGCCTTCAGGAGAAAGGCCACTGGGCAGAAAAAAAGAGGGCCCCGCCTTATGAAGAAGGTCAGTGTTAGTATACGTATACAAAAAGAGACCCACCCGATTGGGGGTGGAAGGGGGGACTTGATCACTCCCCCGAGCAGGCACTAATACTCAGCAAGGCGCTGAGGAAACTGCTTCGCTCTAGTGGAAAAGTGGGTGGCAGGGACATATGAATGAAGTGGTGAAATTGATGATTGTGTGAGTGGCTACTGCGGTTTCTGTTGCGTACCGTTGACCGTCCGGGTGCCCAGGCCAGTAGCGAAGTGCGTGGTGTGAAATTCCTTTTGTGTCGGCCAGTGAGACCCCTTACTCGCTGACCAATCCCCTTCCCTCTTTGTGTCCGTCTTCATCTTAGGAGGGAGGCTATGGGAGGTGGAGGAAGCAAGACTTGCACCCCCTTGAGATGTATGTTAAAAAAGAAGGAAAAAGATTTTTTTTTAAAAGGATTCAGAATAGAGAGAGGAAACAGCAAAAAGCTCAAGGTCGAGCTGAGAAAAAAAAAAAAGAACAAGATCTGAGGCTGTTAATTAGAGAAATGTTGCAAGACAGCCCAGCTTTTAACGAAGCGTGGGAGTGTGAGGCCGAAGAAGTAGCTGTTAGCCTAGTGCGCTGGGAGGGGAGCAGGAGAATTGCCCACAACGTTCTGAGTTGTGCAACATCATCACCTCGCCTAATTGAGATAAAATCCCTAAGGAATAGAAACTGAAAATGAAGACCCAGAAGATGAAAGCACAAAATGGAGAATAAAAGTGAAGAATCAGCCCCCAGGGCACAGGCTAGACCCCTCTTTGAGTGAAAAGTGTGCCATAAGACTGTCCCAAGGCAGAATGAAGTGGAAAGACCACGATGAAGATCTCTGTCAAGGTAGCCGTGTTTAGTTTTGAACTGTCCTAGAATTTCATAGAGCCTGTAGACCATCAGCTATATGATTTCTGAAGAGCGTAACCGTTAAGCTTTTGCCGTGGGATTCCCTGCAATGAAGAAATCTCACTAATTTAAGTGTCCAGTGTTGGACTGCCTCAGTGTGTGTGCTGAAGAGACTGAGAAACCAGACAGCATGTTCCTGGCCAAGCCAAAATCACGCTACTACCATGCTCCTGGAAGCTGCAATAAACTGTGTAAGCTGGGAGACCCAACCTGATTGAGAAGAAAAGAAGATATAGGAGTAACTGTCTTAAAAAACAGTGAAATCTGTGTAGCTGGCTAGCTGACGCTGTCAGTGATGTTACAACTTTAAATTAAGACTGTTTTCCTGTTTGAGACCCCAGCGAAGAAAGCTGACCTGAGTTATTTGTTGCCCATGCCAAAGCAAAAATTTAGCTGCCCTGTACCTCATCGTGTCCTGTTTTGAGCTTGGGATTTACAAATACAAACAAACTGAGAACCTTGCCTTTGAAGTCCTGCAAATCACCCCACCGCCTCCCCGAAGAAGATTAATGGCTGCCTGAAAAATGCAAGTATAAGGCGATGCCCATCACCCCCCAGCGTCCTGAGTTTCAGCATTTTGCTTTCATGTACCAAGTTGAAGGGGAAGAGAAGAAAAGAGGGGTGTGTGTGTGTGATATTGTAAATCCCTGGCTAGCTTGTCTAGTGATAGATAGCCCCGACAGCTTTCCCCCCCTAATTGCTGGATCTGCTCCATCAAGCCTTACCATGCAAAAAGTGTTTTCCATTCATTGTGTTAAATTGAAAAAAGTTTGTTTTGTATATTTTATGATTTCTTAAATATCATAAAATATATGTAATATTTGCAGATTAGTGTTAGCTGCAACTCCAAATGATACTGAGTGTGGTTCCCAATGGATGACAAGAGAAAAGACAAAGACAAGTAGAGAAAGACAGAGGCAAGTAGAAAAGACAGAGAAATAGAGAAAGTGGCAGACAGATAGAGAAGGGGGGGAAAAAAAAGAAGAAAGAGAAGGCAAGAGGCAAAGAAAAAAAACATTTGTAAAGAAGAAGCATGGCCATAGTTGCCCCCAGGGTGAATTAGAAGCAGCTGATTATGCCTGGAGCTTATTACCTGGGGTAAAGTAGCCACAATAATGTAATCGTTCTTTAAGATGAAGAAAATGTAACTAGAAGGAGAAGAAGAGCCTATCCCAAATGTGCGTCATTGGGACTAGTGTAGGGCAGAAAGGTTTAAGTAAGTGAGTTTAACTTGAAAAAGACAAATGAAGAGACAAGGCTGGTGCATGGAGCAGAAAGTTTTATATAAAAAGTTTGAAACATGATCTGCAATACAGGAAGATCAGCAAGAAAAAGAAAGCAAAAGAAAGAGAGAGAGATTTCTCTTCCCATACTAATGAATGAAAGTGTTATCAAGCACTTTGCCTGGGAAGCGAAGTTTGTTTACAGGAAGCTGTGCCTGAGAACCAAACACTTCTAGCCTATGCTGAAAATGTTTGCTAGTGTTGTGCTGCCTCATGGGTAACATGTATGGTATAAAACCCATTTAGCCCGATAGCTCGTGGTTCAGAGAAGCTGTCTGATCCAACCATTAGGTACGCCTGTGTGCTGTAAGTTACCCAATAAAGTCTCCTTGTAAGTAACCCCCCCCCCCCCGCTGGAATCCCAAAACACAAGCGGGGCTAGAGCGCCTCACCCAGTATCAAACCCTGCTGTTAGAAGCCATGAAGGCAGGTATGAAGAAGTCAGTTAATATGACCAAAGTGTCTAAAGTGCTGCAAGGTGCCACCGAGGCCCTAGAGCGTACTTGAAGCGTCTTTTAGATGCCTATCGCCAGTATACCCCCCTCGACCCAGAGGCCCAAGAAGACGTGGACAAGAAAATAGAAAAAGACCCAGCAGAGGCAGAGGCACAGTGTGCCCAGTGTGGACAAGATAGACATTGGTGGCATGAATGCCACCAATAAATGAAATAAATGAAATACACAAAGGAGAAAACCAAAGGAGCCAGAACGGGCGAGAGAGAAGACAGCTTGAGAGGGGCCGTGACATTGACTTCATGATTGACACTGGAGTGGCATCAAGAGCAAGCAAACGCTAGCCATAAACAAGAAGTCCAAACACTGGGCAAAGTTCTTCAAGCCCAGCGTCGCTTTGTCTTAGAAAATAAGCCCTCAATTCCCATCACAGAAGTTCATCATTTCCAACCAAGAGATGAAGTATGGGTTAAAGAGTGGAAAAATGACCCTTTAACTCCCAAGTGGAGAAGACCAAAAACTGTCTTACTTTCCACCCCCGCAGCTGTAAAAGTAGCTGGAGTTAAACCCTGGATACATTGGACACGAGTCAAAAAAGCAAAAGGGAAAGTGGACTGTAGCTGAAAATCCTTTAAAAATTATTCTGAAAAAGCAGTAAGAAGACTCAGGCTAGACTCAGGCTGTGGGTACACCGGGAGACTGTCCACCCTGCGTACGGTCAGACCTGCAACTGGAGAATTGAAGAAGGGGACTAGACCCTACTGCAGCTTACCAGGTAAATAGCTGCCCAGCGTATGGTCAGATCCCAAAGAAGATCAAACATGCGTGTTGTAGTGTTAGTAGTGTTGCATTGTGTTTCCTTAATACGGTGCGAAAAAAGGGGGTCTGCCCCTGGAGGGAGAAGTTTGTCCCCGCGATTCGCTGATAATTACTGGCTTCACTTAGCTAACATCACTGGAGTAAAGCATTTTTGTTTGCCAAGAGATATACCTGCAAACAGGTTTTTTTTATCTTTTTCTCCTCCATCATTTAATTTGACTAATAATAGTAATGCTGTAGATGTTCGAATCAATAATCTGCATGCATAATATAGTAGCTAACATAACAATGGGACAAAACAATTAGCTAAATTGGTTAACCCCTTGGCTTCCAGATCTTAGCTGGCTTAAGGCATTGTTCATCCTAATTCTACCAGTGTTGTTCATAAAGATACTGTTATGCCTTTGCATTCCTTGTCTTATGCGCTGTTTAACCAATCTGTTTTATGTCTCAGCTAGTAAAACTGCCGCCCTCTATGCTCTAATAGCTCAACAAGATATTAAGTAAGAGGGTTGCTATAAGAGTCCTGTGTTATGCTTCGCAAACCAGAATGTCTATTTGCGTAATAAAATGCTATAATTGTAATGAAATTATGCATTTAAGGGGGGAATGTAGCAGCCATATCAGGGGTCAGACTAAGTAGCCTCATGCAGTCTCATGCTTCATGTTCTTGCTGAGCTCTTGCTCTCTGAAATATATGTTTGTAAGCTGACGAGACACAGGAATTTCTTATCTTGTCAACAAAGGCTAAGGTCATAGAATTGTATATCATGTTCTCTGCTGTTCTCTGCTTATCATGGCTACCCTATAACCCATTTCTTGTATTATAAACAATGGTGCTAGGAGAAGAAATGTTGAGGACTGCAACCCCACATGGGAGGGAGAGGAGGAGCCGTTTCCTATGTGTCACAATATCTATAAAAACAATGTGCTGATGTAAATCGGGGCTTCTGGCTCTTTGGAAGTGATTCCAGCCTTAAGCCCGTGCGATAAATAAACTCTTTTTCCTTCACTCCGTGGTCTCTCTGACACTGAGTTCTGCAACACTACGGCTGTGGAAAAGATAGGAAAAGCAGTTGCAGTCTTTATTTATTTACTAGGATTTATGAACTGCTTACATTAAAAAAAAAAATTCTGAGCAATGTACAAAGAATACAATATAAACCCAGAAAAGTTAGTGCCTGTCTATAGTTTTTACTGGTAGAGAGTTCCAGAGAGTGGGTGCTATGATGCGAAAGGCCCTATTCCAAGCTGAAATCTTAGGGACTACCAGGATGGTATCTCATGATGAGCACAGCAACTGAACAGGCAGGTAGGGGTGAGATGATCTTTTAAGGATCCCAAGTTGTTTAGGGCTATGTAAACAAGTACCAAAACCTTAAAGTCTCCTCCCCACCATCTTGATCTGATGAGGGGTTGTGGATCTGATGCTTTGCAGGTGTGCCTCTTTGCCTCCATTTATTCTATATGTGTATATTTGGAAATAGTAATATGGGCTCTAAGGCACCTTAAATCTCCAGTGCTCTCTCATGGAAAGGAATCTAGATCCGTTAGTGCTGCTCCTGAATCTTCTCAGTGCTTAGGGAAGTAGAAAAGGAAGCATGCAGAAAATGTTGCATGCCAAGGCAGCATACATGATCCTTCTCCTCTCCATTTTATCCTCACCACCACCTTGTGAGGTAGGTTAGGCTGAGAGTCAGTGACTGGCCCAAAGTCATGTCATCCCTCTTGGCTACTTCCAGTGGACAGGCATATAATCTATAACCTGCTAGTCTATCACTCTGCCATCATGTAAATTAGCAGATTTCTGACAGCTGACACATTTTATTTGTTATTAAACCCAATGTATAACTGCCTTCTCCAAACCAACCATGGAAATGCTTTACCTGTTGTGGAGAGATCTGGGGAGATTTCACCATGGATTGAAGAACAAACCGATGAGTTAGAGTGGAAATCTCCAGAATGCTTGCTTCTGACCAAGTGGTCTTGAACTTCTGTGGAAATATAATAGTTATTTTGACAAAGCAACAGCATACATTCTACACACATAGAGCAAAATCCTCCAAGTACTCCAATGCACAGCCCATTGAAATTAATGGGAGCTATGCACAACAGCTTGCTCCTTGAATAGATAATTTCAATAGGATGTGTGCAAAAGGACATCTTGGAGATTTTGCCCATTGCTAACAAGCATCCTAATTGAAGATCATAATTTCAATTAAAATATTCAGGGTCTTTTCCTGTGTACCACATATGATGGTCTACATAGCTCAGCAATGGAGCACATGTTTTGCATGCAGAAGGTGCATAGAGGCTAAGCTATTCCTGTGCAGGAATGACCGTGTCTTACCTGCTGGAGCTGGTAAAAGGCACTTGTAGTCACTGACGTCACCTGTGCCCTCCAGTGATAGCATGGGATTAGTGAGTACTCCTACAGCACCCCAAACACCTGTTCCTTCAGCAGGAGTGCAACCCCATCTAGAACAGGCAACTGACCCATTTCCCAGACACAGGAGCCACTCACCAACAGTTCCTCTGTCTTGTCAGGATTCAGACTCAGTTTATTGGCCCTCACCCAACCCACCACTGCATCCAGGCACCAGTCCAAGGCTTGCATAGACTCCCGATTCAGATGTTGCAGAGAAATAGAGCACCTTACTCCAAATCCCCTAATGATTGCAGCTTCAAATAGTTGTTAAACAGCTTTGGGGATAATGCTGCATCCCACAGCCTAAACATCAGGGGGCTGATGAGTACTTCCCCAAAACTATTCTCAGAGACTGACCCTGAAGATAGGACCAGAACAACCCAAGAACAGTACCTCCAATAACTATTTCATGAAGTTGGTCCAGGGGGATATGATGGTCAATGGTATCAAAGATCTTTGGTACAGTCTCTGGCGCTAGCTTAGGGTGCTTTGCCTTTTTGAAGATCTTTTTAGCCACAGACAATGTCAGAGAATGACCTAGCTTGGGTAGGTCCATTTGCTCCACCTCTGATGTTGAGGGTGCGTGCATGCGTGTGTGTGTGTGAAGCTAACACAGGTAGCAGCATCCCTTTATGCCCAGAAGCCCTCGTTTTGAGTTGATGAGATTGTCGGGTGTCTACAGCCTCCAATGCCTTTTCCCACAAGATTGCTTTCAATCTGTCCAACTGATTTCTATGGGCTTGTTTGGAGAAAGATTGACAATGATGGCAGGTCTCCACAATGTGAGACTCCCCAAGCTACAGGAGGCATAAAGAGTGGCCATCAGAAGAGGGCAACTTACTGCCACAGAGGACACACTTTCTGAAGGGGGCCTTTCATGCCTTATGTCGATAATGATCACCTATTAGCAAAACAACTAAAAAAACAAAACAGTTAACTATTGTAATTTTTTTTTAAGTTAACAAGAAGAGTAACAGGAAAAAACCTCAGCACTAACTCACTCAAAAAACACAAAGTTCCCGAAGAGGCAGCCGTTACAGCGGTCGAAAAGGAACTGAAGAGATAGGCGGGAATGCGCTCAGACATGTGCAGTAGGATGGTGGGGGAGGGTTCCCGCCAAAAAGTTCCTCAGCTATAGACATTTCCCAAATAGAGGCTCAGTGCAGGAGCAGAGCCCATATGTATGATGCACAGTGACCACAAAGAAGAAGGCCAAATATTAGAAGACCCCAGGAGCATTATGTTAGAAATTCCCCAGGAAGACAGAAGGATGGAGCATATAGAACAGATCATATAATGTCTGTGTTGTGCCAGCTGCATTGGTTACCACTGTGTTTCCCAACCTAATTTAAAGTGCTGGTTTTGACCTTTAAAGCCTTAAATGGTTTGGGACTTGAATTAATCCATATCAGCCTACCCACACTTTAAGATCAGCAACAGAGGCCCTTCTCATCTGCTCACCTTTGAGAGCACTAAGATAGGCAAGTACACAAAACAGGGCCTTATCCACAGTGGCCCCACACCTCTGGAATGCGTTGCCATCAAGGTTGCACCAGGCCACCTCATTGCAGGCTTTTAGGAAGGCAATGAAGACTTACTTGTTTACTCTAGCCTACCCCTGATTATGTTTTATTGGACTCTTCTGGTCTGTAGCTGCAATTGTGTTGTACATTTTGTCTTATGCTGGTGTAGTAAAAATGTAACCTAAAAGCCATTGTATGTGTCTTAAGCAGCACGTAGTACTGTAAGAGCTGCGCATGCCTGGAATGAGCGGACAGTAACCCTAAGATAAGGTTGCCAAGCAAACTGCTAGCAACCAATCAAAGTGACACGCTGGCTAAGGAATGCAAGCTGACGTGATAAAACTGTAGCGCAGGGGTTGCCCAGGGTCGACTCTGCTTTTGAGCGTGAGCTCCTCTGTCGAATTGTTTGCAAACAATAAAATCGAGTTGGACCCAGCCTGAAGTTGACTCTCCTCTTTGGGGCAAATTGGACTAGCCTCCAGGGGGCGAAACTAGCATTTTGTGCAACACTGGTGTTTGTTATTTTTTGGAATGTTTGCTGTTTTTATTATTGCACCAGTTTTTATTATATGAATGTTATTGTTGTAAGTCATCTTGGGAGGGCTCCTGCCCTGAAAAGCAGCCTAGAAATATTTTTTAAAAAAACAATAAATAAACAAACATCGGAAGCATTCAGGAAAAACTACTAGTACATATTTGGGTCATTTGGGGTGCGATGAGCCAGGACAACAATCACGAGACTTCTTTACTAGATGATATTATCATATGATAAAAAGGGGTGTTTGATAACGATACCAAAGGAAGAGGTAGCATTGCAGAGGGAAAAGAAAGTTGTTCCATATTTAACGGGGAGGGTAAAGCTGGCATTTGTGTTTCATTTAAGTTAATGTTAATTTCAACTTCATTAAATATGTGGGGCTGTCCTGAGAGGGGAAAGGCACTGGCTTTTTTCTGTGATGCTTCCTATATGCCCAGTTGTGCTTTACAGCAGCACACCAAGCACATGAGAAAATGCCATGGGCTTGCAAACGATCCTTTCATGTCCAAATATGATGGCTGTAAGAGCAAAATTGGGGGGAAGGGAACCAGCACGGAGCAAATTCAGAAGAAAGTAATTCTGTATTGTAGTGTTACCTGAAGCACATTCAACAGTTCTGCTTTCACTGGATTCTGTAATTGTGTCCAACAATAGTTCCTTCTTTTCTTTCTTTGGAAACGGAGGGAGCATTTTTGAAAAATGTTCAACATCAGGAAGCTTTAAGGGGAAAAAAACAAATGAGGAACAGCATTTTCTAAGAAAAATTAAGTCAAAATAAAAGAAGTAAAAGAAACAAACATCCTTAAAATAGGTCAACGTGGGTTTGTTAGTACAGTTAGCTTAACATCTACAGTAGACTTATTGTACATATTTAGGGGGGAAAGAGAAGATAGAAAGAAAATGGCCTAACTTAAATGGGACTTAAATGCTTGGAAGAGGCTACAGAATTGCAAGCCTAAAGATCAATCATCATAATAAGATTTATTCTTGCTTCAGATACAGAAGTAGTGTATTCATATAATCCATGTCCTTCCAGTTCCACTGCAACTATTGCCACGACTCCATTTTCCTTATCTGAGTTATTCTCATTTAGGAGAAGAAACTGTATAAAGGTTTCATCAGGGCTTCAAGCATGGATATGTCAGGTGGGTGTGAAGGTTCTTGCCAGAGGCATAGGAAGTCACCAAAACCACCATATTGCTAAAACAAGTGTTATGTTCTTTAAAAATGATCCAATGGTATTTAAAAGCAGTAGAAAATAAAAACCTCTAACAGCAATCTGAGATTGAAGACCATGGCCCAAAGGACCAGAACTGACTCATGTTTATAAAAGATTATGTACATGTGGGGCAGAGCTATTCTACAGACTTAACCCACCACTTTACTGAGGGTTCTGTTTCCAGTTTCTTTGCAGGATTAAGATCGGCTTCTTTACATGTGTATTTTTTCCAGGGTTTTCTTTCTCTTCTTTTCCTTATGTTCCATTGCACAAACACTAGGTGGTGCTGTGGTATAGCAGAATTGCGCTATTACACTTACACTAGGCTTTATCCCGCCATTCATAAATAATACCAGACTTTCCTTGTTAGAAAATAAGCTGCTAAAATGGTTCCAAAGCACAGGAGAGGCCCTGGAGGATGAGGATGTCATGTAAATGACCTGCAAACTACCATGAGTGAGAAATCATGAGTGCACAATAAATGCCTCATGTGGAAATGCCTTATGTGGAGGCTCGTGGAAAGAAACAAAGTCTCTCTCTTCCTTCCTTTGGAAGATGTGCATAGAAGTGGTGGTATTACATTGTATGGAGTAGTTCCTGGTTACTGCTTTCTGGAAGTTTATCATGGCACTACTTCTTAAAGGAAGGCTAATAAAAGGACTTGTGTGTATGGATGTTCCTTGCATGGTAGTGGTCAAAGGCTTTATTTCCAATACAGGGACACCAACCCTGACACCCAATTCTACATTTTCCAGTGATAAAAAGGGCCAAGTTATACGAGCAACCTGTAAGTTGCCTTCTATGGTCAAGATGAAATGTTTGTGGTGGCTCAAGCTTACCAAGCTCCCACAAGCCGATTACCTCCTTTTGCAGAAATTCCATGCCAAATTCTGATCTGAAATAAGGGGGGATGATTTTGTTCCTCATCCTCATTAGACACTTCTTCCCATCCTCGAGTTCCTGCCTAAAAGGTTTTTAAATGGGGGGGGGGGGGAGAAAAACCCATAACATTTCAATTATTTCGCATTATTTTCGAATAATTTGTCCAGGAATAAAATCCAGGCTTAGTCATGCTTAAACTAGACCCACTGAAATCAAAGGGAGTTGTGTTATTCAAGACTTACTTGTCCCACTGATTGTATTAGGATTACTCTTAGTATGACTAAGTCTTGGTCCATTCCAGTAAGTGCAAATAGTCAGACTTAAAATGTTTAAAAGTGAAAAATTGGGCAACGGCCTCTCTTCCTGATCCTATATATGGGTATCATTAGTATTTTCTCAACTTTACCAATATGATTAAGGAGAAAAGAGAACTGGTATTGATGTAACTGATGGGCTTCAATTGAGTAAGACCTTTGTATGGCCTTGTGAATGCATGTGTGACTTTTGCCTTCCATTTTGAATACCAGCTATCTTTCACCATATTGGAAGTTGCTTCTGCCTAGGGATGTACGAAAGTTCCGCCACAGATCTCGGGGAGGCCAAATGCCAGCGCATTCGGCCCCCCGAAATCGGTGGTGGAATGGCCCTCCGCCCCCCCCCCCCCGGGACAGGACCTACTTTAGGCAGATCTTCCTGGCGGCGGCGGCTCCGGCAGCGGCTCTGGCGGCGGCCGGTCTTTCGACCGGCTGCCGCCGCTGCCATTTCCAGGTAAAAAACAAAACAAAAAAACGTCATAGGCTACGTAAAGATTTACGTAGCCTATCACGGCTAGATTTAATTAAAAAACACCGTGATAGGCTACGTAAACGTTTACGTAGGCTATCACGGCTGATTAAAAAAACAACAACGCGCGTACGCAAATGGCGGCGCCCATGGGCACTGCCATTTCCATTCCTTATTTTGGCATGTCTTAGTCTACGTAAACATTTACGTAGACTAAGACGGCGAAAATAAGGGGAATGCAAACAGCGTACACGCTACGCTATTTGCGTTCCCCTTATTTTCGCCATCTTAGTCTACATAAATGTTTACGTAGACTAAGACGTGCCAAAATAAGGAACGCAAATGGCGGCGCCCATGGGCACTGCCATTTGTGTACGCGCGTTTTTGTTTTTTATAATCAGCCGTGATAGGCTACATAAACGTTTACGTAGCCTATCATGGCTGACTGCAGGGACGCAAACAGCGATGGCTACGGCCGCCGCCATTTGCGTCCCTGCTAGCCAGCAACCAGATGTCCGGCTGCTGGCGGAGCCGGCCAGTGGCTCCGCAGAATCCCTGCGGAGCGGAGCCGGCCGGCCAGGATTCTGGGGGGGAGGAATGGAGCACCTCCCCCCCCCAGCCAGGATTCCGCGGGGAGGGACGGAACGCCTCCCCCCCAGCATCAGCATAATCCGCGGAAAGGTAAGTACCTTTCGTACATCCCTACTTCTGCCACTCTGGAAGTAAGATGCTGCTAAAAGAAGCTGGTATGAAAGAACATGAGGAAAGCCCACAACTAACCCTCCTGTGCCTTTCTCTGAATCAAGGCACTAGAAATCCCATAATGTACTATTTTTCACTCATTCTACTATTTTTCTTATGCCAGGCGAACCTCACTAGGGAGCTCATTCCACAGCCGGGGTGCCACAGCAGAAAAGGCCCTTTTCTGCTGTGGAAGAAAGGAAGTGAGGTAGCCACCCACCTCACTTCCTTTGGCAGGGGCTCATGGAGAAGAGCCTCTGAAGATGATCTTAAAGTCCAGGCAGGCACATATGGGAGGAGGCGATCCTTCAGGTAACCTGGCCCCAAGCTGTTAAGGGCTTTGAATGTTAATATCAGCACTTTGAATCGGGCCCGGAAATGGACTGGCAGCCAGTGCAACTGGAAAAGTACTGGCGTAATATGAGGTCATTGGCCAGTCCCTGTTAACAATCTTGCTGCCCTATTTTGGGCCAACTGAAGTTTCCAGACTGTTTTCAAAGGCAGCCCCATGTACAACACATTGCAGTAATCCAGACGAGAAGTTATCAGAGCATGGATAACTGTAGCTAGGCTATCTCTGTCCAGATGAGGGTGTAGTTGGTATACCAGCCTAAGCTGATAAAAAGTACTCCATGCCACTGAGTTCACCTGTGCCGCAAGTGACAGTTCTAGGTCCAAGAGCACCCCCAAAATATGAACCTGATCCTTCAGGGGGAGTGCAACCCCTCCAGAACAGGTTGAATATCACCTAGCCGGGCAGATGAACCACCCACTAAGAGTACCTCTGTCTTGTCTGGATTGAGTTTGTTTATTGGCCCTCATCTAGTCCATTACCGTGCCCAGGCACTGATTCAGAACAGCCACTGCCTCACCTGGGTTTGATGAAAGAGAGGTAGAGCTTGGTGTCATCTGCATATTGATGGCACCTCAGCCCACACCTCCAGATAACCCCAGAGGTTTCATGTAGATGTTAAACAGCATGGGAGATAAAACAGAGCTGTAGCTGTAATGTGTGTGCATAGATCACACCACTACAACACATCTGTGCACTTTCCTTGTGTGTGCTCATTGTTGCCGTGTATCACATTCTATGACAATTAGCAGCCCACACACAGTAGTAGAAGGTTCTGGGAAATGAACAGCATTAATGCAGAAGAGTGTTATATTCAAGAAGCATCATAAACTCCAACAAAACTTTATTTGGAATGAGGGATAAAAGAAAACATCTAGGAACAAGAGAAAAAAACTGCAAATGCACAAACACAGTACAGCTGTCTTAAGAATATCATATTGTATATTTTATGGCATCACTGCCTTTATCATCATATTGACAATTTCCCATGACTCGTCCTAGAATGATTTCCTTCATCTTGGAAACATTGGTGCACATTTTCTAGAGCAGCCTTCCCCAAACTAGTACCCTCCAGATGTTTTGGACTGCAACCTCAGCATTCCAGATGATTGGCCATGCTGACCGGGGATGACTGAGTTGAAGTCCCAAACATCTGAAGGGCACAGGCTGGGGAAGGCAGCTCTAGAGAGTAACAGTGGAGTCTGTGGGCAGTGTCTTTAGCAGTGGAAGGAGAAATGGGTATGCCTGATCAGGTTTTAGGGCTCTAGAGGAGCCTGGACTACCCATTTTACTTTTCACGTTGTTATCAGCCAGTTTTTACATCAGCTAACAGTACAACTTTTGGATGGCTTGAATTTTGAACTACAGCAATGTTCTTCTGGAACTGCATATTTTCCTTGAACTGTACATTTTGTGTATGGTTGCACATTTTAAAACAGCCTTGATAGCATCATGGAACAGGTCTACCATTTCTGGTAAATCTGGCGACTCAGCAGAGATAAGGCCTGGGCACCAGACCTACCAAGACAGGTTGACCTGGCCTCTGAGAAATTTCTATGCCACATTTATCTCTCTTTGTTTCTCACTGGATAGATCTGGTGTCCGAACAATGTCTTTTCACTCACAGCTGAAACCCTCAATTCTTTCCATGACTCCCTTTACACCTGTAATGATCCTTTGGGCCAAAGGCCATTACAGGGTTGAAAGGCATGGTGAATGGGGGGAGGGGTTGACCTGCTCAGCTTGCAGCCTCTACAGGAAAAACAGAATAGAGTTAGGTACCTTCTCAAGACATTTCGTTATTGCTACAGTACATGCGAAAACACTGTGGAGCTGCCTGGCACATTGTCTCAGTTCCAAGGCCAACACTAAGATAGGGATGGGGAGAGGTTCTACTTGGGCTAAAGAGCAAGAGCTAAAAATGGCAGGTTCTCTTGAAGCAATGTATCACAACAACCCATTGTAACCCTTAATAAATTGCACTGCTGCTACAATCAATTATACAGCCCCATCTGCATTTCCCTGAAACACAAACAACACTCCAACATGGTGGTCGGAGTCTACTACTGCCCACTCCATCAAGGAGAAGACGAGGATGAAGCTTTTAAAAAGCAAATAGCCAATGTTTTAAGGAAGCATGATGGAGTAGTAATGGGAGACTTCAATTTCCCCGATACTTGTTGGGAGACAAATTCTGCAAAACATGGCCCCTCCAGGAAATTCCTGACTTGTGTGGCGGATAACTTCCTCCTACAGAAAGTAGAGGAAGAACTAGAGGACTGGCTATCCTTGACTTGATCCTAACCAACAGAGATGACTTAGTGGGGAAAGTAGTAGTTATGGGAACTCTGGAGGAAAGCGACCATGTTATACTTGAGTTCATGGTTCTAAAGGAAGCAAAAGCCGAGTGTAGCCAAACCCGTACCCTGGATTTTAGGAAAGCTGATTTTAATAAACTCAGAACAATGATCAGTAAGATCCCATGGCAAGCGACTAACGAGAAAAAGAGTCCAAGATGGGTGGGCATTTTTTAAAAAGGAAATTCTCAAGGCACAATTACAAAGAATTCCAACAAGAAAAAAAAGGTGGAAGACAACAGAAGAAGCCAATGTGGCTTCACAAAAAGCTTAGAGATGACCTGAAAACCAAAACGGACACATATAGGAAGTGGAAGGAAGGCAAAGCAACAAAGGAAGAGTACAGGGGGGTGGCACAGAATTGCAGGGATGGCGTCAGGAAGGCTAAAGCTGAGAAAGAGCTGAGGTTAGTGAGGGATGCTAAAAGCCACAAAAAAGCTTTCTTCAGCTAATTTCTTCCTACTTTGACTCAGTCTTCTCCCGAAAGAGGGTCTATGAGCCCCCTGGCAAAGGCGAAGTACAGGCTGAAGGAGTAGGATTGCAGCTTGAGATCGACAGGCATATGGTCAAGGAACACCTAATGACTTTGAATGAGTTCAAATCTTCAGGGCCAGATGAACTGCATCCTCGAGTAATCAAGGAACTGGCAGAAGAACTCTCAGAGCCACTGTCTATTATCTTTGAGAAATCATGGAGGACAGGTGAAGTGCCAGATGACTGGAGGAGGGCTAATGTTGTCCCTATCTTCAAAAAGGGTAAAAAGGAGGACCCTGGGAACTACAGACCAGTCAGTCTGACATCAGTCCTTGGGAAAATTCTGGAGCAGATGATAAAGCAATCCATCTGGAAGCACCTTGAAAACAATGCAGTGATTACTCGAAGCCAACATGGATTTGTCAAGAACAAATCCTGCCAGACGAATCTGATCTCATTCTTTGATCAAGTAACCTCCCTTGTGGACTGTGGGAATGCTGTGGACATAATATACCTCGACTTCAGCAAAGCTTTCGACAAAGTGCCCCACGAAATCCTGATGAGCAAACTAGCTAAAAGTGGGCTAGATGAAACAACTCTCTGATGGATCCACAGTTGGCTTCAGAATTGGACTCAAAGAGTGCTTCTCAATGGGATCTTCTCAAACTGGGGAGAGGTAATGAGCGGGGTACCGCAGGGCTCAGTCCTGGGCCCAGTGCTCTTCACCATTTTTATTAATGACTTGGAGGAGGAGGTACAGGGAATGCTGATCAAATTTGCAGATGACACAAAATTGGGCGGGATAGCTAATACTTTGGAAGACAGAAACAAAATTCAAAGTGATCTTGATAGACTGGAGTGCTGGGCTGAAAATAACAGAATGAAATTTAATAGAGATAAATGCCAAGTTCTGCACCTAGGAAAAAGAAACCAAATGCACAGTTACAAGATGGGGGATATGTGGCTCAACAATAATACAAGCGAGAAGGATCTTGGAATTGTTGTCGATCACAAGCTGAATATGAGCCAACAATGTGATGTGGCTGCAAAAAAGGCAAATGCTCTTTTGGGCTGCATTAACAGAAGTATAGATTCCAAATCACATGAAGTACTAGTTCCCGTCTACTCAGCACTGGTTAGGCCTCATCTGGAATACTGTGTCGAGTTCTGGGCATCGCACTTTAAGAAGGATGCAGACAAACTGGAGAGGGTTCAGAGGAGGGCAACAAAGATTATCAAGGGACTGGAAACAAAGCCCTAAGAAGAGAGACTGAAAGAACTGGGCATGTTTAGCCTTGAGAAGAGAAGACTGAGGGGAGATACGATAGCGCTCTTCAAGTACTTGAAAGGTTGTCCCAGAGAGGAAGGCCAGGATCTCTTCTCGATCATCGCAGAATGCAGGACACGGAATAATGGGCTCAAGTTACAGGAAGCCAGATTCCGGCTGAACATCAGGAAAAACCTCCTGACTGTTAGAGCAATACGACAATGGAACCAATTACCTAGGGAGGTGGGGGGGTCTCCCACATTGGAGGCATTCAAGATGAGGCTGGACAGCCATCTGTCAGGGATGCTCTGACTTGGATTCCTGCATTGAGCAGGGGGTTGGAGCTCGATGGCCTTATAGGCCCGTTCCAACCCTACTATTCTGATTCTATGGACTACACTGAAGAGTTGTCATACACTACTCTAACTCACACACCCTCTGCAAAATAAGAATAACGACACTGAGCTACTTTGCAGGACTTCTGTAACTCACACTTTCTCAGCCACAGCCCTGCCTCCTGCAGTATGGGTATAATAATGATGAACTTTATCTGCACACATTGTCAAGGTAATTTTTTAAATGTTTATAAACTCAGAAAAAAATATTAACAAGAAGCTGAGTTAGAAAGACCTTTTGTTTTTAGGTAGATACACTACTACCTAAACCAAACCCAGCTACAGGATTTCTAAATTGCTTTTTTTATGAGGCTGCAATTACTTCCTAACAGGGAAGAGCCCAAAAGGTCTTAACACACCCAGAAGCATTAACACACCCAGATAGCAAGGGAAGTTAGCCATTTCTGTGACTTCATTCATTGGATAAAAACACTGAAAGGTGGGAGCCGGCTAGTTTCTCACAAAATGAATAGGCAGAATAATGGCTTCACATTTTGCCTCATATCTTGGGTTCTACAAGGACTAAAGACTTGCTTTTTAAAAAATAAAAGCTGGGAATCTGGAGACTATCGCTCTTCCCCAGGGGATCAATTGCCCCTTCCTGTGGATGTCCATGAGCATTAGTGAAATCTGGAATTGCTATCCTCATAATGTGATAGTTAGCCATCTCTCCCTTGCCTTTATGTTCTCTTTCAGCACTTTTGCAGCCTTCATAGGTGAAACCATAGGGTTTCAAGGTGCTTTCACATACCCACACAAACAGCCCAATCCTATGCATGATTGGAGGTGGGTGGGTAACAGCCAGTGTACGTAAGGACTGCATCTTCCTTTGTGATTCTGAGACTGGAAAGGATGGTTCATTCAAGCAACTCCCCCACATGCTTCCCAGATGGGGGACATTCCTATGTTCTCTCCCCAACCTTGCCTCACTTGTGGGCTGGAAAACAACTCATTGGTTCACTTTAAATTAAAATTAACTCAGCCGGGGCCCATGCCAGGTGGAACAGGATAGGAAGTCAGTGATTTCCAGTCATAATCAGCAAGGGATGCTTTCTGAGGCCAGCGCTCCCGCAGGCTACCAATCCGAAGGCCTAACAGGCTGTGGTGCTGCCTGGCTGGGCCTGCCAGAAAGCCGGCCTCACTGCCCCTTCCAAGTCCACATTCTACCATTTGCATTGCAGCAACTGAGCTCACTCCACCCCCATCCCAGGTTTAATTTACTGCCCTGACCTGGCTGGAGCGCATTTGCCGGTGTTGCAGGGAATTGGAGTAGAGATAGATGGGGCAGGTGTGCGCAGTATGAAGTTTCTGCTCTCAGAATAGAGCTAGTTTGGTGTGGAGGAGCCTGGTCATGCAGTTGCCTGCTACTACCTCTTTGCCTTACAAGGACGCGCTCCCGCCGCACCGGTTAAACTCAAGGGCATCCCCCACTCCCATGTTTACTCTGCTGACCTCCTGTCCTGAGCCTTGCCTGTATGGCTGGAAACCGAAAGTAGAGATAGATGGGGCAAGCACAGCACAAGCAGCCACTGTTGCTGCTGTCAGAATGATGTCATCACTGGAATCCGTGGGGGGGGGCCGGTTGCACCCCTTTGCCCCTATGAGTGGATACCCATGCATAGATGCCATGTGTCATGCACAGACACACATGCACGTGCACACACACACACAGTGATGTCAAAAACAGTGGCCTGTTGAAGACACTTGAGTACAATAATTGAGAACTGAAACATTTCCTATATATTTTTATTAACCTTTAACGCCCCAAAGCCATCCAGAACAGAACAGAACAGAACAGAATGGCCCAGAATGCTAACTTTTAAGTTAGCCAAACCAAGTAAATTCACCAGTTACACATGACTAGAAAGGATGGATACAATAAACCACAGAATTTCCACCGCAGCCATGTTCCGGTACCCATTCAGTACAATAAGCTGTATCTTGGAAAATAAGCTGTACATAGGCAAGTCCTTTCTGTCAGGCAGTATATCTATGTACACTAATTGCTGGTGAAGCTGAAGCTGACTCCCCAAAAGACAGAGGCACTATTTCTTTATTTCATTTCTATACCACCCAATAGCCAAAGCTCTCTGGGCGGTTCACAAAAACCGCTCTCTGAGTGGCCCATGCACTGTGGGTGAGTGGTTTCCAGGTCCAGGAAATAGGAGAATGACCAGCTCTGGATGGGGTTGTACTCTCCATAGAGGAACCAGTTCACAGTTTGGGGGTGTTTCTGGATCCATCTTTGTAATCGGAGGCCCAAGTGACTTCTGTGGCTAAGAACGCCTACGACAAGCTTAGGCTGGTACACCACCTGCACCCGTTCCTGGACAGGGATAGCCTTGCCACTGTGATCTATGCATTGGTAAGCTCGAGTTTGGATTACTGCAATGCACACTATGTGGGGCTGCTCTAAGAACATTAAGAAGAGCCATGCTGGATCAGACCAAAGGTCCATCTAGTCCAGCATTCTGTTCACACAGTGGCCAACCAGCTGATGACCAGGAACCCACAAACAGGGCATGAACGCAACAGCACCCCCTCAACCATGTTCCCCAGCAACTGGTGTACATAGGCTCACTGCCTCTGGTACTGGAGGTAGCACATAGCCACCAAGACTAGAAGCCATTGATAGCCTTTTCCTCCAGGAATTTGTCTAAGCACCTATAAAGCCATCCAAACCGGTGGCCATCACTACTTCCTCTGGTAGCGAATTCCATAGTTTAACTATATGCTGTGTGAAGAAGTACTTCCTTTTATCTGTCCCAACCAATCAGCTTCATAGGATGACCCCGGGTTCTAGTGTTTTGAGAGAGGGAGAAAAATGTTTCCCTATCCACATTCTCCACACTATGCATAATTGTGTAGACCTCTATCATGTCTCCCCTTACCCTCCTTTTTTCCAAGCTAAATAATCCCAGCCGTTGTAACCTTCTCTCATGGGGGAGATGATCCGGCCCCTTGATCATTTTAGTTATCTTTTCTGCACCTTTTCTAGCTCTACAATATCTTTTTTTAGGTGTAGTGACCAGAACTGTACACAGTATCCCAAGTGTGGTTGCACCATAGATTTGTATGATGTTGGTAGTTTTATTCTCAATCCCTTTTCTAATTATGCCTAACATGGAGTTTGCCTTTTTTTACAGCGGCTGCACACTGGGTTGACAACTTCACTGAGCTCCCTCCCACAACCCCAAGATCTCTTTCCTGGTCAGTCACTGCTAGCTCAAATCCCATACTTGAAGTTGGGATTTTCTGCCCCAACGTGCATCACTTTACATTTGCTTACACTGAACTGCATTTACCATTTAGATGCCCATTTTCCCAGTTTGGAGAGATCCTTTTGGAGCTCTTCGCTATCCCTTTCTGTTTTAACCACCCTATATAATTTGGTGTGATCCACAAACTTGGTCACTTCACTGCTCACTCCGAATTCCAGATCATTTATGAACAGGTTGACTGCTAAACTTGCTCAGGAGTCACTGGTGAGGGACTTTGTCAAAAGCCTTCTGGAAGTCCAAGTAAACAATGTCTACCAGATCACCCCTGTCTACATGTTTATTGACAATCTCAAAGAACTCTAAAAGGTTAGTGAGACAGGACTTACCTTTACAAGAGCCATGTTGATTCTTTTTCAGCAGGGCTTGTCTATATGCTGACTAATTTTATCTTTAATAATGCCTTCAACCAATTTACCTGGAACAGACGTTAAGCTAACCAGCCTGTAATTTCCTGGATCCCGCTGGATCCCTTTTTGAAAATTGGTGTTACATTGGCCATTTTACAGTCATCTGGTATAGAGGCTGATCTTAGAGACATGTTGCATATTTTGGTTAGAAGATCAGCAATTTCATATTTAAGTTCTTTGAGAACTCCAGGATGGATACCATCAGGGCCCGGTGATTTATTTGCTTTCAATTTATCAATAAGGTTGAGAACTTCATCTTTTGTCAGTCACCACTCTTTGCCTCAGTTCCTCAGTGTCCCTTCCTGAAAACATCAGTTCAGGCACAGGTATCTGTCCTATATCTTCTGCACTGAAGACGGATGAAAAGAATTCATTCAGCTTCTCCGCGATCTCCTTGTCCTCCTTCAGTACTCCTTTAACTCCATTGTCATCCAATGGTCCAACTGCATCCCTAGCTGGTTTTCTGTTTCTGATATATTTAAAGGATTCTTTATTGTTGGCATTGATGTCGGTAGCGATATGCTCTTCAAAATGCTTTTTGGCATCTCCTATTGCCTGCTTGCATCGTCTCTGTGCAAGCTTGTGCTTCCTTTTGTTTTGCTCACTTGGGCAAGATTTCCATTTTCTGAAATAAGCTCTATTTTCTCTATTAGCTCCCTTAACACTGCTCGTTAACCATGCTGGTGACCTCTTGAACTTGGTGTTACCTTTCCTAACCTGTGTGGTATACATTTTAGCTGGGCTTCTATTCTTGTGGTTTTGAGTAATCTCCAAGCATTTTGAAGGGATTTGATCCTCTTGACTCCCCCTTTTAGCTTCCGTTTCATCAGTTCCCTTATTTTAGAGAAGTTTCCTCTTTTAAAGTCAAATGTGCCTATGTTGGACTTCCTGGGCAATTTTCCACTTAAATATATATTAAATCTGATAGCACTGCGATCACTTTTTCCAATTGGTTCGACAACATTTACATGTCATACTAGGTCCTGGGCGACACCATTTAGGATTAAATCCAAGGTCGCCTTCCCTCTGGTTGGTTCCATGACCAACTATTCTAGGGCATAATCATTTAGGGCATCTAGAAATTTAACCTCTTTCTTGTGGCTGGAATATACATTTATCCAGTCAATGAGGGGGTAATTGAAGTCGCCCATTATTACAACCCATCCTTGTTTGGAGGCATCCCTGATTTCGTTTTCCATCTCAAAGTCATTCTGAGCATTCTGGTCTGGGGGGACAACAGCATGTTCCTAGCGCTAAATTAGTTTTGGAGCCTGGTATTGTCACCCACAAAGCTTCTGTGGAAGAGCCTAGTCCTTTTAGGCGTTCTAGTCCGCTCGACACTATGCCCTCTTTGATGTACAGGGCAACACCTCCCCCAGTACACCCTTCCCTGTCCTTCCTATAGTTTATATCCAGAGATGACCGTATCCCGATGGTTCTCTCTGCTCCACCAGGTTTCTGAAATGCTGACTATATCCAGATTCTCCTTTAAAACCAAGCACTCCAACTCTCCCATTTTGGCACAGAGGCTTCTAGCATTTGCATAGAAACACTTCTACACGGTGTCCCTCCCCAGATGCCTCTGGTGTGTGCATCTTTTGCTATGGGACTTTGACCCCTTTGATTCGCTATTATGTTCTACCATGTAGTCCTGGCCTATTTAGGGATGTCAGAGAATTCCGCAACGGATCTCGGTGAGGCCGAATGCCAGTGCATTTGGCCCCCCAAAATCGATCGCGGAACGGCCTGCCACCCCCCCGCGGATCACCCCCGGGACGAGACTTATCTGGGGCGGATGTTTCGGATGGCGGCAGCTCCAGCAGCAGCTTCGGTGGTGGCGGCTGGTCTTCCAACCAGCTGCCACCACTGCCATTTGCAGTCTGTGTTTTTTTTCTTCCCCCCCCCCCCCCCCATAGACATGATAGGCTACGTAAAGACTTACATAGTCTATCACGTCTGGGTAAAAAAAAAAAAAAGCATACGCAAATGGCGGCGCCTACAGCCACCGCCATTTGCGTTCCTTATTTTTCACGGTCTTAGTCTACGTAAATATTTACGTAGACTAAGACGAAGACAAGAAAGGGGAACGCAAATAGCGCCCAGTACGCTATTTGCGTTCCCCTTTCTTTTCTTCATCTTAGTCTACGTAAATATTTACATAGACTAAGATGGAGAAAAATAAGGAACGCAAATGGCGGCGGCCATAGCCACCGCCATTTGTGTACGCGTTTGTGTTTTTTTTACCCAGAGCCCTCCATGGCCGGAAATCCGGCTGCGGACAGCCCTGGCCTGGGCCTGGCCAGATGCTCCGCAGAGCCTCCGCAGAGCACAGCCGGCCATCGAGGATTCTGGGGGGGAGGACCGGATCGCCTCCTCCCCGTCGAGGATTCCAGGGGGAGGGACGGCACACCTCCCCACCACCATGAACAGAATCCGCAAAAAGGTAAGTGACTTTCGTACATCCCTAGGCCTATTTCCTCCCCTTCTGCATTTGGGCAATCAAAAACATTTTCATCTTCATCCCCTTGGGATGATTTAACCCAAACCACGTGCTTCCCAGCTCCTTTCGGCTTTCCCCCAGGCTTTAGTTTAAAAGCTGCTCTGCCACCCTTGTTATGTTTAGTGCCAGCAGTCTGGTTCCATTTTGTTTCAAGTGGAGTCCATTCCTCTTGTACAGGCCAGCTTGTCCCAGAATGTTCCCCCAGAGCCTAACAAATCTGAACCCCTCCTCCCGGCACCACCGTCTCATCCACGCATTGAGACTCCTCAGCTTCACCTGTCTAGCTGGCCCTGTGTGTGGAGCAGATAACATTTCCAAGAAAGCCACCTCAGTGGTCCTGAATTTCAACCTCCTACCTAGCAACTTAAATTTCGCTTTAGGATCTCACGACTACATTTTCCCACATTGATGGTATCAACATGGACCATGACCTCTGACTCCACCCCAGCACTATCTACTAGGCTATCTAGACAGCGCGTGGTATCTGCAACCTTCGCACCAGGCAGGCAATTCACCATGCGGTCTACATGCCCATCACAAACTCAGCTGTCTATGTATCTAATAATCGAATCTCCCGCTACCACAAGCCCTCCTCCCCCTGGAAGCATATCCTCGGTGCGAGAGGATATTTGCTTGTCTTCTGAGGAATGGGTCCCTTTGGATCATTTCCCTCTTCCTCAAATGATGCCCTCCTTCCCTGAGACCTGCATTCTCCATGACAGCAGAGGAGCTGTCACCCTGGGAGTGGGACACAGCTAATCGGTCCCTGAAGGTCTCATCCACCAACCTCTCTTAGGTTCTCCAGGTCAGCAACCTTGGCCTCAAGGGAACACACTTGTTCCCTTAGAGCCAGGAGCTCATTACACTGAGCACAAACCCACGACTTCTGTCCAACAGGCAGACAGTCGTACGCGTGGCACTCAGTGCAATACACTGGATAGCCCCCTCCCCATGGCTACCTTTCTACCTTTCTAACTGTTTTTTTTGGGGGGGGGGGTCTTCCCTGGAAAACTTAGTATTTTAGTACAAGAAGTTGGGGAAATTATTTATAGTTATTTGTGTACAGTTACTTACTGTGAGTATGGAGTAAGGAGGGGGGAGTTCACCACCCTGGCTTCCTCTCCCTGTTGCTAAATTCACACAGTTGCTTAACTTGCTTGTTTGCTGACACTTTGTCACTGGGGCTGGGACATTTCGTCACTGGGGCTCCTTATGCTCGAACAGCTGGCTCCCTCGCAAGCGTGCCTCCTGATATAGATAGACCCAACTGCTGCTGCAGTGAATCTGATTGGAGGGCCTCGTTTGAAAAGCAAGGGAGGCTGTGTGTGAACTCCTGATCAGCACTGGCTTTCAGTGGCTGGGAATGTAGGTCAGATGGCTCCACACTGATTCCTATTCAGGAAGGAGGACTCTTAACAATAGTCAACGAGAGACCTATTGAGGGGCGATCCTCTATTCAACAAGTCATTGGAGGGGACAGCAAACAAAGGGTAGGTGATTTGGGAAGGCTGTAGCTTGCAAGGTCTGGATCCTTTTCCTGTGTGTTTTTTAAAACTTAAATGATATGCTGAACCCTTAAACTTGCTATATTTTGTGAACTGCTCTTTAAGGCCTAAAGCCTGAGCCTAATCTGAAGCTAGCCTGCCCTTTTTTCCCCGCTTTAAGCAGATTCTTATTACCCTTTCTAAGCTTGGGGTTACTTTAAAATATGCAGCTAAGGTTCTTTTCAACCACTCAGTGGTCTTTGTTAATGCAAGGCTGCAAGGCCTATAAATTCAAGCCAGATTCCTCCCTGATATTAAGCTCTCTCTCTAAGGGGTTAACCCTCTGGGATTTAGCTGTGCCCTTGTTTTGGCTTCAGCTGCTATTTACCAATTTTAAATTGTTACCTGAGTAATTTAGTAGATAATTAAGTAATTTCACTTACCTTTCCCTCACACAGTTGCTTAACTCGCTTGTTTGCTTACACTTTGTCAATGGGGCTGAGACGCTTTGTCACTGGGGCTCCTCACACTCGGACAGCTGGCTCCCTCACAAGCGTGCCTCCTTATATAGGAGGTTGGTTCAGAACCAAGGTTGGCTCAGAAACTGCAGCTAGTGCAGAATGGTCTAGCCTTAAAGCAGACTGGGGTGCTTTATCGCACACATACTATGACTATGCTGCCAGTCTGCTACCAAGCTAGGTTTAAGGTGTTGGTATTAGTATACAATTGTATACAATTAGTGTACAAGCTCTATACAACTAAGGACTATCTCAAGGAACGCCTCCCCCTATGCTAACCTCCCAGGTCACTATGACCTTCAGCCTACAGATTGAAATGAAACTTAACTGGGGTGATGAAAATGAAAATAGCGCTCTCAGATATCCCCTCCCAACAAAAAACTCCAGGCCTCTGAGCCTGACCTTTTCCCCCTTTGTCTCTGTAGGCCTCAAACTTCCACTGAAGGAAAGAAAGTCTGCTTTTTTCCTTCACAGAGGACAAGGAAGAAAGAAGAGGTGGTTTCACTCCCCTCCCATTGTTCATGTTGCAGCAAGATACTGCTAGAGCTTTCTGCAAAAGCCCAACTTGCAGGTAAAACCCCCACCTCTCTCTTTCTTCTCTGTGGTTTTTCTCTTGCAAACTGGGTGAGGCCAACCGGGCAAGGTACCTTGCAAGGCCTCCTTTGCCAGGATGCTGGAGAAGTTGAGCTGGAGGAGTCAGTGGCTCACTGTGAATAATTTGCTTCATTCTTTGTTGATAAAGTTGCTTGGATTTCCCTTGACTTGGACTCTAATATTGGGGCTGGTCAAAGTGATGAAGCTTCAGCTACCCCTTGGCCAGTTGTTTTGGATTCTTTTCAGCTTGTGGATCTTGGGAATGAGGACAAGGTATCTGGAGCAATGGGGGCCACCACTTGTATAGTGAACCCTTGCCCTTCTTGGCTGATTGAATCAGCCAAGGTGGGACAGATGCCACAGCTAAGGGAAGTGATTAATGCCTGTTTGCGGGAGGAGGATGTTCCCTCTTGCTTAAAGAAGCAGTAATAGGGTTATTAATTCTTTATTAAAGGAACACAGAAGATCTGTCCCATTGTTTTTGACATCAGTTTTATTTGAAAAGGGTGTTTCATTCTGGCTTTTACACTGTCTCAGATTTTTCAGATGGAAAAACGATAGGCTAGTCACAAATTTACTATTCTTGGCTAAGGTGATGAAGAAAATGCAACTCCAGATGCATCTGGCTGAAACTGTTTATCTGGACCCATTTCAATTGAGCTTTCAGCTGGGATATGAGACTGAGTCTTTGCTTGCCTTAGTGGATGACCTATGCCGGGAGCTGGATGGGGGAAGTGTGACCCTATTAGTTCTCTTGGACCTCTCAGCAGCTTTTGATACCATCAATCATACTATCCTTCTGGCCTGCCTGATGGGTCTGGGCCTTGGGGGTGCTGTTTTTCAGTAGTTCAAGTCCTTTCTGTCAGGCCATGTCCAGAAGGTGGTGCAGGGAGATTAATGTTTGACTCCATGGCCAGTGGCCTGTGGTGTCTCACAAGGTTCTATCTTGTTCCCCATACTGTTTAATATTTACATGAAACTGCTGGGAGAGGTCATTTGGAGCTTTGGAGTAAGGTGCCACCAATATGCTGATAACACCCAGCTCTGTTGCTCTTTGTCACCAAGCACCGAGGAAGCAGTTCAAACTACTGAACATTGCTTGGGTTCAATAATGGCCTGGATGAGGGTGAACAAGCTGAGGCAAAACCCAGACAAGACAGAGGTGTTGTTGGTCAATATAAACTCTGACTCGGGGACTGGGATTCAACCTGTTCTGGAAGGGGTTGTGCCCCCACTGAAGGATCTGGTCTGTAGCTTGGGAGTGCTCCTTGATCCTACACTGTCCCTGAACCTTCAGGTGGCAGTGGTGGCAAGGAGTGTGTTTGCATAATTCCTGGTGCGCCAGCTGTGACCCTTTCTGAGTGAGTCTGACTTGGCAACAATTATCCATGCCTTGGTTACATCACGTTTAGATTATTGCAATGCACTCTACATGGGGCTACCCCTGAAGAGGGTCTGGAAGCTTGGTGCTAAATGTAGCAGCTAGGCTGCTAACTGGTATGCAGTATTGAGATTATATTATATCTGTACTCAAAGACCTGCACTACTTGCCAATTGCTTCTGGGAGCAATTCAAGGAATTCGTTTTACCCTTTAAAGCCTTAAAATGGCTTAGGGCCTGGCTATCTAAGAGACCACCTGTCTTGCTATGAACCTGTCCAAGTACTAAGATCTGCAGGACAGGCCCTTCAGAGGCCCATCTGCTCGATACGCATGAAAGGTCTTTCTCCTGTGTTGCCCCCAAACTATGGAATTGCTTCCTCAAGAACTACAATTGGCATCCACTCTTCTGGCCTTTAGAAAGCATGTAAAGACACATCTTTTCAGTTTGGCCTTCCAAAATGTGTTGTTTTAATGTTTCGGTGTCTTTACTGTTTTAATGCTCTGTTTTTATTGTTTTAAGGTTTAATTGTTTTAAATTGTTGTACACTGCCTTGATGGGTTTTAGCAGATAAGGTGTATAAATGTCAATAATAAACAAACAAACAAACAAACAAACAAACTGCCAGCAGTACTTTGCTGCTGCTTCCTGCAAAAATCCAACAGGAAGGGAGAAAAGCCACCCCTTCCTGCCTCCACCAAGCACACAATGGAAGAAAGAAGGGGTAGTCTGTCCTTTTCCCTTTTGGTTGTGTTTTCAGAAGGCAGCACCATGTCACTGCTGTTGCTTTTGCAAAAGTCCAACTCACAGGAGAAAAAACACACATTCCTTTCTTCTATGGAGAAGTGAGGAGAAATGAGAGGTAGGTTCTCTCCCACAAGTAGGGATGGGCCGATTCCCTACCTGCTGGTCGGGTGGGAATCCGCCCTTGGGGGAGGCGATCCATCCCTCCCCCCGGAATCCGTCTGGGCCGGCTCCGCTCCGTGGCAATCCTGCGGAGCCAGCCGCCAGATCCACATCACTGGCTAGACTATCGCATGAAAAAACAGGGATGCAAATGGCGTATTGGATGCCAGTTGCGGCCGTAAAGCTGTTAGATTAACCTAAATGCAGCCGTAAATGGCTGCGTTTAGGTTAACCTAACAGCTTTACGGCCACAAATGGCATAGTGGACGCCATTTGTGTCCGGAGTTAGCCCAGCGATACGGCCCAGCAATGGCGGCCAGTCATATTGCCTGTGATGCAGACCTGGCAGCCGGCTCCGCAGGACTGCTGCACGGAGGAGCTGGCCCGGATGGGTTCCTGAGGGAGACGGAGGTGAGCGCCTCATGCCACTGACTCATTGGGGTCCGTGGCAGAATTCTCCGCCATCCCTACCCACAAGCACCCACTACTGGTGAAATTATGGAACTCGTGTTAGTTTCTACTTTAGCATTTATATCACAGGAAAGGCTCCATAAACACAATACTAGAACTAAGAGCCTGATTTAAAACGTACAGACCTCAAAGGGATCCTTCACCCCACCACCACCCCCGACACATGCACACGCATATACACACACAACTTTCAATATACTGGCTTCTGAATAACACCGTAAAGCTAACAGTACTGTTACCTGGTCTGTGCTAACTTGACCTGCCAGACAGATACCTGCACTTCCCCTTCCTGGCTGCATGAAAAGAAATGAAAAAAGTTCATAAAATGTTATCATTTAGAAAGCATAGCATTATTTCTGAGATATGGCATGAAATAGTTTAAACAATGTTAATATTCCACTGTTAAAATTATGTATTACAAAGAAAAATAGTTATTAATATTAAAAATCAAATACCAAATAATACATGAAATATTTAACACTGTTACATTCATGTCTAATAATTTTTATAACAAGCAACTGGCAAAGAGAACACCCGTGAATAACATTCATTGGCCAGCGTACTCAACAATGCTTTTTAGTTTACTGGCACTTTTTACCTAAGCTTCTTATATGTTTTTCAAAAAAACATGTAATCAGAGCTTGTGGTTCTAGACAAGATGGTGGATCTCCAGTCGCTTTCCAGCCACAGAGGAAGTAGTGATCTGGATAGTGATCACAGCACTGGGAAGGGAAACTTAACCCTTTCACCCAGCATGGTTTCCTGATGAAAACTGCCCTCCCCACAGCCTCTATTAGCCCTGCCAGCAAAAACATATGGATACACAGGGCAATTTTGATCAGTCAAACAGTGCTGGAGTAAAGGGTTAAAATTCCCTCTCCAAGTGCCACAGTTCCGATCCAGCCGTTCCCTCAGCTGCTGTTTGCCAAAACAGAAAGAGATGGTAAAGCAAATCATGGATTTCCATCATTGTATCAAGTTTGGCTCTTAGACATAATTTTATAGATGAGGAAGTTGGCATACAAAAGAGGCAAATATCTTCTGTAATCTTACATTCAGAGCTGGTGGTACAAGGAAAGACAATGCTAAAATTTTCTTTTTCTGCTTATATCATAGACTCATGTCTATGGTCTTCATTGTCTTAGTTCTCTGCAACAGTATCTGACACTATCCACATTGAATTCAAGTTACTAAGCCTTATGTTTAAGGGATTAATTAAATACAAAAGCGGCACAGTTGATATTTTACAATATGCATTTTGCTGTATTGCTGTAAAGCTGGGGACAGATGTAAAGCAGCAGAGGAGTGGTGGGTAGGAAAGGAGTAACAAGTCTTTCCTCTGTCTTCTCTCCCCATAACATGTTTTTTCCTAGCTTGGCTTGGAGAGCAGCAGGGGGAAGAGCAGCTGGGAAATAGGGCATGGGGGGGAAGACAGCCTCTCTTCCACCGTCAAGCCTCTGATTTACATCACACCCTACACCTTTAGAGCTATATGGCAGACCTGCATTCTAAAACATGCCCAGTTAGCTCCTAAGGCTCTATACCTCTGAGTATATCAGAGCTCATCTCTTAACTCCCCATATTCCCCACCTAACCGATATCAGTTAATCTGCTTCTCCCTCCCGCCCACTCCCACCACTACTCCTATGTAACTCTCTGTCTTCTATCAAGCTGCTTGGTATGCCTGTGACAATCTCCCCCATCCCTCCTCTCCTCTCCTTGAGAATCCCTCCTCAAAACCCATATTTTCAGCTATCATTAAACACTCTTTACCAATTCTTGTCCTTTCCTTTTATGTTTCTCCTGTCTTCCTAATTGGATCCGTTTCTATGAATGCAATGAATGCAATGTGGTGACATGCATAGTGTGGAGAATGTGGATAGGAAGACATTTTTCTCTCTCAAAATAGTAGAACACGGGGCCATTCTATGAAGTTGATTGGTGGGAGATTCAGGACAGATAAAAGGAAGTACTTCTTCACACACTGCATAGTTAAACTATGGAATTTGCTACCACAGGATGTAGTGATGGACACCAATTTGGATGGCTTTAAAAGGGGGTTGCACAAATTCCTGGAGGAAAAGGCTATCAACGGCTTCTAGTCTTGATGGCTATGTGCTACCTCCAGTACCAGAGGCAGTGAGCCCATGTACACCAGTTGCTGGGGAGCATGGGTGGGAGGGTGCTGTTGCACTCATGCCCTGCTTGTGCATTCCTGGTCAGCTGGTTGGCCACTGTGTGAAAAGAGACCCTTGGTCTGATCCAGCATGACTCTTCTTATGTTCTTATGACTTCCATGTATGAAACCTCCATTACAGATCAAAGACTGCAAACAGAGGATTCATATTACCTGACATCATCTTAAATACTTTCAGTTGTAACTCATCAAATGCTGTGTCACTGAATGTTGTACATGCAAGTCTGAACATGCAAGCCTCCCTCTCTAATTCTGTACTCTGTATGGCATGCAGCACACTCTTAGTGGTAAGGGAATGTGGTGCCTGCCCATGTATAGTAACCAGAACAAAAATAATTGGGTTACGTTTTGTCTTCTTCAACTACATATCTTTTACACTGGTGAAATAATTTCTATGATTTATAACAGCATCTTAGCACACTAAACTCTCTTACCGGAACCTCTGCCAATATTCTTCCGTTTTCTTTGTGAGTGCCTCCCTTGATGGATTCTGTAATTGTGAAGCCACTGCTTGCTCATACTTTTCAACAATCTGAGCTGCAAAATCATGAGAAGTAATTCAAATTACTAACCTTAAATTCAAAAGAACAAAAATCAGCTGCTGCCAATTTTAATCTCATGTTTTAGGAAAGAACATTGGTATTTATTGTGAGCATTCATTCTCACTGGATGGTTTAATTCCTCCCATGCACTCCTAGAAACAAAGCACATGCAGATATTTTGATCCCTATGGTGTGGAGTCCCACCCAGTTTTGAGATATAGAGTGCTTCCAGACAAGTGTTTTTATTGTGGAATCACCCTGCCCCAAACATGTAACTTTATGGGGGAACCAGGTAATGTTGTGCCCATGTTTTCCCACCGCTTCATTCTTCTACCACAGAAAATCTGTTAAGGAGGGAAAGATGGAATAACTGCATGATGTCTTTTGACTGATACTGCTAGGAGCCCTCCGTCTGGAAGAACCAATTGTGCAGCTAAAAAAATATATAGTCCACCTAGCCAAAAATGTTTAAAATCTTTAACTTGAAAATCAATAGGAAAAGATATCATCATCATCATCATCCCAACCAACTGTCCTAAGAACAAGGGAATGGAGAATAAGGAAGAAAAAAATTGAAGATGAGTATAGGTTTGGCTGCAGGGCTGAAGTATTGTTAACTTCCTGCTCAATAAACCCTTTCCTACTACAAGACCTATAGCTTTGGAGGAGGTTCTGTTAAACGTTTGCATACTGAGTTGGCCAAAGCCTTCCCCAACCTGGTGACTTCCAGATGACCTGCTGGTTGGGAATGATGGGGGTTCTAGTCCAACACATCTGGAGGGCACTGGACTGCCTACTATTCTGTAGTCCTCACAATGAAATGCAAGGAAATACAAGCTGCATATTTTCTTCTATGACCACTCCCCAAGATTACCTCATCAAATGGTCAATAAAAAAGGGAACACCAACTACAAGCAATCCAGAAAGACTTCATCACCAATTTGATTTCAAGCCAGAGTTGATGCAAAAAGGAAAATATACACACTGCAAGTCATCCATTCAGTGTGTGCATGTGTGTGTATGTAACCAACACCATATTTATTTCAAGCCAGAAGGAAGAACAGCACATATGGAATTGCCCTGCTTTATTTCATAACAGCCCAAGCAATAATGAGCTGCTAAGAAGAAGAAGGGAAGAACCATTTACTCAGGCTGAAGCTGCTCAGGATCCTAGGTTTATATTAATAATAAAAATACTACTCTGAAACTGAAAAGTGTTCTAAAGTTAAACAAAGAGTGGATAAAAACAACAAAAGTTGCATGGAGTGATTTAGTATTTCACTCACTATCTGATCAAGTAACACAGTTATTGAAGCATCACAAGAATCCTATGAAATCCTATCCTTTGGGAAAGCATGCATCAGATTGGGCAGCAAATAAAGTGCATGACAGGAGAAAAAGCACTTGCTAAAATTCTCCCATTTTATGCAACTAATTGCCCTGAAGCAAGTCCCAGCAAAGACAGTAGGACTTACTTCTAAGTAAACAAGCATGGAATTAGGCTGAAAATCTTGTCACAGGGTAGTGAAATCAGTGGAGTGGAATGGGACAGCAATGTAATCCTACAGTCCTATGGTCACAAGTCACTAAGACTTACTTCTGAGAAAACATGCATAGGGGTCAGGCTGCATATATCCCACAAGAAACTAAGGGCTAGTTTATATAGCAGACTCAAGTGGCAAGTTTCCCCCCCAGAAGTACACTAATTAAATTCTTCCCCATCTAAAAACATCGTTGCACAAAGAAAGCTACCATGTCAAGGAGAAGATTTCAAGCCTAGCCTTCTGACTGACATACTGGTTTTCTGTGTGCAGAGATATTTGTTCACATGGAAGCATTCAAACGTGAGAGCCCTCATCTGCCATGTGAGAGTAAGTCTTTACACAATGCCTAATTAATTGATAGGATTTGCTGCCACTAGGTGTGGTGATGGCCACTAGCCTGAGACGGCTTTAAAAGGAGATTAGAGAAATTAATGGAGGAGGACAAGTCTTCAACAATTGTTAGTTGTGATAGCTAAATGGAACCTCTGAAAGGTAATCTGTCTCTGAATACCAGTTGCTTTGGGGCAAACAATCAGGGAAGAACCAAAAGTTTCCTATTAAGAGAAGTGAAGAACCAGACCATGTCCTGAAATCAACATGCTTTTACATCCATCCCAGTCCAGATACACCCATAATATCTATCTATCTATCTATCTATCTATCTATCTATCTATCTATCTAATTATAACTTGCCTTTCCACTGAAGAAATGGTGCTCAAGGTGGCTAACAATAATAGGAACCAAAATTTAAAATAAAATCTTAGTTATAGCAATCATAAAGCAAATACATTCAAAACAAAATTTAAAAAACACAACAATAAACGAAAAAAACAGCACCCAACCCAACAGACCAACTTACCAGAGGCCTGCTGAAATAAGAACAAAATGTGATGGTCTTCCAAGTCAGAACTTTGTGAGAAAGCCCCTAAAGGCGCAAAGGATGGTCTAGTCAGAGCCTTCAAAATGAAGTTAGGTTTGGTTAGGCACCTGGTGCACTGGAGGATTAAAGAAAGATTAAGTCCTTAGGAATCCGCAGATGTGTGAGCGGGTACCCAACAAGCTGGAACCTGGACCACCCAAAATGCTGTCCAGGGCAGAAACATGTTCAAGCAGGGTGTTGAGGCCTGATGATAAACTCTTGTAGAAACTCCAGAAACCCCATAGGGCCTGCCATGAGGAGCTCCTTCTTTTTTCTCTAGCACCAAGCTATTAATGCTTTATCTGTGATGTTGTAAAATCTGTTGGTTTAGGCCTGCCTGGAGGACAGAAACATTTCTATCATCTTCCTGGAGCAGCCATGGCATTTCAAAATGTCCTGTTAAGTCATTAGGTGGCTAACTTTAGCATCTTCAGGTTCTAAAGTTTTATCAGTCTCTGGAGTAGAAGGTCTGGGCTGACTGGAAGAGTCGATGGATCAGCAATTGGTAGGTTATGGCAGGTGACTCAGGTGAGGTATCCAGTGCATAATTTTGTCCAGTTTTGTTGGATGAGTTTCAGTTGGTGCAATTTGAGAACATTGACAAGGTGCTTGGACAAGTTCAAACAAGCACTTCCATATTGGATTCTTGCTCCTCTTGGTTTATAAAAACCAGCAGGGAGGAAATGGTGAGCTGGGCCAGGGAGGTGATCAGTGGTGGGCTGGTGACTCCAGTTCCAGAGAGGCTGTGATTCCATTCAGGGTTTTAGTTACCACAAGACAAAATGCTAATGGTGCTATCCACGGTGCTGAACACTATCTTCCAAATGGGCTCAGCCCCTTGAATAGCACCATTCAGCACCTTGGCTAGAACCCTTAAGAGTTTTGGTTGGTGTTAACTAAAACCCTGCGGAACTGGAGTCACCAGCCACCACTGGAGGTGATTAATGCTTCATTGTGAGAGGGAGTGTTCCCAAGCCACCCAGAAGAGGCAGCCTGAAGAAATCCTCACTAGATCTGGAAGATCTTAACAATATTATGCCAGTGGCAAATGTTCCTTTGCTGGGCAAGGTCCTTGAGCGGGCGGTGGCCAATCAGCTCCAGACACTCTTCGATGAGACTGATTATCTGGATCCATTTCAGTTGGGGTTCAGGACAAGTTTTGGCACAGAAAGCGCCTTGGTTGTCCTGTATGATGACCTATGTTAGGAGAGAGACAGGGGGAGTGTGGCCCTGTTGATACTCCTGAATCTCTTGGTGGCTTTTGATACCATCAACCATGGTTTACTTCTGGGGCGACTGTCTGAGCTGGGAGTGGAGGGTACTGCACTGCAGTGGCTCTGCTCCTACTTGGATGGCCATCTCCAGAAGGTGGAGCTTGGGGAATATTGCTCAGCCAGGTCTGTCATGGTCAGATCACTATCTGGTGACATTGGACTTCTCGGTTCCACAACCCCTCCGCAGGGGTGGAGGACCCATTAAAATGGTCCGCCCCAGGCGTCTTATGGATCCAAATGGATTCCTGAACGCGCTTGGGGATTCTCTGGGGCATGCTAACGGCCACTCGGTGGAGACCCTGGTGGGTGGCTGGAATGCCGCAATCACTGTGGCATTAGATCGGGTGGCCCCGAAACGCCCTCTCCCCCTGAACAGGGCTCGGACTGCACCATGGTTCAATCCGCAGTTACGAGTTCTGAAACAGGAGGTGAGACAGCTAGAGCGCCGGTGGCAGAAGTCTCGCTCCAAAGACGATCAGACACGGGCTAGAGCTGTATCTTCAGCCTATCACGTGGCGGTGAAGGCAGCAAAAAAGGAGTATTATGCTGCCTCTATCGCGTCTGCAGGGTGCTGTCCCAGGAGGCTGTTCCAAGTGGTCTGGTCGGTCCAGTTGCTCCGGAACTGCTGGAGCATTCTAAGGCCTCCTGTGAGGCCTTGGCAAGGCACTTTGCAGAAAAAATTGATCGGATTAGGAGTGTTATTCTGTGCACTGTGGATACAGTTAGTGAGCAGGAGGCGGTCTGTGGCACACCGGTTTTGTGAGATCGGTTCCAGCTTCTTCCTTCTGATGAAGTTGACAAGGTGCTTTCATCTGTAGGCCGACCACCTGCTTACTTGATCCTTGCCCATCTTGGCTCATTATGGGCTGCAGAGAGAGGCTGGGTGAGGGGATCAAGGCGGTGGTGAATGCCTCCCTTGAGGAGGGAGTGATGCCATCAGCCCTCAAGGAGGCAGTGATAAGACCGCTTTTAAAAAAGCCCTCCTTGGATCTCCAAGTTCTGAACAACTTTCGCCCAGTCTCGAATCTGCCTTTTTTGGGCAAGGTGATTGAGTGGGTGGTGGCGATGCAGTTGAAGGCACACTTGGAAGAATCTGATTATCTAGATCCATTTCAGTCGGGCTTCAGGCTTGGGCATGGGACAGAAACAGCCTCGGTTGCCTTGGTGGATGATATGAGAAGGGCTCTGGATAGGGGTGAATGCTCCTTCGTTGTTCTCCTCGACCTCTCAGAGGCTTTTGATACCATTGACCACGATATCCTCCTGGACCGCCTGGGGGGGTTGGGCATTGGAGACACCGTATTACGGTGGTTCCGGTCCTTCTTCTCCAGCAGGTACCAGAGGGTAGCACTGGGAGAGGAGGTTTCGGACCCGTCGCCACTCACTTGTGGGGTGCCACAGGGTTCCATCCTCTCCCTGATGCTATTTAACATCTATGTGAAGCCGCTGGGGGCTATCATCAGGAGGTTAGGGGTGCGGTGTCATCAGTATGCGGATAACACGCAGCTCTACCTCTCGTTGAAATCTCACCAAAGCTGGCCGTAGAATCCCTTTCCAAATGTCTGGAGATGGTGAGTGGCTGGATTAGGGATGTCAGAGAATTTCGCCACGGATCTCAGTGAGGCCGAATGCCAGTGCATTCGCCCCCCCCGAAATCCGTGGCAGAACAAAGCCCCCCCACCCCGTGAAAGGCACACAAAACGGGACACCTACCTGCTGCCGTTCACGCTGACTTGCGAATGGCGGCCGCGGCCGCCATTCACTTCATCACTATAGCTGTGATAGGCTATGTAAATACTTACATCGCTTATCACGGCTAATGCAGGGATGCCATTTGCGTCCCTGCAGAAGCCGTGATAGGCTGCGTAAGTATTTACGTAGCCTATCACAGCAAAAAAAAAGGGAACGCAAATGGCGGTGGCTACGACAGCTGCCATTTGAGTCCCTGCGGGCGGCCCCGGGCAGCAGCTCCACAGAATCTCCATGGAGCGGAGCCGGCCAGAGAGAATTTCGGGGAGAAGGACAGAGCGCCTCACCGCGAATGTCACCCTTCGAAAAGGTAAGTGACTTTTGTACATCCCTAGGCTGGATGGGGAGGAATAAGCTGAAGCTGAACACTGACAAGACCAAGGTACTTTTGGTGGGAGACAAGAGGAGGTTGGGGGATGTTGACATGGTGTTAAATGGGGTATGGTTACCCTTGAAAGACCAGGTCTGCAGCTTGGGGGTCATCTTAGACTCCCAGCTGTCCATTGAGGCTCAGGTGTCAGCTGTGAGACGGACAGCACTGTACCAGCTCCATCTGATACAGCGGCTGCGCCTTTACCTTCCTGACCACCTGCTCCCATCGGTAGTACATGCCCTGGTCTCCTCTCATTTAGACTACTGTAATGCGCTCTACGTGGGGTTACCCTTGAAGACAGTTCGGAAGCTGCAGCTGGTACAGAACGCGGCGGCTCACCTGATTAAAGGCAGCCACCGGCGAGATCACATCACTCCAGTGCTGAAGGAGCCGCACTGGCCACCAGTTGTTTTCCAGGCCAAATTCAAGGTGTTGGTTTTGACCTTTAAAACCCTTTACGGCTCCGGCCCAGCCTATCTCAAGGAGCGCCTCCAGCAACACCAGATAGGCCGCTCAACAAGATCAGCCTCGGATGGCCTTCTCTCTGTCCCATCAGCTAGGACAGCTAGGCTGGTGAGGACAAAGGAGAGGGCCTTCTCTGTGGTGGCCCCCACTCTGTGGAACTCCCTCCCTAGGGAACTCCATCACGCCCCCTCTTTAATGAGCTTCCGCCAGGCATTAAAAACATGGTTGTTCAGGCAGGCATTTGGGGTGGGCTAGGGTAATTTTAGAAATGTGATGTTTTTAATGTTGAATTTTATTGTGTAAACTGTTTTTATTGTTGTACATCGCCCAGAGTGGCTGGGTGACCGGCCAGATGGGCAATTAATAAATTTAATAAATAAATAAATAAATAAATAAGCCCCATGGATTCTCCAGCATGGAGTTTCTCAAGGGTTGGTTTTGTCCTCTATGCTATTGCACATCTATGTACATGAAATCGTTGAATGGGATCATCCAGAGTTTTGGAGTGCATTGCCATCAGTAGGCTGATGACATGCAACTCTACTTCTCCTTTTCATTCTCTTCCAGTAAGGCTGTGGATGTGCTAGATCATGATCTGGCTGCGACAATGGACTGCACTGAGGGCTAATAAACTGAAGCTTAATCCAGACAAGACTGAGATGCTGTTAATGGGTAGTTCTTCTGACCAGATAGAAGGTATTCATTCTGTTCTGGATGGGAATGCACACCCCCTGAAGGAGCAGGTTCATTGCTTGGGGGTTTTCTGGACCTATCTCTGTCACTTGAGATTCAGGTGACCTCAGTGGCACAGAATGCCTTCTACGAGCTTTGGCTGATGGCCCAGCTATGCCCCTATCTGGACAGGGATAACCTAGCATCAGTAGTCTATGCTCTGGTAACCTCCAAGTTAGATTACTGCAATGTGCTCTACATGGGACTGCCCTTGAAGACTGTTCAGAAGCTGCAGATTGTACAAAATGCAGCAGCCAAAATGCAGCAGCCAGGGACCAGAAGGTCTAAGTGTATAACACCAATTCTGACCTGCTTGCATTGGCTACCTGTATGTTTCCGATTCAAGGTGCTGGTGTTAACCCATAAAGTCTTACATGACTCAGGACCACAATGCCTGACAGAGTGCCTCTCCCAACATGGACCTACCCAGACACTACTATCAACAAGGGAGTAGGGATGTCAGAGAATTTCGCCACGAATCTCGGGCGAAATCGGCGGCAAAACGGGCTGTCCCCCCCGCCCCCCCCCCCAGGACGGGACTTACCTTGGGCGAATCTTCCTGGTGGTGGCGGTGGCGGCTCCGGCTGCCGCCATTTCCAGTAAAAAAAACCAAAAAACATGATAGGCTACGTAAAGATTTACGTAGCCTATCACAGCTGACTGCAGAGACGCAAACGGCGGCGGTTACGGCCGCCGCCATTTCCGGACCCGGCCGGCCAGGATTCGGGGGGGAGGGATGGAGCGCCTCCCCCGCTGGTCAGAATTTTGGGGGGGAGGGACGGAGCGCCTCCCCCCCCCCGGCCAGAATTTCGGGGGGAGGGACGGAGCACCTCCCCCCCACCTCAAATCAATTTTGTTAAAAGGTACGTGACTTTCGTACATTCCTACAAGGGAGGCTTGGAAGGTGGCAACAAGGGAGAGGGCATTTTCAGTGGTTGTCGCCCAATTATGGAATGGTCTCCCACTGAGGTCTGCCTGGCGTCAACATTGTTATCTTTTCGGTGCCAGGTTAAGACTGTCCTCTGCTCCCAGGCATTTCATGGCATATAATGGGGCACTGATGCCAGTTATTTTTTTCGGTATCTTATTGTAACTGCTTTAGCTGTTTAAATTGTTTTAATTTTTGTATACTAAGGATTTTATATTATCTTGTATTTCTGGTTTGTTATTTTTGTGAACCACCCAGAGAACTTCGGCTACTGGATGGTAGAGAAATGAAATATAAATACACACACACACACACACACACACCCCACCCTGGGATCTTCAGGGGATGTAGGCGTGATCTATACAAACTGTGGTGACAATCTTGCGCCATCCATAAATCATTGTTTTTCTCTTTGTCACTATGAAATCTATGCTGGCATTGTTTACACTATCACATTCCAGGGCACAAAGAGAGTGAATCAGGTGGGAAAGGTCCACAAAATTTCCCCTGCCCACAAGGCCATTTATTCATACATCCCCCAGTGGTGTGGGAGCGCTCCATTAGGAAGTGGTTCCTTTGTGTGTAGGAATCAAACAGTTTGGTAGGATTTTATAGAACTAGAGTCAATAGTGAGACACAAGAAGTGAGCATAAACAGGCAATGCTGGCTCTGTTATACCACTTTCAAATTTTAAAATCTTCAGTCTGTGTCTGAGTTTTGATTTGAACTAATCTTTTAATCTCTTGAACCCACATACAGATTTCAAACTTGATTGACTCTGAATTATTACTTTGTTAATCACTCTCAGTTATGCCAAGTCTCCTTATTTATTAAACTTCTGATTCACAATGAAAGCTATAAAAGGAAAAGGCTAGCAAAATAGTGAGGCAGATGGAGGCAAATATTATACAAAAGAATCGCTAAACAAAACAAGGCAAGGTTTTTTGTTTTGTTTTTTAAATAGACTACTAAGGTCTTACCTCTAGTGCAAAGATCTGAAGATTCTTCAAAGCTAGGGAAAGACTGCAATGGACACAAATAGCTTTCTCAGATATTTCAGCCATCCAAAATGTTTTGCTAACAGCTAGTGTTGTGGGGCTTATAGCCATCAAAGGACCTTCAGTGAAGATCCAAGACATCAGAGTATAGAGATATTAGAATATACAGTACAAATATAAATAAGTAAAACAGAAAACCCACCATTAAAAATATTAAACTACTTTTGTACTTTAAATATTTCTTTTTCCTTCCCACCAGAGCACAATAACATATCCATGCAACATAAAAACATCAACCAAACAAAGTTTAAATGCTTTTAAAAATGTATTGTAGCAGTGTTTCTATGCAACATGAAATTATCAACAAAATATAAACTCCTTCAAATATAATCTTGTTTTGGGGTTTTGGCCCAAGAGGTTGGTTTTGAAGGGAGTTATTTTTTGTTGCTGTTTTTATGTTGCACAAGGAGCCCCTGTGCACTCCTTAAAGATAAATATTTTTAATGGGAAAAAACATTTCTGCTTGAGCAACATAAATAGCCAGTAAAAATAAACCCCTTTAAAATAACCTATTGAGCTGAAAAAATATTTTGAATTTCGTTTTTTTTTATTCTACTAGCACCCTTGTGCAGAACAAAGCCTTCAAAATGAACTGTTTCCGCCCACCCACCAACCCCCCAAAGTTTAATATTTACATTTACTTCTTGTTAGAGCACACCTTCTGGAAATACAACTAAACCTTTATGGTAATACAAAACTCTAAAATCTACAGAGAAATTTGAGAGAGGAAGATTTTGCAAGAATCCCTAGGAATTCAATGTTGCATTATAGATTTTGGCATTACATTGTCCTAAACATGTCTTTTCTGATCAAACAGAACTTTCTGTCTTGGGCAGAACAATCCCAAACCTTCAGGTGCTGCCAAAGAATTTGGTGGGGATAATGCTCTCCTGTTGGGGGGGGGGGCATCCACCCCAGAGGCCCATCACACCTGCAGAAAGCTCTAAAGGGAGGTGCTCTGAGGTGAATCCAAAGCCCCTCTCTTCCCCTGAGAGTGAACTGGTATGCTGCAACCGGTATGCCCAATTCCCCTCTTCCATTAGTTTCAAACGAGTGGGTGGGATTTGGATGACTGAAGATCTGCCATGCTCAAAACGCCGGCAAAGCTACCTCTCCTACCTTCTACAGGGTTGGAAGTAGTGGACGATTCATTCCCCCTCCCCTCGAGTGCCAATTATCATTGCTCAGTTAATTTGGGGCTGGAGGTGGATGTATGTGAGGATCAATTGTGAAATCTACCCCTCCTGCTTCCCATTTTAGGGAGGGGCTATCTGGAGACATTAGGCTGGAGCTGGGAGTTGGATATGTATGGAGATGATTTCATTTGCTGACACTGCTGTCAATCAGTTCTGAAACCCACCTCTCTCTCACTATATTAGGGTGGAGCTGCCAGAGGCAGAGCCTCTGTGTTGCAGAAACTCTGATGCCAAGTGTACTTGGTGTCACACTCAGTGTCACCTTGGACTACATATATCAATCTTTGAAGCTCCCTATCCACCCCTAATGGTTAACAGACATTTTGTCCTGAGTTTGGGGAGACAGAGGGACCTTTTTGCCAGGCACATCGAGGGGGAGTAGCAAATTTCTTCCCCTATAAGAGCAGAACAGGCATCCTGCAAGGCACCCCAATCTAGCCCATGGAACCTCTTGGGGTCCTCCAAGCCTCACCCCCTGGAGGAATACCCTCAGAGGTCATCCCCCACTGTTATCTCCAGTCTCAGATTAGAGATAACAGTGGGGTTTCTCCTGCTGGCACATGCCATCAACAGAACCCCTGTTGTTATACCCAACTGGAGATAACAGCAGGGATGCAGGGGTGGCGGGCCTTGTCTGTGTGGGGAAGAGCAGCCATTCTTCCCAGCATGGGCCAAGTCCAGCCACCCTGCTCCTCCACTGTATTCTCCAATCCACCATGTGGCAGCAGCAGAAGCCCCAATCGGGGGAGATAACAGCAGGGTATGTGGGACAGCAGGACTCAGCCCACAGTGGGACTTCAGAATTTAGAGGAAAGAACTTCAGAATTTAGAAGAAATATTAGATCAGAAGTTAAAAATCTTGTAATTATATTGGAAGCCAGAGATAAGCAAACCAGAATCTTATTTAGATAAGACAGATTAAAGCTTAGATGCTAAGATTTCTGATATTTTAATTAAATGTCTAGAGTTGAAGCAAAAGTAGGAGAGCAGGAAAAAGAAACAAATAGCTTGAAAAAACCACAAGGTAAGTTACAGGATCATATAAAACAAGCAGATAAGGAAATCTTTGAAGTAAGTAAGGAGTCTGCGAAGTATAAAGTCAAAGTAGAAATATTAAAATCTAAGATATAGGAAGTCCAAAACAAATGTAGAGGCCAAAACTTTAAATTTGGGGATATCCCTGAAGCACTGGAGAAAAAAAATGATCTAGTAGGATTTATGGAGAGGTTCTAAAAGAATTCTTAGGTTTTGATCAAGCTGCTGCAGCAGGTATAGAATTCAGACTGAGTATTCTACAGCCAAAAAACTAAATAAACTCAGGAACAGATTAGTAACTTTTCTTACATTAAGAATAAAGAATGCAATTATGACTAAGGGGAGGAGGGATAGAGGTTACCGGCTGAATGTAAACAGAGCCATTCTTGCAAGTAGTGATGGCAGTGCCATCTTTTTCTGGTACAGATGCCTAAACTTAAACCACTAATAATGAAATACAGAACAATGAAACATGCACGGTCCCCACCATCACTAGCTTGAGAAGATCTGCAGCGTTTTCCCTCTCCTCTTCCATTCTTGGATCTTTAATAGTCATCTCTTGCATCTCATCTTCTTGCTTCATGATTTTGTCAATGTACTCCTAAGAGGGCAATGGAGAAGGAACAGAACAAACTTGTTTAACAGTTCCCTATAAACAGTTCCCTGGGAACTGTTGAACTCAGTGGGACTTACTTTTGAGTAAACATCCATAGGATTGCACAGTTAATCTTTATCACAGTAAGCAGTGGTGGATATTAACAGTATTATTTGGATGTGCATATTCACTTCAATAACTTTGCCAGCTATATCCATTTTGTGTAGCATCAGGCCTATTTGAGCTAGTTGGCAGGAGGTTTCTAGAACTGCTTCAAGTGTGATAGCATTATGGAGGGAACTGGAAGTACAAGTGCCTTGAACTTTCAGTAGTCTCAAATCTCTGTATTGTCTGAATTAGAATTTTCACATCTGGGGAGATGTGTAAGCTCTCTCTGCATCGACCTGGGAAGTTTTTGCATCTCCCAAGGGATGGGGGCAGGGGGAGGGGGAGGAAAGAGTTCTATTTTGGATGATACAGAGATACAGATAAACTGAAACACACAGTTGTGCTCCCTGCGTACTCCACACTATTTACATTCAAAGCTGCTCTGAGATGATGTGAAATGTATGGGGATCGATTCACATCTAGTCCTTTGGGTATGATACTATTCAGTTTGGTGTTGCCTGGCAGACAAGAAACTTCAGAAATCCTATGGATTCCATCTATCCATTTTCCCTTTCCTGACTTTCCGCTGAGATCGATCTTTAAATACAAAGTGCCTTCAATATAACTTAAATGCTTTTTGGATTGGTTCAAAGCCACTGGATTGTTAAGGTCACTATATATATGTGATGAATCATTGGGGATCCTGGAGGCATGCCCTGCCCTCAGAGACCTCATTGCTGCTGTTTCAGTCCTAAAGCCACTCACTTCTCAGCAAAAGCAGTGAGGGGAAGGGCGAGCAGACTGTTTGGGAGTGGGGGGGGGAGGCCAGGCAAGCAGTTGTTCCTACTATGCAGTGTGTCCTGGAAGTAACAGGGAGAGGCTGCTCAGCCTGGAAGTAACAGGGAGAGGCTGCTCATCTGGCCAGAGTCCTGGGGGATGGGGCTGCAACAGGAGAGCGTAGGGAATGGGGCAGCATCTAGGTGAAGGAAGAGGGTCAGAGAGGAACAGAGAAAGCAAGTCAGACATCAAAGAGAGATCAGAGATCTCCACCTTAGAATCTGCAGCTGTAGTAGCCCCTCAGGAGGGGAAATATGTTTGCCAAATTCCAGAGAAATAGGTGCAGTGAATTTTGTAAGATGCACCTTTATATTTTCATTATGTGAGAGCCAGGACCTGCAGGAGAAGCTGCCACCATTAGGAAGAGGCGTGCCTGCTGCTGCTGGGCCGCCTGCTGCTGCTGCCGCCACCAACACCAGGCCTTCCCTGTGGACTCCTGCCTGGCAGACCACCAGTCCCTGCAGGACCAGGCCCCCAGGTACCGAGCCAGCTGTGCTGCTTCCACCTGCCCCTTCCTGGAGGGGCTACATAAGCTGGCTGGCTGAAGTGGCCTGGGAGAGCCAGGGCCTGCAGGAGAAGCTACCACCATCGGGGAAGAGGCGTCCCTGCTGCCGCAGCTGCCGCCGCCGCCGCCACCACCACCACCACCACCACCACCACCACCAGGCCTTCCCTGTGGACTCCTGCCTGGAATTATTTTTAAGGGGATTTTAATTGTTTTTTTTAATTGTGTTGTTGTTGTTTTTAATTTCTGGGGGATTTTGTTGTGTTTTTAGGGGTGGGCAGCCTGCCTGATAGGTGGGAGCGAGGGGGCATGTGTCCACCTGATGGAGGCAGAGGGGGGAGTGTTGGGGGTCAGAACATACCGAGGCTGGGCGGCAGGCGCTGGTGAAGTGCTAGGGGCAGGCCATGCCAGGTAAGGGGAACAAGGGAGAGATGTGTAGTATCTGTCCCCTGCTCTGGGCCTGTCCAGAGCCAAAGGATGGCTGGGGGAGGCGTGACCCCATCTTCTGGCCTTCGTTTGCTGCTCTGCAATGCCAGGTCGGTTTAGGGTTGGCGGAGAATTTCTCCCCGAAACTTCGGGGGGCCGAGCGCCAACGTGTTCAGCCCCCCGAACAAGTTTCGGGGAGAAATCCTCCGAACCCCCCCACCCCCCACCCGGGACGGGACTTACCTTCGCCGAATGTCCCTCCCGGCGGCGGGTCCGGCCGGCAGTTCGGCGGGTGTTCGAGCGGGGCGGGAGTGGCAGCCGGTCTTTCGACCGGCTGCCGCCGCCGCCATTGCAATAAAAGAAAGAAAAAAAACGCCCACTGATAGGCTACGTGACGATTCACGTAGCCTATCACGGCTAGATTTGCAAAGTCAGCCGTGATAGGTTACGTCAATCGTCACGTAGCCTATCACGGGTGACTTTAAAAAAAAAAAAAATGTGTACGGATAATGGCGGCCCCCATAGGGAGCCGCCATTCCCGTTCCTTATTTGGTCGCTGTAGTCTACGTAAAGATTTACGTAGACTACAGCGACCAAATAAGGAACGCGAATGGCGGCTCCCTATGGGGGCCGCCATTCGCGTACGCGCTTTTTTTTTTTTTTAAAGTCACCCGTGATAGGCTACGTGACGATCGACGTAGCCTATCACGGCTGACTTTGCAGATCTAGCCGTGATAGGCTACGTGAATCGTCACGTAGCCTATCAGGGGGCGTTTTTTTTTTTTTTTTTAACTTTCGCGTTCGCGGCCGGGCGAGGCGGGAAGCCTCCTCCCCGGCCTGAATTTCGGTCGGGCCGAGGCGGGAAGCCTCCCCCCCGGCCTGAATTTCGTCCGGGCCGAAGCGGGAAGCCTCCCCCCCCCGGCCTGAACTTCGCGGGGGGACCAGCGAAGCGCCTCCCCCCCACCGCGAACGTCCTTCGAGGACAGGTAAGGGACTTTCGTCCACCCCTAGGTCTGTTATCCAGAAAACCTCCCTTATCCATGACATGATCCTGGATGAGGTGCAGACCTGGCATGTATTACGGAGGCCTGGCTGGCCGAGGCTGCTGCTCCAACCCTTGCAGCCATATGTCCAGCTGGATTTTCGTATGCACAGCAGCCGAGGGCTGGGGATTGGGGAGGGGGAGTGGCTGTTATCTACTGAGAGTCCTTGGTCTTCACCAGACCCCCTCTCTGGGAGACCAAGTTTGCTGAGTGCATGTACTAGAGGTTGGGCCCGAAGGGCAGTCTGGGGATTCTGCTCATGTACCGTCCACCCCGCTGCACGACTGACTCCCTGGCCAAGGTGCTTGAAGTGGTCTCTGATGTGCGTGGACTTTGACATGTACATTGGTGTTGGGGGACTTCAATGTACATTCGGAGGCCATCCTCACAGCAGCACCTCAGGACTTCATGGAGACCATGGCCTCCTAGGAGCTGCACCATATTCTAACTGGGCCCACCCATGTAGCCGGTCATGCACTAGACCTTGTGTTTGTTTCTGGAGAAGCGGGGAGTGATCTGGAAGTCGGGGGTATATCCACCACCCCCTTGTCATGGTCAGATCACTATCTGGTGACACTGGACTTCTCGGTTCCACAACCCCTCTGCAGGGGTGGAGGACCCATTAAAATGGTCCTCCCCAGGCGTCTTATGGATCCAAATGGATTCCTGAACGTGCTTGGGGATTCTCTGGGGCATGCCAACGGCCACTCGGTCGAGACCCTGGTGGGTGTCTGGAATGCCGCAATCACTGGGGCATTAGATCAGGTGGCTCCGAAATGCCCTCTCCCCCTGAACAGGGCTCGGACTGCACCATGGTTCAATCTGCGGTTACGAGCTCTGAAACAGGAGGTGAGACAGCTAGAGCGCCGGTGGCGGAGGTCTCGCTCCAAAGACGATCAGACACGGGCTAGAGCTGTATCTTCAGCCTATCACGTGGCGGTGAAGGCAGCAAAAAAAGAATATTATGCTGCCTCTATCGCGTGTGCAGGGTGCTGTCACAGGAGGCTGTTCCAAGTTGTGTGGAGCCTGGTCGGTCCTGTGGCTCCTGAACCACTGGAGCATTCTAAGGCCTCCTGTGAGGCCTTGGCAAGGCACTTTGCAGAAAAAATTGATCAGATTACTGTGCACGCTGTGGATACAGTTAGTGAGCAAGAGGCGGCCTGTGGCAAACCGGTTTTGTGGGATCGATTCCAGCTTCTTCCTCCTGATGAAGTGAACAAGATGCTTTCATCTGTAAGGCTGACCACCTGCTTACTTGATCCTTGCCCATCTTGGCTCATTATGGGCTGCAGAGAGAGGCTGGGTGAGGGGATCAGGGCGGTGGTGAATGCCTCCCTTGAGGAGGGAGTGATGCCATCAGCCCTCAAGGAGGCAGTGATAAGACCACCCTTAAAGAAGCCCTCCTTGGATCCTCAAGTTCTGAACAACTTTCACCCAGTCTCAAATCTGCCATTTTTGGGCAAGGTGATTGAATGGGTGGTGGCGATGCAGTTGAAGGCACACTTGGAAGAAACTGATTATCTAGACCCATTTCAGTCGGGCTTCAGGCTTGGGTATGGGACAGAAACGGCCTTGATGGTCACCTTGGTAGATGATATGAGGAGGGTTCTGGATAGGGGTGAATGCTCCTTCCTTGTTCTCCTCAACCTCTCAGCGGCTTTTGATACCGTTGACCATGACCGCCTGGAGGGATTGGGCATTGGAGACACTGTATTACGGGGGTTCCGGTCCTTCCTCTCTGGCAGGTACCAGAGGGCAGCACTGGGAGAGGAGGTTTTAGACCCGTGGCCACTCACTTGTGGGGTGCCACAGGGTTCCATCCTCTCCCCGATGCTATTTAACATCTATGTGAAGCCGCTGGGGGCTATCATCAGGAGGTTTGGGGTGCGGTGTCATCAATATGCGGATGACATGCAGCTCTACCTCTCGTTCAAATCTTCACTAAGATTGGCCGTAGAATCCCTGTCCAAATGTCTGGAGACAGTGAGTGGCTGGATGGGGAGGAATAAGCTGAAGCTGAACCCTGACAAGACCGAGGTACTTTTGGTGGGAGACAAGAGGAGGCTGGGGGATGGTGACCTGGTGTTGAATGGGGTACGGTTACCCTTGAAAGACCAGGTCCGCAGCCTGGGGGTCATTTTGGACTCCCAGCTGTCCATGGAGGCTCAGGTGTCAGCTGTGAGCCGGACAGCGCTGTATCAACTCCATCTGATATGGCGGCTGCACCCCTTCCTTCCTGACCATCTGCTCCCATCGGTAGTACATGCCCTAGTCTCCTCTCGTTTAGACTACTGTAATGCGCTCTACCTGGGGTTACCCTTAAAGACGGTTCGGAAGCTGCAGCTGGTACAGAATGCGGCGGCTCACCTGATTAAAGGCAGCCGTTGGCGAGATCACATCACTCCAGTGCTGAAGAAGTTGCACTGGTTACCGGTTGTTTTCCGGGCCAAATTCAAGGTGTTGGTTTTGACCTTTAAAACCCTATATGGTTCCGGCCCAGCCTATCTTAAGGAGCGCCTCCAGCAACACCAGACAGGCCGCTTAACAAGATCAGCCTCGGATGGCCTTCTCTCTGTCCCATCAGCCAGGACAGCTAGACTGGTGGGGAAGAGGGAGAGGGCCTTCTCTGTGGTGGCCCCCACTCTGTGGAACTCCCTCCCTAGGGAACTCCGCCATGCCCCCTCTTTAATGAGCTTCCGTCGTGCATTAAAAACGTGGTTGTTCAGGCAGGCATTTGGGGTAGGTTAGGGTATTTTAGAAAATGTTTTTACTGTAGAATTTTATTGTTTTAAACTGTTTTATTGTACGCTGTACATCGCCCAGAGTGGCTGGGTGACCAGCCAGATGGGCGATTAATAAATTTAATAATAAATAAATCAAATCAAAGGCGACTGAAGGCTGGCCAGACGCCAAGGATTTGGGAAAAGGAATGCAGGCAAGCAAAGGGAGGAGACAAAACCCAGATGAAAGAGGGGTTTTAATTCGTAGCCAAACGCCTGTGGCTGTCAGTGCTCTGGGAAGAGGATTAAGAGTCAGCAGTGGCTGTAATGATGACAGAGTTAAAGGGGTGGAGAAACCTAGACTGATGTGGCAGGAAGAAACAGAGCCTAAGGGGGCAGCTGAAAGGATATTTTGCAGAAGAGCTGGCTCAGCTCCTGACAGGGTGAAAGGCACAGACATCCCCTGCCCCAATCCTGGGGAAGCTGGCTATCTGGCTTAGTGGAGGGGCAAGAGTGTTGTTGGAAGATCCTGCCTTGAGGAACAACTCCAGGTGAAGGGCAAGGCAACAGAGCTCCTGTCCTCAGAGCTAATTTCCCCAACAGTCTCGGAAGATAGAGCAGAGAAGCTTATCTGCCTGCAAGCCAAGATTTTGTTGTTCAGTCGTTCTGTCATGTCCGACTCTTCGTGACCCCATGTCCTGCGCTATCTCCCGGAGTGTGCTCAAGTCCATATTCATTGCAGCGGTGACGCTATCTAGCCACCTCATCCTCTGCCATCCCCTTCTCCTTTTGCCTCCAATCTTTCCAAGCATCAGGGTCTTTTCCAGTGACTTTTCTCTTCGCATTAGGTGGCCAAAATATTTGAGCTTCAGCTTCAGTATCTGTCCTTCCAATGAGCAGTCAGGGTTGATTGGGGCCACATGCCATGATATTCATTTTTTTAATGTTGAGTTTCAAACCAGCTTTTGCACTCTCCACTTTTACCCTCAACAAGAGGCTCTTGAGATACTCTTCGCTGCCATTAGGGTGGTATCGTCTGCGTATCTGAGGTTGTCGATAATTCTCCCGGCAATCTTAATTCCGACCTGTGATTCATCCAACCCGGCGTTTCTCATGATGTACTCTGCATATAAATTAAATGAGCAGGGTGACAATATACAGTCTTGTCATACTCCTTTCCCAATTTTGAACCAATCGGTTGTTCCATATCCGGTTCTTACTGTTGCTTCTTGACCCTCGTACAGGTTTCTCAGGTGACAGGTAAGGTGGTCTGGTACTCCCATCTCTTTAAGAATTTGCCACAGTTTGTTGTGATCCACACAATCAAAGGCTTTAGCGTAGTCAATCAAGCAGAAATAGACGTTTTTCTGGAATTCTCTTGCTTTCTCCATGTTACAGTGAATATTGGCGATTTGATCTCTAGTTCCTCTGCCTCTTCAAAACCCAGCTTGTACTTCCGGTAGTTCTTGGCTCACATACTGCTGAAGCCTAGTTTGTAGGATTTGGAGCATCACCTTGCTGGCATGTGAAATGAGCACAATTGTATGGTAGTCTGAACACTCTTGGCATTGCCCTTCTTTGGAATTGGAATGTAAACTGACCTTTTCCAGTCTTGTGGCCATTGTTGAGTGTTCCAAATTTGGTGGCATATTGAGTGCAGCACTTTAACAGCATCATCTTTTAGGATTTTAAATAGCTCAGCTGGAATACTGTCATCTCCGCTAGCTTTGTTGTTAGTAATGCTTGCTAAGGCCCACTTGACTTAACTCTCTAGGATGTACAGCTCAAGTTCAGTGACCGCACTATCATGGCTGTCAGGGACATTAAGATCTTTCCTGTATAGTTCTTCTGTGTATTCTTTCCACCTCTTCTTAATCTCATCTGCTTCTGTTAGGTCCCTGCCTTCTTTGTCCTTTATCATGCCCGTCTTTGCACAAAACGTTCCCTTGAGATCTCCGATTTTCTTGAAGAGATCTCTAGTCTTTCCTATTCTATTCTTTTCCTCGATTTCTTTGCATTGTTCATTTAAGAAGGCCTTCTTAAATGCCCAGTGCTGTTCAACATATTTATTAATGACTTGGAGGTGGAGGTGCAGGGAATGCTGATCAAATTTGCAGATGACACCAAATTGGGCGGGATAGCTAATACTTTGGAAGACAGAAACAAAATTCAAAGTGATCTGGATAGACTGGAGCGCTGGGCAGAAAACAACAGACTGACATTTAATAGGGATAAATGCCAAGTTCTGCACCTAGGAAAAAGAAACTAAATGCACAGTTTCAAGATGGGGGATACGTGGCTCAACAACACTACAAGCGAGAAAGATCTTGGAATTGTTGTTGATCACAAGCTGAATATGAGCCAACAATGTGATGTGGCTGCAAAAAAAGGCAAATGCTCTTTTGGGCTGCATTAATAGAAGCATAGCTTCCAAATCCCGGGAAGTACTAGTTCCCCTCTACTCAGCACTGATTAGGCCTCATCTGGAATACTGTGTCCAGTTCTGGGCACCACACTTTAAGAAGGATGCAGACAAACTGGAGAGGGTTCAGAGGAGGGCAACAAAGATGATCAGGGGACTGGAAACAAAGTCCTATGAAGAGAGACTGAAAGAACTCGGCATGTTTAGCCTTGAGAAGAGAAGACTGAGGTGAGATATGATAGCACTCTTCAAGTACTTGAAAGGTTGTCACAGAGAGAAAGGCCAGGATCTCTTCTTGATCATCCCATAGTGCAGGACACGGAATAATGGGCTCAAGTTACAGGAAGCCAGATTCCGGCTGAATATCAGGAAAAACTTCCTGACTGTTAGAGCAATATGACAATGGAACCAATTACCTAGGGAGGTGGTGGGCTCTCCCACACTGGAGGCATTCAAGACGAGGCTGGACAGCCATCTGTCAGGGATGCTCTGACTTGGATTCCTGCACTGAGCAGGGGGTTGGACTCGATGGCCTTGTAGGCCCCTTCCAACCCTACTATTCTATGATTCTATAATTCTATTATTCTTGTCTCTCCTTGCTATTCTCTGGAACTCTGCATTCAGTTGGGTATATCTTCCCCTTTCTCCCTTGCTTTTCGCTTCCCTTCTTTCCTCAGCTACTTGTAAAGCCTCATCAGACAGCCACTTTGCTTTCTTGCATTTCTTTTTCTTTGGGATGGATTGAGTTGCTGCCTCCTGAACAAGGCTACGGTCCTCCATCCATAGTTCCTCAGGCACTCTGTCTATCAGGTCTAATCCCTGAAATCTATTCCTCACCTCCACTGTATATACATAAGGGATATGATTTAGGTCATACCTGAATGGTTTAGTGGTTTTCCCTACGTTCTTCAATTTAAGCCAAAATTTTGCAATAAGAAGCTCATGATCTGAGCCACAGTCAGCTCCAGGTCTTGTTTTTACTGACTGTATAGAGCTTCTCCATCTTTGGCTGCAAAGGACATAATCAATCTGATTTCGATATTGACCATCTGGTGATGTCCATGTGTAGAGTTGCCTCTTGTGCTGTTGGAAAAGAGTGTTTGCTATGATCAGCGTGTTCTCTTGGCAAAACTCTATTAGCCTTTGTCCTGCTTCATTTTGTACACCAAGGCCATGCTTGCCTGTTATCCCGGTGATTTCTTGACTTCCTACTTTAGCATTCCAATCCCCTATGATGAAAAGGACATCTTTTTTTGGTGTTAGTTCTAGAAGGTGTTGTAGGTCTTCATAGAACCGATCAACCTCAGCTTCTTTGGCATCAGTGGTTGGGGCATAGACTTGAATTACTGTGATGTTGAATGGTTTGCCTTGGATTCATACTGAGATCATTCTATCGTTTTTAAGATTGTACCCCAGTACTGCTTTTCCCACTCTTTTATTAACTATGAGTGCTACTCCATTTCTTCTAAGGGATTCTTGCCCACAGTAGTAGATATAATGGTCACCTGAATTAAATTCGCCCATGCCTGTCCATTTTAGTTCGCTGATTCCCAAGATGTCCATGTTCAAGCTTGCTATATCATGTTTGACCATCTCCAGCTTACCTTGATTCATTGATCTTACATTCCAGGTTCCTAAACAATATTGTTCTTTACAGCATCGGACTTTCTTTTCACCACCAGACACATCCTCAGCTGAGTGTCCTTTCGGCTTTGGCCCAGCCGCTTCACTCTTTCTGGTGCTACTAGGAAATTCCCTCTGCTCTTCCCCAGTAGTATACTGGACACCTTCTGACCTGAGGGGCTCATCTTCCGGCATCATATCTTTTAGCCTTGTGATACGTTCCACGGGGTTTTCTTGGCAGGAATACTGGAGTGGGTTGCCATTTCCTTCTCCAGTGGACTACATTTTGTCAGAACTCCCTGCCATGACCTGTACGTCTTGGGTGGCCCTGCACGGCATAGCTTATGGCTTCACTGAGTTATGCAAGCCCCTTTGCCACAACAAGGCAGTGATCCATGAAGGGGGCAAGCCAAGATGCCCAACTTTAAAAAGATGTTGCTGGGAGGAACTTTTCTGTAGTGTTTCCTGGGTTTCAGAGTTTATAGTTTATGCTGTGTTGGCCACCAGTGATGTAACTGAACACCTTTTGAGTAATACATTTAAGTGTCAGCAAGAGTTTGTGGTCACACCTACCTATGAAAGTAATGGAATAAGGAGGATTTGAGGTACGATGTCCAATGGACCCACTGGCAATATACTAGAACAGGGGTCTCCTGGTAGAGCACATGCTTTATATGCAGAAGCCCCTAGGTTCAATCCCTGGCATCACTAGTTAGAAGGATCAGGGAGGAGATGTTAGGAAAAACCTCTATCTGAGACTCTAAAGAGCTGCTGCCATTCAGAGCATACAGTCCTGAACTAAATGAATAAGTAGTCAGACTGCATAAAAGACAACTTTGTACATAATAACATTGGCTTTTTTCCAAAAATGTATTCAAATGGTAGTACATTACAATGAAATAAGATGCTGTTTGGTACACCAAACATTCCATGAAGAAAAAATGTGAACAAAAGAAACTAGAGGAAAAGGAACATACCAGATTTTGGATACAACTTAAATTCATCGTATTTATATTGCAGGTTAACACAATGGATGTTTTTATATGATGTTCACCATGGCCATGCCATCAGTGATTACCATTTCCCATTTTAGTTTATTGCAGTTGGATTACATTTCAAAGCACATATCCATGTCATTATAGTAATAAAGTCACTTGAGGCCCAGGTAGCCTTGGTGGCCAGGAGTGCCTTTCATCAGCTAAGATTGCTATAACAGGGGATTTGCCCCTTTTTGGACAGAGATAGCTTCATGACAGTTATCCATGATCTGGTAACTTCCCAGTTGGATTATTGCATTGGACTGTAGGTGGGGTTACTTTTGAAGATGGTTCAAGAAACTTCAGTTAGTTCAAAACAGAGCTGCTCAGTTACTAACTGGGAATTGCCAATATGATCATGTGATGTCAGTGCTTTGTCAGCTGCACTGGCTTCCAGTCCATTTCCATGCCAAATTCAAAGTTTTGGTGTTGACCTTTAAAGCTGTAAATGGCTTGGGATCTAAAGAAACCTGTTTGAACCCTTAGGTCATCTTTGGAGGTGCCCCTGCTGAAGGAAGCTAGATGGGTGGCTACAAGAGAGAGGACCTTCTCACTTGTGGCCACCCCACTTATGGAATGAACCCTCCTGGCACATATGTTGTTACCTTTTCAGAGCCAGGCAAATACCATTCTTTTCTCTCAAGCAACTTAAAGACCTAGTTCTAGATTTTTATGGCTGTTTCATCGATTCTTGTACTTTGTTGTTTTGCATTGTATTGTATTGTATTCTTTTAAAATTTTGTATTGTATTTTATATTTATAACTGTTTCTATGGCATTTTAGTCTTTTAACTGTTTATAATCTGCCCAGAGAACATTGGTTATTGCGCAGAAAAGGTAATAAATAAATAAATAAATAAATAGTGTGATGCACAGAGAAAAGTCCTGAGAATAAGCACCTATTTCTTTAAAACTCTACTTTATATGTCACAATGGCTGAACTGTGACATCTCATACTAGCTTTCATATAATGTACAGAGCATCCCACACAGATCCACGTGAAAAAATTCCCTCCCCGCTTTGATCCTAGGAAGGTGTCAGCTGACCAATTCACAGGTATTCTCTGTCTATGTGACAAGCATGACCAGGCCACAGGTGTCAAAATTCTTCCCAAATGGCCCACATGGTCATGCTTGACTAGCAAATGAGAATAATTTTGATAATTATGTGCCAAGAAAGGCCACATGAAGGTGCATGATGCCCACAAAGGCTTCTGTGTTTGGCAAATGTAGATACGCATAATTTTCACTTGTCACTCTAACAGTTTTCACACCTTTGCTGACATCACCTGTCACCTGGGCCCATCTCCTGACCTCCATAATTTTGGCCAAAGGTCTGAAAGGGCTTCTCTGTACTTATAGCTGTACAGTACTAGTAGAGTACTTCAGCTAAACACATGAAGGTTGGGGGCAGGACTAGCAGGGCATGATCCTGCTCTCCCATCTCATTCAGTAATTTCAAATTAATCACACTTGGCCCTTACAATACAGGCCTTCAAACAGGCCTAAAAGTGTGAGTCTTCCAAAGTGCCTTTTGTGCTGCTGGGTTTATGTTATTCTGAGTTTTTATTTTATCGGAATATTTATAATTTTGTTTAAATCTACAGTGTTAAATGTGCTGTCTCACAGTAATATATAGTGTGATATGTCTAGGGGGCAATGTGTCTAGGGGGCGAAATCCTACTCATTTCCCTCTGCAAATGTAAGGCTTCTATTATCAAAACAGGGAGGGGGCAATTGTCAGCATTTTCCCCTCCTCCCTGCAATCCTCCCACCCCGTCCCAAAATCTGCTCCGGGGGGTTCACCAAACCCTGAGGTTACCAGGGGCAGGTGGCACTCCAGCTTCCACACCAATGGTGTCTCTGAATGCAACTTTTATGTTCTCCCACTCACAGCTATGGGAAAAAGCAAACTCATGCATTTGGTGAAAACCTGTGCTGACCTTAGAGGCTCTTGCTACATAAGAGATGTGTAGCAATTTAGTAGGCTGTACAATGAAAATCACATCACCTTAAACACTTCTTCCCCAGGGGGAGTGTAAATTTATGCGGTCTCCATTAGCCTCAAAGACAAGATTAGTTTACAACTCGTACTACTGTGATACCTGTAAGTATAGAGTTACCAAATTCACAGACTGATTGCAAAAACAAAGGAGAAGTAAAGCTGAACAGCCAAAAGAAGTGGCATAAGAGGTTAAGTCATCCTAGGATGCATCCTACAATCCAAGTTTCTAAGAACATTTATGTAACTCTAAAATCAGTTTTTATTCAACTTCATTTATTATTTTTATTTATAGCTGAGGGACACAGAGGTTAGCTGTGGATTTACTCCGCTAGGTCTTCACAGGGTTTGCGTTACCTTGACAGAAAGCTGCAATTTCTGCCTCAATTCATCAGTGACTGGTTCATATTGGATCAACCGACGAACTTGGAGCACATTTGGACATTTTACTATAGGTGCAGGAGATGCTGCTAACCCCTTGAATTCTATGGACAGGCCTTTCCAAGCATGCATTCCAAATGGAGGGCCTGGAGTCTTCCTCTGAATCCAAACAACAAAGAGAAGAGTGGGATGTCAGTTATGCATTTCAATGGCATGTTCTTCCAAATAACTGTTTATGATCAAATCTGCCTTCAGCCAGACATAGGAAGCTTGCCATTTGCAGAACAGGAACCATGTCTTGGCATAAGTAAATTTAGAAAGACTGAAGGATTATTGCTTTTGACCCCAGGTTTATGTTGTTATTTATCATGAGCAGATTAAATACTGTCAATGTTTTACAGCGTGATGAAATATAGAAAGAGGTTCTTAAAAGAAAAGTTAGGAACCAGGTCGATTTTTCCAAATGTAAAATAATTTAGATACAGCAGGAGCTGAATTTTACATGCCCAAATATATATTAAACATTAGAACGAAGGTGTCTTCTGGGTAATAACTATGTTACTTAATCTATATCTTATTTCTCCTCTCCTACTGCCCCACAATGCAGACGAATGTCAGAACACTTAGTGGTGCCCTAGAAGAACAGGTGAGGGCAAAACTATGGATACTTGCTGAAAAATAATGGATTACTTAGAATCATAGAATAGTAGGGTTGGAAGGGGCCTACAAGGCCATCGAGTCCAACCCCCTGCTCAATGCAGGAATCCAAGTCAGAGCATCCCTGACAAATGGCTGTCCAGCCTCGTCTTAAAGGCCTCCAGTGTGGGAGAGCCCACCACCTCCCCAGGTAATTGGTTCCATTGCCGTATTGCTCTGACACTCAGGAAGTTTTTCCTGATGTTCAGCCGGAATCTGGCTTCCTGTAACTTGAGCCCATTATTCCGTGTCCTGCACTCTGGGATGATCAAGAAGAGATCCTGGCCTTCTTCTCTGTGACAACCTTTCAAGTACTTGAAGAGTGCTATCATATCTCCCCTCAGTCTTCTCTTCTCAAGGCTAAACATGCCCAGTTCTTTCAGTCTCTCTTCATAGGGCTTTGTTTCCAGTCCCCTGATCATCTTTGTTGCCCTCCTTTGAACCCTCTCCAGCTTGTCTGCATCCTTCTTAAAGTGTGGTGCCCAGAACTGGACACAGTACTCCAGATGAGGCCTAACCAGTGCTGAGTAGAGGGGAACTAGTACTTCCCGGGATTTGGAAGCGATGCTTCTATTAATGCAGCCCAAAATAGCATTTGCCTTTTTTGCAGCCACATCACATTGTTGGCTCATATTCAGCTTGTGATCGACGACAATTCCAAGATCCTTCTCGCTCGTAGTGTGGTTGAGCCACGTATCCCCCATCTTGTAACTGTGCATTTGGTTTCTTTTTCCTAGGTGCAGAACTTGGCATTTGTCCCTATTAAATGCCATTCTGTTGTTTTCTGCCCAGCACTCCAGTCTATCCAGATCACTTTGAATTTTGTTTCTGTCTTCCAAAGTATTAGCTATCCCTCCCAATTTTGTGTCATCTGCAAATTTGATCAGCATTCCCTGCACCTCCTCCTCCAAGTCATTAATAAAAATGTTGAAGAGCACTGGGCCCAGGACTGAGCCCTGCGGTACCCCACTCGTTACCTCTCCCCAGCTTGAGAAGGTCCCATTGATAAGCACTCTTTGAGTCCGATTCTGTAGCCAACTGTGGATCCACATGATCGTTGTTTCATCTAGCCCACTTCGAGCAAGTTTGCTCATCAGGATATCATGGGGCACTTTGTCGAAAGCTTTGCTGAAGCTTTGTTTACTTAAACAAGGCCAAAAGCACACAATACAAGGCAGAGCTCACAGCAGCTGAAATATCCAAGGGAAGTGGTTACAGTGGAACCAGCACTTGATCACCCGCTTAGTGGCAGAAGTGGGGGCTCTTGTACACTGTCTTCTGTCTAGCTGGCCTAACAGGCAACTGCGTAGTTGATGGGAGAGAGGGAAAGAGGCAATGCATGGACTCAATTCAGGCTCTCTTGCCCCCAACAGATAACTGCTAATTCTTTAGATTTGTATTTTCACTCCTGCAAGCAGAATGTATCTATAAGAAAACTATATATAGTCACAATCATACACTTCACATAGTTGTATGGTTTTACTGGCTTAAGACTGCATAGCACTTGAAAATATGCAGTGTATAGAGCAGTTGATAAATCCTGGAATATCAGTGCTGTCAAATCATAGTCAAGCACTGAACAGTTCTGAAAGCTGCGTACCTCAACCGGAGGAAAGTTTTCCCAGGTTCTTGACTGGAGATTATCAGGAATGATAGTGGCAGAGTCTCTCTTCATTACCCATCGAGATGCTTCAGTCAAGGGGTGGAGGACAGTAATGCTTAGGACTCCTGGTTTGAAAGACAGACAGAAAAACTGAAGATGCTGCTATGTAGAACTGACCACTCATCCTATTTTTAAGAATCTTGAGCCTAGCAGGTTTCCATAGGTAAGAAACTTAGGGCCTTTTGCACAGTCAAAGCATGTTCTCAGTACATTTAAGGCTATGCAAGATACACATTCAAGAATCCAAGTGCACGTAATATATGGGTAGGGGATGGGTCTTACTCAAAGGATATGTGGAGTAGCTAGTGCTGTGAGATATAGCTGAACTACTTTTCTCACTTAATGAATAAAGGAAAATCATACCTACCACTCCCCAAAATCCAGGGGGACCCCACTTTAAAAAAACGTGGTTTTTTTTGACAAACAAAATGACTAGCTTGCAAGCTAATTTTGACTCTTTTGAGGCTCCGTAGCAGCTACAGACACCATTTTATTTCCCCCCTATTTTTGGCCTCTGCTTGGGGTAGACAGCCTACAGAAATGGCCCTTGGAGCCCCCGCAGTTGCCCACCCTGCTGTAAACCCTCTCATTAGAAATATCATATTGTTCCCTTTGATGGACTCCTTGAGCTCTCTGACACGTAGGTAAGGCCTCCAACTTCTATTTTCCAAGGATTCCATATGGTCTGCAAAATCTGCATTGGATTTAATCTAACTGTTGTCTGTAGCTTCATTTACAGTGTTAGAGATGTCAGTATGTTTTTCTGCTGCTTCTTCCACTTGTCTTTTAGTGGCTAGATGGTCTGAACTTATTCTTTTCATATTTGCTTCAGCCATTGGCGGCTTCTCCACATGAGGTTTTTTTATCCTGCAACATTACCGGGGGTTTTGCTTCCGGATTCTTTGTGGGATTAAGATGGTGTCAGCATGGAAACTGAGCCCATAGAGCTCCAGAGCAGTTCTGATTCTGAGGAAGAGCAACAACCCATGGGAGAGGAGCTCGCTCATCCCTCACAGGCACAGCGGCAGGGAGAGATTCCTCCTGCCTGCATTCCTGAGAGAGATAGTGACCCTGGCAGTGAGAGAGCAGGGGATGGGGTTTTGCTGGATGCTCGGCGCAGATGCAGGGACCAGCGCCAGATGGAGGGTGCCGAGAGGAGGCGCTCTGCTCGCTTGGCACTAAAACAACGGTCGCATCCCGAGGACCCAAGGGTAAGAGGGAGGACCTCTCCATAGCCCATAAGTTCAGAGTCTTCCCGCCCTCCTCCTTCAAATGGGGACCAAGTGCCTTACCTGGAGCTTAGGCTACTCTGCTAACTACCCCAGTGCAGTTCCTTGCTTAGTCACTGGTGATTAGCATCTGAAAGAGTCATTAAGTTGTAAAAGGAATAAAGCCTTGGAAAGAATCCTTTTCATCTGTGTCTTGAGTTGGCTATTGGAGGGGACTGTAAGAGGCAGCTAGGGCGCTCCTAACAGATGGGCTCCTTTACACAAACTTCCTGGTTTTTTTCAGAGGATTGGCTTTATATGCAAGTTCTATACATTTCATTATACAGCCACTAGATGGCACTGTTATAGTGCCACTTCCTCTTTACACGGACAAAGTCAAACCGCTCCAAACCACTTCTTTTTATTACCTCATGATCTCCGTTTCAAATAAAGCTGCGGAAATGAACGGAAAGCATGGGAGATGTGCTCAAAGTTGACAGCATCATGTAAAGGACCCACAAACCTTGTCAGTAACCAATCTTAATTGCAGGATAAAAGCCCCATGTGAAGAAGCCCTGGGTCAGTTTCTCCTTTTGGAGTTTTCAACATAATTTCTCCCATTATTTGTCCATTTTATCTTCCTCTAGGCCTCTCTTTGTTCCTCTGTTTTTCACTTTCAAGACAGACATAAGCTGTCCATCTTTATTGAATAGGATGCTCTGAAGCATTGCATTTTATACGCTTTCCTTGGTTGTTGATTTTTGTAGGTTTTTATAGTTGTTTAGTATGATTGTTTTGGTGAATCAGAACTCTGGCTCAAGGTGCCACTTCAGTCTATGATGTCATTTCCCCCCATGATGGAGAATTTTAATCTATTTGGATTTAAAAATTATAGTTGGAGCACAGTCCTATGCTGCAAGAGTGCAGATTATACTATCTCCAAAGAATGTTTTTGGATTTTTCAACCCAACCTAAAATGAAGAGTTCATATAATGAAAAAGGTATGTGGAAGGGAAAGCTGTGTCACTCGTCTAAAATTATGTTTCAGAAATATCCTTGACACTCATGCAACCACGGGCCACATTACATTTAAAAGCGCAAAGAGCAGATACTTCTGTGGGAAGTACAGTATTTTCCCAAGAATAGAATATTGTTCTTTGAATGTCTGAAAAGCTGTAGCAGAATGGTGAAGTGACTGACTATGAATCATAGAATCTTAGAATACTAGAGCTGGAAGGGGCTTACAAGGCCGTACAGTCCAACCCCCTGCTCAATGTAGGAATCTAAGTCAGAGCATCCCTGACAGATGGCTGTCCAGCCTCGTCTTGAATGCCTCCAGTGTGGCATTCCAATTGGTCCAATTGGTTTCATTGTCGTATTGCTCTAACAGTCAGGAAGTTTTTCCTGATGTTCAGCCGGAATCTGGCTTCCTGTAACTTGAGCCCATTATTCCGTGTCCTACACTCTGGGATGATTGAGAAGAGATCCTGGCCTTCCTCTCTGGGACAACCTTTCAAGTACTTGAAGAGCGCTATCATATCTCCCCTCAGTCTTCTCTTCTCAAGGCGAAACATGCCCAGTTCTTTCAATCTCTTCATAGGGCTTTGTTTCCAGTCCCCTGATCATCTTTGTTGCCCTCCTCTGAACCCTCTCCATTTTCTCTGCATCCTTCTTAAAATGTGGTGTCCAGAACTGGACACAGTACTCCAGATGAGGCCTAATCCGTGCTGAGTAGAGGGGAACTAGTACTTCCTGGGATTGGGAAGCTATGCTTCTATAAATGCAGCCCAAACTGGCATTTGCCTTTTTGGCAGCCACATCACATTGTTGGCTCATATTCAGCTTCTGATCTACAGCAATTCCAAGATCCTTCTTGCTTGTAGTGTTGTTGAGCCACGTATCCCCCATCTTGTAACTGTGCATTTAGTTTCTTTTTCCTAGGTGCAGAACTTGGCATTTATCCCTATTAAATCTCATTCTGTTGTTTTCTGCCCAGCACTCCAGTCTATCAAGATCACTTTGAATTTTGTTTCTGTCTTCCAGAGTATTAGCTATCCCGCCCAATTTTGTGTCATCTGCAAATTTCATCAACATTCCCTTCACCTCCTCGTCCAAGTCATTAATAAAAATGTTGAAGAACACTGGGCCCAGGGCTGAGCCTTGCGGTACCCCACTCGTTACCTCTCCCCAGTTTGAGAAGGTCCCATTGATAAGCACTCTTTGAGTCCAATTCTGTAGCCAACTGTGGATCCATCTGAGAGTGGTTTCATCTAGCCCACTTTGAGCTAGTTTGCTCATCAGGATATCATGGGGCACTTTGTCGAAAGTTTTGCTGAAGTCGAGGTATATGATGTCCACAGCATTCCCATGGTCCACATGGGAGGTTACTTGATCAAAAAATGAGATCAGATTCGTCTGGCAGGAGTTGTTCTTGACAAATCCATGTTGGCTTTGAGTAATCACTGCATTGTTTTCAAGGTGCTTACAGATGGATTGCTTTATCATCTGCTCCAGAATTTTCCCCGGGATGGATGCCAGACTGACTGGTCTGTACTTCCCAGGTTCCTTTTTTTTGAAGATAGGGACAACATTAGCCCTCCTCCACTCATCTGGCACTTCACCCCTCCTCCAGGATTTCTCAAAGATAATAGACAGCGGTTCTGAGAGTTCTTCTGCCAGTTCCTTGATTACTCTAGGATGCAGCTCATCTGGCCCTGGAGATTTGAACTCATTCAAAGTAATTAGGTGTTCCTTGACCATATGCTTCTCAATCTCAAGCTGCAATCCTGCCCCTTCAGCCTGTACTTCGCCTTTGCCAGGGGGGGTCACAGACCCTCTTTTGGGAGAAGACTGAGCCAAAGTAGGAATTGAGCACCTCTGCCTTTTCTTTGTCATCTGTTATCGTTTTGCCATCCTTATTTAATAGCTGAACAACCATTTCTTTCCTCTGTCTTTTACTATGCACATAGTTGAAGAAAGCCTTCCTGTTGCTTTTAGCATCCCTTGCTAACCTCAGCTCGTTCTCAGCTTTAGCCTTCCCTGCAATTCTGTGCCACCCCCTGTACTCTTCCTTTGTTGCTTTGCCTTCCTTCCACTTCCTATATGTGTCCTTTTTGGTTTTCAGGTAATCTCTAAGCTTTTTGTGAAGCCACATTGGCTTCTTCTGTTGTCTTCCACCTTTTTTTCTCATTGGAATTGTTTGTAATTGTGCCTTGAGAATTTCCTTTTTTAAAAGCTCCCACCCATCTTGGACTCCTTTTCTCATTAGAGTCGCTTGCCATGGTACCTTACTTATCACTGTTCTGAGTTTATTAAAATCAGCTTTCCTAAAATCCAGGGTACGTGTTTGACTACACTCGGCTTTTGCTTCCCTTAGAACCAAGAACTCAAGTATAACATGGTCACTTTCCCCCAGAGTTCCTGTAACTGCTACTTTATCCACTAAGTCATCTCTGTTGGTTAGGATCAAGCCAAGGATAGCCAATCCTCTAGTTCCTTCCTACACTTTCTGTAGGAGGAAGTTATCCACCACACAAGTCAGGAATTTCTTGGAGGGGCCATGTTTTACAGAATTTGTCTCCCAACAAATATCGGGGAAATTGAAGTCCCCATTACTACTACATCATGATTCCTTGAAACACTGGCTATTTGCTTTTCACATGTTTCATCCTCGTCTTCTCCTTGGTTGGGTGGCCAGTAGTAGACTCCGACCACCAGGTTTCTTTTATTCTTTGGTCCATTTATTTTGATCCAGATGCTCTCAATGGGGCTACCAAGCTCATCCACCTCTATTTCTGTGAAGACATATGTATTTTTCACAGATAGTGCAACCCCACCTCCCTTTCTGTTTCTCCTGTCCTTTTTGAACAAGTTATATCCTTCAGTTGCTGTATTCCAGTCATCGGAATCATCCCACCAAGTCTCAGTTACACCTATCAAGTCATAATTTCCCTCTTGTATTAAGAGTTCAAGTTTGTTCTGTTTGTTTCCCATACTCTGGGCATTAGTATATAGACATCGAAGACCATGTGCTTTCTTCCTACATGTGTCTGAAGACTATTATTGGGCACTATTAGAGCTGTTCTCTCTGTTGCGGTGCATGAGCCTTCATCCATTGTTACCCCCAATTTTACATCTCCCTTACCCGTAGGATTCAGTTTAAAGCCCTCCTGATGACGTTCTTCATGCTGTGGCCAAACACATTCTTCCCAGCCTTTGTGAGGTGCAACCCATCCCTTGCCAACACCCCATCTTCCAGGAAGTATAGCCCGTGGTCCCAGAATCCAAATCTCTTGTGCCGGCACCACCTTCGTAGCCAGTCATTCACCCGGAGTATTTTTCGTTCCCTTTCTATCCCTTCAACTACTGGAAGGATGGATGAGAAAACTATCTGGGCCACAAAGTTCTTGAGTTTCCTTCCCAAAGCTTCAAAGTCTGACGTGATTTCTTCGTAGCTCTGCTTGGCGTCAGAAAGTCCCTAGCTTGAATCATGCCTCTGCCATGAACTTGCCTTCAACAAGTTACTCTCAGCCTCATTCTCTTCATCTGCAATATGGGGATAATAATAATGACCTACTTTAGTCGTCAATTTTACACATAATATATGATAGGAAGCACTCTGAACCCTAAGAAATTAGAAATGCAACTTTGAGTCTGGAATATGGACTGTTTGAAACAAATAATGTGCAAAAACCTAATTGTGGGGAAAGCCCCTCAGAAGCAAGCCTGATCTAAATGAATGATGCATTCCTACCTGGGCATTCTTGTATTGGCTCTTGTAGAACTGCTGTAACTGGATCACCATATGCCATAGCCAGGTATTCTTCTGTGTCTCTGGTACGGAGGAGTTCAGTCCCAGAGCCGTCCGCATAGACAATGAAGAATCTAAACCACCAATCCATAAATCTGATCAGTTCAAGCATGCAAAACATAAAATGAGAAAGTAGAATTCCAGAAGAATTACTGGAGGATCAAAACTGGGCTATTGAATAACGTTCCCTTCAGAGTACACAAAATTTATTGATTGCATACCTGGGTGCATGTTCTCCATAAATGACTGGAGTCTGAATTTCTGTGGGTTCTGATTCCTTTCCATCAGAATCAATGCTAGCAATTAATTCAAATGTGCTGCCATCAGCCATGACCTGCAATAAAAAAACAGAGTTGCTTATCCATAACTGTTGTTCTCCATATACTTTCTGGGCACGCATATTCTTGGTAGTATGGATGCAGAAACTGCTTTCAGTTGAAACTGTAGGGAGAAGCTGCTTATTCTAGTGCATCAATCTCATCCTTTCCTCACAATTCTCACCTGCTGCAATCAGCTATAGATTAAAAGGGCAAAGATATTTTAATTTAAAAAAGGCTGAGTTGAATGGGAAGCATTTTTTCACAATCCAAATAATAAATAAACTAAAGCAAGGCTCTACTTCAGATCAGAACTGAAATGTCAGTCCAAAGCATGAAACTGAAGCAACCCGATATCAGAAGCAAGTGCCAAGCCATTGTTTTTTCTGTGCAGACCCATATTTCGGATCCGCTCCTCATGGCTGTGTCGGAGGCTTGTGCATGTAATGCTAAACTATGATTTAGTTTTAGTGTTACTTGCAAACACAGCCAGTAACTTGCTGCTCTGTGTTGCATATCTGGAGAAAAAGGAACTTAAGGGCAACTTTCCTTCTAGTCTGTGTCCAAAACGCTAACATATCATTTACATTTCAGGGTATAACTACTATGCTTTTCTTTTGAGCAATAAAAATCATAGGTAACTGAAGGTTTTTGAAATCTAGGTTTTCTACAAAACTAATGGATACTCATTCATTTTTAAGCTGCTTTGGCTCTGGTGTGTTACTGTAATAAGATATAGTCTATATTCCAGATTCCTAAATGGATAAAAAAAACTATCAAATGTTGTCTTTCTTTCTTAAAAACTAGGAGCTTTTGATTTGTTGTTGTTCAGTCATTCAGTCGTGTCCGACTCTTCATGACCCCATGGACCATAGCACTCCAGGCCTTCCTAGCTTTTGATTATTCAGGGGTAAATTACCTCAATCTGAAGAAAAACTATGCCTTCTTCAATATCCTCAAAACTCCCCTGCATTGATCTTTGGTGATATACAAATTTATTTAAATGTGTCTCACTCAATTAAAAGCAACCAATTGAGAAGTTTTAATAAGTACAAATGAATTCAAAATGAAACTATGTAAAACAAATCTATAAATTACCTCAAGAATAAAGCTTAGAGGTTTTTTTTACCTTGAAAATGTTCCCTGCAAGGTCTGTTACCTCACAGGCAATGCTAGAGCTGTGTTTCATAATGTATTTCCCTGCCTGCTGGTCCTCCACATTAGATAGAAGTTCACATTCACTTTTTTCAAACGCTTCTGGGGAGTAAACTGCAGAACAATTTTCATCGATGAAAAGGCAGCCTTTGTTCATGGGCAGTATCTAACATAATAATAAGGAAGGAGAGTCAGCCACCAGTAAATATAGCAATCCTTGTAAGTGATATGGAAACAGAGGATGAGTTAGTATGAAAACTGATTGTAGTCCATCCCTTTACACTTGATTCTCTCAGTGTAACCAATTACTTTTATGTATCTCTTTCTGCCTACCATCTATTAATTTTTTCACGTCCTAGAATAACACTTCCTCCAGCATCAGTTTTAGGAGTTATATGTGGAATAATGACATTTATTAACTTCCTATTGAACTTTGAATAACTGGAACATTGTGGTTTGGGAAGCAATGAGGAACAAACAAGACATTGAGACATGAAGAGTTGGAACATCTCTGCATACATTATTAAATTTAGACTCACTTGGTATGTTCCTTGTGGCTTCGATATAATTGAGGTTCCATCAGCAAAAATAGCACAACACGTGCTGTCCTCACAGTTTGTTATGACAGTTGCAAAGTCTGGATTTTCTACACGCATACACTTCACCTTCCTTGTGATGATTTGAGAGTTAGTGTCTAGAAATGAAATCAAACCAACTTCAGAAGAGCACTTATATTCAGCTGTGAGGAAGTTTACACTGAGCAGTGGAATTATGTTATTTCTCATAAGGATGACTTTTGAGCCCCTGTCTTGTACTGGAAAAGATGGATGCAACACTTTTATTTTAGTGAAATGTTTATACACTTTCTGTCCCAGACATGGGACCCCTAATGTAGCTTACAATATAAAATAAAAACTATACAATAAAAGTATTTTTACCAAAAAATGAACACAAAACAGCAAAGCCAAAAATAATTTCAAGATAGTAAGGGCAAAGAAGTTCAAGTCTTGAGAGTAAATGCTCAATGGAATAAGACCATTTTCAAAAGATGTCAGTAAGAGCAGTGCCTGTCAGACTTCCCAGGGCACAGCATTCTACAGTCTTGACACTATCACCGAGAAGGCCATATCCCATGTCCCCATCATCTGACATGCTGACAGTGGTGGGGTATGAAACAGAGCCTCCACTGAATGGTTTGGTGGAATAATATTGGAGGAGTCAGTCCTGGTCCTAAATCATTAAGGGGTTTGAAGGAAATAGCCAGAACTTTGAACTGGGCTCAGAAGCAATAGGGAAGTCACTGTCACGTTTCCTTGGGCCCCTTCTTTCCTTATGCGCTCACACACATAAACAGAGAGGCTTCAGTCTCAGGCCTTTAATTCGTTATCAACAGGTTCATTACAGATGCAAATCCTCGAAGACTCTCAGGCTACAAAGGAATGCCTCCAGGGGATTCAAATGATGTTGCCTACAGTTTGAAGTGAGGCTTGCTGGCTAGACTAACTTAGGGAGGGATATCCCGCCCTTCCAATGATGCTTCCCTCCGTCACGTCTCATGCATCGCTAACCAGGTCGACCGTCTGAGCTCTGCTCCTGACGTTTCCCTCTTAGCTCTGCACTGTAGCCTAGCATGTCTTAGGTCACAGCCCCCGCTCTCCTCCTTCTCCTGACTTCTCAGAGGGGGACAGGGGGATGGGGGCTTCAGGCCCAGCCATCTGGGAGTTAGTGACCTGAGAGGAATGCCTACCCATATCTGAACTGGCTTGGGAAAATGCATCCCCCAGTTCTGGCTGTTCCTCTTCTGAATCTGAGCTGCTAACTATCTCCCTGCGCTCAGAATCAATCCTGACAGTCACATGATTTCTATTGGCCTTAGAAAAGTCTGTCATTATCGCACTGTGCACCAGCTGCAGTTTCCAGGCACTTTTCAAAGGGATTTTTGAGGGATGTTTCACATCATGCAAGTCTGCAGGGAGGAGCAAGGGAGGGCAATTCTCTTTCCCACCCCCGATTGAGCCAAGTGGGTGCTGTGTGCCAGTCCAGCTTCTCTGTACATCCAGTAAAATGACTGGACATACAGGCAAACTAGACTTCTTACTTAACCTAGAGTTCACACCAAGTGGTCTGAGGGCTTTGGGCACTGTCCAGTACCGCCACCACACCTCCACTACTTCTGTTGAGCCCATGGGACCTACTGCTACCACAATAGGAAGCAGTGCTTCAAAAAACAACCTTCTGTAAGCTTTGCTGACCTGCCCTGTTCCAGAAACAAGTGTTTCTGCTCTTTCTGGTTGCCTTAAGAAATATTGGCTTCCCGTTGCATCAGAGGTAGGTCCTACTAGTGCAGTGGTCTCCAAAGTGGGGCGTATGAACTCCAGGGGGTGTGCAAGACGATCCACGGGGGTGCGCGGGCTGCCTGATCACTGAGCAGGCTCCCGCTACTCCTACGAGCTGGGTGGCGGTGGCAGCAGGATGGGACAGGAGCCAAGATGGAAGCTCTCTCTCAGTTCCAATCCTATCCTGCCTCTGCTGTGGCCACCGAGAGCGACTGCTCCAGTCTCTGCCAGGCAGGGCAGAGGAAGGTGCAGTTGCTTGCTTGGGGCCGTGGCACTGGAGCAGCTGCCTTCCTGCTGAAGGAAAGCGGGAAGGAGGTTAACCCTTCCCACTCTCCTTTCGCAGAATGAAGCCGACAAGGATGCAGGCACTTTCCTCTCAGTTTCCATTCTGCCAAAGGAGAGAGGGAAGGGTTAATAGACCAGGAGGAGGTTAACCCTTTCCACTCTCCTTTGGCAGATTGAAGCCAAGGCGCGAGAAGAAATCGTGTGCTTTCCTCTCAACTGCCATCCTGCTGAAGGAGTGTGGGAAGGAGATTTACCCTTCCCACTCTCCTTTTGGAGCCGAGAAGGAGGCAGGCACCTTCCTCTCATCTTCTGTCCTGCCAAAGGAGAGCGGGAAGGGTTAACAGTCCAGGCCAAGCCACCAGTTGGCCAAGGAGTGGGGGCTGTATGCAGGGTGTGGGGCTGGCAACCAGGACTCCTGGCTCCTGCACAGGCAGGAGCCTGGCCAAGCACACCTTTCCCCTCCTTGGAAGTTGACAGTGGTGCCCTCACTCGATTGTCAGTGTATAGCAACGATGTGCGCACAGTTGGACTTGTGCACTCCTCCTCCTGTCCTCCAAAAAACATTTCTGGAGGGTCCCCTAACCCCCCAGAGCAGATTTTGAGGATGTGCAAGGGGCTACAGGTGGAAGCACCCCTCTCTGTTCCACTGAAAGAAGTTGTTGTATTGGCCAGATGGGTTAACTGGATACCACCCATAGGATTCATACTCATACCTTGTTCTTCATTGTCATTAGGCACAATTTCAACATACTCTTGGAAGAAGGTAGTTATTCTGGTGCCATCAGCATGATCTACTATTCTGGAACCATCTCTTTTCTCCACCACAACTACTCTATCTTCTCTCATTATCACTACCTAGAATAAGAAAAGAATATTGATGAAGTTTTGTGGATGGATTAATTTTGAATGTTAAGTCAAAATTTAATACATATTCATTAATTTAATACATATTTAATTATGAAAAGCCAACCAGTTTAAGATCAGATTAAAGTCTATTTCATGTTGGCTCAAGCTCCACAAATCCAAGAAATTGGAAGCAGATGCTAATGTCTTAACATACATGCCCTGTGATCAGTAATGATGTGCAATTTCACAAATGGTGCTTACTTAAAACTAACCCTCCTTGAATAAACTGATTGAGGTTTCTTAGGATTTAGATAGATGAGCATCTTTAAAACTGAGTCTGTGGGGTAAGGTAATACACTTTAGATGAAAGTGTACCCTGGATTGTTTATTATATTGGGGATTTCCTTATCTATATTTGGCAAATATTTTCAGAAAACTAATGCTTTGTTTCATAAATGTTGTGAGGGGTCCTCTTCTCCAAAATTATCTCTGTAAAGGATGCAACTTCCAATTAAAGAAGGTGGATTTGGTGTTGCGGATCTTGCTTTATATCATTGGGCTTATGTGCTGATTCATACTGAATTTTCCTGTCTGCATCAGATCCTCCACCTTGGTCAGTTTTGGAATCTTCTTGTCTAGTTCCTCTCTCTAAATGGATGGCATTAGGTTCTAGACATACAAGAATGCATAGGGTTCTTCCCACAGTTTCTACAGTTAGAAATGTGTGGAGTATAATGTCATATCAAGTACACTTTGATCCATTTTTCTCATGTAAATTGACTTTATGGGGCAATCCAGATCTAAAAATTGGCAAGAAAATGTTTTAGTGGCAAACAAAGACAGTTAGGGTGATTTTTACTTTGGATCATCTGGTAGGTGCCGATGATGAGTTCTTGTCATTTTCTTTTCTACGTGCCAAATATGGTGTATGAGCTATGGCTGAATGGCAATACTTGCAATTGCAGAATTTTTAGTATCGAGGTTTGGCCAGGCCGCATTTACAGCATCTGAGGTTTTATTGGAAAGCAACAAATTTATGCAATAAGTGAACGCATGTTCAGTATAATGTGTGAATACCCCTAGTGTGAGACACAATCTTTGTACATCCTTTCCCTATCTCACAGAAAAGGACACCATGACTGGGGCCCTCACACAGTCTTTCTGTTTTCAGAAGGTCAGCAAATGGGCCCCAATTCCCATATTTCCTTTGCCTACTATGTGGAAAGGAGTTGAGGCTCTTGTACTGCATTTCTGCTTTCAGAAAGGTAGTGCGATTCCCTGATCCTTCTGTTGTTACTCACCTATGCATTCCACACACACACACCTAATTCCCTGATGATCAAACTACATGTTACTTTAAATTTGTAGCTCATTTGTTTCTTCTTTTTACTCAAAAGTAAGTGCATGGGACCTAATATGGATCAGGACCCTAGAGTGGGTGGTAGAGGGCTTTAATCCTTTGCCCTACACCTGCAATTTACATTTTTGGCAATGTAAATTGGAGGCATGTGGGGCCACAGGGGCGGGGGGGGGGGAATCAAAGGGTTTAAGTCTCCCTAAGCCTTCCTTCCCTCACTGGGGACCCAATCTGTGTAGTAACTTGTAGCCTGACCTTGTGAGGTTACATTCAAGCTTTAGAATGAAACTGAGCATACACAAGATAATTTAGTGAGCAGTTGCTGCCATAAGCTATAATGGGGCAGGAAAACCTTAACAACTTCTGAGCTGTGACTCAGAATTTCATAAAACCAATTAAGCATGCCTCCTCGACATGCCTGAATAAAGTACATCAGTAATTTTCATGCAGACTTGAAAGAAATGTATGATATGTAGTCCTGCAAATTGGAATAAATGTGTCAATTTTCAGCGCTTTTTAACTTGCTGTACCTGTACTCAATTTTTAGCAGTTTGGTTTGAAATTTTGCACAGTAGACTTATTTGGTAGATCACAGATGCCACGTTTCAAATTATTAGCTCAACAGGAGTCAATTTTATAAGATATAGAATTTTGAGGCTTATAACGGCAGAACCTTTTTTGCAACTTGCTTTAACTAAAGGGGTACTTCTGTGCCCCTTAATTCTGGAAGTGGATGTTTGGTCCCCACACCCCTATTAAAAAGGACCTAGTGTCTTCTCATGCTTTACTGTGAAAGACAACTACAGGGAAATAAAGGTAGCATATGATCTCTATGACACAGAGAGATGAAAACATATGACAGATGATACAGTATTACCGTTCCATTAACTGGATCAGTGGCCTGGTAGGCCAACAGTGGCTTCAGATCAAGTCTCTCTGATCCTTTAGTGCCTACTTGAATGCCTAATGGAGTAGTGGTTATCCAGGTGCCTGCCAGGGCATCTGGGGATTGTTCTGTATCAGACAGGTGATCTTGAGCAACTGTTTCAGCTGCTTCAGTTTTTGGTGCAAGAGAACCCTTGGTATTTTTTCCTAGAGAATCAGAAGAAGAAAAGATGTATTCACATACAATGATAGCCTTTTAAATACGACTATTACTGCTACTATCATCATCTTCATCCTCCATCATCTGTGGGTCTGTTGAAGGGCCAAGGTTTCTTCTTCCACTAACCCCCCCCCCCTTCCCGAAACCTACACAGAATGAAAGGCAGGAACCTTGAAGTTGGAAAACTTTTTTTCCTTCCTTGCTGCTCTAAGCTAACCTTTTATGTTAGCTTATGTGCCCTGTGTCAGGAGAACAGCAAATACTTAATGCAGAAAGCAAATGAGACAAGGTTGCAAAAATAAGGTGGTAAAGAAGCAGTTGCTCCTTTAGTAGAAAAAATAGTTTGGTAAATTAAAAATTCTTCCACGTGATGCCTATGTATCCCAGTTCTGTGCCATTAAAATATTCTCACAGACATGATCTTCAGTACAGTTTTTGTTTCAAGGCTTTATCATTATTTCCTGAGATATGAGCATCAGAAGTGAGGGAAAGAAACATATTTAGCACCATTGTGAAAAGGGGCATTTTGAACCAGACCATCACTTTCCTGAGTCTGTGGGATCCATAATACATGAATCAGAAAAGAAGTTTCAGAATATTTTTTGCTCACAGTTTCTATGCCAGCACCTGGAGTAGAAAGCTACCTACTGCTTTTCTTGGTGCTAATTTCAGGAGAAGCCATGATCTCTGTATGAGGTGTACTGGGTGCAGGTGGAGGTGGTATCACAGGGCCAGAATCAGGACTCTTGATCACTGTGCCATCAGAAAAGAGTACCTAAGAAGAGCAAAACACATTGTTCATGTTAAAACCCGTACAATTAATATCAGCTATACTCAGTGCAGCAAATATAGCTAAAATGCTGGGCGCTTACTGGGGACATTATATGGGGAAAAAAGCATGGCAGCCCTCATGGGTTCATGGTGACAGCCATGTTTTTTCCCCCATACAATGCAAGAGCACATCATTAACTTCTTTTGCAATACAGGGACACTTGTACCCTGTTTTTAGATGCATGCAGTTAGTTGCTCCAAGCAACTACTAATGGTTGAAGAATACAGGGTAGCTCTTGGACCACCTTGTACAATTTGTTGCAGTGTGGATTTTGTGAGTGAAATATATTCTGATCTACACATCAGTCCAGGACGCGAGAGATCAGGTAAGTTTGATTAGAATGAACAAACTCCTACCTCATCCCTGTACTAGACGGAGTTGCACTCCCCCTGCAGGAACAGGTTCATAACTTGGGGATGTGCCTTGATCTATCGTTGTATGGTAGCTACAACCCTAGCTGGACAGAGATAGCTTGGCCTCAGCTCTGGTAACACGAAGCTGCCTTTGAAGAATCTCTGGAAACTGCAGTTAGTGCAGAAAGCTGCAGCTACATTTCTAACTGAGTATGATCATATCATGCTCTGTGCTATGCCAACAACACTGACTCCTGGTCTGTTTCCAGATTTTCACCTTTAAAATCCTTCATGGCTTAGGACCGGAATATGTGATGGGCCACATATTGTTCAATAGAAGGCCTCTTGCTGGAAGATATTCAATGGAAGGCTTCTTGCTGGTGCCCCTGAGGTGATGGTAGCGCCCTGTCTAGAACACTGTCCCCAAAGAGGTTCACCTGGTACCTAATTTATTGACTTTTCAGTGAAAGGCAAATACCCTTTTATTTTCCTGAGGTTTATAGACGCTGTTTTAATCCTGATTGCTTTATAATTTTATAGATTTTAGCTTATCGTTTTGTATATATTTTTTAATTGTTTTATTATTTTTGTAAACTGTCATGGGAATATGCTTGAAGGGGTATGAGGAGCAAAATACTAACTGAAGGACTTAGAATTGCCTGATGGTCTTAGTCCTGTCTATATGAAACTGGAGAACTGAACTGACAATTACAGAGTGCCACTCCTTCCACTGGGGATGGGAAATTCAAAATGGCTGCTGCCATAAAAAGAGGCTGCCTCCTTTGTCACTCACTCGACAACTGCAGTGGACAGCAGTTGAGCATTTACAGAAAAACACACACTTTTACAGAATGGAAAGATTGTTCCTGCAGAAGCTCATTTTATTTTAGAGGTATAGTGTTAAATACCCCTCCAAAGAAAGGACAAAGACTGAAGCAGGCTTGTTAATATATGAAGTCACAATGTAACCCTATTTTTAAACCTGAAGTACTAGGAAAAATGTTAAAAATGTTTTGCAAAAAAAGAGTCAAGAATGCTTTATGCTAAAGCAGACCCAGGGTTTAAAAGGCATCCCATGCATGGGAGGGCGGGGGAGAGAGATGATCAGAGATTACAGTGCAATTATATGCATGTCTAATCAGTAAGCTCCACTGAGTTCAATGGGACTTATTCTCAAGTAATATGCTGAAGAATCAGAGAAATTATTTTGAGAAACAACATTGAGGAGGGGCCATTTCAGAAAACCATTTCTCCTCAAATTATTGGGTCAATTTCATGATTTGGGGGGTAAAAATCACTGTTTCTCCTCAGCCCAACTGCCAACACTGGAATAAAATCAGGGATGACAAATCCATGGATATGACAATATTCCTTTCCAACTGCAACCGGCCAAAGGCTCCACTTCGTCTCCCTGTGTTTTCTCACCCCAACATCCTCATAGTATGGTGAACTGTCAAGTTTCTAGGAAGGAGCTCCTGGTCTGTAACTTTGCCAGGGAAAGCTGAGGCCCAGTTCAAAGAGTTCTATGAGATTTATCAGGAAGCAGGAAAGGAATCAAGACAGCAAGTTTAAAACAGAAAAAAAAGTCAGAAATTTGGAAAATCTAGACAGGTCCTAAATTTCAAACTCTTCTATGGTGGCTGGTAACCCACTACAGAAGCTGACAGTGAAGTCAGCTACAGAAGTCCCCAAAGGCTACAGCAAATTTTATTTTTATTTTATTATTTATTATTAATTTATTAATCGCCCATCTGGCTGGTCACCCAGCCACTCTGGGCGATGTACAACATACAATAAAACAGTTTAAAACAATAAAATTCTACAATAAAAACATTTCCTAAAATACCCTAACCCACCCCAAATGCCTGCCTGAACAACCACGTTTTTAATGCATGACGGAAGCTCATTAAAGAGGGGGCATGACGGAGTTTCCTAGGGAGGGAGTTCCACAGAGTGGGGGCCACCACAGAAAAGGCCCTCTCCCTCGTCCCCACCAGTCTAGCTGTCCTGGTTGATGGGACAGACAGAAGGCCATCTGAGGCTGATCTTGTTAAGCGGCCTGGCTGGTGCTGCTGGAGGCGCTCCTTAAGATAGGCTGGGCCGGAACCATATAGGGTATTAAAGGTCAAAACCAACACCTTGAATTTGGCCCGGAAAACAACTGGTAACCAGTGCAACTCCTTCAGCACTGGAGTGATGTGATCTCGCCGGCGGCTGCCTTTAATCAGGCGAGCCGCCACGTTCTGTACCAGCTGCAGTTTCCGAACCGTCTTCAAGGGTAACCCCACGTAGAGCGCATTACAGTAGTCTAAACGAGAGGAGACCAGGGCATGTAGTACCGATGGGAGCAGATGGTCGGGAAGGAAGGGGCGCAGCCGCCGTATCAGATGGAGTTGATACAGCGCTGTCTGGCTCACAGCTGACACCTGAGCCTCCATGGACAGCTGGGAGTCCAAAATGACCCCCAGGCTGTGGACCCGGTCTTTCAAGGGTAGCCGTACCCCATTCAATACCAGTTCAACATCCCCCAGCCTCCTCTTGTCTCCCACCAAAAGTACCTCGGTCTTGTCAGGGTTCAGCTTCAGCTTATTCCTCCCCATCCAGCCACTCACCGTCTCCAGACATTTGGACAGGGATTCTACAGCCAACCTTGGTGAAGATTTGAACGAGAGGTAGAGCTGCGTGTCATCCGCATATTGATGACACTGCACCCCAAATCTCCTGATGATAGCCCCCAGAGGCTTCACATAGATGTTAAATAGCATCGGGGAGAGGATGGAACCCTGTGGCACCCCACAAGTAAGTGGCCACGGGTCCGAAACCTCCTCTCCAGTGCTACCCTCTGGTACCTGCCAGAGAGGAAGGACCGGAACCACCGCAATACGGTGTCCCCAATGCCCAACCCCTCCAGGCGGTCCAAGAGGATATCATGGACAACGGTATCAAAAGCCGCTGAGAGGTTGAGGAGAACAAGGAAGGAGCATTCACCCCTATCCAGAACCCTCCTCATATCATCTACCAAGGCTACCAAGGCCGTTTCTGTCCCATGCCCAGGCCTGAAGCCCAACTGAAATGGGTCTAGATCATCAGTTTCTTCCAAGTGTGCCTTCAACTGCACCGCCACCACCCGCTCAATCACCTTGCCCAAAAATGGCAGATTTGAGACTGGATGAAAGTTGTTCAGAACTTGAGGATCCAAGGAGGGCTTCTTTAAGAGCGGTCTTATCACTGCCTCCTTGAGGGCTGATGGCATCACTCCCTCCTCAAGGGAGGCGTTCACCACCACCTTGATACCCTCACCCAGCCTCTCGCTGCAGCCCATAATGAGCCACGATGGGCAAGGATCAAGTAAGCAGGTGGTCGGCCATACAGATGAAAGCACCTTGTCCACTTCATCAGGAGGAAGAAGCTGGAACCGATCCCACAAAACCGGTTTGCCACAGGCCGCCTCACAAACTGTATCCACAGCGTCCAGAGTAACACACCTAATCTGATCAATTTTATCTGCAAAGTGCCTTGCCAAGGCCTCACAGGAGGCCTTAGAATGCTCCAGTGGTTCAGGAGCCACAGGACCGACCAGGCTCCGGACCACTTGGAACAGCCTCCTGGGACAGCACCCTGCAGACGCGATGGAGGCAGCATAATATTCCTTTTTTGCTGCCTTCACTGCCACGTGATAGGCTGAAGATACAGCTCTAGCCCGTGTCTGATCGTCTTTGGAGCGAGACCTCCGCCACCGGCGCTCTAGCTGTCTCATCTCCTGTTTCAGAGCTCATAACCACTGATTGAACCATGGTGCAGTCCGAGCCCTGTTCAGGGGGAGAGGGTGTTTCGGAGCCACCTGATCTAATGCCCCAGTGATTGCGGCATTCCAGCCACCCACCAGGGTCTCGACCGAGTGGCCGTTGGCGTGCCCCAGAGAATCCCCAAGCGCGTTCAGGAATCCATTTGGATCCATAAGATGCCTGGGGCGGACCATTTTAATGGGTCCTCCAACCCTGCGGAGGGGTTGTGGAACCGAATCCTGACAAAGGTGTGTGTTTGGATCCCCCATGCTGCACTCCATGGAGAAATGCTTGAGTAGTGCAGCCTCCACATCCCTTCCCTGACTGACTAGGCTGAAGGTAGAGAGAGGAAGAAGGCCTCTGGTTTCTGGATGTGTTCTTACTAATTTTCTACTTTTCCAGTTTTTCTTCCTTTCTCTTTTTTGTTTTATGTTTGTATGTGTGAAAGAACAGAACTGTCCTCCATTTTTGTATTTAGTTTGGCCTTGTTTTATTACGGGGTTAAATTGTGTGTGTGTGTTGGTCAGTTTCAAGCAAAAGGTTAATAGTTTAGCAGGCAAAAGTTTAGTTATATTATAGATGTAGCATCAGAGACTCCATCATTATTGGAAGTACTTATTGAGGCTGGTCAAAGGGAAGAGACCCACAATCCATGTCTATAAATACTTATTATTGGTGAATAAATATGATAATACAGCGTTTTAATCAGGAATGGAATAGGGAATTGGAGGTTCCCATTCTATCTAATCGGTGGATCACCACTTTGGCAACTATACCTGTCAGTAGGGTGGGATGAACTCAACGGAGCCCAGCTTCCTTGGATTCTTGCCAAGCCGCTGCCACCGCCTGCCCCTGCTTGTGGAGCTGTGTGAACTTCTAAACGGCCCCGCAAGCACCTGAAGAAGCCGCAGGGCCACCCGCCTTTGTAGCAAGCCACCGTTGTGTGCAACAATGGTGGCTCTGGAACTTCCATATTTTTAATGTTGAGTAATTGGTGGGCATAAAGGCATCATTTACCCAACATTAAAAATACGGAAGTTCTGGAGCTGCCACTGCTGTGCACAATGGTGGTTGCTAGAGTCCCCATCGGGGGAGAACAAGGGGTTAAGGGTGACTCCTGTCTAGGGTTGGCGGAGAATTTCTCCCCGAAACTTCAAGGGGCCGAGCGCCAACGTGTTCGGCCCCCCAAAGAAGTTTCGGGGAGAAATTCTCCACACACACACACACCCCGCACACACCCCCCGGGACGGGACTTACCTTTCCCGAATGTCCCTCCCGGCAGCGGGTCCCAGCGACGGTTCGTCGGGTCTTCGTCAGGGGCGGGGGCGGCAGCCGATCTTTCGACAGGCTGCCGCCGCTGCCATTCCAATAAAACTAAAAAAAAAAAACACGCCCCCGTGATAGGCTACGTGACGATTAACGTAGCCTATCACGGCTAGATTTGCAAAGTCAGCCGTGGTAGGCTACGTAAATCGTCACGTAGCCTATCACGGGTGACTTTAAAAAAAAAAACGCGTACACAAATGGCGGCCCCCATAGGGAGCCGCCATTCGCGTTCCTTATTTGGTCGCTGTAGTCTACGTAAAGATTATGTAGACTACGGCGAAAATAAGGGCAACGCTATTTGCGTTGCCCTTATTCTCACCGTAGTCTACGTAAAGATTTACGTAGCCTATCACGGCTGACTTTGCAAATCTAGCCGTGATAGGCTACGTTAATCGTCACGTAGCCTATCACGGGGGCTTTTTTTTTTTAACTTTTTATTTCGCGGCCAGGCGAGGCGAGGCGCCTCCTCCCCGGCCTGAATTTCAGCCGGGCGAGGCGGGAAGCCTCCTCCCCGGCCTGAATTTTGGCCGGGGCGAGGCGGGAAGCCTCCCCCCCCCGGCCTGAACTTCGGGGGGACAGCCGCGAAGCACCTCCCCCCACTGCGAAAAGCTGCGAGACCAGGTAAGTGACTTTCGTGAACCCCTACTCCTGTCTCCGCCACAGCTTGGCAAGGCTATTTATGTATGTATGTATGTATGTATTTCATTTCATTTCTAGACCGCCCAATAGCCGAAGCTTGCCAGGCAGGAGTCATGCCTCCTACTTTTTCTCTGCCCCTTGCAAGCAGGGGAGAACATGGAGGACCCACTCCCCGCGGGCATGGGGCTGCTCAGCGAGCGGGTCTGGGTGTGCACATAGTTTCAGTGACCCAGTCAGGGATACATGAGCGAGGGGGACTCCACCCCCTTCCTGGACTCTTGTGACATCCCTATCTGTCACATCTATGGATCTTAGGCTGCATCATATTTATTTATTTATTTATTTATTTATTTATTACATTTCTATATCACTCTTTTTCCTCTTTTGAGGAACCCAAGGTGGCGTGCATAACCCTCCTACTCTCCATTTTAGCCTCACAACAAGAACCCTGTGAGGTAGGTTGGGCTGAGAGTCTGTGACTGGCCCAAAGTCACCCAATGAGCTTCCATGGCCAAGTGGGGTCTAGAACCCAGATCTCCTGGCTCCCAGTCCAAAACTCTAGCCACTACACCACACAGGTATTCAGCAAAAACAATTTTTTCATGTCTATTGGACATGAAACATCTCTTTAATATGGGATTGTCTGCTTTGGCTAACTGCTGGAAGTACAATGCAGCTTGCATATTACAACGTTGGAAGGATAAACACTTACCTTCTATAATGCAATGGACTGAGGACCTTACAACACTTTCAGCATTTGAACGGGTGGCATATAGAAGCCACTTTCAAACTGATACTTAGTTGGATATCAAAGTGTATGTATAATTGCTAGAAAGTTGCATTTTCATATATATGCATTCCAAATGTATTCATTACTATGGATATATACAAATTCATGTATGTATATTAAATTCTTAAAAAGAAGAAAAATAAGCATGAAGTAGTAGTAATTGGGAACTTTAATTACTTGGACATCTGTTGAGAGACAAACTCTGCCAAGCAGGGTCTCTCCAGGAAATTCCTGACTTGCCTTGCTGATAACTTTCTTTTTCAAGAGGTGGAGGGAGGAACAAGGGAATCAGCCATCCTTTACTTGATTCTGACCAATAGGGAAGAGTTAGATGAGGTGAAAGTGACCATGTAATACTCGAGTTCCTAATTTTAAGGAAAACTAAAGCTGAGTATAGTTAAACATGTACCTTGGACTTCAGGAAAACTGATTTTAATAAACTCAGAGCAATGAGAAGTGGGATTCCATGGCAGGTAAACCTAAAAGGAAGAGGATGAGAGTTCCTAGGCCCCATCTATATGGCACCGCTTTGACCCCCCCACCCCGTCACTACTGCGCAACATTGTGGCTTTGAGTCAGCATGCCCTGCGATACACTCGCAATGTACTGCACGCTTCCCTTACAGACTCGCCGGGCTTTTTTTTTTGCCATTTTACTGAAATGCGCAGCTGTGCAGTCCCGTGAGTGTGGGTGTGTGACACTTCAGTGGCTGTTTTGTATCTGAGGGGCTCTGCTGTGTCTTTCCATCCCTTTTTAGGAAAAAGTGGGTGTTTTGTGCTCCTTCATTTCCACACCATCAGTTTGTCAGTTCTCCAGCCCGAGACTCTCGCAATGGCTCGCACTCACAAGCATGAGCGCCACGTGCCTAGCCATCACTCTGAAATGGTGGCCAGAGCAATGTTGGTCCTCCCCCAAGACCCCGCCACCGGCCCTCAGGTACTGAGTCCACAACCATTACAAAGATACGAAGCTGCAAAACTGTGCGAAAGTGTGATTAAATAGATGAAAATGCCCCTCTGTGCCTCTGTAACTGCACAGCTGAGTAGGAATGGGGGGAGTAAAGGGGCATCACAGAGTGACACAGGCACTATGCACACCTACAACACGCCCACTGCAAAATGCAAAGTCGGTTTGGGGAAGGAACAGATGGCCCGCAACTGTGGGGAAACCCACAGCAAACCCAAAAAATCGCAGTTAAACAACTCCTTGGAACTCCACATTTTCCAGGTGAAAACACGGATGGCTGCGAAGTCGTGACTGCATTATCTATCACGAGGCACCTCAACTCGCACCCGCCCCAGAGTAAAAGCCGGGTGTAGATACTAAAGGATCAACCAGAAACAATCCCAATGAAGGGAAAAAATGGAAGACAACAGAAGAAGCCAATGTGGCTATACAAAAAGCTTAGCAATGATTTGAAAATAAAAAGGGCATATATAGGAGGTGGAAGGAGGGAAAGGTCACTAAAGAAGCACATAGCCCGGAATTGCAAAGATACTGTCAGAAAGGCTAAAACATATTCTGAGCTGAGGTTGGCAAGCAATGTTAAGAATAACAAAAAAAGGCTTCTTCAGATATCTTAAAGTAAAAGGAGAATGGTAGATCAGCTGTGCAACAAAGATGGCAAAAAGCTGACAGGTGACAAAGAAAAGGCAGGACTGCTCGGCTCCTATTTTGGCTCAGTCTTCTTCCATCTGGCATATGTGACAAACAGGCTAAAGAGGTAGGAGTGCAGCTTGAGGTTGACAGAGAGATGGTCAGGGAATATCTAAGTACCTTAAATGAGTTAAAGTCCCCAGATCCAGATGAATTGCATCCTAGGGTGTTGAAGGACCTAGTGGATGGACTCTTGGAAACTCTATTATCTTTGAGAAATCCTGGAGGACTGGAGAAGGGGAAATGTTGTCCCTAACTTCAAAAAGTGCAGAAAGGAAGATCTGGGGAATTATAGACCACTCAGTCTGACATCAATACTTGGGAAGATTCTAAAGTAGATTATGAAGCGCTCCATCTGTAAGTACCTTGACACTAATGCAATGATCACAATGATCACTAGAAACCAGAAACCAGAAAGGATTTGTGAAGAATAAGTCCTGCCAGACTAATCTTATTTCATTTTTCGATCAGGTAACTTCCCTAGCAGATCATGGAAATACTGTGGGCATAATATATCTTGACTTCAGCAAGGCATTTGACAAGTACCCCATGATATTTTGAAGAGCAAGCTAGTTAAGTGTGCGTTGGAAGACATTACTGCTAGGCCGAGCCACAGCTGACTGGAGAATCGTACTTAAAGAGTGCTCGTCAATGGTTCTTCATCAAACTGGAGGGAGGTATCAAGTGGGGTACCTCAGGGCTATTTTAGGCCCTGTACTCTTGAACATTTTTATTAATGACTTGGAGGAAGAGGTGGGGGGAATGCTTATTAAATTTGCAAATTACACAACATTGGGTGGAATAGCTAATGTCACAGAAATAGCATTCAAAATGATCTTGATATTTTAGAGACCTGGGCTGAAAGTAGCAGAATACAATTTAACAAAGACAAGCGCAAAGTTCTTCACTGAAGAAAAAATCAAAACCACATGTACAAAATGGGGATACCTGGCTTGGCAATAGAAAGTATGAAAAGAACCTTGGAGTTGAAGTCAATTACGGGCTGAATATGAGTCAGCAGTGTGATGTGGCTGCAAAAAAGGCAAATGCAATTTTAGGTTACTTCAACAGAAGTATTACTTCAAAATCATGGGAAGTAATAGTTTCACTCTACTCTGCCCTGGTCAGACCTCACCTGGAATACTGTGTTCAGTTCTGGACACAACACTTTAATAAGGATTCAGATAAACTGGAATGAGTTCAGAGAAGGGCAACAAAGATGATCAGGGGATTAGAAACTAAGTCCTATGAGGAAAGATTGAAGGAACTGGATATGTCTAGCCTTGGGAAGAGAAGATTGAGGTGGGATATGATAGAACTTTTCAGGTGCCTAAAGAGCTGTCACACAGAAGAGGGTCACAAATTGTTCTCTATCATCCAAGACTGAAGGACACAAATTACAGGATTTCAGTTGAACATCAGGAAAAATGGCCTGTCAATGGAACCAACTACCTAAGGAGGTGGTGGGCTCTCCATCACTGGAAGTATTCAAGCAGAGACTGAGCAGTCATCTGTCAGGGATGCTTTAAACTGGATTCCTGCACTGAGCAGGGGTTGTACATGATGGCGTAAATGGCCTCTTTCAACTCTGTGATTCTATGATAAGGCAGGATGATGAGTGGGAATCTAGGGAGAAGTTCTGCCTGCTCAGAAGGTACCTGTAGGCATTGCCTACCTGGCCTGCCTTCCCCCTAAGCACAAAGTTATCTTGTCTAAAGCCATGTTTGAGCTTTCATATTCACATATTCCCCATGGAATGAAGAACAAGGATGTACTCACTCCCCCACCACCACCTTGTCACATCCCCCCCACCCTCCACATGTTGGGAGGAAAAATCTGAATTAGGGAACCTGCTCAACATGTACAGGGGTGCTGCACAATTTAGAACCCTGATCCCACCACACAGGGTTTCAAATCATGTGGGAGCCTACACACATAGAGCAGGCCCTCCACTACAGACCTTTCCTCTTCAATGTATGGAGGGCAGCAGGGACATGGGGGGAGGTGGGATGCAATGGCTCTGCTCTTCCTCATGTGATGGGGAACACATGAAGATGGACACCTAAACAGAACTTAAGAGGGAAGAAAATGTGGTTTTCATGTTGAGCCAGGATCACTCAGGCAGTTTTTCCTGGTTATCATCCTTCAGTGCTGCTCCTTGGCTATTGCCTCCTGGACATCAATTCCTATTGAGGACTTGTGCGGCAAGGGAATGAGGCTGAGCAGCTGGAACTTGCTCAGCCTTTGATGGAGCAGTCTTCCCTTGCTGGTAATTGGCAGTTGCTAGGTTCCAAGCAGCAACACCACCTAGAAACCTCTAAAGTGAGGTGGGGGGGTAGGTCTGAGCTCCTTGAACTGACTTGTTCCTTGATGCCATTTTTAATACTTTCCTGTGTAAAAATATTTTTTAAAAAATATATGCTAGTTTTCTACTTTCAGGGCTTGTTTTTCCATAAGGGAGCATCCAAAAATGTGATTCACCACCCAAAGTCATACAGACCATTCTACTAACTCATTCCCATCTCATCCCATACACATTCTGCTGCATGTGTAGACCAGGCTTTAGCTTGCACATGGGAGTCAGCAGCTCTTACAAAGCTTTCGGTTCTATTCATAATGGGGCAGAGAAGGGTTAAAGAACTCTTTTCTTTAAGTATCAGTGTATGTCCTTGTATGAGAGAAAGCAGGCGAGCTGCATAAGAACACAGCAGGACCAAGGGGCTAAGCTGAGGGCCTCAGGTTACCAGTTCCCTATACTTACCATCAACATATAAATCAGGGTACTGTACGCCCTACATCTCTTCAATCATATCTTGTACAGATTCAGTACACTGAAAATCTCAGTTTCTAATCCTTACCACACAAGGGGTAAAGTGACACAGAAGAAAAGAAGCTTTGAATGTATTGTTACCTGTACTAAGCCCTTAAAAAGGACAGGCTAAAATGAAACTAAATGAACAAGAAGTGAAGTGATTATTTATGTAATATTAGATTAAACCACTGTTCACTCATTTCCACTGTGGTCTTTGTGGTAGCCTAATCGTAAAATCTATGAAAACAGAAATCAAAAAGTAGGTAAGTTATGGAAGGCACATGCAAATTACAGCAGAGATGTTAAGTGCACTGAGTAGGTGACCCAGCTGCAATTAAATGATACAGAAGCACCTTTAAAAGCACTTTGCAGTAGGTTTATCTCTTGGTGCTCCTATCACATTTTAAGGCTTGCAACCACATAAGCAAGGGAGTTTGCATGGGCTGAACTCATTCAAACATGATGTTCTTTAAATGTTATAGGAGCACCACAGACATTCTGTTGAGAGACTAGGAGTGGGCTATCACATTATTCACTCCCTCTTAGGGATGGGGGAGAATTTCTCCCCGAAACTTCGGGGGGCCGAGTGCCAACATATTCGGCCCCCCGAAGTAGTTTCAGGGAGAAATTCTCCGCCCCCCGGGATGGGACTTACCTTTCCCGAATGTCCCTCCCGGCGGCGGGTCCCGGCGGCAGTTCGGCAAGTCTTCGACAGGGGCAGAGGCGGCAGCCGGTCTTTCGACCGGCTGCCGCCGCCACCATTCCAATAAAAGTAAAAAAAAAACAACGCCCCCGTGATAGGCTACGTGACGATTAACGTAGCCTATCACGGCTAGATCTGCAAAGTCACCCGTGATAGGCTACGTGACAATTAACGTAGCCTATCACGGCTGACTTTGCAGATCTAGCCATGATAGGCTACGTTAATTGTCACGTAGCCTATCACGGGGGCGGTTTTTGTTTTTGTTTTTAACTTTTTATTTCGCGGCTGGGCGAGGCAAGGCGCCTCCTCCCCGGCCTGAATTTTGGCTGGGCAAGGCGGGAAGCCTCCCCCCTGGCCTGAATTTCGGCCGGGCGAGGAGGGAAGCCTCCCCCCCCCGGCCTGAACTTCGGGGGGAGCAGCGAAGCGCCTCCCCCCCACCGCGAAGCAAGCTGCGAGACCAGGTAAGTGGCTTTCGTGCACCCCTACTCACCCCCTCTCCTCCTGGTAGTGAATCCCCGCCCCCGCCAAACCACAGTTCAAATGTTGAGGCAGCAGTGTCATTAACTGAGTTTAGGGCTAACAAAGATTTCTGTTTGACCGATATTTTGCACTCCAGGTAATCAGCACTTCTGGAAAGAAATAATAAAACTGAATTAAGCCAATGCCAAATGACTTCTGTTAATATACCTGGGTGGATCCATCCAACATGTACTTTACAACAGTCCCTTGTCTGGTAATAACTCTAGACACTTCCTGTTCTACTGGCTTCTTCACTGTTTTCTGCATCTGTGAATGCTTCACTCTTTGTGGATAGCTCTGCCTAATAAGTATTTCAAAAGTAGATTCCTTGGCCTTGTCCACATTGTTCTCTTCTGTTTCAACCTCAGTCTTGCCTTCATTGGCCTCATTCCTTATGGTACTGTCTACTGCAGATACATCAGTGGCTTTGGTTTCACCTGCTTTGTCTCCATTTGCTTTGGCCTTGACATGTTCTACCTTGGCCTCTTGCATTTTGATTTCATTCGCTTTGGCCTCATCCAGTTTAGTCTCATCTATTTTGCTTCCTTCATCATCATGCTTTGCCTTGTATCCTTTTTCTTCACCTTTCACATATTAAAATATGACAGCCATTAGTAGGTTATAACTATTGCAGCAATAGTCATACAGGAAGCCCTGTAGAGCTCACTGCTGTATAAAAATGTCAAGACTGGTACAGGTAAATGAATGACATCAAGACAGATATTGTCCCAAATTTATTCTTAATTTTCCTAGAGTGAGGGTCAAACCAAGTGGATGGGGGCAGTTCCACTGGTTTAAGCATGCAACTGCACAAATCACATAGAAAGGGAAAAGTACGTGTGTGTGTGTGTGTGGGGGGGGTGATTTTAAAAGCAAAAGAGACATGTAAGTAAGAAGGGCAGAACCCCCCCAGCACTCACAGTTTACCTCTACATAACCCCAAACCATGCAAATTTCCAGCAGTGGAGTTTGGCTGAGGAAAAGTATTTGGAAAGCACAGCTGGGGAAGGCAAGCCATGGGGAAGGGGAAGGTTCTACATTCCTTATCTACACACCCCTTTTGCTTTTAAAATCAGGCCCCTATCCCCCTCTTTCTACATGACTGGAGCAGTTCTAAGTTTAAACAGAGTTGCAGTCGTATCTATTTTGGCCCTGAAAATTAGTACTTAAACAGCTCAAGTTTTATCATCTAATTTCATTTAGGCGCATTCCATTCAGAATTATATGTTACACTATCCAGGCTGGGAGATTGGCAAAATCCACCCAGAACTTTATTAGAGTGTTCTTCCCCTTATGCCTGTATTGCTGATATCAGATCCTGTCCTGGATCCTGGTGTTACGATAGTCTCTTAGAAATTATGTGTTATTTCTCTGTTTGTCCTACAACTACATATTGTGGACTAAGGATGTTTCTGCATCTATTCATTCACGTTGTCCCTTCTTTCTGAAACTCCTGTGACTCATGTTTTCACAATTATGTAGGTGCCACAGCCGTGCCGCTCCTTCATGTGCTGAGAGGCCCTGAACAGCACAAAAAGAGTCTATGTGGGCTCCTGCTACATGGTCCATGGCATCACACATTACTCTGGTGCCATGGAAAGGAGTGGCACTGTTATGGCTCCCATGTTGATGGGATAATATGAGTATGTGTCTGGAGGTGGCAGGGAGCCCACACTACCTTGTGCCACTCAAGTGATTCTACAGGTTGTAATTCGTGCCCTACAGAAAAATGTTGGTGCCTTTTAAAAGATTACACTAGTTGCTTTTCTCTGGGTTCATCTTATGGTACTGTTGCAACATCTGAAGACCAGAACCATCCGGATAAGGCTGATCATATGAGTCTTTCTCATGGAATCAGCACCTCTGGGCATGTCAGTTCTGACAGAAAAACCTACATGATCGCCATGTGATTGTGAGCATTTAAACTAGGGATGTACGAAAGTTCCGCCACAGATCTCGGGGAGGCCGAATGCCAGCACATTCGGCCCCCCGAAATCGGTGGCGGAACGGCCCGCCACCCCCTGCCCCCCGGGACGAGACTTACCTTGGGCGGATCTTCCTAGCGGCGGCGGCAGTGGCTCCGGCGGCAGCTCTGCCGCCGCCGCCATTTCCAGGTTAAAAAACAAAACAAAAAAACATGATAGGCTATGTAAAGATTTACGTAGCCTATCACAGCTAGGTTTTAAAAAAACACCGTGATAGGCTACGTAAATCTTTACGTAGCCTATCATGGCTGACTTAAAAAAAAAACGTGCGTATGCAAATGGCAGCGGCCATGACCGCCGTCATTTGTGTTCCTTATTTTGGCATGTCTTAGTAAACATTTACGTAGACTAAGACGGCAAAAATAAGGGGAACGCAAATAGTGTAGACGCTACGCGCGTTTGTTGTTGTTGTTTTTTAATCAGCCGTGATAGGCTACGTAAACATTTGCGTCCCTGCTAGCCAGCGGCCGGATGTCCGGCTGCTGGCGGAGCCGGCCGGTGGCTCTGCAGAATCGCTGCAGAGCACAGCCAGCCGGCCGGCCAGGATTCAGGGGGGAGGGACGGAACGCCGCCCCCCCACCATCAACATAATCCGCGGAAAGTTAAGTCACTTTCGTACATCCCTAATTTAAACATTACAGGAGCACCCACAAAAGAGTGGCACAATTATCTGTGCCCCATTAGCAAACTTCCCTCTTGCCTGCTCTTCTTTCCACATCTTTCTTGATACCTGTGCCCATTGTCTCTGCAAAGGGCGAAGGCATAGGGCATGGGTACTCCTACTGTAGCAGGAGTAACCATACCCTATGCCTTCCCCCTCAACCAGGAGCCCTGAGTGGCTCAGGAGCCCTGGCAGTGACTAGTGGGTCCTTGTATCCCACTCCATAAATTGGCACATAGAAGAATTCACCCTGGCAATGATATGGGGTGGAGGTGAATTTTCTTCCTCTCTCTGGCCTAAATCCTCTGACAAACATGAATAATCAAGGATTCCTATTGATCACAGAATGTATTAAGGACATTTTTAAACTCCTTCTTAGCTGGATTCTAATTTTATACCCACCAAAAGCACCAAGGCTTCTGCAAAATAATGTTGCATTAACATAATAATGCACAGAACCAACCTGTGAACATTTGACCAAGAAAGGTCAGTACCAATCCATTGGGACAGGATACATTCAAACTATTGAAAACATGGGCATCTGGAATAGCTTGTGATAGGACTGGCTCATCTGTTTCTATCTAGAGAATGGAAGAGACACAGAAACAGCATGCCTTTACAAGCATTTGTAAAAAATATCTAGCTCTCCATAATTTAACAGACTGTTACAACTGCATTCACATATCATTTTACTATGCAAATAATTTCTTTGAAAACATTTTTGCTTACATTTCTTTGCCCATGTTACATTAGTTTTAAAGTGGAGTTAGCAGAGGTACTTAACTATTCTGAAGACAATGTATTTCCATAGTTTTGATCCCTTTGACACTCCTTCTCTTTTAGCAGTTGTCAAATTAGGTACAAACCCTGTATTCACATGGTAGTTGGGTATGCTATACAATTCCAAAAAGAATTTCTTCCCATGTTGTTCCAGGCAATGCTTACGCAGAGGTTGGGAGCTCCTCTGTTTGGAAAATAACCATAGCTCTGCCTTAGAAGTGGATAGGAGGAGGCTCTCCTGCACTCAAGAAGAATGGAACTGTAGTTGACATACTCCAAAAGGAGACAGAATTATACTGTTTGCCCTGCACAAGATGCAGCTATATGGCCACATTAGTGATCATCATTCTGTATACTATGACAATTATACAGTTCCTTAGGGATGAGATACCGTATTTCTTAGGAAATAATCCTACACCTTTTTCTCTTCTTGCTTTGAAGAGTCTTCTGGTGATCCAGTCACTGTGAGACGGGAGCTCACTTTGGCAGATGGTATGGATTTGGGTGATTTTTCTTTACCAGGTTTGGCCTTTCCCGCAGTAGAAACGGTAGCAGCAGAAACAGCCGAAGTAACAAGAGTCGAAGTAGGCACATTTACAGAAGGGATAGACAAAATGATTGCTAAATCAGGATCCTTTTCATCTGCAGAGGGGTGGGGAATGGTTTATATGGATGAAACAGAAGAACACCACATACATGCAGGTAAATGTTTTTGCATCTTTGAGAGAACTTGCAAGAATATTTTATGTTTTATTTGTTTGTTCAAAGACAAAATAAGTGATCTGAAATACAGCAATTGGGCATCTAAGGTGATGCTGTGCTCATGTTCTGCCTCACCAGTTACAATCTGGACATATGTGTCAGGCTTTAGCCAACCTCCAAGACTGGCTGCAGTTAAGGATCCAGTTCTGGTGTGGGCTGACAGAGGTCCAAACGCAGAGCAGAGGCAGAAGATGTAGTCAGGTTCCAGATTAAGCAGACAAAGCGGGCAAGGCATTTATGCTGTGGGGTAAGTTGTTCAGATGGAAGAGCCAAGCTGGCTGGGAGCAACAGTTGTATAGAGCCAGCTGGGTGCATAGGTATAGAAAACAAGAAGACATTTCTCAGGAGGACCTCTATGTATTTTGAAATTTGAATTCTAAGTTACATTTAACAAAATAATCCAAGTTACTGAAAATTTTCCACATGAGGTAATACCTATTGTGAAAATTGAGTTTCAGTATAACACAGTATAGAACTAAACAGATGTGACAAAGATCTTACAAACTGAATTCAACTATTTCCTTCCTTTTGCTTGTTCTACCTGCTGCTTTTCCTGAAGCTCCATAGCAACTAAAAGAAAGGTGGATTTCATTTTCTAAAGTTGCTGAAAACGATCCAAATTTGCTCACAGCTTTGTCTTGATGTACTGGTTTTTCTAAAGAAGAAGAATGTACATTTGTATTTAAATATTTTTAAAGAATTGTTTACTTATAACTATTCTATTATTCAATCCACAATCATTCATACATATGTATATTAACCCTTGGCTTTTCATAGACAACACTTCAGAGTAATCTAAATTAGGCAACCTCCTCCCACCTCAGAAAGAAAGGTTGCTTGCCTGTAACTCTAGTTCTTCAAGTGGTCATCTGTGAACTCATACATTTGGGTGCTGTGCTTGTGCAGAGCAACATTCAGAACATTCTAAAGTTGAGCAGAGTTTTGACAGGAGCCAGCCCCCCTATCCTCTGTGCATGCTGCTAGTTTCAACTCTCGCCTTCCCACTCAGTTCTTATCTGTCACAGCAGAGGAAAGAAAACACGGGAGCTTTAGATGGCACCCCTGCTGTCCTGCTGCCATCTAACAATTTCCACTACCTCTTTCCGTGTTATCTGAGAACGGGGAAAACCAGGCACTTTCTGTGCTTGCGACTGAAATCGCCATTTCCTCCCTGCTGTGTATTTCCCCTTTAGCGCTTTGTCCCACTTTGTGTAGTTATGTGCTAGGGGGTGTTGAATAACATTGTCATGACAACAAATTGGTGGGAAAGGGGGGCAGGTCACTGACTGGGCTTTCAGTGACTGTTTCTGCCTCTCTTCCATTCCACTATGGGCTTCGAGATCCCCTTGAACACAGCAATGCTTACTTCTGAGTAAATTCATTGGCTGTAAGGCTTTCCTTTCTGGGAGTAAGTGCCATTGAAATCTGTGTGGCTTGCTTCTGAGTAGGCATGCATAGGAGTGCATTGTAAGTCTACTTAGAGTAGCAGTCTTAAGGTCTCCCATCCCCTTCAGTGCATTTACTTGGAACCTCCCCCTCCCATTGACTTCACTGACTGCTTCTTCTCCCGTTTGCTCACCAGACTGATGGGCTTTTTTCCTCCCAGGGTGGGTGGGGAAGTCTCCCTTCTCAGCCACGAAGGAGAAAGGCTTGACAGTTATGATTTCAATGGGTATTAAAAGTGCCTTTTCTCCTCCCCTTAATAAAGTCATCATGCAGAGGTTGGAATGGTCATTTTTTAATAGTTTCCTTTTGGGGTGTGGAGTTGTTTTAGATAAGGCAGTAATGTTGAGGTGGTTTTCCATAGTACACCCTCCCACCTAGCCAGCCACTACCTCTTCTTCTAGCCTACCTTGCAGGGTCATTGGGAAGCCAGAATAAGGGGAAGAGCAACAACAGCATGGGAGGCGGGGAGCAAGCTGGGTCTAATGAAGCTGTCCCCTTCATTAGACATATTATTGTATTGCCCCTGCAGGAGGCTTCAAACTCTTAATTTAGAGGTGCCAAGATAGTGATAAATCAGATCCAGGTTTACTTACAAGGAGTACTTTATTGAGTAGTTTACAGCCCACAGGAGTACCCAATGGTTTGATCAGACACCTTCTCTGAACCCAGAGCCATGGGGTAAAATGGGTTTTACACCATACATGTTAGCAGTGAGGTAGCATGACAACAGCAAGCGTTAATTAGTGTTCATTCCCAGCATAGACTAACAGTGCTTGGTCAGAAGGGAAACAATCAAAACTTTTCCACCACAGACACCTGCAGCTTTAAGGCAAACAAACTTCACTTCCCAGGGGCATCCTGATAAGACCCTCTAGCTCATTAGTATGGAATGTGCTGAGGCTGCACTATCGACCTTTGACTCATCCTTGTAAATCAAGAGGCCTGTTAGGGAAAACAGTAGCCAACTTGACCAAAGTCAGAGAGCATTATGGATCATCTAAGCCCCTCTAAAACTACTAATAGCTTGGTTCAGGCCTGGGGCCTTACACCCTGTGAAGTGGTTGGGGGCTGCCAGGGATGGCTTGGTGTATTGACTGTATACAAGTCCGTTTGTGGATTTCTTACTTCTGTAGTTGGGAACCCAGAAATCAGTATACCCTTCAAACTCAGTAGTGAAAGCAATATACTGCATTTAATTCCATCACACACTGACATATTTAGCAGAGAAGGAGCAGCAGCGCCTGCAACCTCGGGGTCAGCCACAGAGAAGACTCTCACTCCCTCAGAGGAAGGAGGGGATCAGCTCCCATAGCCTGCTATCCAGATCACTTCTGACTACCTCTTGCTGTGGAGGAGTGGAGGGATGGGGCAGAGCCATCAATCATGTTACAGGAACCAATGATCAGGGGAGAGGAGGGGGTATGGAGCCAGCAGCCCCCTTCTGTCCTGATTCTTCCGTGCAGCTCAGCCCAGCCATGAAAAGATATAATGCAGAGGGACATGCTATGAGAGATGCCTGTTTACAGGGCCAGTCTAAATCCCGGAAAGGATCAGGAACGAAAAGGACCAGTTTGTAGTGGAATAAAATGCCAGGTGTGAAGAGAGCCCAAGAGTGCTTGGAGCTGGACTGCCACTACTCTCTCAAGTACCTTAATTCCCCAATGAGGGGGTATTAACAACTGTGCAATAGTTGTCCAAAACTTCTGGATCCAGAGTGAGCTTCTTCAGGAGTGGCCACACCACTACCTTTTTATAGGGGTGTGCGAACCCCTCCTACTCGAGTCCGCCGGGGGGTCTGCGAGGGGGAGAGGCGATCTGTTCCTTCCCCCGGAATCCTCCCCAGCCACTGCTGGACTGCTGGATTGCGTCCCTGCTCTTTGCCGTGATGGGCTATGTAAATCTTTACGTAGCCTATCGCCGTTTGCATCCACAGTCTAGCAGCGGACGGACCCGAACCCGGCAGTGGCAGGTAGGATCCAGCTGGTGCAAACTTCGCAGAGTGGCAGAGGTGAGTGGTCCGTTCCACCACGGACTCCGGGGGGCCGGATTCTAAAGAAGTTGGACTCATTGGAGTTCGTGGCGGAACTCTCCGCCATCCCTACCTTTTTAAGTGTGGTTGGCACACCCCTTATGCAACAATGCATTCACCACACTCTGGGCCCAGCCAGCCCCCGGGCTAGTATTAATAAGCCATAATGGGCAGGGGTTGAGAGAGCAAGTGGTTGGCCTTACAGCTATGAGCACTTTCCACATTCTTGGACTACAGCAACTGAAACTGATCCCATAAAACCAGCACAGACATTGCATTGGTCAGTTGTAGTCCAAAACACCTGGAGAGCATCAGGTTACCTAATCTTGCCTTAAAGTGGACATTCTTCAACATATGAACAATGGAAACTCCAGCAAGAAGTTCAATTCTGTCACCTGTAGTCTGAATCGAGATGATGAGTTTTTATCCCATTACAGGGGTTAATTAGTTTACCAGGATGTTTGTGTTACCATGACCACTGCTTTAACAATGGTCATTTTAACAATTTTACATAAATTTAAATAAGATTTAATGTAATTGTCACTGTTTGTACTTCTTGCATTTCATTTCCCTCTGACCTTGCTGCTTGTATTTCCCTCTACAACCATGTAGAGAGGAAACCTGCCAAACCTAGGATAACACTTTACACATCTGATGAAATGGACTCTAGTCCACAAAAGCTTATGCCATAATACATTTGTTAGTCTTTCAACTGCCACAAGATTCCTTCAAGAGGATACTACTGCCACCAAAAAGAGTACATTGATGGGCATCATATATAATGGAACTATTCTGACTGGCTGAAAGGGAGATTTGGTTAGTATTATGAAAACCTATATATAAATTCCAAAATGGAATTAATTGCTGAACAACTAACTGTGTTACAGAGAAATACAAGTATGAAGTTAAGAGTATTGGGAATGTTATGTCACTAAAGTTTATCCAGAAAATTCAAAAGACAAAAACGTCCGGAAATAATTAATTTCTGCTTCTCCCTTAACAGAAGAGGCTATCCTAGAATGTGTAACTCTGCCTGTAGTAAAATGTATTTTTATCCATAGGTAATCTGGGAAATCTTTCATATTGTTCTTGGTTAATTTTTGTTGCACTCTGTTTATGCTTAGTCCCTCACTGTTAGATTTGCTTAGATAACATCATCTTGGCCGGAACAGGAGAGTGTGCCTGTACACATATAAATACTGGCACCCACCAAGGCCCTCGTGCTCCCCTCAACTCATGACCACTGCCCCCTTTGTCTCCCAACCTGAAAGTGTCACTCAAGGGAAAGGATGCATAGTGTGCAAGGGAAAGGCTCATCCCTGTTTCCATTTCCTGTACATTGCTTTCTGCTTCCTTGCTGGTGTGTTTGCGGGACTGAGCAGGCACATGGTGTGGCTGAAATGGAGAGCTTGAGAAGAGACAGGAAAACATTCCCTGGGGTGTTACTGGGGCTGCATGGAGGTAGGCAGACCAACCTAAGGGGATCATTGCCTGCTCAGCACACCTCGCGCTGAGTGGTGTTAGCATAAGCTGGGATGGGTGGAACAGAGGAATGCAGCCAGAGCAAGGGGCAGGGGGTTATTCCTCCTTTGCATGCTGCATGCTGGCTGTTGCAGACAGCAGTAAGGAGAGCCTCTCTTGAGGCTGCTTGGGTGAGCAGAAGGGAGGAGGGAGCAATTTGCTAATTGCATGCTCGGGGGCAGGGGGAGCTTCACAACAATGGAATGAGAAGTGCATTGGATGATTACCCAGATTTTCATGATATCGACTTTGGTCCATCAGGGACACACAAAGCAAGAAAAGCCGAGTGTATAGTACTTAAAAAGGAACATATGTCCAGGTGGGGTGGGGGGAGTAGAACTGAACATGATCAGACTGGCAAGGGCTGCTCAGCTCAACCAATGAGAGAGGCTTGTTTCCCACCCCTGTCCAGGTTCCCCTTTCTACTGTTACACTACTGTGAATATAGAGCAACTAATTCACAATTCTGAACGCTCCTCCCTGCTACATTATCGCCCCCTTTTCCCCCAATGTGTGCACTTTTGCCTTGAGAAGCCAACATCTCCCTTTTTCTACCCAGCCCGCCCTTTCTCCTTCTCCCTGCTCACAATGAGATGAGATGCTCCCATAATCTTGAAGGTACTGCAACTTTACAAAACAACAGAAATTCTTTGATCAAATAACTACAGCACTGAGATAGGGATTTCACAGAGAAGTGAAAGATCGCTTTAGGGCAGGTTTCTAAACTTAGCTTTTAACCCTTTAAATGCTTCCAAGTAAACATGCATAGAATGGAGGGGGGATTGCTCTGGTTTGCTTTGCCCTGTATGATCTCCCTTCATTTACCATGTATGAAACCTCTGCTGTGTGGGAACTGTTGCATGAAAGGTGATGAAATCCTGTTTGCAGCTTGGGAAGGAGCCTGGATTTGTAAATGCACTATATTTATTTATTTATTTCTATATCGAGGGATAGCACTGCTTGGTGATACTTTTCTGAATGGGCAGAGGAAACACCCCTTGACTGGGCTCAACAAGGTCCCAGACAGGTGAAAGACACACCCCTGGTGCTGAGCTACTGCGCCAAAGTAAATGTGGAAGATAGAGTGACACAGTGTGATTTTATTTTTCCTATTTTTTCATGTTTTCTTCCCTAGATCTCCTTACATCCACATATATTTCCCTTAAATAGGTAAGTTTATATCTTACTTTTAATATCTTATCACTTTTATTAATTTCTCTCATTTCTTAAATCCACCTTTACTTGATTATTGTGAATAAAGATTGCTTCCCTCTATAACTTCTCTCCCTGCTCCTAGAAGATAACCTTGTAGACTTCAGGTGCCACAATGATCTTTTGTCCTCTTTTGAAATGTAACAAACGTGGTGTAAAGCAAACAGAATGCAAAGTTTGACCCTGAATGTAACATGAATTGTAAACATCCTGAACTTACCCTATAATCCAAAACATTTAAGTGTCCATTGAGAACATCATGAAATGTACAAAGGTTAGCTTTTAACCATTCCATGTCATGTGCATATGAAGTATTCTAGCCCAGGTCAGGAAGGGGAGGTGTGAATGGAGAATGAATGGCTTTATTGCAGGAAGGCCAAATGGAGATGCTCTGGTATGTGCTGAAGATTGCCAAAGTATCAGTTACAGAAGTTGGACATGGGCCAATAAAAGAGGGGTGTCTGCAGATGTTCTGATAATGGAGGATAGCATGTTATGACCACAGAAACAACCTTGAGAGATGTTGCAGAGTCGGAAGGAGATGCCAGTCTGTCTTCAACAGTCATCAATCCTGGGAATTGGGAACATGATGTATTATCAACAAAGAACATACTGAACCCCTCTTTGATGTCATAGGCCCCAACGGAGGAAAAAGGGTATAAAACCCCCAAGCTCTCCATTGTTCAGGAGGGTAGTGGTTGCATCTGAATCGTTTGTATGTGCACATACCAACAGTACCCTTGATCCACGGGACATGTATTAAGTACTCTGGCCAAGTACTTGATAGCGTGTGGTGAGTATATGTTGGGTAGAATTCAGGGAAAGGATTTTACTGTTCGGGGCTTAGATAAGGCGCAGTTATCTTTGTTCTGTCATACTTAACTGTTTGACTTTGGGATATAAGACAGCAGGCTTAGGCTTGGGCCTGGCTGACACTGTATCACTGTTGCCTTAGTGGGCCTGTTGCAGTATAGACCGATCTGGAGCTGAGCAACAAACAGGGACTAACTGTATATTTAGTCATTCAATGCACCACATTTGGGTAACTAAGTTTTGACCAAGAACGGCACAACTTCTTGAGGACTGTTTTGTGTTAAGCTCTTGCCTAAGAGGCGCGCAACCTCTTAAGCCTCAGAGAGCCTGAAACTCTTTGAGATTTCTTTGTAATTATGTTTGTACCTAGGAGGCGTACAACCTCTTAAGCCTCAGAGAGCATGCAACTCCCTGGGGAAGTTCTACTTCTGCTTATTTCTTTTATTTCAATAAATCTCCTTTTCTTTCATCTACTTTGGCTGTGTGCATGTTCTTCTTCACTTCATAAGATCTCAAACCTCTCAGCCTGATCAACTGAGTGGTCCTGGGTAAACTGAAATCTGTATTTCACAAGAGCACACAGCACTAGAAGCGAGGAGAAAGAGAATTATCAATAATCAATGAGAATATAACTAGTCTCTGAAACTCTGATTTTTCCGCTGAAAGCTCTGGGGTGGCTGTCGGATGGCCACGATGTTATGTGCCACAGATGACAGGTCAGCACTACAAATTTGCCGCAAGATGGGGGATACGTGGCTCAACAACACTACACATGAGAAGGATCTTGGAATTGTTGGAGATCACAAGCTGAATATGAACCAACAATGTGATGTGGCTGCAAATAAGGCAAATGCTCTTTTGTTGTTGTTGTTGTCGTTAAGTCGTGTCCGACTCTTCGTGACCCCATGGACCATAGCACACCAGGCCTTCCTGTCCTCCACTCTCTCCCGGAGTGTGCTCAAGTTCATATTCATTGCATCGGTGATGCTATCTAGCCATCTCATCCTCTACCGTCCCCTCCTCCTTTTGCCTTCAATCTTTCCCAGCATCAGGGTCTTTTCCAGTGAGTTTTCTCTTCACATTAGGTGGCCAAAGTATTTGAGCTTCAGCTTCAGTATCTGTCTTTCATAGTTTCCAAATCCCGGGAAGTACTAGTTCCCCTCTACTCAGCACTGGTTAGGCCTCATCTGGAGTACTGTGTCCAGTTCTGGGCACCACACTTTAAGAAGGATGCAGGGTTCAGAGGAGGGCTACAAAGATGATCAGGGGACTGGAAACAAAGCCCTATGAAGAGAGACTGAAAGAACTGGGCATGTTTAACCTTGAGAATAGAAGACTGAGGGGAGACATGATAGCACTCTTGAAGTACTGGAAAGGTTGTCCCAGACAGGAAGGCCAGGATCTCTTTTCAATCATCCCAGAGTACAAGAGATGGAATAATGGGCTCAAGTTACAGGAAGCCACATTCCGGCTGAACATCCGGAAAAACGTACTGACTGTTAGAGCAATACGACAATGGAACCAATGACCTAGGGAGGTAGCGGGCTCTCCCACACTGGAGGCGTTCAAGACGAGGCTGGACAGCCATCTGTCAGGGATGCTCTGACTTGGATTCCTGCATGGAGCAGGGGGTTGGACTCGATGGCCTTGTAGGCCTCTTCCAACCCTACTATTCTATGATTCTATGAGAACAGCCTCCTGGTGATAGCAGTAACTGCAGGAGGAGGCAAGCATTGCTGGGGTGGATGGGCAGAAGGCAGCTGGAGTGGAGGGGTCTTGGGTTATTCCCCATAACATGTCTTGTGTCTCTCTCAAATGCCATTGGGGCGAATGCCTTGTTAGCCAGGAAGGAGTGTGTGTGTATCATGTGCATCTTTGCAGTTCTTGCTTGCATTTCTGTCCTCCAACCATTCCTTGTCTTCAAAACTTCTTGGCAAATGGGGAGGGAGAGCAGCAAACTGCTCCACTTCCATCCTGAGTTGCTTCTGTGTTCAGGGGTGGGCATGGGGACTCTATCAAAAATGGCTTGCCAGAGAGGGTTGAGTAGGTGGAGGGATGCCTTTGCAGCTGCTCCTCTCCCCAGCTAAATCAGTGAGGCTGAGCGTGCACGCACACACACACACACACACACACACACACACACACCTTGGCTTCCCTTCCTGATCCCCTTCACCCCTTCTCCCCACCCCTGTCTCCCACCCAGTACTTCCTCTCTGCTGCTTGTTGCAGCGAAGTCTAGTATCTGTGGCTGCCTTACCTCTCCCCCCTCCCCCTTCAAAGGGCAAAATGGGTTAATCAAAAGATTTCTTATCAAGCATGTCCAGGAGCCTCCTGTCATCGTCTCTGTTTGTGTTTGTGTGCTTGTTCAGTTTCTAACCCCATCATTGGCTGCCTCCCCACACCAACCATGGCAGATCTGTTGTATGATGGCTCATGGATCCTTATGATTTGTCCAGAGGCTCCCCCTAATCCAGGTTCAAATCATAGGTCTCATCTATATCTACAGATGTGTTCAGTGATTTGGTGGTGCTTCTGGGGAGATCCCATGCAAAAATCATGAGGATTCATATGGATTTGTGCTTCAGATTAATTTGATGGAAAGCGCTGAGGTGGGGAGTCAGTGTGTATGTGTGCGTGCATGCACGTGCGCACACACACACATACATGCATACATATGAGAGAGAGAAGCCAGTTTGATGGTGGTGCCCTTGACACTTTCTCAAACGTGCCCTTGAGCCCACAAAGTTTGCCTCCCTTTTCTGTAATGGGTCTGAGAGAGAAGAGGGAAAGGATAGCATGCAAGCTCATATAACCTTCTCAAGAGCTAAACCAGGGATGCAGAACTTCAGGCCTGGGGTCTCAATCCAGCCCTCTGGGGTTCCCTGGATGTCCATGTTTTCCCCCATCATCAATTGTTTTGTAGTTTTCCAACTTTTGTGCCATTTTTCCCCATTCTAATAGGTTGAAATGCCTCTCCTGAGGCTTCACTACTGGCAGTAAGAGCTTTAAGCTAAAATATGCTGATATCCCCCCCCCCTTTGGCCTCCAGCCCTGCCCACCACTGGAATGCAGCCACTGAAAGCTTCTCTGAAATGGGATTTAGTCCTTGGGCTGAAAGAGGTTCTACACCCCTGAGCTAAACGATGGTTTGGCCACAAAATCTGAACCAGACCAGATGGCCAAGCAGAATATGTCAGGCTCTTATTTTTTACATAGTTGATGGTCACTCACTGACCTGACTCAGTCTCTTGTTCTTCTAGGGAGCCAAAACTTTCCTGTTTATTTTTACTTTCCCTTGGACTTTCCTGGGGGTCTGTGATATGAATGAAGAAACTGTGGTTGTCTTTCATCACCTTCACTTTGACCAAGGTTGCCCCTGGGAAGAAGGAGAGAAAAAGAATAACCTGTAACAGAATGGCTACCAAAGATGCATGATTCTGCTGTTAAAGACTGCATAAAACAGAAATTAAATAATACAGATTTCTAGAACATATCCTGAAGGACTACATTTGCACTGGTTCTCAAGGTTAGATGCAGCTACATGTTTCCTTTCCACATTAACAGCTCTAATTTAATTTTTAAAATATGACACCAAAATATCCACAGTACAATTTTGCAGAAGTAAAATGCAAGGAGAATTTCCTTAAAATATAACTTTTAATCTAATGTATTAGTGAGAGATAAATATATGCTTAGAATTCTGATTCTGAAAACCAGCAATCCAATCTGTCCAGCATATTATTTCAGGAAATGGCCCTAAGAGTAATAATTAGCGTTTACATAGCACTTTTGAGTGTTCAGAACAAAAACAGATACATTCTCTTGGAAGTCTTACCACAGGATTATTCTCTCCACATTGGGAGGGAGGGGCAGGCTGGGGCTGAGAGGGGGCTGGTTCACCTAAGGTTTGCTGCCCAGTGCCGGGGTGTTGAACTGCTTTCAGCCTGAGGGCTGAATTCAATATTGAAGAAGCTCTGAGGGGCCACATTCCAATGGGGGTGGTCTGAAAGCAACTGGGGGTGGGACCAAAATCCCAGCAGATTTTAGCTTAAAGCTCTTGCTGCTAGTAAGCAAGCCTTAATACAGGCATTTCAATCTTTTAGAGTGGGAAATATCTCAACAAACCTGGGAATCTACCAAACATTTGGCAGTTGGGATACAGGGGGTTGGACCAGGGGAAGGGAGCATGGCCATCTGGGGAACACTGGAGGGAATTTGGACCCCCGTTGGGCCAGATTTGCGCTGCAGGCCTGAAGTTCAACACCCCTGACTTAGTGAATTCATGGCAGAGTCAAGATTCAAATTAGGAATTTCCTGATTCATAGTTTAGGCTGCAATCCTATACACACACACACACTTACCCCAGAGTAAGTCTCATTACCTCCAAATAGACACGTATAGGATTTCACAATTAGCCACTATGCTATGCCACCTCACAATTTTTTTTTTCAAAAGGCATTACACGGCACATGTATCAATACTAATTTTAAATGTGTGTTAGGAAAGACATAAAAGCACAGAAGAATCACCTTTTTCAAATGTTATCTTTTCTGCCTGAATTTGCCCTCCATCAGTAGGGAACAGATATCGGATAGTCCCTGCAACTTGAATGGGATTTTCACCCATATTGTATCCAAGAAACTAGGAGGGAACAGTTATAGAAAAAGGTATAATCAGGTAGGAAAAGTTCCAGTTACATCAAACTGAAAAGCTAAAGGTCCAACCAGCAAGAGTTCCATGCTCACACTATTTTGTGACTGATTTCCACCCCTAAAGCGTTAATTGTCAGATAGCTTCCCTAATTTCAAAAAGTGGTGCAGAACAACAAAGTCACCATGTCCCTCTGTAGGAATGCATCACCAGAACTAAACCACATTTGTTTGAAGTGCAAAAGAAGGTTTTAGAGAGCTGGAGTTAAGGGTTACTTAGTCAATACTCAGCAAATGTTATTGTTGATCCATTCACAGAGCAAAGAAGTAACTATGGAAAAGCTAATACTGCAAACACACTTCGTACTGGAAACACAACGTTTTATTCTTTCTTGGTAAAATGTTGGAAAATGTTGTTCATTACATTTCCCTGTATCTGTATGTCAACTTTGTTTGCCCTCAGTGGTGCTCTCATGTAAGTTCTAAGCTACCCTTCATTTTAACAAAACTTTCAGGGCAGCTCACAGCAATCATAGAAAAACATCAAATTTTTAAAAACCATATAAATTAACACAGTATAACAGCAAAGACCTTAAAAGAGAAATAAGAAACAGCGTTCTAATCATGTTAACACAGGCTTAGATGGTATTGTGAAATGTCTGGGTAAACAAAAAGGTCTTTGCTTGGTGCTCAGGAGGTGAGAGAAGTGCCTTGAGGTGCAAGGTAACCACAGAGAGCCTTTCTACACGAAGAATTTAGTGCGCGCTCATGATTCCTCATTCCAGGTGCTTTACACAACCTCTTCATCCTCTAGGGCCTCTCCCCTTCTTTCCCACCATTTTAATGTTTGTGTTTTTTCCTAATGAGGAAAGTCTGGTATTTCTGTGAATGGTGACATAAAACCCTACTGTATTTGTGCAATTTTACTATGCCACCTAGCAGTTATGTAATGGAACAATTGGGGCACAATTAGTTTAATTCTGTGGGAAAGTTCAGGATTCAGCCAAGATACAGAAGCACTAGTCCTTACCATTTAAAAGAGGGCAATTCCTTCCAAAAAGGATACATATAGTAATGAATTATCTTACCTCATAGTCTTTCTCTGGGGGCAGAGGGGGGATATTCTGTTTACTTTGTTTGTGTAGCTTTGTTTGATCTTCAGAGTCTGGTGATTTAGCTGACTCTGGCGATTTAGATGGTGATTTCGATTTATCCTTGGAAAATTTCTTCTTGGATGTCTTTCCTTCATCAGAGGTTGATGACTCCTTACCCTGGCCTTTTTTTTTGCCACTGGATTTTTCCTTCTTCTCAGCCTTTTTTAACTCTTTCAATCGCTCTTCTTCTAATAGCCGTTCCTGCTCTTCCTTCCAAGCCTGTATAAAAATGAAAGCTCAGAGCCAAACATAACATGACGTGATCCATGATTGGATTTCCCAACGTATTTTTCTTTTACAAAAAGCAACCACAGGCAAGCAGGGCCTCTGTGTCCTCCATGGATAATAGCAACTCTCTCTCTCTCTGTTGTGTGTGTAGGTTAACTGCCACCCCCACCCCACAGCTGTATTTTACACACACACACACACACACGATGTCAGGGATCCAGTCATGGCTTTCCCACGTCATGTTTAGTTTGGCCATCAATTATCATTCTATTTTATTATGGAAATAATTGTGGCAGCCTTAAAAGTATCTATATTTCATGATCCTATTTTTGCATCCCATTTTGGTGGGTGCATAGGGTAAGTGCAGAAACTCAGCATAATTTAAGGAGAAAAAACAAGCCTGTATCCTAGAGGATTAAACATGTATGAATGCGAATTGCATAAATATTAGTGTCAGGAGAAATTTCAGAGGAGAAGCCATGTTAGTTAGTCTGTTGCAGCAAGAACATCAAAGGTTCCTTAGCATGTTAAAGACTAGCACATTATGGTGGCACAATATCAGACTAAAGGATAAAAGTCAAAATGAAATGAGATGTCTGTTTTTACACGGCTGGTTTTCTCAGGTTTTCAATGATTCATCAGTTGAATGCAGAACAAAGAACTGTGGCGGGGAGTGGGGGGAGGATTGGTTGCAATTTTATCATTTTGTTGGCAAATAATGATGTGACCTACTTTGGAGAAAGGCTGTCTTGAACATCTGGCTGCATCCTCTGACATTGGTGCAGGATCAAAATATGGTCCTGTTAGTATGCAAACCTCCTACTAAACTAAGGGAGAGGGAAGGATTCAGGACTGAATTTCTAGAATTAGCAATGATACTGCAGTTGGAGTAACCTAGGACATTTCTGCTAGCGGATGTCAATGAATCCTATGTTGGCTGATGGTTTCCTCGCTTCAGTGAATTCCCTGGGAGTGTTTTTCAAGTTGTTCAGAAGAAGGGAGAGAAGAAGCCAGTACAGAAAATGAAGAGAAAGGGGGACCTCAAACGTACACAGGAATTAGTTTATTAGGGCTCAACATGTTTTGAGTCAGGAGACCCTTCTTCACAGGTAACTGAGTTAATATGTACACAGAGATGGCTTAAATCAACTTATGCACTTTCTGATAAAGTAACCAAAGATTAAAGAACCCCAAATTCCCATATCTGGTGTATCTCTTGTGTTTCAGGATATTCACAAAATTTGCCTGGTATTATCAACATGCACCACAGTTTGTACATTCACTGTAACTTGACCACTGGACCGAAATGGGTGAGAGGATGAGCAGACACCCATCACTAATGATTGATGCTGACCTTGTAGGTATAAGAAAACAAGTAGAAGCAGCTCAGTCCAACAGTGCCCCATAGCAACTGAAGTAGCAGCCCATAGGCAACTGTGTTGAATACTGTTTCACTTTCCAATTTAACCAGAATGGTCAAAAGTCCTGAATTTAAAATAATCAGCAAGTCATTTTTACTCTGACAAATGCTGTCTCTGCCCCATAGAAAGGCCAGGCCCCATACTAGGATTTCCCAAAAATGTTATTCTGTCCAGATGCTGCCACAGTGTACCCCCATTGCCTTTTTAATTACATTTCCTAAAAGAGGCAGGTTAAAGATTAGTTGATAACTGGCAAGGCATTTTTATGTCATGACATAATTTATTGAGAAAAGGGGTAAGCATAAGACATCACACATTTAAGGCTGGTTATAGTGGAAAAGGTATATCCTCACTTGGCTATGTGATATGCAATAAACATCTGATGCTTGTGTGAAACAAGTCCTTCCACAGGAACAATACATTTGAATAAAACCAGTTTTGAGATTTGGACAAAGGAAAGGTTTGGGGCTTTAGGGAAAATGGCGCCTGTTAAAAATCCATCCAATTCTCATTCACAAAAGAAATGTTGACTTCCCTATTCATCACTAATTAAGTCAACAAGAAGGATAGAATCTTCTCTTTATAAAAAGGTCAAGCTCCCCCTCTGATGTCCATCTATCTTCTCTACAAAGAATATGGCAAATCTTCTCACAAAGCTCAGTTGAAGAGATTTTAAATGGATTCAGGAAGTCTGAATGTACCAAGCTATGCACAAATCAAATCAGCTGTAATGGTCCTTACCTCAAAATGTCTATGGCAGCTACTCCCAACCTGGCACCCTCCAGATGTGTTTTGACTGGAACTCCCACCCTCCAGACTAATTTGAATATCTGCAGCTTCCTCCCACATTCCATCTTTAGACTGTAACTAGATGAAGATGCCATGGCTTGAACGTCAGCCTGTTTTCTTTTTTTACCACGACCTCTTTTTGCTTCGTTAACATCTTGCCTGATTAAGAGTTCTGGGGAACTCGAAAACTTGCACACTATTTTGCTTTATTATTTTTATTCATTTATTCAATGTATGAGTTGCCCTATAACTGAAGGTCTCATACATAATAAAAAGAAATACAATAAAACAATGATTAAAAACATTAAAACATTAAGTTTTAAAAGCAATAATAATTTAAAATAACTGTAAAAGAAAAGAAGCTTGCATACTAGCTGGCCTAATAAAGATATTGCTCAAATATGGATTTTTTCCTTTTTGTGAAACATTAACAGTATAACTGATGATAATATCTAAGCTGTCATACACAAAGAAAAATTAAGGACGGGAGAGAAGATAATCCCACTAGACTTGAACTAAGTCATTAATCAGTATGTGTAGGCTCCCTCCCCAGAAAATATACAGAACATCTCCTGCTTCTGTTTTTATTTGTGGGCAGATAGAATGCCCCACCTTCTGGTGTCATTTGCAAGAGGACCCTGTCTTTCAACAAAGAGGAGGAACTATCCTATAACAGAAGATGGCCCCACCCCAGCACTAGTGAAGAATTGTGATAGTTACCAGTGATTGCAATCATTTACTGGTGTATATTTGAAAAGTTGGGAGATATAAGTGTTTTTGGACATTCACTGTAACATATACATGCAGTCCTTTGGGGTTGCCATGAGAATTCAGCTATCAGCAATGCACACACTCATTAAAACACACTATACATTTAGATATATACATAGATACAAAAAAGACAGAGAGAACGTCCATCTGTTGGGGGCAATTTGCTTCCACAATGCACCCACTTATGGAAGGGTGCTTTCAGGGCCATACGCCCCCGCCCCACAGCGACTGGAGATTGCGAATGCTGAAAAAACTAACTAATCTACTTTTTCAAAAAAAATACACAGAGAAAAAACAAAAGAAAGATTAGAAAAGAGAGAAAAAGAGGACGAAAAAACCTCAGCACCTATACTAGGACAAACACTTTGAAGGACCAAGTTCTTGACAAGGCAACCAGCAAGGCGGTCAAAAGAGAACTGAGGGATTGGGTGGGAACCTGCTAGGGACATGCTCAGTAGGACAGTGGGGAAATGATCTTCAGCTATACAAGTTTCCCGAATTGAGGTTCCGCGCAGGTGCAGAGCCCATATTTGTGATGCACAGAGACCACGAAGAACAAATACATGGATACATACATATTAGGGATGAGTTTCAGATTCAACCAACTGCCAGACCAACGGGCTGATTCAGAAAGAACTGGGAAATGTCTAAATCGAAGCAGAGCTCCTCCAAAGCAGACCAAATCCAAAGCAGACCGAATGGTGGGTAGCAAGTGCAACTATAAAGTCTGAACCCTCCCGAAGCTTCATTTGGAGGGACCCAGAGAACCTGGCTCCCCTTCATGGATCACTGCCTTGTTGTGGCGAAGGGGCTTGCGTAACTCAGTGAAGCCATAAGCTATGCCGTGCAGGGCCACCCAAGATGGACAGGTCATGGCAGAGAGTTCTGACAAAATGTGGCCCACTGGAGAAGGAAATGGCAACCCACTCCAGTATTCTTGCCAAGAAAATCCCATGGAACGTACAAGGCTAAAAGATATGACGCCGGAAGATGAGCACCTCAGGTCGGAAGGTGTCCAATATACTACTGGGGAAGAGCAGAGGGTATTTCCAAGTAGCGCCAGAAAGAGTGAAGCGGATGGGCCAAACCCGAAAGGACACTCAGCTGTGGATGTGTCTGGTGGTGAAAAGAAAATCCGATGCTGTAAAGAACAATATTGTTTTGGAACCTGGAATGTCAGATCAATGAATCAAGGTAAGCTGGAGGCGGTCAAACATGAGATGGCAAGATTGAACATCGACATCTTGGGAATCAGCGAACTAAAATGGACAGGCATGGGCGAATTTAATTCAGGTGACCATCATATCTACTACTGTGGGCAAGAATCCCTTAGAAGAAATGGAGTAGCACTCATAGTCAACAAAAGGGTGGGAAAAGCAGTACTGGGGTACAATCTTAAAAACGATAGAATGATCTCAGTACGAATCCAAGGCAAACCGTTCAACATCACAGTAATTCAGGTCTATGCCCCAACCACTGATGCCAAAGAAGCTGAGGTTGATCGGTTCTATGAAGACCTACAACACCTTCTAGAACTAACACCAAAAAAAGATGTCCTCTTCATCATAGGGGATTGGAATGCTAAAGGAGGAAGTCAAGAAATCACCGGGATAACAGGCAGGCATGGCCTTGGTGTACAAAATGAAGCAGGACAAAGGCTAATAAAGTTTTGCCAAGAGAACACGCTGATCATAGCAAACACTCTTTTCCAACAGCACAAGAGGCAACTCTACACATGGACATCACCAGATGGTCAATATCGAAATCAGATTGATTATGTCCTTTGCAGCCAAAGATGGAGAAGCTCTATACAGTCAGTAAAAACAAGACCTGGAGCTGACTGTGGCTCAGATCATGAGCTGCTTCTTGCAAAAATTCAGCTTAAATTGAAGAACATAGGGAAAACCACTAAACCATTCAGGTATGACCTAAATCATATCCCTGATGAATATACAGTGGAGGTGAGGAATAGATTTCAGGGATTAGACCTGATAGACAGAGTGCCTGAGGAACTATGGACGGAGGTCCGTAACATTGTTCAGGAGGCAGCAACGAAATCCATCCCAAAGAAAAAGAAATGCAAGAAAGCAAAGTAGCTGTCTGATGAGGCTTTACAAGTAGCTGAAGAAAGAAGGGAAGCGAAAAGCAAGGGAGAAAGGGGAAGATATATCCAACTGAATGCAGAGTTCCAGAGAATAGCAAGGAGAGACAAGAAGGCCTTCTTAAATGAACAATGCAAAGAAATCAAAGAAAACAACAGAATGGGAAGACTAGAGATCTCTTCAAGAAAATTGGAGATCTCAAGGGAACGTTTTGTGCAAAGACAGGCATGATAAAGGACAAAGAAGGCAGGGACCTAACAGAAGCAGATGAGATTAAGAAGAGGTGGAAAGAATACACAGAAGAACTATACAGGAAAGATCTGAATGTCCCTGATAGCCATGATAGTGTGGTCACTGAACTTGAGTTGGACATCCTCGAGAGTGAAGTCAAGTGGGCCTTAGCAAGCATTACTAACAACAAAGCTAACGGAGATGACAGTATTCCAGCTGAGCTATTTAAAATCCTAAAAGATGATGCTGTTAAAGTGCTGCACTCAATAAGCCAACAAATCTGGAACACTCAAAAGTGGCCACAAGACTGGAAAAGGTCAGTTTACATTCCAATTCCAAAGAAGGGCAACGCCAAAGAGTGTTCAAACTACCGCACAATTGCGCTCATTTCACATGCCAGCAAGGTGATGCTCAAAATCCTTCAAGCTAGGCTTCGGCAGTATGCGAACCGAGAACTACCGGAAGTACAAGCTGGGTTTCGAAGAGGCAGAGGAACTAGAGATCAAATCTCCAACGTTCGCTGGATCATGGAGAAAGCAAGAGAATTCCAGAAAAACGTCTATTTCTGCTTGATTGACTACGCTAAAGCCTTTGATTGTGTGGATCACAACAAACTGTGGCAAATTCTGAAAGTGATGGGAGTACCAGACCACCTTACCTGTCTCCTGAGAAACCTGTACGAGGGTCAAGAAGCAACAGTAAGAACCAGACATGGAACAACCGAGTGGTTCCAAATTGGGAAAGGAGTACGACAAGGCTGTATATTGTCACCCTGCTTATTTAACTTATATGCAGAGTACATCATGAGAAACGCCGGGTTGGATGAATCACAGGTCGGAATTAAGATTGCCGGGAGAATTATCAACAACCTCCGATATGCAGATGATACCACCCTAATGGCAGAAAGTGAAGAGGATCTCAAGAGCCTCTTGTTGAGGGTGAAAGAGGAGAGTGCAAAAGCTGGTTTGAAACTCAACGTTCAAAAAACGAAGATCATGGCATCTGGCCCCATCACTTCTTGGCATATAGAAGGGGAAGAAATGGAAGCAGTGACAGATTTTATTTTCTTGGGTTCCAAGATGACCGCAGACGGTGGCTGTAGCCATGAAATTAAAAGACGCTTGCTCCTTGGGAGGAAAGCTATGGCCAACCTAGACAGCATAGTAAGAAGCAGACATCACCTTGCCAACAAAGGTCCGTCTAATCAAAGCTATGGTTTTCCCAGTAGTAATGTATGGCTGTGAGAGCTGGACTACAAGGAAGGCTGAGCGCCGAAGAATTGATGCTTTCGAACTGTGGTGCTGGAGAAGACTCTTATGAGTCCCCTGGACAGCAAGGAGGCCCAATCAGTCCATCCTAAAGGAAATCAACCCTGAGTGCTCATTGGAAGGACAGATACTGAAGCTGAAGCTCAAATATTTTGGCCACCTAATGCGAAGAGAAAACTCTCTGGAAAAGACCCTGATGCTGGGAAAGACTGAAGGCAAAAGGAGAAGGGGACGACAGAGGATGAGATGGCTAGATAGCATCACCGATAAAATGAATATGAACTTGAGCACACTCCGGGAGAGAGGGCAGGACAGGAAGGCCTGGCGTGCTATGGTCCATGGGGTCAGGAAGAGTCGGACATGACTGAATGACTGAACAACAACAAGAGAACCTGGCTGTATCTGCAAAATTATTTGATACATTTTTCTCTAAGCTCTCCATATAAGGAAAATACTGGTAGGGGAGTCCTCATTTTTTGGCTGGGAGGGACAAATCTGGACATACCTTTAGGTAGGGATGGGAGAGAAATCCTCCATGGATCCCAGTGCCCCAGGAGTCCATGGAGAATCGGAAGACTTACCTCCGCCTCCAGGAGGAATCCTCGCTGGCCGGATCCTCCCCACCAGCCAGCTGTAAAGTGCCAGTGATACGGCCGCCACTGCCGTATTGCTGGCTGGGCGGATTGCGGATGCAAATGGCGCCCACTACGCCATTTGCGGCCGTAAAGGTCTTAGCTTAAGGTAAATGCAGCCATTTACGGCTGCATTTACCTTAAACTAAGAACTTTACAGCTGCAAATGGCATAGTGGACAGCATTTGAGTCCGCAGTCAATCCACCCAGCCAGCAATACGGCAATCAATGGTGGTCATATCGCTGGCGCTCCGGAGCTGGCCGAATCGCTGCAGAGCGGAGCTGGCCAGCTAGGATTCCGGGGGGGGGGGGAACGGATCACCTCCCCTCCCTGCGGACACCCCCCTCCCGGACCCAGAGGTAAGCCTTCCGCCCATCCCTACCTTTAGGTATGAAGTACATAAACGTTACAGAGGAACACTGTCTGAACTCTAGCAGCACTTGCAACTAATGAAATTACCTGTGGATTGGATGTTTTGTTTGTTTACCTTGAGAGAGTCATCTCTGACAAAGATATTTTTTTCCTTCTCAGCTGGAGGTTCTGGAGAAATGTCTACTTTACTTTTGGGAGAACCTTTGAAAAATGGGACAAGAATAAAAAAATGTAATTATATTACAAACCCATGAAGAATGGTTCACTGAAAGGGCTATATAATGAATGCATTGCCTAATCTCAAAAAGTACATAGAGCTAAAGTTTCTATATTCAATACAAGCAGTCTGGCTATAACCATAATGCCCTCCCATCATCTCATGTACCTTATACATAAACCCATAACTCAAGTAACATTCATTTAAAGATACACTGTAGAGCATCTAGGAGAACATATTCCAACTAACATTAAAAGCAAAGATAGCTGTGCTGGTCCATGAGAAAAAAAATCCAAAATCCACATTTCAGAAATACCGTTATTAAAACCAACCAAAATGCCACAAAAGGGTGTGCAAGCTTTTGGGTTCTCCAGATCTCTTCATCAACCTAGGTGGTAAAAAATAGTTGTCTTTTTTACCCAGCACACCACCTAAAAGTAATTTCTGACTTTGGTAATATAAAAACAGTCATGTTTCTCTTTACTTCTGCTCATAACATCTGGCCTAATTCTTGGAATTTTCTGTTCTTCCAATATCCTTTTTTTCCCTCCTGATCCCCTGCAAAATTTCAGAAAGATAGGTGCAGTGGCTCACAAATTATGATGAATGAAAAGTAGTTTAAGGCATTTTAGTTGGCCCTAATAAAGTTATTGTCCAACAGTGGATTTTGGATTTATTCCAACTAAGTCTGCCATCTCTTCCTTCACTCCATCTTAAGTTTATGACCAATGCAGACTTTATGGAAGAAGTAAGGAACTGTTCTGGCTATATTGCCTCCTGGGATACCCCTGTGGGGCTAGTGAGGTTTGCCTGGCACCTACATTGTATTCCTTTCGGCACCAGGGGAAGACCTTTTTATTTTCCCAGGCATTTTAGCATTTTAGCTTTCTAGACTTTTAGCTTTGCTGTTTTAAATCTGTATTTTAAACTCCTGCACTGCTGCTAGATTTTTATTGTGGTTGTATTGTTATATTGTGGTTTCAATGTTCTATGTATTTTAAATTGTTTTACCGTGTGCTGTTTGGTTTTAATTTTTGTGAACCGCCCAGAGAGCTTCGGCTATTGGGCGGTATAGAAATGAAATGAATGAATGAATGAATGAATGATGGCAGGAGGTGGGGGTGAGGTGGGCCCCTCCCTTCCAAAGGCTTTAAATCTTGCCCGTCTTTAAATCTTGGTTGATTTAAAGACGGGCAAGGGTTGAATATGCAGGTAGTGGCCCTCACCACTCCAGATACCCTGTCCATATCCTTGAGATCTACAAGTTATTCTCCCATCTGAGTTCCAATTCAGTCCCCCCCCCCTGTAATTTACTTGTTTTAAAACACTCACACAATTGCTGATTGTAGTGTCATGGGGTTGGGGTTGGTCTAAATGACCTTTCAAGATCCCTTGCAAAATTGTGAGTCTATGATTGTGAAAAAGAGACTGCCAGAATGACTAAATTGGTTGGGCAACTTTAGCAGAGTCCTTACTGTTATGGGGATTAATTGAGTTGTGATTGTCCTCAGAGATGGCCACAGGCAGGCTGTTCTAGAAGGCGGCTTCTGTTTGTTTCCCCCTCCCTAAGAAATGTGCTAATTCACAAGTCTGTGAGAACAACAGAAACAAGCTAAGTCTGTGCTAGAGCTGGGTATGAAAAGGAGGCAGAGAACTCACTTAGCTCTCTGCAGGAAATCCTATGGCACTATGGGTTTTCCTAGACATCTGATGGGGAATTAATCTTATGTCATCTAAATGCCTCAAGTCTTCAGTGACCTCCTTGTAACCCTTAGAAGGAACCTAAGGAAAATGAACCCTGGGTAAGTACTGGAGCCCCTGAAACTTTTCACTGCTTGGAAGTGGGGTGCATAGTATGAAAACTGTCACATCTACATTGGCCCCTGTTTCTGATTCACCAGCCAATCACAACCTATGGTTTATCATTCTAACAGTGATCCAAACTGTAGGTAAACTACCTTAACCATGGTTTGGGATGATGGTTGAACTGAACCAGGATACATTCTAAAAATAATAATAATCATCATGCCAAACCAATCTATTTTCTTTCTTTGACAGTATGAAGCTTTTGACAGTTTGTATGTATTCCCATGATTATACTGGAGAAATCTGAGAATGTCATGTCAGCCTCAGATAACATAAGAATGGAAGATATATTCATAATATTGCAGATATAAAAACTGGAAGTATCATTAAATCCTAGATTACATCAAGTCATTCATGATAAGTTGAAACACTAGGCTACCAGTAACAATTTTTTTTTAAAATAGTGCTATTTTATTAATTTCTAGAGTGCTTACACAATGCTACATTCTGTTTTGGTTACCACATTTAAACATATTAGTACACTGGAAACATTTTGGGAAGCAACTAAGCATGCAATCCTATGCCCATTCATTTGTTTATTTATTATATTTCTATACCATCCAATACTTGATGTTCTCTGGGCTATTTAAAAAACAAAACTTAAAACCATAAAATGCTTACCAAGGAGCAAGCCCTACTGAAGGTAATTAAAAGATCCAGAAAATAGACAGTCTCCTATGGAATGGATGGTGGGCAGCAAGTGTGTCTATAAAGTAGCATATACGGTCCACTCCCCCCCTTTTTTCGCAACGTTATGAGAAAAACAGGGCTTTCTCAGTGGCTGTGCTGTGGCTCTCAAATACCTTCCCCATGGAGATCCTTTAAGCTCTCTCTCTGGCCTCTTTCCCTCTCCACTTCTCTTTCATATTCATAATACCAAATGTTTTACTGCTATACTACATTGTATTATATTTTAGGTTTAGTGTGTGTGGTGGGGTTGCTTTTAGATATAAATTTTATTGTTGTATTTGTATTTCTTATGTTATGAAGCTGCTCTGAATGCCCTATGGACAGAAGAGTGATGTAAAAATAAATCACCTATTTACTTGACACTGATCTATGTTACCATTCCCAACTGATACTGAGAAAGGCAAAATCCCTATGGCGGGTTTCACTTACTGCTTGCAAGCAAATAAAATGCTAAAACTGTTAAGAAAAGAACTATACAAAAAATAAAACCCCTAAAAATTTCAGTTCATTAGCTTTCTTACCAAAAAGACATAAAAAGATTTCTGTTAGAAACTCACCTAGTTTCTCTTCACAGCTGTTCTCAGCTGCAATCATCAAAGAATCCCTTGGGATTCTTCGACAGAATGAGGGCCCCACCCCGTACCTTATGTGCTGGGGCCAAAAAACAAACAAAAATGCTTAGTTGAGTGGAGAGACACTCTCATCAGCCTGTCTCAGCTTTATAGAAACTTCTACATCTGGCACAGCAACCATGAAGAATACTTCTGACTCTTTCAAATCTAGGAGCTTTAATATTAAAACCGAATTTGTCATCAGCTTGGCAGGCTGTTAGATAAAATCAGAAGCACTGTGAGTGTCTTGAGGGAAAATTTATTTGGCATGCATAGTGGCCTGGGGTGGGGGGAAAGCAGGGGGAGAGATATTCCCTTGCTTGTTTTCTGGGATCTAGTATCTCCAGGAGCTAATTCATATATATTTTTCTTACATGAGAAAATCTCAAATGGCAGGAGAAGACAATATAAATATTATAAAGAAGTAAAGTTTCTGTGAAGGAAGAAATTGTCAAGTGTTGCATACGATACTAGTGTTTGCCAATATTCACAAGTACAAAGGGTTCAAACACAAATTAATGGACCTGACTATTCCTTGGTCTATATAACTCGGTGTATCTACCTTCTCCAAGGCTGGAGTTAAAATCGCTGGAAGAAATATTAACAATCCCAGATATGCAGATGATACCACTTTGATGGCTGAAAGTGAGGAGGAGCTGAGGAACTTCATGACGAAGGTGAAAGAAGAAAGTGCAAAAGCTGGGTTGAAGTTAAACCTCAAAAAATCCAAGATTATGGCAACCAGCTTGACTGATAACTGGCAAATAGAGGGAGAAAACATGGAGGCAGTGACAGACTTTTTCTTTCTAGGCGCAAAGATTACTGCAGATGCTGACTGCAGCCAGGAAATCAGAAAACGTTTACTTCTTGGGAGGACAGCAATGACAAATCTTGCTAAAATAGTTAAGAGCAGAGACATCACACTGACAACAAAGGTCCGCATAGTTAAAGCAATGGTATTTAGGGATGTCAGAGAATTCCGCGACGGATCTCAGTGAGGCCGAATGCCAGTGCATTCGGCCCCCCGAAATCCATCGTGGAACGGCCTGCCCCCCCGTGGATCCCCCCCGGGACAAGACTTACCTGGGGCGGATGTTTCGGATGGCGGCGGCTCTGGCGGCGGCTTCGGCAGCAGCTGATCTTCCGACCGGCTGCCGCCACCGCCATTTGCAGTCTGTCTTTTTTTCTTTTTTTCCCCTCCATAGACGTGATAGGCTACGTAAAGACCTACGTAGCCTATCACGTCTGGGTAAAAAAAGAAAAAAAGAAAACACGTACGCAAATGGCAGCAGCTATGGCCGCCGCCATTTGCATTCCTTATTTTTCACCGTTTTAGTCTACGTAAATATTTACGTAGAGTATTACGGCGAAACAAAAAGGAACGCAAATAGTGCCCACTACGCTATTTGCGTTCCCCTTTATTTTCGCCGCAATAGTCTACGTAAATATTTACGTAGACTAAAACGGCGAAAAATAAGGAACGTAAATGGTGGCCGCCATAGCCACCGCCATTTGCATACGCATATTTTTTTTTTAACCCAGACGTGATAGACTACATAAATATTTACGTAGCCTATCACAGTTGAATACAGGGACGCAAATGGCGGTGGCTACAGCAGCCGACATTTGCGTCCCTGTTACCCAGCAGCCGGATGTCCGGCTGCTGGCAGAGCCAGCCGGGCAGGACTCCGGGGGGAGGGACGGAGCGCCTCCCCCACCACCGCAAAGCAGATCCGCGAAACGGTAAGTGACTTTCATACATCCCTAAGGTATTCCCCGTAGTAACCTATGGCTGCGAGAGCTGGAGCATAAGGAAGGATGAGCAAAGGAAAATAGATGCTTTTGAACTGTGGTGCTGGAGGAAAATTCTGAGAGTGCCTTGGACTGCAAGATCAAACCAGTCCATACTCCAGGAAATGAAGCCAGACTGCTCACTTGAGGGAATGATATTAAAGGCAAAACTGAAGTAATCTGGCTACATCATGAGAAGACAGGACATCGTGGAGAAGATGCTGATGCTAGGGAAAGTGGAAGGCCAAAGGAAGAGGGGCCGACCAAGGGCAAGATGGATGGATATTCTGGAAGTGACGGACTCAACCTTGGGGGTGCTGGGGGTGGCGACAGCCGACAGGAAGCTCTGGTGTGGGCTGCCAGGGCTGGTCCATGAAGTCACGAAGAGTCAGAAGTGAGGGAACGAATAAACAACAACAAATGTCTACCTTCATGCCTGAGAATTGCAAGTTATTTTCTAGGTTGAAAAAGTAAGGCTGCAATCCTATAACTACTTACCTGGGAGTAAGTTCCACTGAACTCAGTGGAACTTAATGGGACTTACTTCTGAGTAGACACATACAGATACAGTTCTTTGAGGTGCTGTAAGAAACTTACTTTTGGATTTCTTTGAGGCAGCACCTTTTTTGCCAGGAGGTGGGGACTTGACTTCAGCAGGTGGTTTTTCCGTCATCTCTTTAGCTAATCTAAGTGCTTCCAGTTCCTTAGCCATTTTTTCTTCCTGATATTTGGCTTCTTCTCTTAATATCCATTCATCAATGGAGCTGGCTACCAATTCCAGATAATTCCTGGAAAAACCATTTCTGCTTTTATCAACAAGAACACAGATTGATCAAAAACCTTTTCCTTCTCATATCAAAATATTAAATATTTTTACTAGGCTATGTGCCATTTTGTACTGCAAAATAGCTCTGCATTAACTCTGTAAAGCATATTAAAATAATAGGGATGCAAATCAAATTTGCAAAAATAACCATCAGAGGCTGATGAAATACTTTAATATTAAGAACTGCTGGCTGGTGCTATGGAGTGAGAAAGGAAAGAAGAACTCTCATGCTTAACTGTTTGGAGGTAGCAGTGGGGCAGGTGTATTTTAATTACATGCACTCCAAGCACAAATGTGCAAATTATAATGTTTTGCATGTGCAGAATACTCATGAGCACTCAAAGTGCCCACTCAAGGGTGTAGCCCAGCTTGACAGTCTCGAGCATCCAGCTGTCTCAGGTGTTGAGCGCCCAAGAGTTCCAAAACTGCTGTAAGCAACCTCCAACATGAAAGGATATGGTGTCATGGGGAAGGTTTTCCCTGTTTTCCTCCATGAACAGACTTAGATGGTCCAGACTTGGCATGCTGACAGTAGGAGGAAGTGTCCTTCTGGTCTAGGGCACTGACAGGAAGAAGCGGGGAGAGGAGAAAAAGGAACGCTCCTAATTATTATTTTATTTTTTAAACTAACAGGCTGCCAAAGAGCAGCCCGAAAAACCCTACTCTACTCTTCTTGGTGAAGACAAAGCCAAGACTGCTGTGGGGGTCCTCCTCCAGGGGTGGAAGTGAAATTTCATTGGCCCTCTCTTCTCCAGCTGAAGGAGTTAACCTTTTGCGGTTGGCTCCACTCCACCACTGACCGAGAATGCTCTCTTCAATTAATTGTTTTGATTAAAAGCTAATTAAGCTTTATGTGAACCACCAGAACACTCCATCTGCTTGTCTTATAAGAAGGCAAGCCTAGGGGGATCTTAGACTGTGAGAATATTCCACTTTCCAACAAAGGTTCCCCAAAATGTTTATTCCTCACTCCAATGACACATTCCGTTCTAAAGGTTATGCTTAGCTAAACATTGATCTATCATGCCCAAATATTGATCTATGATATAAAACTGTGTAAATAAAGTGGATAGAGAGAATTTCCCCCCACTCTCCAATACTAGAACTTGGAGTCACACAGTGAAATTGACAGGGAGCAGATTCAGAACAGATTTTAAGAAGTACTTCTGTACAGAACACATAATTAACTTATGAAATTCACGGCCACAAAGCATTGCCATGGACCAATAAGAGCTCCCCTCCTGGGCATAATAGCAAATGGAAGGGCGGGGGGATTTGTTGGGATCATGGCAGGGGAAGGGTTCCTCCCTTCGCCCGCCCCATATATATATATATACTCACACATGCACGCATGCACGCACACACACCGTGCCATGCCATGATCACTAAATGGAATCTCCAAGTTAAAAGCAGTATTTTTCTGAATATCAGCTGCTGAAGGCCAACAATGGGGTCTTCATGCCCTACTTGTGAGCTCCTTGGAAGTATGCGGCTGGCCACTGGTCTTCACCGGTTCACTGGTGTGTCAGGACCCACTACAGCATAGGTGGGCAAACCTTTTCCTGTAAAGGACCACATTCCCTCCTGGGCAGATTCCCTTGTGGGTAATCTATCAGGAGCCGCATGTCAGCAGTGGACAGGGCTGAAGCCAGCAGTGGGTAGGGCCAGAGCCAAAAATGGGTGGGTCACTCCTTTGTCTTCCAGTTCCTTTCTTCTCTTTCTGCCACTCCCTTTTCTCTCTCTCCTCCTGCCAGGGGAGGAACAGGCTGCTCTGGACAGAGGTCTGAAGTGTTCACATGAAGAGGGTTTTTGAAGTTAGGCTGAGGGCTGCTTGTGGGACACAGGCTGCCCACCCCCTGCACTACTGGGTCACAGCTTGACCTAAGATGGGTAGTACCTGCTACCTTACCACTATAATATGTGGTAATGGGTCCCCGAATGCACGTTTGGGCTAAAGCTGGGTCCAAAATATGGCAAGGTTGAAGACTATTGGATTAGATTGGTCTGATTCAACAGAATTCTTCTTACATTCACATTATCTAAATACGCAGACATGTTTGGAGTTTTAACCAAATTCAAAGAGCTAAAATACAGTGTGTGGTACAGATATTCTTCATCACTGATATTGATATTCTTATATGAAACTCTGTTATCAAAATTTCCTATACACTGCAAGTAGGAATTTTTTTCAGTATTTTTCAGTACTAGAACTATTCAGAAATTAATGGTTATAACCAGATATTAGAGTTGAATCCTATTGGATGCTGCATATTATTGTGGGGATTGTAATACCACAGTACTTTCTGTTGCCAGTTATTAAATACTACGATCATTCTTCATTGTAATACGTCACCATAATACCCCCTTTCATGTGGTATTTCACATCTATACTTTCATAACATTTGGAGGTATTGCTTGAAGACCCTTTTACCTAAACCCAACGTCAGAATGCAATGAAACATTCCAGGACTCCTGAAACTGACGACGCTGGTTCATGGGATTGTGAAGGACTATCAGCAAAGAGTTATCTTGAGTGTGATAATAAGAATCAATACATCTATAATGCTGGGTTGCATGGTGGAGAACCTGGAAAGGAAAGGAAAATGAATATAATTCAACTTTTCTAAAAGCCTGGCTGTAAAGATGATGGGGGGAAAGGACAGTGTATACCCTTGTTTTTTGGACAGTTTTAATATACAAAGAGAGTAACAGCCACAGATGCCCTTTATCACCTCTTTGGTTTGCACTTTTAATAGGATAACTTGCCCGTATATGACAGTGTAAAGATATCCTTTAATTAAGCTAAATGAGATTCAGTATCTGACCAGCTTGTCTACTTCAGCAAAAACACTTTAGGCTTATAACAAATTGGGAAACAAATTTAATTTGGGCCAGTATATGCAGGAGAAGCCAACACCCAGGGGAGAGGGAGTGCCTGCTGCCGCCGCCGCCGCCACCACCACCACCACTGCTCTCTCTGTGGACTTCTACTGGCAGTATTTGTAAAGGGGATGTATTTTGTTGATTTTTAATTGTTGGTGGGGGGTGGGTTTGGGGGGGATTCTGTTGTGTTTTCAGGGATGGGCAGCCTGCCTGATAGGCAGGAGAGAGGGGGCCTTTGTCCACCTGATGGAGGCAGCGGGGGGAGAGAGGCTGGGCGCCAGGCGCTGGCGGAGTGCTAGGGGCAGGCCATGCCAGGTACGGGGAGCAAGGGAGAGATGGGTAATATCAGTCCCCCGTTCCAGGCCTGTCCAGAGCCAAAGGATGGCTGGGGAGGCGTGACTCCACCTTCCAGCCTTCGTCTGCTGCTCTGCAATGCCAGGTCTATTACCCAAAAAACATCCCTCGTCCATGACAGGATCCTGGAGGGGGGTGCAGACCTGGCATGTATTACAGAGACCTGGCTGCCTGAGGCCGCTGCTCCAACTCTTGCGGCCATGTGCCCAGCTGGATTTCCGTATGCACAGCAGCCGAGGGCTGGGGATCGGGGAGGGGGAGTGGTTGTTATCTACCTTAGTCTTCTCCAGACCCCCTCTCCAGGAGACCAAGGTTGCTGAGTGCATGTACTGGAGGTTGGGCACGAAGGGCAGTCTGAAGATTCTGCTCGTGTACCACCCACCCTGCTGCACAACTGACTCCCTGGCTGAGGTGCTTGAGGTGGTCTCTGATGTGCATGTGCAGGCCCCTAACTTACTGGTGTTGGGGGACTTCAATGTACATTCAGAGGCCGTCCTCACGGGGGCACCTCGGGACTTCATGGAGACCAAGGCTTCTTGGGAGCTGCACCCTATTCCAATTGGGCCCACCCATGTAGCCAGTCACGTGCTAGACCTTGTGTTTGTTTCTGGAGAAGTGCGGGGGAGCGATCTGGAAGTCGGGGGTATATCCACCACCCCCCGTCATGGTCAGTTCCAGTTACAGGTAAGCAACCTGAATTTCTTCTTCGTAGTCTCTGAGCATCACACATATGGGCGAGTGGCAAGCTGACTTACATGGAGGTAGGTCGGTGTCCTACTACAGAACAGACGAGAGGATGGCACGACCAAGAACACAGTCAGCCCTAGCTCAAACATCTAGTCTATAATGTCTCACAAAGGTAGATGGTGTCAACCAGGCTGCAACACGGCACAGCTGAGGGATGGCAATCCCTCTGCCGAATGTGACCAACATCGCTACCACATGAGTAGCGTGAAGCCAGACTGGGGCAGCCAGTTCGAGCCCAACCAGCTCATATGGTAGCTCGATCGTTTTGACAACCCAGGAAGCAAAACCCTGAGTCGAGAGAGGCTGGCCCTTGTGCTTGCTGCTGCAGCAAACAAAAAGTTGAGGTGAAAGTCTGAACTGTTCAGTCCTCAACTTGTAAAAGGCCAGGGCATGGCAGACATCGAGCAAGTGTAGAGTTGACTCCAAAAATGTAGACGGGGATGTGAAGAAAGCAGGCAAAACCGTGTCCTGACTCAGATAAAAGTCTGACATAACTTCTGGAAGGAATGCAAGGTCAAGCCTGAGCACTGCTTAATCTTGATGGAAGGTGAGATAAGATTGGTCTACTCTGAGCTCACACAGTTCACTAGCTTGTCGCAGACATGATAGCCACCAAGAACATCACCTTCCAGGGAAAGAGACACAGGTCCGTGGTTGCCAACGGCTTGAAGGGCTTGGATAAAAGCACCTTAAACACCACAGACAAGCTCCAGCTCAGCACCGTAGCATGGACTGGTGGTGCAAGGTTCCTGAGCCCTTTTAAAAATCTTTTCACTGTCAGATGCAAGAAAAACGGAAAACCCTTCAACAGGAGGGTGAAAAGCAGGAACAGCAGCTAAGTAGACTCCAAGAGGCAACAGTTTGAGTCCCTTCTCAAAGAGACAGAGGAGGAACTGCAGTATCTGGGGCGGAGAGCACTGGAGCGGTTGGAAACGTGCAAGCAAAGGCAGAAAAAGCAGTCAATTTCCTCACATAAGAGCACTGTGTAGAGGGCTTACAAACAGCATTGAGGATCCTCTGTATTGATGGCGGATCTTCCAAGCCATCAAGCAGAGGGTTGCTAGGTCCAACCCTAGGATCTGATTGTTTTCCCTGGTGAGAAGGGACGTATGTAATAGAAGGCGACAGTACCAACCCTGCACTTGAGCAAACCACAGTTGGTGAGGCCACCAAAGAGTTATGAGGATGAAGTGGTACTGTCTGTACCAAATTGTCACCAGAACTCTAGTGATCAGTGGGAATGGGGAGAAAGGGTAGAACAATGCTCCCATCCACCTCAGAGTGAAGGCTTACCCCCATGACGTTGTGCAGAGGTTCTGACGTGCAGCATTGTCCTGTTTGGCAAACAGGTCCACACACAGTGCACCCGAACTCTGAAACTGGGTCCTTAAGACCATCCTGTCCAACTCCCATTCATGGGAGGTAAGTGTGGCAAGAACATTGTCCTTGCCAGCAACGTGACTTGCAACCAGTCCAATCCGACAAGGCAGACACCAACTAACGATCACCAAGGTTAAAGTAAAGACTGGGAGCGATCTCATACGCCTTTCTTTGTTCAGGTAGGTGATGACCATGGTATTGTCTGAGGTGACCTGGACCAGTCTGTCCACCAGATCCAACTCGAACGTTCAAAGGGCCTTTTCCACCACCCTGAATTCTAGGAGATTGATGTGCTGTCTCTTCCCATCATCCATGGCTTGTAAGGCCTGTGTAATGAGCTCTCCCTCCTGAGAGCATCCATAGTCACTATTCAGGATGGCAAGCGTTGTAGAAGGGGCATGCCCTTTGACAGGTTGGCCGGCACCATCCACCACCGTAGGGAGTCTCTGTTGACCTGTGGAAGTTGCAGTTTGGTCCGATGGGTGTCGTGCTTGGTATCGAACTTGAGTATCAGCCAGTTCTGGAGCGGCCCATATATTCAACCCAGCATAATGGACTACTGCTGTCGTCGCAGACATCAGGCCAAGTAGGCGCTGAATCCTTAGTGCCAATGTGACTGCACAAAGGCTTAGCTCCGATGCCATGGTGTTCAATCCCAAGGGAAGAATGCTCTGCCCAAGTGGGAATCCAACAGTGCCCCAATGAACTACAAGCTTTGGGTAGACTGCAGATGAGACTTTTTGATGTTGAGGCAAAGTCCCAAGCTCTTAAAGAGACTGCAAGTCATCTCTACTGAATGAAGAAGGTTCCACATCAACGCTACCAACAGCCAGTCGTTGATATATGGGTACACCTTGAGACCATGCATCTGAAGGTGAGAGCAGACCACCGCCATGCACTTGGTGAATACTCTTGGAGCAGTGGCTAAGCTGAAAGGCAGTACCCAGGACCGGTAGGCGTCAGAATCGATAACGAATTGGAGATAGTATTGGGGTGACTCTGTTATGTTGATATGAACATCTGCACCCTTGAGGTCTACAGAGGCAAACCAATTTGCGTGAGAGAGGAGAGAGAGGATGGACGGCAGAGAAAACCATGTGGAATTTCCTGGGTGAAATGTACATATTTACTTCTCTGAGGTACAGGTTTGGCTGGAGCCCTCTATCCTTCTTTGGTACTGAGAAGTACCTGGAGTAGAACCCATCTCGGAGATGCAAGCATGGGATAGGCATGATGGCTCCTTTCCCAAGAAGGGTTTTGACCTCCTGGTGGAGAATGGGAGATGGATCCGTGCCTTTCATAGTACCAAGAGGGAGGGTTTCGAACTCAATCTGGTAGCCCCTCCAAACAGTGGAAAGAACCCAGGAGTCCAACGTGATGGTGTACCAGGTCTGATGGTAGGTGGACAGAACAGTAGAGGATGGGTAGAGGAGCCAGGAGGCGGAACAGAAGTGGGTCTGAGTTAAAAATGATGCTTGCTTCTGCTGTCAGATTTGCGGTGATAATTGTGCAGTTCAGAAGTCAAGAAAGACTTTTCTGATGTCACTGGTTGAGAACAGTGCTGTTGAGATTGCATCTGAAGCTGTAGTGTGGCTGGCAGCTGAGTGAGCAGCAAAGTGGTCTGTAACTGTGCAGCTTGCACCTGTGGTGGGCCAGTAGTGTGGCCAACAGCTGAGCAAGTGGCAAAGCAGTCTGCAACTGTGCAGGTTGCAGTTGTAGTGGAGCCATTGGGACAGTCTTTAACTGGGTCATCTGCTGTTGCAGTTCAGCCAATGGCGCAACCGGAGTTAAGGCGCAAAAAAATTCCCTCTCTATCTGGAGGTGTCAACACCATAGCCAATGGCTGTCATCAGTACTGACTTTCTCCCCAATAAGAAGGATCAGGATGGTAAGGAAGAGAGTAAGGCCCATAACAATCACCCCGATCGTCAACCCAATCCTGCGGTCTCCTGTATCGTGAGTCCCAGGTTAGATGTCCATCCCATTCATAGAATAGGGATCTGGACCTGTTTCTATAGTGGCTTTGCTTGTAAAAACTAGGGGCATGACTTCTAGCGGAGGAAGTGGCTGAATAGTCAGGTGAGCGCCAATCACAACCTGTGCCTTAACTCTCTAGCCTGTAATTACGAGCTGGCAAAGTGGATGAGTTTACTGGGGACAGATCCCATATCTCACCCTCCAATGTCGACATAATAGACTCCCCTGCCTGGAGTAGGTTCACCACACAAATCAGTGAAAACAACATTAGCAAAGCAGCAGGTACTGTCGTCAGTATAGGAGACCATGTTCAACCATAAGACATTGGTGGTGCAATGGCCTGTATTGAAGAGTGCTGTTGATTCCAACCTGCCAGAACGGAGGTGGGTAGAGCAGTCGGAGTCGAGGGACATACTTCATTCCAGGTTGGAGTGCTAGGAGGAACAACTGACTGCGGAGGTCGCTGTAAATCCTGAGGTGCTCACACAGAATCAGGGAGAGTGGCAGGCCCCCAAGGGCATGCTTGAACCCAAGTCAAGTCATCTGACTTTTTAGAAGTCTTTTTTTTCCTTTTAGGCTCTGAAGATGACAGACTAGCCTGTTTTGAAGCTTTAGCCTTTTTGGTTAGCTTCTTAGCCAGTGAAAACATCAAAGATTGTCCCAGAGTGGGAGGATCCTGTGTATTCGGCAGAGTATGACACTGAGAGGACAATGCCCCCAACACTGGAGCAGGCTCCTATGCAGCAGGCAAAGTCTCTGAGGGCAAGACTGGCTTCTCCGCCATATCTTTTGGCTCCTCAACTAATTCCAATACCCTTTTCCAGAAAGTGGCTTTTAGCTGGTCAGAGTGATTTCACTTCACCTGTTTACAAAAGGGTAGGCAGCGAGGCAAACCTCCACAATGTGTCCTTCACCAAGGCAGAATAGGCACAATGAATGCCCATCGGACAGCAGTAGCTTAGCCCCACAGTGGCTATACTTCTGAAATGGTGCCCTGAGAGCCAAACACCCATGAGGGTGATCATGAGATCACAAACAAATAAACACAAATAAAACAAAGCTAACATTAAAGATAGAAAGAAGTTGATAGAAAGAAGGAAAGAAGGAATAAAACCTCAGCTTTTTCACAGAAAAAAACCCATCGCGGAATGAACTGAGTTCAGGAGTTCCCTCAAGAGGCTACCACAACAGTGGTGAAAAGAGAACTGAGGGAATAAGAGGGAACCCACTAAGGGCATGTGCACTGAGACAGTCGGGGAGGTGTTCCTACTGTTGCAGAACTCAAGAGTCAGAGAGACCACGGAGTGAAGGAAAAAGAGTTTCTTTATTTAACGCGCGGGCTTAAGGCTGGAATCACTTCCAAAGAGCCAAAAGCCCCGATTTACATCAGCACATTGTTTTTATAGATATTGTGACACATAGGAAACGGCTCCTCCTCTCCCTCCCGTGTGGGGTTGCAGTCCTCAACATTTCCTCTCCTAGCACCATTGTTTATAATACAAGAAATGGGTTATAGGGTAGCCATGATAAGCAGAGAACAGAAGAGAACAGCAGAGAACAAGATATACAATTCTATGATCTTAGCCTTTGTTGACAAGATAAGAAATTCCTGTGTCTCGTCAGCTTACAAACATATATTTCAGAGAGCAAGAGCTCAGCAAGAACATGAAGCATGAGACTGCATGAGGCTACTTAGTCTGACCCCCGATATGGCTGCTACATTCCCCCCTTAAATGCATAATTTCATTACAATTATAGCATTTCATTACACAAATAGACATTCTGGTTTGCGAAGCATAACACAGGACTCTTATAGCAACCCTCTTACTTAATATCTTGTTGAGCTATTAGAGCGTAGAGGGCGGCTGTTTTTGTGGCTGAGGCAGTAAACAGATTGTTTAAGCAATGCATAAGACAAGGAATGCAAAGGCATAGCAGTATCTCTATGAACAACACTGGTAGAATTAGGATGAACAATGCTTTAAGCCAGCTAAGATCTGGAAGCCAAGGGGTTAACCAATTTAGCTAATTGTTTTGTCCCATTGTTATGTTAGCTACTATATTATGCATGCAGATTATTGATTTGAACATCTACAGCATTACTATTATTAGTCAAATTAAATGATGGAGGAGAAAAAGATAAAAAAACCTGTTTGCAGGTATATCTCTTGGCAAACAAAAATGTTTTACTCTCGTGATGTTAGCCAGGTGAAGCCAGTAATTATCAGCGAATCGCTGGGACAGATTTCTCTCTCTAGGGGCAGACCCCCCTTTTTCGCACCTTATTAAGGAAACACAATGCAACACTACTAACACTACAACACGCATGTTTGATCTTCTTTGGGATCTGACTGTATGGTGGGCAGCTATTCACCTGGCAAGCTGCAGCAGGGTCTAGTCCCCTTCTTCAAATCTCCAGTTGCAGGTCTGACCGTACGCAGGGTGGACAGTCTCCCGGTGTACCCACAGTAAGGTCTAGCCTGAGTCTTCTTACTGCTTTTTCAGAATGATTTTTAAAGGATTTTCAGCTACAGTCCACTCCCCCTCTCTCGCTCTCTTGACTCGTGTTCAATGTTGTTGTTGTTCAGTCGTTCAGTCGTGTCCGACTCTTCGTGACCCCATGGACCATAGCACGCCAGGCCTTCCTGTCCTGCGCTCTCTCCCGGAGCGTGCTCAAGTTCATATTCATTGCATCTGTGATGCTATCTAGCCATCTCATCCTCTGCCGTCCCCTTCTCCTTTGGCCTTCAGTCTTTCCCAGCATCAGGGTCTTTTCCAGGGAGTTTTCTCTTCGCATTAGGTGGCCAAAATATTGGAGCTTCAGCTTCATTATCTGTCCTTCCAATGAGCACTCAGGGTTGATTTCCTTTAGGATGGACTGATTTGACCTCCTTGCAGTCCAGGGGACTCGTAAGAGTCTTCTCCAGCACCACAGTTCGAAAGCATCAATTCTTCGGCACTCAGCCTTCCTTATAGTCCAGCTCTCACAGCCATACATTACTACTGGGAAAACCATAGCTTTGATTAGACGGACCTTTGTCGGCAAGGTGATGTCTCTGCTTCTTACTATGCTGTCTAGGTTGGCCATAGCTTTCCTCCCCAGGAGCAAGCGTCTTTTAATTTCATGGCTACAGTCACCGTCTGCGGTGATCTTGGAGCCCAAGAAAGTAAAATCTGTCACTGCTTCCATTTCTTCCCCTTCTATATGCCAGGAAGTGATGGGGCCAGATGCCATGATCTTAGTTTTTTTAATGTTGAGTTTCAAACCAGCTTTTGCACTCTCCTCTTTCACCCTCAACAAGAGGCTCTTGAGATCCTCTTCGCTTTCTGCCATTAGGGTGGTATCGTCTGCATATCGGAGGTTGTTGATAATTCTCCCAGCAATCTTAATTCCGACCTCTGATTCATCCAACCCGGCATTTCTCATGATGTACTCTGCATATAAGTTAAATAAGGAGGGTGACAATATGCAGCCTTGTCGTACTCCTTTCCCAATTTTGAACCACTCGGTTGTTCCATGTCTGGTTCTTACTGTTGCTTCTTGACCCTCGTACAGGTTTCTCAGGAGACAGGTAAGGTGGTCTGGTACTCCCATCACTTTCAGAATTTGCCACAGTTTGTTGTGATCCACACAATCAAAGGCTTTAGTGTAGTCAATGAAGCAGAAAGAGACGTTTTTCTGGAATTCTCTTGCTTTCTCCATGATGCAGCGAATGTTGGCGATTTGATCTCTAGTTCCTCTGCCTCTTCTAAACCCAGCTTGTACTTCCGGTAGTTCTCGGTTCGCATACTGCTGAAGCCTAGCTTGTAGGACTTTGAGCATCACCTTGCTGGCATGTGAAATGAGCGCAATTGTGCGGTAGTTTGAACACTCTTTGGCGTTGCCCTTCTTTGGAATTGGAATGTAAACTGACCTTTTCCAGTCTTGTGGCCACTGTTGAGTGTTCCAGATTTGTTGACATATTGAATGCAGCACTTTAACAGCATCATCTTTTAGGATTTTAAATAGCTCGGCTGGAATACTGTCATCTCCGCTAGCTTTGTTGTTACTAATGCTTCCTAAGGCCCACTTGACTTCACTCTCTAGGATGTCCGGCTCAAGTTCAGTGACCGCACTATCATGGCTATCAGGGACATTCAGATCTTTCCTGTATAGTTCTTCTGTGTATTCTTGCCACCTCTTCTTAATCTCATCTGCTTCTGTTAGGTCCCTGCCTTCTTTGTCCTTTATCATGCCCGTCTTTGCACAAAACGTTCCCTTGAGATCTCCAATTTTCTTGAAGAGATCTCTAGTCTTTCCCATTCTGTTGTTTTCCTCGATTTCTTTGCATTGTTCATTTAAGAAGGCCTTCTTGTCTCTCCTTGCTATTCTCTGGAACTCTGCGTTCAGTTGGGTATATCTTCCCCTTTCTCCCTTGCTTTTCGCTTCCCTTCTTTCGTGAGCTAACTGTAAAGCCTCATCAGACAGCCACTTTGCTTTCTTGCATTTCTTTTTCTTTGGGATGGATTTCGTTGCTGCCTCCTGAACAATGTTACGGACCTCCGTCCATAGTTCCTCAGGCACTCTGTCTATCAGGTCTAATCCCTGAAATCTATTCCTCACCTCCACTGTATATTCATCAGGGATATGATTTAGGTCATACCTGAACAGTTTAGTGGTTTTCCCGACGTTCTTCAATTTAAGACGAAATTTTGCAAGAAGCAGCTCATGATCTGAGCCACAGTCAGTTCCAGGTCTTGTTTTTACTGACTGTATGGAGCTTCTCCATCTTTGGCTGCAAAGGACATAATCAATCTGATTTCGATATTGACCATCTGGTGACGTCCATGTGTAGAGTCGCCTCTTGTGCTGTTGGAAAAGAGTGTTTGCTATGATCAGCATGTTCTCTTGGCAAAACTCTATTAGCTTTTGTCCTGCTTCATTTTGTACACCAAGGCCATGCCTGCCTGTTATCCCGGTGATTTCTTGATTTCCTACTTTAGCATTCCAATCCCCTATGATGAAGAGGACATCTTTTTTTGGTGTTAGTTCTAGAAGGTGTTGGAGGTCTTCATAGAACCGATCAACCTCAGCTTCTTCGGCCTCAGTGGTTGGGGCATAGACTTGAATTACTGTGATGTTGAATGGTTTGCCTTGGATTCGTACTGAGATCATTCTATCATTTTTAAGATTGTACCCCAGTACTGCTTTTCCCACCCTTTTGTTGACTATGAGTGCTACTCCATTTCTTCTAAGGGATTCTTGCCCACAATAGTAGATATAATGGTCACCTGAATTAAATTCGCCCATGCCTGTCCATTTTAGTTCGCTGATTCCCAAGATGTCGATGTTCAATCTCGCCATCTCATGTTTGACCACCTCCAGCTTACCTTGATTCATTGATCTGACATTCCAGGTTCCTAAACAATATTGTTCTTTACAGCATCGGATTTTCTTTTCACCACCAGACACATCCACAGCCGAGTGTCCTTTCGGGTTTGGCCCAGCCACTTCACTCTTTCTGGCGCTACTTGGAAATACCCTCTGCTCTTCCCCAGTAGCATATTGGACACCTTCCGACCTGAGGGGCTCATCTTCCGGCGTCATCTCTTTTAGCCTTGTGATACGTTCCATGGGGTTTTCTTGGCAAGAATACTGGAGTGGGTTGCCATTTCCTTCTCCAGTGGACTACATTTTGTCAGAACTCTCTGCCATGACCTGTCCGTCTTGGGTGGCCCTGCACGGCATAGCTTATGGCTTCACTGAGTTACACAAGCCCATCCAGGGTTTAACTCCAGCTACTTTCACAGCTGCAGGGGTGGAAAATATGACAGTTTTCGGTCTTCTCCACTTGGGAGTTAAAGGGTTATTTTTTCCCTCTTTAACCCATACTTCATTTCCTGGTTGGAAAGGATGAACTTCTGTGATGGGAACTGGGGGCTTATTTTCAAAGACAAAGTGACGCTGGGCTTGAAGAACTTTGCCCAGTGTTTGGACTTCTTGTTTAAGGCTAACGTTGGCTTGCTCTTGATGCCACTCCAGTGTCAATCATGAAGTCAATGTCACAGCCCCTCTCAAGCTGTCTTCTCTCTCGCCCATTCTGGCCCCTTTGGTTTTCTCCTTTGTGTATTTGATTTATTTTATTTGGGCATTCATGCCACCAATGTCCATCTTGTCTACACTCGGCACACTGGTTCTTTCTTAAGAATCCTCTGCCTCTGCTGGGTCTTCTTCTATTTTTTCGTCCACGTCTTCTTGGGCCTCTGGGTTGAGGGGGGTATACTGGCGATAGGCATCTAAAAGATGCTCTAAGTACGCTCTGGGGCCTCGGTGGCACCTTGCAGCACTTTAGACACTTTGGTCATTTTAACTGACTTCTTCATACCTGCCTTCATGGCTTCTAACAGCAGGGTTTGATACTGGGTGAGGCGCTCTAGCCCCGCTTGTGTTTTGGGATTCCAGCGGGGGGGGGGGTACTTACAAGGAGACTTTATTAGGTAACTTACAGCACACAGGCGTACCTAATGGTTGGATCAGACAGCTTCTCTGAACCACGAGCTATTGGGCTAAATGGGTTTTATACCATACATGTTACCCATGAGGCAGCACAACACTAGCAAACATTTTCAGCATAGGCTAGAAGTGTTTGGTTCTCAGGCACAGCTTCCTGTAAACAAACTTCGCTTCCCAGGCAAAGTGCTTGATAACACTTTTATTCATTAGTATGGGAAGAGAAATCTCTCTCTCTTTCTTTTGCTTTCTTTTTCTTGCTGATCTGCCTGTATTGTAGATCATGTTTCAAACTTTTTACATAAAACTTTCTGCCCCATGCACCAGCCTTGTCTCTTCATTTTCTTTTTCAAGTTAAACTCACTTACTTAAACCTTTCTGCCCTACACTAGTCCCAATGACACACATTTGGGATAGGCTCTTCTTCTCTTTCTAGTTACATTTTCTTCATCTTAAAGAACGATTACATTATTGTGGCTACTTTACCCCAGGTAATAAGCTCTAGGCATAATCAGCTGCTTCTAATTCACCCTGGGGGCAACTATGGCCACGCATCTTCTTTATAAATGTTCTTTCTCTTTGCCTCTTGCCTTCTCTTTCTTCTTCCCCCCCCCTTCTCTATCTGTCTGCCACTTTCTCTATTTCTCTGTCTTTTTTTACTTACCTCTGTCTTTCTCTATTTGTGTTTGTCTTTTCTCTTGTCATCCATTGGGAACCACACTCAGTATCATTTGGAGTTGCAACTAACACTAATCTGCAAATATCACATATATTTTATGATATCTAAGAAATCATAAAATATACACAACAAACTTTTTCTGCAATTTAACACAATGAATGGAAAACACTTTTTGCATGGTAAGGCATGATGGAGCAGATCCAGCAATTAGGGGGGGAAAGCTCTCGGGGCTATCTATCACTAGACAAGCTAGCCAGGGATTTACAATATCACACACACACTCACACCCCTCTTTTCTTCCCCTTCTACTTGGTACACGAAAGCAAAGTGCTGAAACTCAGGACGTTGGGGGGTGATGGGCATCGCCTTATACTTGCATTTTTCAGGCAGCCATTAATCTTCTTCGGGGAGGCAGTGGGGTGATTTGCAGGTCTTCAAAGGCAAGCTTCTCAGTTTGTTTGTATTTGTAAATCCCAAGCTCAAAACAGGACACGATGAGGTACAGGGCAGCTAAATCTTTGCTTTGGCACGGGCAACAAATAACTCGGGTCAGCTTTCTTCGCTGGGGTCTCAAACAGGAAAACAGTCTTAATTTAAAGTTGTAACATCACTGACAGCGTCAGCTAGCCAGCTACACGAATCTCACTGTTTTTTATAACAGTTACTCTAATACCTTCTTTTCTTCTCAATCAGGTTGGGTCTCCCAGCTTACACAGTTTACTGCAGCTTCCAGGAGCATGGTAGTAGCGTGATTTTGGCTTGGCCAGGAACATGCTGTCTGGTTTCTCAGTCTCTTCAGCACACACACTCAGGCAATCTAACACTGGACACTCAAATTAGTGAGATTTCTTCATTGCAGGGAATCCCACGGCAAAAGCTTAACGGTTACGCTCTTCAGAAATCATATAGCTGATGGTCTACAGGCTCTATGAAATTCTAGGACAGTTCAAAGCTAAACACGGCTACCTTGACAGAGATCTTCATCGTGGTCTTTCCGCTTCATTCTGCCTTGGGACAGTCTTATGGCACACTTTCCACTCGAAGAGGGGTCTAGCCTGTGCCCTGGGGGCTGATTCTTCACTTTTATTCTCCATTTTGCGCCTTTATCTTCTGGGTCTTCATTTTCAGTTTCTATTTCTTAGGGATTTTATTTCACTTAGGCGAGGTGATGATGTTGCACAACTCAGAACGTTGTGGGCAATTTTCCTGCCCCCCCTCTCGGCGCGCTAGGCTAACAGCTACTTCTTCGGCCTCACACTCCCACGCTTAGTTAAAAGCCAGGCTGTCCTGCAACATTTCTCTAATTAACAGCCTCAGATCTTGTTCTTTTTTTTCTCTCAGCTCGACCTTGAACTTTTTGCTGTTTCCTCTCTTTATTCTGAATCCTTTTTAAAAAAATCGTTTTCCTTTTTTTTTAACATACATCTCAAGGGGGTGGAAGTCTTGCTTCCCCCACCTCCCATAGCCTCCCTCCTAAGATGAAGACGGAGACAAAGAGGGAAGGGGATTGGTCAGCGAGTAAGGGGTCTCACTGACCGACACAAAAGGAATTTCACACCACGCACTTTGCTACTGGCCTGGGCACCCGGACGGTCAACAGTATGCAACAGAAACCACAGTAGCCACTCACACAATCATCAATTTCACCACTTCATTCATATGTCCCTGCCACCCACTTTCCCACTTTTCCACTAGAGCGAAGCAGTTTCCTCAGCGCCTTGCTGAGTATTAGTGCCTGCTCGGGGGAGTGATCAAGTCACCCCTTCCACCCCCAATCGGGTGGGTCACCTTTTGTATACGTATACTAACACTGACCTTCTTCATAAGGCGGGGCCCTCTTTTTTTCTGCCCAGTGGCCTTTCTCCCGAAGGCGGGGCCCTCTTTTTACTCCATATACTTGCCTTTCTCCTGAAGGCTTCCAGTGTGGGTTTCAACTCAATTGCAGCTGCAGTATGGGCAGGGCTCAAGTTCCTTCCTCCGCTTCCCAAGGTTCTCTTGCTGCTCGCTGCTGTTTGGGCGGTCCCGGCGCAGGCTTTCTCCCGTTCACCCGACAAACAGGTCGGTGGCGCCAAGAAAGGGAGGCATGCGCCGAGCCCTCCCTCCCAGTGCGGCGATTAAGAGCAGGCAACTGCCACCTCTCTGTCTCAGAGCCTGCCACATCCGAGTCACGGCACCATTTATGTTGCAGAACTCAAGAGTCAGAGAGACCACGGAGTGAAGGAAAAAGAGTTTCTTTATTTATCGCGCGGGCTTAAGGCTGGAATCACTTCCAAAGAGCCAAAAGCCCCGATTTACATCAGCACACTGTTTTTATAGATATTGTGACACATAGGAAACGGCTCCTCCTCTCCCTCCCGTGTGGGGTTGCAGTCCTCAACATTTCCTCTCCTAGCACCATTGTTTATAATACAAGAAATGGGCTATAGGGTAGCCATGATAAGCAGAGAACAGAAGAGAACAGGAGAGCACAAGATATACAATTCTATGACCTTAGCCTTTGTTGACAAGATAAGAAATTCCTGTGTCTCGTCAGCTTACAAACATATATTTCAGAGAGCAAGAGCTCAGCAAGAACATGAAGCATGAGACTGCATGAGGCTACTTAGTCTGACCCCCGATATGGCTGCTACACTACCAAAACTTGGCAGCTATAGAGGTTTCCCGAATCGAGGTTCCGCGCAGAGATCATGTGATGCACAGAGACCACAAAAAAGAATTTAGATTTAAAGCAGTACTGAAAAATAAATGGAACATTACTTATCAGGTGCAGATCTGAACCAGTGAGATAGAAATGAAATGCTTAATATCATCTATTATTTTTGTCTTTATTGCATAAGTAGAATGCAGCTCAAAAATACCTGGAAGAGGAGACGTGGTTGGAAATGTTCTGCAAAACTCCAGTCATTCAAACATCGCTGTTGAGTCTTCTGTATGGCTGCTAACTCTGTGTCTAAAATTATCTTATGAAACACCAAAGGGTATATAACATTAGCCATATTCCTGCATTGAGCAGGGGGTTGGACTCGATGGCCTTGTAGGCCCCTTCCACCCCTACTATTCTATGATTCTATGATCATATTTAACAAAAGTCTGGGATAGGAGAAGGTAACATAGCAGGGGGCAACCATACTTTTTTTGGCTTCGGAGTCACAATATTAATTTTTAATTGGTCTCCTTAAAAAACAAGATGCACATATACTTCAACACTGGCATACCCATCCGAACCCATACTATCATATATATTCTCATTCTCCCTCAATTGCAAAGCAATTCCAAGGAGGAAGCTACCATTTGAAATGGGAGAAGGAATGGAAGGTGTCACCTGCTTCTCTTAGAAATGTCAACACCTGATAGATACTGTCCAGAAAAATGGTGCTCTCTGCGTCCAAGATGCTGAATTGGTTGTGGGTATGCTGACAATTCTAAAAATGAAGTCAGATAGAATTCTAGGACTATCTCAGTGGATGAACGCCTAGTTAGATCCAAACATTCACATAGCCTTTGTGGTATATTATTAAATTCATTTTTGGCAGATAAGGAGTTATGTCACTACTTCAAGAACCAGGCTCCTTCCCATGCCCCTAGCCTTGGTATTAGTCTAATAGTAAGTCAAGCCTATAAAAATGAATTAGCATAACACTTCTACAATTTTCAGCAATAAAATAAATGGCTTCCCAAATCCTTTCTCCTTTCAATATAAGATTTAATATGAAAGCCAAAATTATATGACCAGCCTGATGTGCTGCTGAGATGTAGGTTGAGTGGATCTGTGTTGCAGCTGTCATCAGCTGAAGCTGTCTCATGACCAATTCATTCCTAGTTTGAAATTCAGCCCACAACTGCTTGCTGTCTGGGAAGCTTTATGATGATTCAAGTAAACACATTTTACATTTCGGGCCAGACACGTAATGATGAAGCAGTTCAACAGACAGCCACTTGCAACTTAGATCCATCTTGTCATATCAAGTAAAGGCTAATCTAGACATGACATGTGAGAACAGTAATTATGATCTAGGGCAAGGGTGGGCAACTTGTGGCCCTCCAAATGTTTTGGCCTACAAAACATTTCTGCGAGCCATAGCCATCATAGCCAATGGTGAGAGATCATGAGACTTGTAGGTCAGAACATCTGGAGGGGCACAGGTTGCCACCCCAGCCTGTGTGGGGTTTTTTTTTAAAGTTTAGTAGCAGCCCCATTTGGTTGCTTTGAAGACTGAGGAACTGAAGCACCAATTTAGCCCTTTCCTCTCTTGCCCTTTTTCTGATCTCAACTGCCCATTCCCTCCCACCAAAGCTGCTTAGCTCTGTGTCTTTGGTGGGGAAAAGACAGGTAAAAAGAAGTGAAGCACACACATGAGTTAAATTTTGCAACAGGGACAGAAGGCCAGGGCAATCAACCATTCCCTGCTTCTGCCCGTAAAGTAAATAAAGCAAATAAAAGTAATAAAAAAAAAACAGCTATGAAGTTAGAAAGCCAGTAGGGGAGTACAAGCTATCCAGTTTATTGCACCAAGTGTCACATGTATGACTATCTGCCTGCTGGACAGAAGTTATGGGTGTCTGCTCACTGCAATGAGCTCTTGGCCATCAGGGAACAAATTTGTTCCCCTGAAGTCAAGGTTACCGGCCTGAAGAAGCTGAGAAGCTTGTGGATGAGATCTTTGGGGATCTGACCACAGTGTCCCAATACTCAGGTGAGAGCTCCTCTGTGGTGATGGGAGTATGAGAGTCTCAGGGAAGGAGGTCACTCTGAGGAAGAGGGAAATTCCTTAGAAAGGACCCATTCTTTGGAGGACAACAGATTATTCTCGTGCACCAAGGATACATCTCCAGGGGCAGAGAGCTTGTGGTAGTGGGAAGTTAGATAATTAGAGACACAGACAGCTGGGTTTGTGACAGGTGTGTAAACTGCATGGTAAACTGCCAGCCTGATGAGAAAGTCACAGATATCAGAAGTTGTCTAGATAGCCTGCTTGATGGTGCTGGGGTAGAGTCAGTGGTTGTGGTGCATGTCTGCATCAACGGAATAAGGAAATGTAGTTGCGAGGTCCTGGAAGCCAAATTTATTTATTTTATTTATTTATTAAATTTATTAATCGCCCATCTGGCTGGTCACCCAGCCAGATGGGTGACCAAATTTAGGTTGTTAAATAGGAGGTTGAAAGCCATGATCTCTAAGGTAGCGTTCTCTGAAATGTTACCTGTTCCACACACAAGCTACACAGGGGAAGCAAGATGGCTCAACGCATGGATGAGGCAGTGGTGTAGGGAAGGAGGGGTTTAGATTTGTTGGACACTGGGGGAATGTCTTAGAACAAGCCAGGCCTATACAAAAGGGATAAGCTCTACTTGAATCAGAATAGAACCTGACTGCTGGTATTTAACATCAAGAAGTTGCCAGAGCAGCTTTTAAATGAAACCTTGGGGAAAAGCTGAGAGCAGCTGGAGAGCATATGGTCTGGGTTAAAGCATGCCTAGGGGATGCAGGTGAAAATGTTTCTGAGTGCCAAAATGAGGACAGGGTGGAAATATACCATGAACATACAGTAAAACATGATAGCCAGTCAAAGAAGCTGAAGGGCCATAGGGGAAAATGCACATGACAGAGACAATTGGAGAGGGACACTGTGTATAGGTGGGTTTCTATGCTAGAAGCCTCCGAGCCAAGATGGAAGAGTTGGAGTGCTGGATTTTAATCGAGAATGTCAATATTATGGATATAACAGAAGCCTGGTGGAATGGAGAGAACTAGTAGGATACGATAACCTCTGGATACAAACTCTATAGCAAGGACAGGGAAGGGTGTATTGGAGGAAATGTTAAAAGGGGCAGACACTTCCACAGAATCATTGTGGGGGGCAATACCAGTCCCACAAAATAATTCAGTATCAAGGACATGCTATAGTTCCCACAACCAAAATGCTCGGCGTGATCTTGATACGGAGAACAAAATTAAGGAGTCATCCAAAGGAGAAAATGTTGTGATAAGGGTGACTTCAATTACCTGGTCAAGACAAAGAGGCAACATTTCTTGATACCCTAAATGGCTATGCCCTAGAATAGAATAGAATAGAATAGAATAGAATAGAATAGAATAGTTGGTCATAGGACGAACCAAAGGGGAGGTGACCCTGATCTTAATCCGGAGTGGTGAAACCCAGGATCTAGTGAGAGATATAATTGGAAACAGCGATCACAATGCCATCACATTTAATTAATATGTAAGTGGGAAATTGCCAAGTAAGTCAAATACAGACACATTTGACTTCAGAAGAGGAAACTTTTATAAAATGAGGGAACTGGTCCAATGGAAATTAAGAGGGTCAAATTTGTCCAAGATGCTTGGGATCGCATCTAATCACAATAATAGAAGCTTAGCTAGAATGTGTACTGCACTTCAGAAAAGGTAGCACAGAGTCCAAGAGATCGCCAGCATGTTTAACAAGCAGTGTCAAGGAAGCCATTATAGAAAAGAAGGCTTCCTTGAGAAAATGGGAATCTTGCCCAAACAATAAGAACAAAAGAAGAACACAGACTTGTACAAAGGAATGGAAACAGTCAATAAAGGATGCAAGAAAGGATGCTGAGGAGCCTAATGTTAACAATATTAAGACCAATAATAAACATTATTCAAATACGTCAAAAGCAGGAAACCAGCTAGAGAGCTGGTTGGACTGCTGGGTGATAGTGGAGTGAAAGGGTACTAAAGAAAAAGGAAACTGCAGAGAGGTGAAATGAATTCTTTACATCTGTCTTCACTGCAGAAGATGTAGGGCAGATTAGGGATGGTGGAGAATTCCGCCAAGGATTTCAGTGAGGCCAAATGCACTGGCATTAGGCCCCCCGAAATCCGTGGCGGAATGGCCTGCCCCCCGCAGATCCTCCCCGGGACGAGACTTACCTGGGGCGGATCTTCCGGGCAGTGGCGGTTCCGGCGGCGGCTCCAGCGGCTGGTCTTCCGACCGGCTGCCGCCACCACCGCCATTTGCAGTTTGGTCTTTTGTTTTTTTGTTTTTTTACATAGACGTGATAGGCTATGTAAAGACTTACATAGCCTATCATGTCTGGGTTAAAAAAAAAAAAACGCGTACGCAAATGGCGGCGGCTACAGCGGCTGCCATTTGCATTCCTTATTTTTCGCCATCTTAGTCTACGTAAATATTTACGTAAACTATTACGGCGAAAATAAAGAGGAACGCAAATAGTGTAGTGGGTGCTATTTGTGTTCCTTTTTGATTCGCCGTAATAGTCTACATAAATATTTACGTAGACTAAGATGGCGAAAAACAAGGAATGCAAATGGCAGCTGCTGTAGCCGCCACCATTTGTGTACGCGTTGTTGTTGTTGTTTTTTAACCCAGACATGATAGGCTACGTGAGTCTTTACATAGCCTATCACGGCTGAATACAGGGACACAAATGGCGGTGGCGGCGGCAGCCGCCATTTGCATCCCTGCTACGCAGCAGCTGGATGTCCGACTGCTGGCGGAGACGGCCAGCGGCTCTGCGGAATCCCGGCGGAGCGAAGCCGGCCGGGCAGGACTCCGGGGGGAGGGATGGAGCGCGTCCCCCCCCGTCGAGGATTCCGGGGGGAGGGTCAGAGCGCCTCCCCCGCTGCGAAGCAGATCCGTGAAACGGTAAGTAACTTTCGTACATCCCTGGGGCAGATACCTGTGCCACAGAAACGGTGTCTGAGGAACTGAGGCAAATAGCGGTGACAAGAGATGAAGCTCAAGACCGTATTGAAAAATGGAAAACAAACAAATCTCTGGGTCCAGATGGCATCCATTCTTACATGAACTCCAGTGTGAAATTGTTGATGTTTTAACAAAAATATGCAACATGCCCCCTAAGAACAGCCTGTGTACCAGAGGACTGAATAGTGGTCAATATAATACCAACTTTGTAAAAAAGGACTGAGGTATGAGGAGGACCTGGTAAATTACAGGCCAGTTAGATTAAGGTCTATTCCAGGTACATTAGTGGAAAATGTTATTAAAGATAAAAATTATCAAGCACATAGAAGGGCAAGACCTGCTGAAAAAGAATCAACATGGCTTCTACAGAGGTAAGTCCTATCTCACTAATCTTTTAGAGTTCTTTGGAAGTGTCGATAAACATGTGGATAGGGATAATCCAGTAGACATTGTTTATTTGGACTTTCAAAGGGCTTTTGACAAAGTCCCTCATCAAAGACTCCTAAGCAAATGCAGCAGTCAAAGGATAAGAGAAGAAGACCTCTTATGGAGCACTTCTACACAAAGGTTTTATTGCATGTTCGTGATTGGTCACTGATGGAAGTTTGTGGGTCCTTTACATGACGTCGTCAAGTTTCAGGGTGTATCCCATGCTTTCTGACCTTTATCTCACTTTTTAAAAGATCAGAGGTAACCTGATAAGGAATGTTAATCTGATATATTAGCAGTGTGTAACGACAGAGTTGCGCTACAACTACAGTATCATCTAGTGGCTATAATATGAAACATATACAACTTTCCGAGAAGTTGCCAAGAAAGACAGCCAAAGAAAAAATAGCCTGTGTCAGCCCATGTAAGAAGCCAATCTTAATCCCACAAAGAATCTGGAAGCAGAAGCCCCAGTAAGTTGCAGGATAAAAATCTTGGTGTGGTGAAGCCCATGGACTGGTAACTGATTAAAGAACAGAGGGCAGAGAGTAGGAATAAGTGGTTAACTCTCACAATGGAGGGATGTAAGGAATGGGGTCCCACAATGTGCACTGGGACCAATGCTTTTTAACTTATTCATAAATTATCTGGAGTTAGGGGTGAACCAAGGTTCCTGACAACACCAAATTATTTAGGGTGGTTAAAACAATAAGGAATTGCAAAGAACTCCAAAAGGATCTCTCCAAACTGAGGGGATGCACATTAGAATAGCAAATGAGGTTCAATGTAAACAAGTGTAACATGATGCAGGCTGGGGCAAAAAGTCCTATCTTCACATATACACTGATGGGATCTGACCTAGCAGTGGCTGACCAAGACAGAGATCTTGGGGTTGTGGTGGATTGCTCTAATAAAATGTCAATCTAGTGTGCAGCTGCTGTGAAAAGGGCAAATTCTATGATGGGCATAATCAGAAAAAGAATAAAAATAAAACTTCTGATGTCATTCTGCCCTTATACAAATGTATGGTGCAACCACACTTGGAATACTACCGCACCTTCAAAAAGATATTGTATAGCTGGGAAAGGTGCAGGAAAAGGCAACCACAATGATCAAGGCAGTGGAGCAATTCCCCTAAGAATAAAAGTTACAACGTTTTGAGCTATATAGCTTAGAAAAATGTGGAGCAACATAGAATGATAATGGGTGAGAATATGGAAAAATCTTTGATGATTCCCATTAAAAATGGGATCATTTTCTTTTAGAGTATAAGTTTGGTATGGGAAGATCCTATTTTACTTTTCCTAGCATATAGGATAGAATCCTTAAGAGATCAGGTTTTGAGCTACTTAAGAGTTCCATCAACTGTGTATAAATTTTAAAACTGAAAACACACAGGGAATGTGCAGCAATGGTAATTCATGTGTATAGATTGCTTTCATATCACACTTCAATGCATATTTCATTCCAATCACAGTACTTCTTACGTTATTTTCAAGAGAACTGCTCAGTCCACTTCCATGACCATCAGCAATGCAATCTGGAAAATATACATAAAGATACACTTTAAAAATTCAGGTACTTTAAATGTTATCTGATTACATTACTTGCCTTGGCAGTGGATGATGGTGGCACAGTCTCCATCTCATCTCACCTTTCAGAATAGTCTCTCTCTACCCATTATCAGAGTATTGCTTTTTTCCTTTCTCTTAGCACTCTTTTCTTTATATGATGTGTATTTAGGCACATCTACATGAAGGTTTTGGACCAGCATGTACATTAAACAGAAGGGGTTTGGGCAGTCAGGGACCTTCTTCCGTTGCCAGTCAGGAGGACTTTGCCTTCCAGGATCATGGTGCCCAAGGGAGATCCCTCTCCTTGAAGCAGCCCAACGCACGAACTCTTCTTCCAAGAAGCACTGGAGCACTTCACGTAGTGTGGAGAGCAGCACTGCTGCCCCAGCAGAATTACCTGACTGCTCAAAATGGACATGTGAAGGGGGGAGGGGGGCTTTATGCGTCAGCCCCGCTCCAGCATCCCCATCAGCATAGGGGAGCTTCAGTTCAGTGCAAAGGTCTGAAGCTCCCCCACCCCTCACCCCCACCAGGGGCAGGAATGTTGAGGGTGGGACTTGTGCACATGTCCCCACTCCCCGCTTCACACATTCATTTTGAATCCTAAAAGCAGACTGCTGTTGAGCAATAAACTCCAACTCTTTTCCCATCTTGTCTGTCTATTCTAGGCTAGGGACAGGGGACAAAGAAGCGGCCTGGTGCCAGAGCCAGTCCGAAATATTTGGTGCCTGAGGCAGAAGAACAAATGACACCCTCTTCCCTAGGGCCATGGGTGGCTAAAATGCTTTGACATCTGAGAGAGAATATCCCACAAACAATTCTCCTTAGGAGTAATAATACAATAATTAATAAATAATAAATTGCTGTCTTTTCATGAAACCCTAAATCAACTGCCCAAAGAGCCACCTCACTCTGTGTACTGAGAGGATTTGTTAAAGCAGGGAACTTCGGACCATCCTGAATTGCTGCCCCAGAAGTCTGAAATGGTACCCTTAACTACTTCCTGTAGTGTATAAGCAGATGCAAATAAACCTTGCAGCACAGACTCACTGTTCCTACTGCTATTATAACACCAGTTTGGTGCTACAAACTTTGGTACATGCCAACCATGCACCAAAAACTGTAGCAGACAAAGCAGGCTGCATCTGGCAATTCTGCTTACTGTAGAAATTAATGTCCAAGAATTAACAGAGCAATCCAGTGTGTGTTTATTTTGACATAACAGTTCCAATACATTCAATAGGACTTACTCCAAGATTAGTATACACAGGACTGGTTTAAGACTAGATGTAGTCTTAAATGTAGTCCAGGGACTACAGAAGCAGGCAAGCTCCCAGAGAGCGAGTGAACAGAGCGAGCGAACAGGGGGAGCAAACAGGAGTTGGCCAGGGGAGTTGCAGTGGTTGAAGAGACAAAGGAGACAAAGGAGACAGAGGCTAAGAGGTAAGTGGGTTGCAGGAAGCCCAGGGCGCTGCCCTTTATCCTTCTGACTGGCTGTGAGCTCACCAGGAGCTTCTGAGAGCTCCAACTGAATTGGAGGGGTGTGGCCTGAGTACTCCCAGCAGCTGACTGGGCGGGAAGCTTCAGTCTGTTTCCCGCCTCCCAGCTGAGCAGAGCAGAGCAGAGCAAGCTGCTCCAGCTGGTCCAGGGACTACAGAAGCAGGCAAGCTCCCAGAGAGCAAGCGAACAGGGGGAGCAAACAGGAGTTGGCCAGGGGAGTTGCAGTGGTTGAAGAGACAAAGGAGACAAAGGAGACAGAGGCTAAGAGGTAAGTGGGTTGCAGGAAGCCCAGGGCGCTGCCCTTTATCCTTCTGACTGGCTGTGAGCTCACCAGGAGCTTCTGAGAGCTCCAACTGAATTGGAGGGGTGTGGCCTGACTACTCCCAGCAGCTGACTGGGCGGGAAGCTTCAGTCTGTTTCCCGCCTCCCAGCTGAGCAGAGCAGAGCAGAGCAAGCTGCTCCAGCTGGTCCAGGGACTACAGAAGCAGGCAAGCTCCCAGAGAGCGAGCGAACAGGGGGAGCAAACAGGAGTTGGCCAGGGGAGTTCGGCAGGGGAGGTCAAGGGGGAGGCCCCTAACATTTTTTTTATTTTATTTTATTTTATTTTTTTTTACTAACTTTTTTTCATTTATTTGTCTTGTAACACACACTTCCACACCAGTGGGACTCTGCTTTTAACCTCTACTGAGTAGAGGAGCAGGCACAGGCTAGTCTAGAACAATCACAAAGCTAGACACAAAAAGGGAAAAGAGGCTATGGAAGGACAAGACTCTCCAGTGGTGGTGACCTGCAAGGTGTGTGCAATGTTTGTTTTCTTGCCTGAGAACAACATGGCCTACACCTGCAACAAGTGCAAGTTGATCACGCTGCTGGAGGAAAAAGTAAGTGGACTGGAGCGGCGACTGTCAACCCTCCGGGGAATAAGAGAACACGAAGAGTTCTTGGACAGAATGGGGGAACTACAGCAGCAAAGGGCAGACCACAAGCTTGAAGAGCAACAGCAAGATGAGGCAGTGGGAAATGCTGAGGTGAAGAAAAATGGAGTAGAGGATACTCCTTGGAAAACGGTGACAGTTAGGAGAAGAAGAACTAGACGACACTCTGCACCAGTGGAAGCGGTGGAGCTGTGGAACCGATTCCAGGTACTTGCAGATGAGACTGGAGGACAGCCTGCAGAGGAAGAATCACAGGGGAACCTGCATGAGAGTGAGCAAGAGGCTAAAGGTCAGTCAAACAGAGGCGATGAAACCCAGGCCTACAAGAAGAAGAAGAGAAGAGTGGTAGTAGTGGGAGACTCCTTGCTGCGTGGGATCGAGACCCAAGTATGTCGCGAAGACCCGTGGACTCGCCAGGTATGTTGTCTCCCGGGAGGACAGATTAGAGACGTGACTGAAAGGTTGCCTGCACTCATAAAGCCCACTGACAGGTATCCCTTTCTTCTCATCCATGTGGGAACAAATGATACCGCCAAGCGGAGCTACGAAGAGATCACGTCAGACTTTGAAGCTTTGGGAAGGAAACTCAAGAACTTTGGGGCCCAGATAGTTTTCTCATCCATCCTTCCAGTAGTTAGAAGAGGGATAGAAAGGGAACGAAAAATACTCCGGGTGAATGACTGGCTACGAAGGTGGTGCCGACGAGAGAGATTTGGATTCTGGGACCACGGGCTATACTTCCTGGAAGATGGGCTGTTGGCTAGGGATGGGTTGCACCTCACAAAGGCTGGGAAGAATGTGTTTGGCCACAGCATGAAGAACTTCATCAGGAGGGCTTTAAACTGAATCCTACGGGGAAGGGAGATGTAATGTTGGGGGTAACAATGGACGTAGGCGCATGCACTGCAATGGAGAGAACAGCTCTGATAGCGTCCAATAATAGTCTTCAGACACAGGTAGGAAGAAAGCCAGACTATGAAGCACATGGTCTTCGATGTCTATATACTAATGCCCAGAGTATGGGAAACAAACAGAACGAACTTGAACTCTTAATACAGGAGGGAAATTATGACTTGATAGGTATAACTGAGACTTGGTGGGATGACTCTCATGACTGGAATACAGCAGTTGAAGGATATAACTTGTTCAAAAAGAACAGGAGGAACAGAAAGGGAGGCGGGGTTGCACTGTATGTGAAAAATACATATCTCTGCACAGAAATACAGGAGGAGGAGCTTGGTAGCCCCATCGAGAGCATCTGGGTTGAAATAAATGGAGCAAAGAATAAAAGGAACCTGGTGGTCGGAGTCTACTACCGGCCACCCAATCAAGGAGAAGACAAGGATGAAACTTTTGAAAAGCAAATAGCCAATGTTTTAAGGAAGCATGATGTAGTAGTAATGGGGGACTTCAATTTCCCCGATATTTGTTGGGAGACAAATTCTGCAAAACATGGCCCCTCCAGGAAATTCCTGACTTGTGTGGCGGATAACTTCCTCCTACAGAAAGTAGAGGAAGGAACTAGAGGATCGGCTATCCTTGACTTGATCCTAACCAACAGAGATGACTTAGTGGATAAAGTAGCAGTTACAGGAACTCTGGGGGAAAGCGACCATGTTGTACTTGAGTTTTTGGTTCTAAGGGAAGCAAAAGCCGAGTGTACTCAAACGCGTACCCTGGATTTTAGGAAAGCTGATTTTAATAAACTCAGAACAATGATCAGTAAGGTCCCATGGCAAGCAATGCTAGCGAGAAAAGGAGTCCAAGATGGGTGGGAACTTTTAAAAAAGGAAATTCTCAATGCACAATCACAAACAATTCCAACAAGAAGAAAAGGTGGAAGACAACAGAAGAAGCCAATGTGGCTTCACAAAAAGCTTAGGGATGACCTGAAAACAAAAAAGGACACATATAGGAAGTGGAAAGAAGGCCAAGTAACAAAGGAAGAGTACAGGCAGGTAGCACAGAATTGCAGGGATGGCGTCAGGAAGGCTAAAGCGGAGAACGAGGTGAGGTTAGCGAGGGATGCTAAAAACAACAAAAAGGCTTTCTTCAGCTACGTGCATAGTAAAAGGCAGAGGAAAGAAATGGTTGTTCAGCTATTAAATAAGGATGGCAAAATGATAACAGAGGACAAAGAAAAGGCAGAGGTGCTCAATTCCTACTTTGGCTCAGTCTTCTCCCAAAAGAGGGTCTATGACCCCCCTGGCAAAGGCGAAGTACAGGCTGAAGGGGCAGGATTGCAGCTTGAGATCGACAGGCATATGGTCAAGGAACACCTCATTACTTTGAATGAGTTCAAATCTCCAGGGCCAGATGAACTGCATCCTAGAGTCATAAAGGAACTGGCAGAAGAACTCTCAGAACCGCTGTCTATTCTCTTTGAGAAATCATGGAGGACAGGGGAAGTGCCAGATGACTGGAGGAGGGCTAACGTTGTCCCTATCTTCAAAAAGGGTAAAAAGGAGGAACCTGGGAACTACAGACCAGTCAGTCTGACATCAATCCCTGGGAAAATTCTGGAGCAGATCATAAAGCAATCCATCTGGAAGCACCTTGACAACAATGCCGTGATTACTCGAAGCCAACATGGATTTGTCAAAAACAAGTCCTGCCAGACAAATCTGATCTCATTTTTTGATCAAGTCACCTCCCTTGTAGACCGTGGGAATGCTGTAGACATCATATACCTCGACTTCAGCAAAGCTTTCGACAAAGTGCCCCATGATATCCTGATGAGCAAACTAGCTCGAAGTGGGCTAGATGAAACAACGATCCGGTGGATCCACAGTTGGCTACAGAATCGGACTCAAAGAGTGCTTATCAATGGGACCTTCTCAAGCTGGGGAGAGGTAACGAGTGGGGTACCGCAGGGCTCAGTCCTGGGCCCAGTGCTCTTCAACATTTTTATTAATGACTTGGAGGAGGAGGTGCAGGGAATGCTGATCAAATTTGCAGATGACACAAAATTGGGAGGGATAGCTAATACTTTGGAAGACAGAAACAAAATTCAAAGTGATCTGGATAGACTGGAGTGCTGGGCAGAAAACAACAGAATGGCATTTAATAGGGACAAATGCCAAGTTCTGCACCTAGGAAAAAGAAACCAAATGCACAGTTACAAGATGGGGGATACGTGGCTCAACCACACTACGAGCGAGAAGGATCTTGGAATTGTCGTCGATCACAAGCTGAATATGAGCCAACAGTGTGATGTGGCTGCAAAAAAGGCAAATGCTATTTTGGGCTGCATTCATAGAAGCATCGCTTCCAAATCCCGGGAAGTACTAGTTCCCCTCTACTCAGCACTGGTTAGGCCTCATCTGGAGTACTGTGTCCAGTTCTGGGCACCACACTTTAAGAAGGATGCAGACAAGCTGGAGAGGGTTCAAAGGAGGGCAACAAAGATGATCAGGGGACTGGAAACAAAGCCCTATGAAGACAGACTGAAAGAACTGGGCATGTTTAGCCTTGAGAAGAGAAGACTGAGGGGAGATATGATAGCACTCTTCAAGTACTTGAAAGGTTGTCACAGAGAAGAAGGCCAGGATCTCTTCTTGATCATCCCAGAGTGCAGGACACGGAATAATGGGCTCAAGTTACAGGAAGCCAGATTCCGACTGAACATCAGGAAAAACTTCCTGAGTGTCAGAGCAATACGGCAATGGAACCAATTACCTGGGGAGGTGGTGGGCTCTCCCACACTGGAGGCCTTCAAGACGAGGCTGGACAGCCATTTGTCAGGGATGCTCTGACTTGGATTCCTGCATTGAGCAGGGGGTTGGACTCGATGGCCTTGTAGGCCCCTTCCAACCCTACTACTATACTATTCTATAAGAGAAGCTATCTCAAGACTGTAGACGTTTGGGGTAGGGGAGCAGAATGTTCTGCTTTCATTAAAATAGGTGTCTACATCTCTTTTATGTAGAAATGTAAGGAAATGTATACAATCTGTATTCTGCACAATCCCTCAGTGAAGACTAAAACCTGTTCCTACCTTCTGTTGCCCTGCCCAGAAAATGCAAAGCCACTGGATAACTGACAGAAACTTATTTTTAAATGTTTTAGAATTATTTTATTATATTAATATTTTACTTAAATATGCCGATAATTTATATCCCCATTTTTAAAAGAAAATATTTTTATACCTACTGGGTTGTCTATTTTTAAGCTCTTTTACATTGATACTGCCTCCCCGCCCCCCCAATGAAAACCTGGGCTTCTTTCTTACAAAACAGTTCTCGTTAGGGATGTACGAAAGGGACTTACCTGGTCCCGCAGCTTGCTTCGCGGTGGGGGGGAGGTGCTTCGGTTCTCCCCCCGAAGTTCAGGCCAGGGGGGAGGTGCCCCGCCTCGCCCAGCCAAAATTCAGGCCGGGGGGGGGAGGCGCCCTGCCTCGCCTGGCCGAAATTCAGGCCAGGGAGAAGCGCCCCGTCTCCCCGGCCGCGAAATACAAAAGTAAAAAAACAACAACACACACCCGTGATAGGCTACGTAACGATTAGCGTAGCCTATCACGGCTAGATTTCCAAAGTCAGCCGTGATAGGCTACGTTAATCGTTACGTAGCCTATCACGGGTGACTTTGGAAAAAAAAAAAAGCGCATACGCAAATGGCAGCGCCCATGGGTGCCTCCATTTGCATACGTGCTTTTTTTTTTTTCCAAAGTCACCCGTGATAGGCTACGTAATGATTTACGTAGCCTATCACGGCTGACTTTGGAAATCTAGCCGTGATAGGCTACGTTAATCGTTACGTAGCCTATCATGGGTGTGTGGGGTTTTTTTTACTTTATTTTGTAATCGCAGCGGCGGCAGCCGGTCGGAAGACCCCCGCCGAAACGCTGCTGAACTCCCGCCGGGACCCGCCGCTGAGAGGGACATTCGAGGGAGGTAAGTCCCATCCTGGGGGGGGGGGGGGGGGCGCGGCGGAGAATTTCACCAACAATTGCGGGGGGGCGAATGCGTTGGCATTCGGCCTCCCCGAGATTCGTGGAGAAATTCTCCGCCATCCCTAGTTCTTGTGTGACTCCAAAATTGCAATCCTACACCCACTTACCTGAGAGTAAGCCCCATTAAACTCAATGAAACTTACTTCTGAGTAGATATGTATAAGATTGTGCTAGCTAGAGCATGATTTCTCAGTGAAAGCTTGGAGTTGAGCAACAGAAGACTTTGTACAAGTTTCAGGGTTGCCAATGGGGAGGGGGAGATTCTTTAGCATAAGCTCAAAATTGCTCTTGTGTAGTATACGCAGACAAAGGTCCGCATATGCAAAGGACCACATAGTTAAAGCAATGGTATTCCCCATAGTAACCTATGGCTGCGAGAGCTGGACCATAAGGAAGGCTGAGTGAAGGAAGATAGATGCTTTTGAACTGTGGTGCTGGAGGAAAATTCTGAGAGTGCCTTGGACTGCAAGAAGATCAAACCAGTCCATACTCCAGGAAATCAAGCCAGACTGCTCACTTGAGGGAGTGATATTAAAGGCAAAAGTGAAGTACTTTGGCCACATCATGAGAAGACAGGAGACCCTGGAGAAGATGCTGATGCTAGGGAAAGTGGAAGGCAAAGGGAAGAGGGGCCGACCAACAGCAAGATGGATGGATGATATTCTGGAGGTGACGGACTCGACCTTGGGGGAGCTGGGGGTGGCGACGGCCGAGAGGAAGCTCTGGCGTGGGCTGGTCCGTGAAGTCACGAAGAGTCGGAAGCGACTGACCGAATAAACAACAAAAAGTATATGCAGAATGCAACTTCCAGGAGAAGTTGGGAAGATGCATCCTAATTGCTAGGAGAAATTAGAGGAGAAAGCAAACACCTCTTTAGGACCCCTGGCATTTCTTTCCTAGCCTTTGCTCTCTAACCAGCTTGCAGGGACGGGCAGGGAACTAGAAAGTGAGATAAAAGGAATAAGAAAGGCATTTGTTACACTCTTTGAAAAAGAGCAGAGAAAGAGAACGAGTTCCCCTGTGCTGCTTCTGCCTCTGCCTCCACCCCATGGAGAAAGGGGAGGAAGGAAAAAAACAGGGCTTTAAGACCCTGGGGACTACCTTCCTACTGCCTGCAGCTTTTCAGAGAAGATAGGGGAAGAGAACTGGAGTTGGAAGCAGAGGGAAGAGGCACAGGGATGGCTTTTCACACTGCCTCTGAATCCCCCTTCCCTCCTGGAGGAGCAGTTAGCAGCACCACAGCTCCAAGCCCTGCTACAAGCACAGTGCAAAAGCAGTGCTTGGGGCAGGGGTGGGGGTGGAGGCAGGCCCAATCCGCAGCTCCTTTCAGTGCACTGCCTCATGTGGGCGTCTCATTTTGTGTAATGGAAGGGCCGACTGTGCCCGATGCTTTAAAAAAACTCTAGGAGGAGAACTCTGATGAAGGTCTAGGGCAGAGCTTTCCAAACTTTTCATGCTGGCGACACACTTTTTAGACATGCATCATTTCGTGACACAGTAATTCAGTTTTACTAACAAACCGGAGGTTAAACTAACCCGTTATAAGAGATACGGACACATACATAATTTGTAATGACGAAATGTATGGGGATAGAACATATCTCATGAGAACCTTTCATTTATATTTTTAAAAATATATGATTTGTAAGATAATAACATACATTGTTGTCATTTATGAGTAACAGTATGTAAATATGTGCAAGAAAATATGAAGAATAAACAAAATCAACCAAAGTATTTACAATACGTATTAGGACACATAGGCCCAGGTAGGAGCTCAGCTGCAAAAACACATGAAGTAGAGAAGCAAAAGTCCAACAAAAATGGTGTAAATATGTAGGGATGTAAGAAACTCCCCTTATCTGACTCCACCGGGTTCCGCTGGGGAGGGAAGGCGCTCTGCGCCTCCCCCCCTGGAATCCTGGCTGGCCGGCTCCGCTCCGTGGGGATTCCGCAGAGCATCCGGCCGCTGGCTAGTAGGGACGCAAATGGCGGTGGCTGTAGCCGCCGTTTGCATCCCTGTAGTCAGCTGTGATAGGCTACCTAAAGACTTACGTAGCCTATCACGTCTGGCTTTTTAAAAAAAACGCGTGTACGCAAATGGCGGCGGCTATGGCCACCACCATTTGCATCCCTTATTTTTGGCCGTCTTATTCTACGTAAATATTTACGTAGACTAAGACGGCAAAAATAAGGGAGAATGCAAATAGCGTCCGCTACGCTATTTGCGTTCCCCTTATTTTGGCTGTCTTAGTCTACGTAAATATTTACCTAGACTAAGACGGCCAAAAATAAGGAACGCAAATGGTGGCGGCCGTAGCCGCCAACATTTGCGTACGCTTTTTTTTTTTTAAAGCCAGACGTGATAGGCTACATAAAGACTTACGTAGCCTATCACGTCTTGTAAAAAAAAAAAAAAACCCCCGACAAGGCTGCAAATGGCAGCAGCGGCAGCCGGTCGGAAGACCAACCGCCGCAGCCGCCGAAGCCGCCCGGAAGATCCGCCCCAGGTAAGTCTTGTCCTGGGGGGTATCCGCGGGGGGGGGTGGCGGGGGGGGTGGCAGGCCGTTGTGCCACAGATTTCGGGGGGCCAAATGCACTGGCATTCGGCCTCACCGAGATCCGTGGCGGAATTCTCTGCCATCGCTATACATATGTATGTCTCACTACAAGGCTATATTGCTGTCAATATTTGCAATGCCTATGTCCAGAGTCCAGTTCCAGCACTCTCCGGTGGTACACTGCCAGTGGGTGGTTAATCCACAATTACAGCAGAGTAAAAATAAAAATAAATGGCAGAAATCAAATTATAAGTGCCACGTGGTGGGTGGCTTGCTGTTTGCCACATTGGGTTTGGGAGGGTGGCCTCCCTTCAGCCAGCAGCAGGTGGGTTGACTGGGTGACAGCGTGCAGCTGCGCTCGCCCGGGTGATTGGGAGCACGCTGATTCTGAGGCTTCTGGCCTCCACCGAGCTCCGTTCCGACTGGCCAAGATGGCGGACAGCCCACTTGGTGCAGTCCAAGTCCCAGGCAGCGTTTCCACCCGCGCGCTACTCTGGCCTGGCCACACAGGAGCGCGGTGCAGAAGTCCACAAAGGGTGCGCTCAAAATCTCGCAGGGCTGGTGGCTGCTGCCACTTCTCCGCACCGGAGTCAGCCAAGTTCTGCTCCCAGGGCAGGGCCTCCCCTCCCCTCTCTTCGCCCCGCGCCTCTACCTCGCCATACTGCTCCAACCCCGCCAATCACATGCGTCCTACGTCAAGACGCCACATGATCCTAAAGCAGCTAATGTTAAAGCAGCTAAGCTTTAGCTGCTTTAACATTAGCTGCTTTAGGAGGTTCCGGGGGAGGGACCAAGGGAAGCAAATGCAAGTAAGGGAGCTCCACGGTGCCCTTCCGCACAATTTTCTGCATTTCGCGCAACACACCTACACACTGCCGCCGACACACTAATGTGTCGCGGCACACAGTTTGGAAAGCTCTGGTCTAGTGCCTTGGAGCTGGCAGAATCAGAGATTCCTTCCATTCAAGAGGGTCAGAGCACAGCTAATTTGAATGGCCCTGCTTACTGGAGTGAGTGGGAAGAGTAACCCAAACAATGATACCCTACTCCACAGGAGAATGGGCAATATTTGGGAGCTGGAGAAGGAGTGGGCTTAGTCTGAATCCTAAACTCCCCAGACTCCATTCCTGGCTCCTATGGCATTGCTGGCTGAACATTCATTATTCCCCTTTCCTTTGCAAGATCTCAAATGCTCAACATGGAGCTCAATGAACAGAGACTTCACAAGAGTCCCAGGGTGGAGATAAAGGGGAAGGCAGGTGGAGGCGGGGGAAGGGGCAATTTGCTTCCTACTTCCCCCAGTCACTCAAGTCATGCACAATATTTTAATGCATTCATAGTAACACATATAAAAGTCCTTTACCTGATCTGTCAGGATTATTTTCTTCTGATATCTTTTTGCCACATAATTCTTGTCTCAGTTGTTTAGCAAATCTAGCTGGATTATCCCATGGGATATAAGACACCTCATAGTCTCCACCAAGCATTATGCCAGAGCCTTCTAGTTGTCCAGAGTTATCTACCCTTGTCAGCCGCAAACTTTCAAAAGTAAACACTTTAAAGGCTCGTTCTACTTCAGCCCAGTTCATGTGTTCTGTAGGAAAATCAAGGCATAAGAAGAGAATTCTCCTTGTAATTTAACTTGTCTTTGGTATACTGTCTTTGATATCTCTGAAAAAAATATCAACAAAGTATTTTCTGTTACGAGGACCTTTCCTATGGATACTGATCACTTTTCATAGAAATAATATACTAATTACCTCTTTGAAAAAAAAATGTATTGCTTACACCCAAATGCTATGGATTGGATAAAAGAGCAGCAGCGGTACAGGCTGTGACTTGCACCGCAGCAGCAGGAGAAAAATCCTTCCTGTGTCTAGCAACTGGAGCAGAGTTACATGATTCAACCCTACTTGGCAGGAAATCTCTCACTATCATTTATGGCTGGTGCACATTTAGAGCAAATGGTCCTGTTGTATATCAAACAAAGAGGTAGGAAACAACTCTACCCCACCCCTGGTCCTATAAAAATCTCTTATAACAATGATTTCACACCCCCTGGGACATTGTCTATAAAGAAAGCTAGTAACTGTGCAATCCTATACATGTCTACTCAGAAGTAACTCCCAATGAGTTCAATGCAGCTTACTCTGATGTGAATGGGTATAGGATTGCAGCCTAAGGGAATAATGTTACCATTGGTGCAATAGTGCATGAGTTCATGAATCCTGGCAAGGCGTTTAGTATTGTTTCCCGGTGGTGGAAGAGGGAATTTAAGAAGATCCATCAAAGGCAGCTTGTCCATCATTTCATCTTCAACCTTTGCTGGGTCTAAACCATCTTGGACCTCAAGTGAAGAGAAAAATATCAACTTTTACCGATGGTATTAACTAAAATGCCCTATATAATTTTTTTTTGGGGGGGAATAAACATTTAATTGAAAATTAGCTCTTTTAACTTTTGGGCAGGGGCACCAATATTTTTAATAGCTTTGGTTCATGCTGCAATCCAATACATGCTTTCTGGCCTCTCTGCATATATTGTTATAAAACAAATCATTGTGGGGTGGTTGGAATCCTGTGCTTGTGGCTGTCTGCTGATATCTTTTATCTAAATTATTATGTGTTGGCACATCTTTTAGGAACACGCTGTAAACTTGCATGGATTTCACATAGTAAGTATTTCCTTATAGAAAAAATACTGAAGAATCAGTTCAGCATCTGCAGAAACTATTTTCTTCAAAATGACGCATTCCTCTGTTGGGTGAACTGGCTTTCATACATTTTGTTCAGTACAAAGGCTGGACAGTAGAAGCAACAGGGCCAGTTTGCACATCAGTTCACACATCACTGCTGCAAATTGTGGGATGCGCACTGCGTGCGAGCTGCTTCCATTTTGTGTAAACAACTTCCAATCAACCCGATCAGAAGTTATGAGTGTGATGTGCAAACCCAAACCGATGGGTTAAGAAGCTAAACCTAGTGGTTAACCCAACAACAATCCATGGGTTAATTGCTGAGTTGTTTAGCCCCTAAAGAACCCATCGTTCTGGGTTCACCTGTCACACGCACAACCTCCAATCGGGTTGATCAGAGGTCATTCACAGAAACTAAAAGCAGCTCGTCAGCAGCGCACGGTCCCTTGAATTGTAGATTAAAGAACCCACAATTTGCCACTGTGACATGCAAACCGGGTCAATATCCTTGGTCATTGCCATATTAAAATAAGCAACAAGGAACAACTTAAGATATTCACATCAAATACAGTTTGCAAGTGACTTTGGTGTTACCATGGTTTGGCTTTATGTCTGAACTGGGGGAATGTGGTCTGCAATCAGTTAATTACACTATTAGATTTATATTAGCATGTATTTCACTTTTGCAGTGAGACCGAAGTTGGTTGCAATTTCGGTAATGCCTTGAGTCCTGCCAATTTTATGGGCAAATATTCCTACACTACTTGTCATTTTTTCCCAGTGTCCAAAATCCACCATGTCTATATATAATGTTATTGATGAAAAAACCTAACCCAAACCAAACTGCATCGTACTTTTAGGAAGTGTAACTTCTTCTGAGACAAAATATCATGATAGTTCAGTATAAGAGGCCATCTGAGAGCCATCATCTTTTCTTCTTTTTCAGGATAAAAGGAGTTGTACAGATTCTGTTAAATAAAAAGAAACATATATTTAAATAATACAGATTTGTTTATCAAAGGAACATAATAACACTAAGCAATACATTACAAACCCTTTTTTCAGTCTCAGGAAGGGCAAGAGAAGGCAGGATCGAAACAATGTGACTTGCAATGGTATGATCCAGCCCATCTTCACGTGGCTCTGGGACCACCAGACTGGGTGGTGTAAGGTTTTCTTCTGATGCAACAACCTAGCACAAGAAAGCATATTGATTTCACTATACTATTGCTCAAGGGTAAATACACATTTTAAGGGGCAATTTACAGAAATTACCGATACAGAACCTGCACTTCTTGACTTGTTCAAGAAGAACAAGTCATCTTGCTGCTTAATAGTCTATGGAGATACTATTTGTTAGAGCATTTGCCTCACTGAAGCAGCATTGGAGGAGGGGGAGATGTCTAGTCCAACCTGTGCGCTTACAAAGGAGGAATGCTTTATCTCTGGCTATCCTGCACTGAGCAGTGGACTGGAGTAGATGACCTTCAAGGTGCCTTCCAATTCTATCATTCTATGTGGATGGTATTGGTTGCCACTGGGTACTTGTAAGGTGAAATGGTAGCTTCAGCTCCATGATACAGTGGCAAGAAAAAGTTTGTGAACTCCTTAGAATTGTCACATATTTCCAACCTAAAATGTTATTAGATCTTAATCTAACCCCATAATCCTAAAGAATAACAGATAATCTGATTGAACAAATGACACACAAACATGATGTGTTTGTGTGTCATTTTTCAACATTTATTTATCCACAACTGATTCAGCATTCAATATCCATGTGTGAAAAAGTATGTGAACCTTTAGATTCTTTAGAACCTTTAGACCTGGTGGCACCCTTTTGAGCAGCAATGACTTCAAGTAAGTGTTTCCTGCAACTGTTGGTCAGCCTCTCACATCAGTTTTCAGGAATTTTGGCCCATTCCTCCTTACAGAACTGCTTCAGTGACATTTGAGGGCTTCCTTGCATGAACAGTTCAGGGTCTGCCACAACATTTTGATGGGGTTTAGGTCTAGACTTTGACGCCATTCTAAAACATGGAGTTTCTTCTTCTGCAGCCATTCTTTTGTAGTTCTGCTTTATGTTTAGGATCATTGTCTCATTGCATGACCCACTTTCAGTTCAGCTTCAGCTCATGGACGGATGGCCTCTACCATCTTCTAATACACAGCAGAATTCATGGTTGTGTCAATGATGGCAAGCCATCCAACTCCCGAGGCAGTAAAGCAGGCCTAAACCATCACATTCCCACCACCATACTTGACAGTTGGGATGAGGTTCTTCTGTTCAAACTCAGTGCTTGTTTTTTGCCAAACATAACGTTTCTCTTGGAGACCAAAAAGTTCTACCTTTGACTCATCTGTCCAGAGAACATTGTTTCAGAAGTCTTGGGGATCATCTATGTGATCTTTAGTGAACTTCAGACGGGCAGCTATGTTCTTTTTAGGGAGCAGTGGTTTCCTCCTGGCTATCCTCCCATGAACACCATTCTTGTTCAGTCTTTTTTCTTATCAATGAGTCATGAACACTAGGGCTGTGCACGGACCCCCACTCCACCTCGGATGCTGCTATGGATCATCTGAAGCAGCCCCGCTCCGCTTCGGGGTGATTCGAACCCCCCTCTGCTTCGACTCAGATCTGGATCCGAAAGGAGATTCGGACATCCGGATCACTCATTTTTGACTTTTTCCCATTGGCTTGCATGGGAAAACACAAATGGCCATAACGTTTTCAGTTTTTACATTATATACATGCTATTTGGCCCTTGGAGGGCATCCCTCCTGCACAACTCCAGGCAGTTTTGCCCAGTGGCTGCTGCACTGGGCACAGCTAGAGTTTGATTTTCTCCACAAAAACTCTCAAAGCAAAGAGCTGTAACTCATCCCTGGTTTCACGGAAGTGTCTGGAATCATCTGGGCTGTCCTCTGCCCCTTGCCTTCAATGGAGGACATCTCTCCTGCCCAACTTTGGGCAGTTTTACCCAGTGGTTGCTGTGCTAGGCACAGCTAAAGTTTTATTTTCTCCACAAAAACTAGGGAAAGACTGTGGGGAAGGGGGCACCATCCTTGTCTCAGAGATTTCTGCTTATAAGATGGCTCCACCACCTCTGAGGCGAGTTAAAACCTGGAGGAATGACAGGACGAGCATGAGTAAAAGCCAGAGGGCAAATCCTTTCTGGAGAAGAAGAAACGTTTGGACAACCGGGCTCCACTGAACTGGTATGCATTTAAGTGAAAGCTGGGAGCCAGGTGGAGGCAGCACCAGATAGAGGCAGGCAGGCAGAGCCAGGTGAAGGTTTCACGGAAGTGTCTGGAATCATCTGGGCTATCCTCCCCCCCCCCCCCCGGTGGAAGGCTTCTCTCCTGCCCAACTTCAGGCAGTTTTACCCAGTGGTTGCTGCTCTGGGCAAAGCTACAGTTTGATTTTCTCCACAAAACCTAGGGGCGGGAAGGAGTGTGAGGAAGGGGGCGCTGTCGTCGTCTCAGAGATTTCTGCTTATAAGATGGCTCCACCACCTCCGAGGTGAGTTAAAACTTGGAGGAATGATAGGACGAGCATGAGTAAAAGCCAGAGGGCAAATCCTTTCTGGAGAAGAAGAAATGTTTGGACAACCAGGCTCCACTGAACTGGTGTACATTTAAGTGAAAGCTTGGAGCCGGGCAGAGGTGGGCAGATGGAGGCAGGCAGAGGCAGGCAGGCAGGCAGAGGCTGGAAGAGAGACACCCATGGGTGCTGGACAGCACAAGTAAGTTATAGCCCCATGGCATCAAAGCCACCAAGCCCAGCTATTCCACTCAGGCACGGGGCACAGGGTGGGTGGACAACCTGGTTGATCCTGCAAGGCTTGTCTGAAAGATAAGCCATGCATACACACTGGTGTTACAGTGAAACTGGGAAAGGCTCATTAAATCCGTTATGGTACCTTGGGGCTAGGGATGTACGAATTGTGTACCTTCAGTGCCACTTGACTTCCGCAGTTTGCAGCCAGTGCTCCATTCCATCCTTAAGCCCCTGGAATTCTTTTTTTCCCGCTCCAATATTACGAAGATAAATCCATACTGACAACTGTAATTCCAGTGCCCAGCCATCTCCGTGAGTCTGCAGAACCTCCATAAGAATGGCGATTTTTCGTAGATATTTACGTATTTTTTCCCCTGCCCTGAGACATGCAGTAATTACTTTCAGCCAAAACACCTCGTCCTCCTCGGGGCTTCCCAAAACAAGGCTGTCCTCGGTGTGCCTGAGCGATGCACTCTTTGTTTAAAGCAGTGCTGTTTTAAAGAAAGAAAAAACCTTTTAAAATGACCATGCCGGTCCTGGAGCCCTGCATGAGGTATTATTCTCCCTGCTAAGCTTTGTATTTCCACATCCAGCGTTGTTGTTGACGTTGTGAGGCTAAAATGGAGAGGAGAACGAACTCTGTGCATGTCTACTCAGAAGTAAGTCTTACTGAGTTCAACGCGACTTACTCCTACACATGTCAGCACGAAGGGAAAGATTAGCAAGCTTCTTTTTGTTTGAATAAAAAGCACACTCTGCACATGCTCAGGGAATGGACAAAATGAGGAATAAACATACCAGGGAAACCGCTGGATTGAGAGAATCTCCCCCCCACACACACACACACATATAATGGAAGAATACAGTTCTTCATATTCCCTCGTATGTTTATTCCTCATTTTGTCCATTCCCTGAGCATAAACATACCAGGGAAACCGCTGGATTGAGAGAATCTCCCCCCCCCCCCCACACACACACATAATGGAAGAATACAGTTCTTCATATTCCCTGGTATGTTTATTCCTCATTTTGTCCATTCCCTGAGCATGTGCAGAGTGTGCTTTTTATTCAAACAAAAAGAAGCTTGCTAATCTTTCCCTTAGTGCTGCATTTGTACAAGTGTGACTGCTTCAGAAAGAACTTTCTGTTATACTGTCTCTTTTTCATGAGTTTCATAACAGACGTGTGGGGTAGTGGTGAGAGGCCAGCCCAAAGTCACCCAGTGAGATAACTAACAGGAGGTTTGGTAATGAGCTGGATGTGGAAATACAAAGCTGAGCTGGGGGCAAGTGGGGTGCTGACATGTGTAGGAGTAAGTCGCATTGAACTCAGTAAGACTTACTTCTGAGTAGACATGCACAGAGTTCGTTCTCCTCTCCATTTTAGCCTCACAACGTCAACAACAACGCTGGATGTGGAAATACAAAGCTTAGCAGGGAGAATAATACCTCATGCAGGGCTCCAGGACCGGCATGGTCATTTTAAAAGGTTTTTTCTTTCTTTAAAACAGCACTGCTTTAAACAAAGAGTGCATCGCTCAGGCACACCGAGGACAGCCTTGTTTTGGGAAGCCCCGAGGAGGACGAGGTGTTTTGGCTGAAAATAAACAGAGATGGAGGATTTCAATTTAAAATAACACCCACAAACAAGGTGGTGAGCACAATTCATTTTTTTAAAAAAAACTTACGTATTTATTATCGGAACATACTACACTGCATTTTTATTTACGAAAATTCTGCAACTCTTTGCAGACGACGAAAAAAAGCCGCATGACTGCTGGCTCCGCAGAACCTCGTGGTGCTGTTCCTCAGAGGATTCCGTGGCACGGATTGAAGGGAATTCAATCCCATTTCAGTCCGTGGCGGAATTCTCTGACATCCCTACTTGGGGCGGGGCGGGGAGGCAGATGGGCCGAGGTTTATATCAGATAGCGGTATTGAAAATGTGATGCCCTTCCTGAGTCAAAGAATGACAGAAACTATCCAAAATAAAGAGAAACAGCAGTGTAAGTGCACCGCTCAGTTGCCCGAGGGCTGGAGGGTGGGGCAGCCCAGCCGGTGACCTGGGGAGGTGACGATGAATAATAATACAGGACTCTTTCAAGGCCCAGTAATTGGAAGGAATGACTACACTTCCCTTAAAGGAACATCCCAGGGAGGACAATTCCAGTGCCAAGGAGGCCGTGGGGGGAAACAAAACAATCACGGACTCTATTACCGGCCACGACTACAAGGGAGGGAATAGAATGGAGAAGAGTAAAATACAGTAATGTATTCCTGTTGGGATGAGTACACGGTAAATTCTTTAATAAACGTCCATGGGAGGGGAATTCTGGTGCCAGGGAGGCAGTGGGGGTTGGTAATGCTTATATATTGTTTTTTCCTTCTTCTTTTTCTGCTCCCAAAGCATATATTATAGGTCCTGCATTTAAAAAGTTCATACTCTGAATACTGCATGTAATGCAGAGATTGCAGTGGGTAACTGGGGTGTGCTTTGGCCCAAAGAGAAGATTGAGTGTGAGACCTCCCACCCTTAGTCTGGAGAGCAGAAAGCTCTCTCAGGAGGACATACAGGTGAGCAGCCAGGGGCAGGAAGAGGACAACAGTGCCTTGAAAGCGGACAGTGCCTTGCCCAGAAGGGCAACTTGATTCTGGAAAGCAGACAGTGCCTTGCCCACCAGGCATCTGACTCTTGAAGGGCAACTTGATTCTGGAAAGCCAACAGCACCTTGCCCACCTTGCAGTGGCAGCAGACAACAGTGGTGGGATCCACTCCCACCTCAAAGTGTTCCCACACTATGCTGCCCTGACGTTTCCATGCAGGAGACACAGACTGCTTGCCTTGAGTTGGGGGTGGGGGGGAAGCAACGCATGAGCAGGGGGAACAATGGAAGAGGGGTCAGTGTTCAAAATGTTAGTGAACTGACCATAGCCTAACTGATCACATACAGGCATACATGCATTGCGCAGGAAGTCATTTTAATAAATGAATTTATTGAATGTTTTACTGAACATGTGCAAACTATTTTTCTACTCTTAAACTTGTGAGTAAACATACTTAGGGAGAAGCTTTGCGGCTGTGCCTGACAGAGCTTTCCCTACAGGGAGGAAGGCATTAAATCCCATTATATATCAGAAATATTGTTAGAAAACTGGATTTTTTTTAAACAATGCACATATTGAGCGGCAGAAACATGTTGTGTATGTGTGTGAATTTGTGTCAGGGAGAGAGAGAGAGCGCCATTGCCTCCTTTAGAATCCCCAATCTGTCCTGAGAATCCAACACTGGGTACAAATGCTTAAAACTGGAATCCTCTGACTTGGACAGGGGTCCTGGAAAGGAAATCACTACAGACCACAGCAATCTTGCCTCCCCAATCATGAAACCTGTGCACTAAGAACTCAGGTAGATAGAACTGAGAAAGATCCACTCCTCTTAGCTCATCCACCCACATCTCAGTAATGCAGAATTACCTTTCCCCAAGATCACTGTTTCATGCATGATGATTATAGGACCTTTAGGTGCAAGGAAATCTTCTTTTTTATTATTACCATTCCTGAATAAATTGAAAAGTGTGCTTACCTGTTGCAACATGCAATTCAGTATTAAGGCAACAGAAACAACCTCATCAGGGATTGGGTTTAAGAGATCATTGTAATACCTCATGTCCACATCTGTAATCAAAAAGTAATGTATTCTTTTATCCAAATAAAATCGTAAATAACTTGCTCAAACCATATAGTTAAATAGAGACACATATAAATGGAACGTCAGCCCATACTTATGAATTTCTGTACTTGGGAAGAAGACCAACAGAATAAGCTCCTGAAAACTGTGAAAAGCCAAGTTAATCTTGGGAATTAATGACAGATCCAGTCTGGTAGCCATCAGAAAGACCATCTTCAAGGGCACAGTCTTGAGAGGGGCAAGCCTAGTGGTTCACCCTTGTGAACATGTGCAGTTGGTTGGACACCGGAAGAAATGGCGAGGAGTTTAGTGAGTTTTCATAGACATGCCCTGCAGTTTATTAAATGTATAAAAGCATGTGTAGTATCAAATTAAGGGCAGGTTTCATGTTTCTTAGAGTAGGCCATTGGGTAACTCCTGTAGGTTTCTCTCAAGCAGGCACCAATCCACATGTTAACAATTGCTAGTTGTCTGATGCTGATAAGGGTGCAATCCTCATGTCAACAGTTACACAACTGCCTAATTTCCTCTGTTTGCTTTACTTTTCTATCGCGCTGAGGAAATGAGGATTTGTTGGGACCCCTTATCATAGGGAAAGTAATTCATTTACTTGCATGTGATGCTTTGAGCACGTAGTAAGAAACTGGAAAAGGGCATAAATGACTGGGCTAAGACCAAACCAATTTGATTTTGCTCCAGGGGGAAAATGCGCACATACCAACCTGGGGAACTGATTATCGGTCTACGAGGAGATGTCCTGTGTATCTTGATTGGAACCAAGATACACGCGTGGCTGTGGGGGAAGTTGCCAGCTTCAGCCAGCACGAGGGATGTGTGAGGTTCTTTGCTTTGCTTTATTTACGTATCCATTTACTATCATATACGTGTAATCAATAAACTGTTAAAATGATCCATTTGTAACTCTGTCTCACTTTGGCTTATCCTAAATCTATTTTGGTAAGGATCCTGACACAGCCAGGACCACAGACTAACACAACACGCACAACACATACATGCATGCACACATGCACTCAGCAAGCTTGGCTGCATCAGGATCGGGGGGGGGGCGCCCAAGGTTACTCTCTCCCCTCCAGAGATACTGATCTTTTCCTTGCTACCCAACTGAGGGTTGATCAGCTGGACTGTGGAGATAAGTGGCTGGGTCTTTGTGGGCTGCAGGTTGTCCACATGTGGTTTAGGCTATGATTGCGTCAAACCTCTATTTTGGTGGGGTTTCTATGAGAATGACCTGCCCACAGAGATTTATGGATCCTGAGGGCTTCTTTATCTTTCCTGTGAATTTTCAAGCAGGTACAATTTGCAATCCTGCTTGCACTTTGCTTGAACTCTGTAATTTGGAGATGACTTGGGCTGTTGACACATGCACTCTCCTGTTTTGCTGAGCCATACTGTTTCCTTAGTTTTCTGAGGAGTTCAAGATGATGTAACAGAGAAGCCAATGGCTAGAATACAACTGGCAAAAAGCTCAGACCAAGGTCAACTGAACACAGGTACAAACCCATAATAGAATCCATTCCATGATAATGATGGCAGCAAAGACATCTTACTTCTCTAATATCATTCCATCCATGCCCTGTCATCCAAGTAGTAACTGGTCTGCTATAACTGGTCCAATAGGATATGGTAGAACATTTGAATTAGTTTGTGATCTATTTGCAGGATATTTCATGGACAATTTAGCTTGCATCTACTCCAACTTGGATGCCATGTTAATACCAGAGTAAGTCCCAGTCTGGTCAATTTTTCTTGGATAGTTTTCGATTTGTGCATCTTGAGGATGCAGACAAGATTCTTTGACAGATGAGACCCACCACGTGTGTTCTTTGCCCATCCTGGCTTGTTAAGTCAGCTAGGACGGGGCTGGGGGGACTGGGTCACCAAGGTGGTAAATCCCTCACTGAGGGAAAGTGAGCTTTCTGCAGCTCTTAAGGGAGTCCATAGTGAAATCTCTTCTGAAAATGACATCTGAATTATTTATTAATGATTTTTTAAATTTAAAAATTTTATATGCTACCTTTCATTTTGAAATTCCAGGGTAGTTTACAATAACTTACACATAGCAAAACACACCTACAATAAATAGGAAAGGATAATGGAAGATAAAGCAGCGACTGTGTCACTAGTGGAATTCAAAGCTTCAAATTACTGGGTGAATGCTTTGCCTGACACCTAAAGGATCAGTGTTGGGACCAGGGGAGACTCCTTTAGGAGGGCACTCTGTAGCTGGGGTGCCATAGCTGAAAAAAATCCCTCTAATGTCCAACTGACCTCCACCAGGAGGCAGATGGAGGAAGGCCTCATCCAATGATCTTAAAGCAATACAGGCTGTACTGCCATGTCTCATATTTGCTTTCCTTGGGCAAAATGCTTGGAAGAACATAATTAAGATCCTTTCCGATCTGATTTCTGGACTGGTTTGGGGACTGAAATTGCCTTGGTTGCCAGGGTACAACCCTGTTGGTTCTTCTAGACCTCTTACAGGCTTTTGATAAGAGTGTCTTTCTGGGCTGCCTTGCCAAGATGGGACTACAAGGTACCTTTTGAAGTGGACAAGCTCCTTTCTGGTGGACCGGTTCCAGAAGATGGTAATGGGAGACTGCAGCTCCACCCAATGGCCTTTGGCATACAGAATGCTACAAGATCCATTTTGTCTCCCAGGCTGTTCAACATCTACATGAAACCACTGGGGGATTTGGGCTTAGGTGTCACCAGTATGAGATGACACCCCAGCTATGTCTCTTATTTCCATCTGCTAATCTTGTGGGGATTATGGAAGCCATGAAGCAATGTCTGGTAGCTGTTTGGGTTGGATGAGGCTGAACAAACTTAATCCAGTTAGGAAGAAGTACTGCTGGTTGGAGGTTCTTGTGAATTTGGAGTATGAATACAGCCTGCTTTGGATAAAGTCGGACTCCTCCCAAAACAAGACATTCTCAGGGCACTCCTGGATCTGGCCTTGCTGCTAGACGCTCAGGTACTGGTAGGTGCCAGGTTTGCCTCTTTTCAGCTTCATTTTATATGCCAGCGGTGCCATTTCCTGAAGAAACTAGACCTAGCTTCAGTCATTCAGGCTTTCGTCAATTTGAGGATTGATTGCTCTAATGTGTTCTACATGAGGCTGATTTTGAAAGCAGTTCGGAAGCTTTGGTTCAGAGTATGGCTGCCAAAGTCTTCACCGGAGCCAGTAGAGCAGATAAAATTACACTGATCCTTTACCTGCTACACTGGTTACCAACCTACTTCCAGGCTCAATTCAAAGTGCTGGTTTTGAACATTAACAGGGGTGGCCCAAATGCACCCCCATCTTACACCCCTATTTACAGACTGCAAAAGTGTGTGGGGGGGGCAGAAGTTTCAGAGATTTGGGGAGGCAAAATTCGGCATACTGTGGGATGAAGCTCATCAGTTCCATACAATGTTCCTTCTGACAGCAACCACCTGGAGATCCACTATGCAACACACACACACAACACAATATGGCATGTTGTTTTGATGAGGGCTAAAAAAAATGCTCCCCCCCACCCCCCTGCACACCTGAAACTAGGAACTGTCATTGTTTAAAAATTGTCCAGAATTCCCCACCAGAGCAGCACATCTCATGCCACTGTTCTGGCTGCCAGGAAGAGCACCACACCAGACCTGTGAGTTTTGCCCCCATCCCAATTTGACCTCCATCACTCAAAAGTTAACAGGGAGATTTATCCCCTTTTACTACTGAACACTTCCCCTGAATTTAGCTAGTAGTTTGGGAAACATTACAGGATAAAAGCGTATCCTGGGGTGATTGTTCTCTGGTTTACTCTTCTTAAAGAGTTCAGAAGGGATGAAAAGGGAAGGAATGGGGTGGAAGAGAAGAGTGAATTTGCTGAGGTGATGGTCAAAGGCCACCTTGGTCCAATCACTCAAAGGGAGAATGGATGCTCTCCCCATGGGCTATGTAGGAGTGCCTGGGATCTTTGCCCTCCCCCTGGGCAGAAGTGTGATCCTTTCTAAATCTGAAGGAAGCTCCCTGTGGTGAGGTGGTGACCTCTAACTTTCCCACAATGTCCTGTCTTGGGACAATATGATTGACTGGCTGGAGCTGACAACTAGTGAGCCCTGTTCAGCGTATGAGGAAGCAGTGGAAAGAGAGGCCAAGTTGTTCACCACCTCATGAGGTTTAGGAAAGTTGCTGTGTCCCTTAAGCACATCAAGAAGAAGCTGGTAATGCAGCAACCCCAAACACACATCATGGGCTGTACCCACTGGTGTCACCAAGTGTGTGTGGGGGGGGGGGATTTCCCAATTTTTAAGACAGAGTTGCGAGGGAAGAAAGCTTGGGCAGATTTTCCCAGCAGTTGTCCGTCCAGCAGTCTCTGCTTGCTATCTGAAGTTGGGTGGCGCTGGGGGGTGCTGGGCAGCAGCTCTCAGGATTTGCTCGACCTGGGAAGCTCTGCGGCTCCACCTGCTGGCCAGATACAGAAGGCAGCTGGGTCCACACTGCAGTACTTGCAGGATTAAGCACTGGGCCTGCAGGTGCTCACAGGTCCTCTAATGCAGACCACTTGGGAGCCTCAGGAAGCACTATAAAGGGCTTCCTCTTCCCCCTAAGCCTTGCCCCAGCAACACGAGTCTTCATGGTCATAGCATCATGTTTTTGCCTCTTGTTCCTGATCTTGCTATGCCTTGCTGATACTCAACCTCTACCTGATCCTGATGACGCCTTTGCCTCTGGCCCTGCAGCACCTTGCCGGTAACTGACCTTAGCCTGCTGTGGACTCTGCTCTTGCCTCTGGCACTGCCATGCCTTGCCAGTGTCTGACCCTTGCCCATGAGTTGAGACAGGTTGGATTGCACCCTTCCGCAATCGCAAAGCGACCTCCTCTTCTAGAACATCCGATGGTGGTGTTGATCGTACCATACTGAAGGAGGGGAGAGCGTCAAACTCGATCTTGTATCCCCTGATGATGATAGATAGCACCAATGAATCCGACGTGATTTGCCTCCATACTGGAATACTGGCAAGACAAGTCCCAAAAACTTGGAGGGGTGTGTGCTTGCAAAGAGTCACCACCTTCAAGTCAAAGATGACTCTTGCCCCTGGGATCGGACTTACAGAGAATGGATCGGAACTTGGACGACGGATATTGCCTCCGTGACGCAGATGGCTGCTGTTGCTGCTGCCTTTGGTAGCGCTCACCTTGATGCCTTTGTTGGAATCCTAGATGTCTGAACCATCTGCGAGGCTTGAATGGGGCTGGAAGTTGAGCAAGTCCCATCTTTTTGGCCGTAGTATTTGCCTTCTGGACAGAATCCACAGCGTCATCCGTAGTTGCATTAAACAAAACCCATGCCATCAAAGGGGAGATCCTCAGGACTAGACCTGGCTTCCTTAGACAACTCAGCTGACCTCATCCAGGCATGCCTTCTGAGAGCAACCGCCCTGATCACTGCCTTCGCCACACAATCTGTTTGATGACGGACAATGTTTATCTATTGCCTTGCGACTCTGGTCGCTTCCACCTGGCACACTCTGGCCAGTTCCCTCTGATCTTCGGGTAAGTGGTCACAGAGTGATCCAATTTTCTCCCAGAGGAACATTTGATAGTGTGCCATCATCACTTGACAGTTAGCAGCCCCAAGATTCAATGCTGCAGATGAATAAATCCTGCGGCCCATAAGGTCCAGTCTGCATCCCTCCTTATGTACTGGGCCAGAGTGAGTCTTGTGAGAATGACTCTGCATCGATTCAGAAATTATAGAGTTCCTGCGCGGGTGTGTAAATAGGAATTCAGTGTCCCTTTCCAAGACTCTGTTCTCCAGCTTCTTTGATGTGGGAGTCAAGGACGCCAGTGCCTTCCACGATTATTTGACAGTTTGTAGCAGCGTCAGCAGAAAGGGAATGGCAACAGGCATCGATGTCTCCACGTTAACAATGTCAAACATTGGGCCTTATAGCCTTTTGATGGGCTGCTGAGTTCTAAAGAGATTGTGCCATTCTCAGATCTGTTCAAAGAAATGGCCCAAGTCCTCCGAAGGCGAAATGGGGTCCTGTGATCCTACTGCTCGTAGTCATCCGTAGCAGAGTGTGGAGGCACCTCTGGATGAGACGGCAGATCTTCCTCATGCACCCTAGGAGATGCTGAAACAGTAACCTGAGGGAATATTGGAGGCTGCAAAGCTATTGGTGACGAAGGTAGCGGCATTTGAGGATCCCGATCAAGGTCTGTTTCTTTTCACGGGTGAGACACATCCTCTGCTGGTGGACGCGACAAAGATGCAGCCAGGACAGGCCTCGAATGGCGCTGGTCCAAGTCCATATAGTCATAAAAACTACTGCAGTGCCTCCAGTTGCCCAAATGGTAAGGTGAGGAGGGAGAGACCAGTCTGACCGTTTATCCCAGTCTGACTCTGGTGATCATGAACGATGTCGGGGGCAAAGCACATAAGTGAGATCCATCCTATGGTCCTGAGTGTAATAAATTAAAGATCTGGAAAGAGGAGAATCTTGATGCTGAGGTAAGTATGCAGGCTGACGAAATTGGCCCCGTTCCTCGTCAGGTGGAGAAGGAGTGGAATCTCTGATTTCTCCCTTGGATGTTGAGGCAATCTGTACTGCGTCGATCCTCGGTATCGACACCTCCGCTGCATACTGATGTCTCGGGTCTCCTCGGGATCGGCAAGTTTAGCAGTGGTGGCAGTGGCAGAAGGTCTTTCAGACATTCTGCTTGTGATTTTTCCTGAACTCTCCACTTTTTCTTTTTCTCTGGGTCTGAGGTCTTAGGCATCTGAGCCTTTTTGGACAGCTTTTGAGCTGTAGATAGTGTTAAAGACCTCCTCGGAATAAGAGGCTTCTCTGTCCTGCCCATGGTTAGAGCTGGCATGGGAGGAGAGGAGGAGGTTTGGGCTCCCGCTCTCTCTTCAGTTTGGAGTGCGTGTAGATCTTCTGAAGAGGCAGGCACCTGTGCCACTGGAGCTTTGAGGGCTTCGACAGTAGCCAGTGCCCATTTCCGAAGTTCCGCACAAAGTCTGTCTACTTGGTTTTTGCAGGCTTGCTTAGAGAAACCCTGGCAGAATGGGCATGCCTCTACCACATGTCCTTCTCCTAGGCAGAAAAGGAAAAGGGAGTGCCAATCAAAGAGGGCAACTTACTCCCACATTGCGAGCGCTTCCAAAAGGGTGCCATCAAGGCCGTACACTTTGAGGTGAAAAATGCACGATCTAAGATCGCTCTCCTCTCGAAGACAAAGTAAAAACAAATTTTTATTTTTATTTATTTATTATTAAATTTATTAATCGCCCATCTGGCTGGTCACCCAGCCACTCTGGGCGATGTACAACATACAATAAAAACAGTTTAAAACAATAAAATTCTACAATAAAAACATTTTCTAAAATACCCTAACCCACCCCAAATGCCTGCCTGAACAACAACGTTTTTAATGCACGACGGAAGCTCATTAAAGAGGGGGCATGACGGAGTTCCCTAGGGAGGGAGTTCCACAGAGTGGGGGCCACCACAGAAAAGGCCCTCTCCCTCGTCCCCACCAGTCTAGCTGTCCTGGTTGATGGGACAGACAGAAGGCCATCTGAGGCTGATCTTGTTAAGTGGCCTGTCTGGTGCTGCTGGAGGCGCTCCTTAAGACAGGGTGGGCCAGAACCATATAGGGTTTTAAAGGTCAAAACCAACACCTTGAATTTGGCCCAGAAAACAGCTGGTAACCAGTGCAACTCCTTCAGCACTGGAGTGATGTGATCTCGCCGGCGGCTGCCTTTAATCAGGCGAGCCACCGCGTTCTGTACCAGCTGCAGTTTCCGAACCGTCTTCAAGGGTAACCCCACGTAGAGCGCATTACAGTAGTCTAAACGAGAGGAGACCAGGGCATGTAGTACCGATGGGAGCAGATGGTCAGGAAGGAAGGGGCGCAGCCGCCGTATCAGATGGAGTTGATACAGCACTGTCCGGCTCACAGCTGACACCTGAGCCTCCATGGACAGCTGGGAGTCCAAAATGACCCCCAGGCTGCGGACCTGGTCTTTCAAGGGTAGCCGTACCCCATTCAACACCAGGTCAACATCCCCCAGCCTCCTCTTGTCTCCCACCAAAAGTACCTCGGTCTTGCCAGGGTTCAGCTTCAGCCTATTCCTCCCCATCCAGCCACTCACCGTCTCCAGACATTTGGACAGGGATTCTACGGCCAACCTTGGTGAAGATTTAAACGAGAGGTAGAGCTGCGTGTCATCTGCATATTGATGACACTGCACCCCAAACCTCCTGATGATAGACCCCAGCGGCTTCACATAGATGTTAAATAGCATCGGGGAGAGGATGGAACCCTGTGGCACCCCACAAGTAAGTGGCCACGGGTCCGAAACCTCCTCTCCCAGTGCTACCCTCTGGTACCTGCCGGAGAGGAAGGACCGGAACCACTGCAATACGGTGTCCCCAATGCCCAACCCCTCCAGGCGGTCCAGGAGGATACCGTGGTCAACGGTATCGAAAGCCGCTGAGAGGTCGAGGAGAACAAGGAAGGAGCATTCACCCCTATCCAGAGCCATCCTCATATCATCTACCAAGGCGACCAAGACCGTTTCTGTCCCATGCCCAGGCCTGAAGCCCAACTGAAATGGGTCTAGATAATCAGTTTCTTCCAAGTGTGCCTTCAACTGCACGGCTACCACCCTCTCAATCACCTTGCCCAAAAATGGCAGATTTGAGACTGGGCGAAAGTTGTTCAAAACTTGGGGATCCAAGGAGGGCTTCTTTAAGAGCGGTCTTATCACTGCCTCCTTGAGGGCTGATGGCATCACTCCCTCCTCAAGGAAGGCGTTCACCACCGCCTTGATCCCCTCACCCAGTCTCTCTCTGCAGCTCATAATGAGCCAAGATGGGCAAGGATCAAGTAAGTAAAAATAATCTGAAAGAGTGATTTAACAACAGGGAGAGAGAGACACAGACAGAATAAGATAAAAGCTCAGCAAAAAAATATCCAACGCAGTCCGATAATGGACAAAGTTCCCAACAATGCACCACAGTTGGCAGTCAAAGAACTGAGGGAATAGGTGGGAACCCACCAGGACACGCACAATGGGATGGTGGGGGAGGGTTCCTGCCAAAACTTTCTCCGCTTTACAAGTTTCCCAAACCAAGGCTCCGCACAGGCGCAGAGCCCATATGTGTGATGCACAGAGACCACAACAAAGAAACCACAGGGATGGCAACTTGATACTTTTGGAGCACATACAACTGCAACCTTATGTGTATGTCACATGCATTTAAAAATGTTATTGGTTAGCAGAGTTATGAGTGCTAACATCCATTCCCCCCAATATTATACATTCTACCTCAAAATAAATAGCCAGTCTTTGACATCCAGGCTGTGTCTTGATGATGTGCAAATGCGAAATAATTGCCTCAGAAAGCATCTAGTTGTGCTATCTAGATTCTGTTTCCGGGTGGTGGCTTGAGCCAAAAATCAATCAGAACTCCTCTTGCTGCTATCAGGAGAAGGTTTATACACGTTTTTGTCTGTTTTCCCAGAATACTGAAAAATAATTGCTCTTTCCACTGGCAATGTTTAGGAAATAACTTAAGATACTTCATACATACCTGTGGTTAAAACTGGTGCAACAGGCTCTTCTGCCACCTGTTTTTTCCTTGAAGGAGTAGTCGGAGCAGGAGGTTGTACCTAGTGAAACAAAACACTGATAAAAAAAAGGCAACAGAACAGTCTTACATCCTAATCTTCAACCCAGGCGTTGCTGAAGTATTGGAAAATATTAGCTTAAATGGGTTGTCGATTTGTTACAGAGGTGCTCAGAGATGCTGGCAATCTGGACATGTGTACTCTGCGCTATGTTTCATCGGCATTACCCTGATGTCTTGCCTCAAGAATCAGTTTTATTTCTGAAAGCAGCAGGATGGAAGGCTGCCAGGAAAGTTGATAAGGCATGCCACAAAGGGGCTAGAGCCAGTGTGTACTTCTTTCCTCCCTGATTAAAGGGAGTTGCTCCGTGTCTCTACCAAAACATGCAAATGCCTTCCTGATCGCCATATCACCATCAGCCAAAGAACCCATGAGGGTTCCTTTAAACTGGCCAATCCAGAGACTTAGCAAGGCCAATCCAGAACCATGGCCCAATCCTGAAGTGCTCCCAGCTCTTAGACAAGTCAACAAGTTCAGATACCATCTGGATTACCTTGATGATACCCTTCTGTTTAGAATACAGCACTGTGCTGCCCTGTATAGCCAGCTAGATTAGAATTAATCAAGTAGCCAGGAACCTTCCTGAGTTTCCTTTTCATTCCCCAGGACTTTCTTTTCATAACCCAGGTTCTCTTTGAGCCATCAAGCCCTTTGTACCCTTTGCTTTGAACCCTAAAACTGCCTTGGAGTTCAGGCAGCAGTTATTTTTTTGTTTGGGCATCCCTTAGGCTTGTGGGTCTCAGCTCAACTGGCTTCCTAGCATGATTCTCCACTCTTACCTATCCCATGCTTCCAGGGTCAGAGTCCCCTAATTTCCTATAGAATCACTTTGTTGCCTTCTTTGCCTAGAGAGGCCTGTTTGCCCTGTACACTGCCCCCCTGCAAGCTTTACCCCTCTGGTAAAGCACCCAATGAGTCCAAGGCAGTGTTCCACACATAATGCAGCACAACTTGTGAGCTCCCAACATTCATTTTGTGGTGCCTTCCAGGGTGGAGGCTCATATGTGTAAGTTCTTAGTTTTGAGTCCAAGAGTGGTAGTGGTCAAACAGGATGACTGGGAAGCTGGCCTTAAAACAAATAGAGCAGGGGTGGGCAACTCTTGGAGATCCAGGCACCCCCTGCCTTCTCCTGTGGGTGCAGAATTTGTTGTTGTTTATTCGTTCAGTCGCTCCCGACTCTTCGTGACTTCATGGACCAGCCCACGCCAGAGCTTCCTGTTGGCCGTCGCCACCCCCAGCTCCCCCAAGGTCGAGTCCATATGTATGTATGTATGTATGTATGTATATTTTTGGCACTCTGCAGTTGCTACAGACACCATATATGTGTGTGTGGTGTCTGTAGTGGCTGCAGTGCACCAAAAAGGTTAAAACTAGCTTGTTTATCCGTGGCCACAATGAATACTATTTTCCCCACCTCAAAAATAGTTTTTTGTAAATGAATTGGGGGGGGGGGCATATGTGGCCTATGGGCCATGTGTTGCCCACCCCTGAAATAGAGGAAAAGCACATAACTAACAATTGACTTTTTCAGAATGCTTACAGGTCCTCTGCCTCAGGCCACCAGACACAAATATATACAACAGGGGATGCAAGGACAAAGACTCCCAAACAGGTATGCAAGGGATGGTGAAATCTATGCTGCAAAGTATGACTGTTGAAAATGTCTCCCATATCTCCTCTACTTTGCTATAAGGGAAAACTGTATATAGCTTAAATTGTATCACTGAAACAATCCTTCTTCCCAAACAGCTATGAATAGTCTCCCACCCAGGTACACATAAAGGTACACATGCACTCCCCTATTCAAGTAAGCTCTTTATTCATGATCCCAGGCACTCTACTCCAACTAAACACTCATGAGCACTTTTGCCTCCAGGATTGCAGCCTGGGTATATGCAGTAGCGCAAACAGTCACTGCATGCATACTGTAGAGTTCTAATTTTTGTTGTTCAGTCGTTAAGTCGTGTCCGACTCTTCGTGACCCCATGGACCATAGCACGCCAGGCCTAGGGATGTACGAAAGTTCCGCCACGGATCTCGGGGAGGCTGAATGCCAGCGCATTCGGCCCCCCGAAATCAGTGGCGGAACGGCCCGCCACCCCCCCGGGGCGAGACTTACCTTGGGCAGATCTTTCTGGCGGCGGCGGCAGCTCTGGCTCCAGCAGCAGTTCGGCGGCGGTGGCGGCCGGTCTTCTGACCGGCCGCCGCCGCCGCCATTTCCAGGTTAAAAAAAAACAAAAAACAAAAAAATGTGATAGGCTACGTAAAGATTTACATAGCCTATCATGGCTAGATTTAAAAAAAACACCGTGATAGGCTACGTAAATCTTTACGTAGCCTATCACGACTGACTTAAAAAACAAACAAACGCGTGTACGCAAATGGCGGCGGCCATGGCCACCGCCATTTGCATTCCTTATTTTGGCACGTCTTAGTCTACGTAAACATTTACAGAGACTAAGACGGTGAACATAAGGGGAACGCAAATAGCGTAGACGCTACGCTATTTGCGTTCCCCTTACGTTCGCCCCCTTAGTCTACGTAAATGTTTACGTAGACTAAGATGTGCCAAAATAAAGAACGCAAATGGCAGCGGCCATGGCTGCTGCCATTTGCGTACGCACGTGTTTTTTTTAAATCAGCCGTGATAGGCTACGTAAACATTTACGTAGCCTATCACGGATGACTGCAGGGACGCAAACAGTGGCGGCTATGGCTGCCGCCGTTTGCGTCCCTGCTAGCCAGCGACCGGATGTCTGGCTGCTAGCGGAGCCGGCCGGCGGCTCCGCAGAATCGCTGCAGAGCACAGCCAGCCGGCCAGGATTCCGGGGGGAGGGACGGAACGCCTCCCCCCCACCATCAACATAATCCGCGGAAAGGTAAGTCACTTTCGTACATCCCTAGCCAGGCCTTCCTGTCCTGCATTCTCTCCCGGAGTGTGCTCAAGTTCATATTCATTGCATCGGTTATGATATATAGCCATCTCGTCCTCTGCCATCCCCTTCTCCTTTTGCCTTCAGTCTTTCCCAGCATCAGGGTCTTTTCCAGAGAGTTTTCTCTTCGCATTAGGTGGCCAAAATATTTGAGCTTCAGCTTCAGTATCTGCCCTTCCAATGAGCACTCAGGGTTGATTTCCTTTAGGATGGACTGATTGGACCTCCTTGCAGTCCAAGGGACTCATAAGAGTCTTCTCCAGCACCACAGTTTGAACACATCAATTCTTCGGCGCTCAGCCTTCCTTATAGTCCAGCTCTCACAGCCATAGGTTGCTACTGGGAAAACCATAGCTTTGATTATGCGGACCTTTGTCAGCAAGGTGATGTCTCTGCTTCTTACTATGCTGTCTAGGTTTGCCATAGCTTTCCTCCCAAGGAGCAAGCGTCTTTTAATTTCATGGCTACAGCCACCGTCTGCGGTGATCTTGGAGCCCAAGAAAATAAAATCTGTCACTGCTTCCATTTCTTCCCCTTCTATATGCCAGGAAGTGATGGGGCCACATGCCATGATCTTCGTTTTTTTAATGTTGAGTTTCAAACCAGCTTTTGCACTCTCCACTTTCACACTCAACAAGAGGCTCTTTAGATCCTCTTCCCTTTCTGCCATTAGGGTGGTATCGTCTGCGTATCTGAGCTTGTTGATAATTCTCCCAGCAATCTTAATTGTGATTCATCCAACCTTGTGATTCATTCATCAAACCTGTGATTCATCGAACCCGGCATTTCTCATGATGTACTCTACATATAAGTTAAATAAGCAGGGCAACAATATGCAGCCTTGTCATACTCCTTTCCCAATTTTGAACCAATCGGTTGTTCCATGTCTGGTTCTTACTGTTCCTTCTTGACCCTCATACAGGTTTCTCAGGAGACAGGTAAGGTGGTCTGGTACTCCCATCTCTTTAAGAATTTGCCACAGTTTGTTGTGATCCACACAATCAAAGGCTTTAGTGTAGTCAATCAAGCAGAAATAGACGTTTTTCTGGAATTCTCTTGCTTCCTCCATGATCTAGCGAATGTTGGAGATTTGATCTCTAGTTCCTCTGCCTCTTCGAAACCCAGCTTGTACTTCCGGTAGTTCTCGGTTCGCATACTGCTGAAGCCTAGCTTGTAGGATTTTGAGCATAACCTTGCTGGCATGTGAAATGAGCGCAACTGTACGGTAGTCTGAACAGTCTTTGGCATTGCCTTTCTTTGCAATTGGAATGTAAACTGACCTTTTCCAGTCTTGTGGCCACTTTTGAGTGTTCCAAATGTGTTGGCATATTGAGTGCTGCACTTTAACAGCATCATATTTTAGGATTTTAAATAGCTCAGCTGGAATACTGTCATCTCTGCTAGCTTTGTTTTAGTAATGCTTGCTAAGGCCCACTTGACTTCACTCTCGAGGATGTCCAACTCAAGTTCAGTGACCACACTATCATGGCTATCAGGGACATTCAGATCTTTCCTGTATAGTTCTTCTGTGTATTCTTGCCACCTCTTCTTAAGCTCATCTGCTTCTGTTAGGTCCCTGCCTTCTTTGTCCTTTATCATGCCCGTCTTTGCACAAAACGTTCCCTTGAGATCTCCGATTTTCTTGAAAAGATCTCTAGTCTTTCCCATTCTGTTGTTTTCCTCGATTTCTTTGCATTGTTCATTTAAGAAAGTCTTCTTGTCTCTCCTTGCTATTCTCTGGAACTCCGCATTCGGTTGGATATATCTTCCCCTTTCTCCCTTGCTTTTCGCTTCGCTTCTTTCCTCAGCTACTTGTAAAGCCTCATCAGACAGCCACTTTGCTTTCTTGCATTTCTTTTACTTGGGGATGGATTGAGTTGCTGCCTCCTGAACAATGTTACAGACCTCCGTCCATCCCTGAAATGTATTTGTCACCTCCACTGTATATTCATATGGGATATGATTTAGGTCATACCTGAATGGTTTAGTGGTCTTCCCTACGTTCTTCAATTTAAGCCGAAATTTTGCAACAAGAAGCTCACGATCTGAGCCACAGTCAGCTCCAGGTCTTGTTTTTACTGACTGTACGGAGCTTCTCCATCTTTGGCTGCAAAGGACATAATCAATCTGATTTCGGTACTGACCATCTGGTGATGTCCATGTGTAGAGTTGCCTCTTGTGTTGTTGGAAAAGAGTGTTTGCTATGATCAGTGTGTTCTCTTGGCAAAATCTTCCTCTTCTCATTCTCCAGCTCCCTCCTCATTTTTGCCTCCATTTTCTCCCTGGACCACCTTTTCCCCAATTGCTTCCAGCGGCATAATGAGAAGAGTGACAGAGGGAGAGGGTGAGAAGGAGTGCATCGTTGCACTGAAAAGCATGGTGAAGGAAAAAAGCACTCTGCAGTTTTAATCCTGTCAGGCAAGAGTAAAAAAGCAAGTGGAGAGTTAGGGGCAGAAAAAGGAAAAAGGCAAGAAAAACATAGATAGGATCAAAGCTGAGTGCAGGGTTACAGACTTGGTACAGAGACTGTAAAATGAACAGGGGTAGGAATACCATAGTGAAAACAGCATGAAATGGGAAGTGGGGGGATGGATAGTAGAGTGAGAAAAGCAAAAGGAGAGTCAGTGGATGAGTGGTTACATGGGCTACTAAGGGTAGGCCAAAAGGCTAAGTGGCCCATCCAGAGCTCCCTCTGGTTGGCTCAGGCACCATACCTGCTCAGGTGTGGCTATTTGGGGCCCTTCCAACCTTTTCCAGTGGGAAGTCACATCCAAGATTTGTACCTGGGTCCTCCTGCATTTGAAATCTGAGCTGTTCCACAAGTCTAGGGCTCCTTTTGCAACCAATCTGGTCTTGGTGTATAAGACTGAGTCTGTGGGTTGGTGGCTCGGGTTATGACAATGCCCCATAAAGGAGCTGCCTCCTGTCTGCTGCTGATGGGACAGGTAGGAAGCTTTTTGTGGATATGCAGTTTGGGCTTGAGCCCTAGAAACTCACTTTCTTTTACCTCTGACATGACTCTTACTGGTCAGGCATGTAAAAGGTGAGTGGTGCCTTGTTCCTGCCATTCCCCATGGTGTGGCTTGAACTCACCTCTCTTGTTCCCCAAGCCCATGTCCTATGCAATCATGAATTGAGGTAACTCCCCTGAGAGTGTGTCTTCCCTCACTGCCTGCCCTGGTTGATCCTTTTCCATCTGGCAAAGGGCTCCTATCAACCCCACCCCCACATGTCTTGAACCCTTGTCTCAGGACACCTTCACACAAAGGAGCCATTTAACTCCTGGGTTGTTATGCCTCTCCTCCCTTCCCTTTGTGTTGTGCAGTCACAAGGTGCTTATGAGCAATGCCTGAGTGTGTCTGTGTGTGTGTGAGAGAGAAGGTGATTCAAACCCCAGTGTGCACAGATTCCTGGACGCTCTCAGATGACGTCTTACTGTGTCATGGTCGCAAATACAGTGGAGAGTTGTCATGCCTGTCAGGCTGTGTACTGTGTATGGGGTGGGAAGATGTCATGAGGAAATCTCCCCACTGTTGTGAATGGATTGGCACCTTCTGTGGATGTCTCTCATGGTGATGTCGTAAGCATGCTACCCCATGATTGGTGGGACTCAGTGATGTAGTTATGGATGCTAGGAATGTGGCTGTCAGTGTTTCTCCATTCTTTGCTTTTTGTAGTGTTTTTCCCACCTCTACTTCACTGCTGGGGAAGGTATAGGATACAAACTAATTTTTGTTGACTATAAGTGGTCTGCCGATGTAGCGGGATCATAGGGATGCCTAGTAAATCAGAGAACAAGTCACTTGCCCAAGACTAGTTCATCTATCAACAAGTTCCACTATGTATGTTCTGGACCACGTTATTGACACTTGACTGTCTACGAATGCCAGGAATTTAGGAAGAGAGGTCCTTCCATATACCGATTTACAAAATCATATTTACTGCTGTCTAGCATGAGCATGGTCTCAAACCTCAGCTGCTAATTTGCTCTTCTTTTCTACTACGGGGACATTAATAAATCTGGTGGATTTCAAGTAGCGTTGATGCTGTCTTTTCCAATCCAGGCAGTCATACATTAAACATGCCACGCTTTCAAAGAGGTCGGTTCCAAATTCAAGCTACACAAAAGAAAAGTACAAAGACTGGGTTTATAATATGCAGAGCAGAGACAAACTTAGTAAGCCTCTAAGCAATGACATATACACCTAACCTAACAACACAATGAACATGATCTTGTCCTTTTCAGTTTGAATGCATTTTAATATTAATATTAACCCTCCAAAAGATTTTTGTGATTGGAGAGTTGCACGAAAGAAAGAAGTTTCTATGCTTCGATAGACCTCTTCCATTAGTTTTTCAACATGGTGTCGTCCAGATGTTTTGGACTACAACTCCCAGCATTCTTGATGATGGACCATGCTAGTTGAGGTTGATGGGAGTTGAGGCCCAACAAATCTGGAGAGCACAAGTTTGGGGAAGGCTGCCATACTGAATAGTGTGTGTATGTCACCAAAGACCAGAATTCCAAAATCAATGACAGCTAAAGTAAATGCCTCTCCCAGACCCTGCCCCATCATCCATTGTGGGCATTTCTGCATGTAAGATTTTTGTTTTTCAAAGAAGCATACCTGTGGTGCAATTCTACACCTCTAGGAATTAAAGCTGCGCATGTTTTTCCTAGGCGATTGGTATCCCCTCCCTGCACCACACTGTTGGACCATCTCCAGCTGTAACTGTCTGCCCCAGTTGTCCCCAGTCTTTCCTTGTAGCATTTTAAACATGTTTCACTTGGATAACAAACACTGGTTATCTGAATTTACAATGTGTTCTCTTTTAAGAGGCCACAACCATCCTCACATGACACTATTATGTCCCCTGATATTATGCTCACATCAAGTGGTTCATCATTTCCAGTGTATGTCATATGATCTCCAAGCTTAATTGATTTGATTTAAAAAGATTGCAACCTACATTAGTGGCCATCAACTGGTGTACACTGGGCCAAATCTACCCCACCCCATAACATATAATCTGCCCCACCCAACTCCATAGAGTAAAAGATGGGGTGAATGAACAGCATTTTTGACAATGGAACGTGGCAGCCGGCCATGGGGGGAGGGGTAGAATGGCCAACTCCCTGGCCAGAATAGCCATTTACGCATAAGGAGCTGCTGCTGACAAGGGATCTCATTTTATATTTATAATTTATTTATTATCAAGGTTTATACCACACTTTTCTTACAATTATACCACACTTTTCTTCTCGTATGATCAGGATTAAGATACACAGTCATATCGTATTGTGTCAATTATATACTACACTGATCCAAATCAGTTAAAAGCTTCCCAGGAACAAGACTTTTAACTTATCTTTCTATTAAATTACCAGTCCTACACAAATACAATGGTGTGCCGTAATGCCCAACCCACTAGGGAAGAGGAATTCAAGTTTGCCATGTGGAACATAAACCTGTTCTGCCTTGTAAGTAAGCAAAGAAGGGAAGAGGGAGAGAACTAGGACCGGGATGTATACCACACTCAACCCAGTGCTGACACCTCAGGGTATGCCCAGACTGTGAGCAGCTCAGTTTTATAAGGCCCCTAGCTCTATGGTTTGAGGTAGCACACTGGATATAGGAAACCAAATCAGGAGCAGCAGAACTCAGGAAATCTATTCCTCTCAGCTAGGGATGTATGGGAAATTGTTTCAGTTCATTTTTTATCAGATTTACCCAGTTCGCACCTTTTGGACTGGACACAGACTCAGACGCAATCTGCAGTCAAAGGCTGTAGATTTCCATCCGAGCTTGCGATGTGGTTCACAGACCCAAAGAAATGTGTTTCAACAGCATGCGTACATTTCAAAAATGTGCATAAAAAATGCATACTTTTGAAAAATGTGTATAAATATGCTCTCATCAGTGGGAGAAGAATGCATATTTTGCACCTCACAAAGGCTGGGAAGAATGTGTTTGGCCACAGCATGAAGAACTTCATCAGGAGGGCTTTAAACTGAATCCTACGGGGAAGGGAGATGTAATGTTGGGGGTAACAATGGACGTAGGCTCATGCACTGCAATGGAGAGAACAGCTCTGATAGCGTCCAATAATAGTCTTCAGACACAGGTAGGAAGAAAGCCAGACTATGAAGCACATGGTCTTCGATGTCTATATACTAATGCCCAGAGTATGGGAAACAAACAGAACGAACTTGAACTCTTAATACAGGAGGGAAATTATGACTTGATAGGTATAACTGAGACTTGGTGGGATGACTCTCATGACTGGAATACAGCAATTGAAGGATATAACTTGTTCAAAAAGAACAGGAGGAACAGAAAGGGAGGCGGGGTTGCACTGTATGTGAAAAATACATATCTCTGCACAGAAATACAGGAGGAGGAGCTTGGTAGCCCCATCGAGAGCATCTGGGTTGAAATAAATGGAGCAAAGAATAAAAGGAACCTGGTGGTCGGAGTCTACTACCGGCCACCCAATCAAGGAGAAGACAAGGATGAAACTTTTGAAAAGCAAATAGCCAATGTTTTAAGGAAGCATGATGTAGTAGTAATGGGGGACTTCAATTTCCCCGATATTTGTTGGGAGACAAATTCTGCAAAACATGGCCCCTCCAGGAAATTCCTGACTTGTGTGGCGGATAACTTCCTCCTACAGAAAGTAGAGGAAGGAACTAGAGGATCGGCTATCCTTGACTTGATCCCAACCAACAGAGATGACTTAGTGGATAAAGTAGCAGTTACAGGAACTCTGGGGGAAAGCGACCATGTTGTACTTGAGTTCTTGGTTCTAAGGGAAGCAAAAGCCGAGTGTACTCAAACGCGTACCCTGGATTTTAGGAAAGCTGATTTTAATAAACTCAGAACAATGATCAGTAAGGTCCCATGGCAAGCAATGCTAGCGAGAAAAGGAGTCCAAGATGGGTGGGAACTTTTAAAAAAGGAAATTCTCAAGGCACAATCACAAACAATTCCAACAAGAAGAAAAGGTGGAAGACAACAGAAGAAGCCAATGTGGCTTCACAAAAAGCTTAGGGATGACCTGAAAACAAAAAAGGACACATATAGGAAGTGGAAAGAAGGCCAAGTAACAAAGGAAGAGTACAGGCAGGTAGCACAGAATTGCAGGGATGGCGTCAGGAAGGCTAAAGCGGAGAATGAGGTGAGGTTAGCGAGGGATGCTAAAAACAACAAAAAGGCTTTCTTCAGTTACATGCATAGTAAAAGGCAGAGGAAAGAAATGGTTGTTCAGCTATTAAATAAGGATGGCAAAATGATAACAGAGGACAAAGAAAAGGCAGAGGTGCTCAATTCCTACTTTGGCTCAGTCTTCTCCCAAAAGAGGGTCTATGACCCCCCTGGCAAAGGCGAAGTACAGGCTGAAGGGGCAGGATTGCAGCTTGAGATCGACAGGCATATGGTCAAGGAACACCTCATTACTTTGAATGAGTTCAAATCTCCAGGGCCAGATGAACTGCATCCTAGAGTCATAAAGGAACTGGCAGAAGAACTCTCAGAACCGCTGTCTATTCTCTTTGAGAAATCATGGAGGACCGGGGAAGTGCCAGATGACTGGAGGAGGGCTAACGTTGTCCCTATCTTCAAAAAGGGTAAAAAGGAGGAACCTGGGAACTACAGAGCAGTCAGTCTGACATCAATCCCTGGGAAAATTCTGGAGCAGATCATAAAGCAATCCATCTGGAAGCACCTTGACAACAATGCCGTGATTACTCGAAGCCAACATGGATTTGTCAAAAACAAGTCCTGCCAGACAAATCTGATCTCATTTTTTGATCAAGTCACCTCCCTTGTAGACCGTGGGAATGCTGTAGACATCATATACCTCGACTTCAGCAAAGCTTTCGACAAAGTGCCCCATGATATCCTGATGAGCAAACTAGCTCGAAGTGGGCTAGATGAAACAACGATCCGGTGGATCCACAGTTGGCTACAGAATCGGACTCAAAGAGTGCTTATCAATGGGACCTTCTCAAGCTGGGGAGAGGTAACGAGTGGGGTACCGCAGGGCTCAGTCCTGGGCCCAGTGCTCTTCAATATTTTTATTAATGACTTGGAGGAGGAGGTGCAGGGAATGCTGATCAAATTTGCAGATGACACAAAATTGGGAGGGATAGCTAATACTTTGGAAGACAGAAACAAAATTCAAAGTGATCTGGATAGACTGGAGTGCTGGGCAGAAAACAACAGAATGGCATTTAATAGGGACAAATGCCAAGTTCTGCACCTAGGAAAAAGAAACCAAATGCACAGTTACAAGATGGGGGATACGTGGCTCAACCACACTACGAGCGAGAAGGATCTTGGAATTGTCGTCGATCACAAGCTGAATATGAGCCAACAATGTGATGTGGCTGCAAAAAAGGCAAATGCTATTTTGGGCTGCATTCATAGAAGCATCGCTTCCAAATCCCGGGAAGTACTAGTTCCCCTCTACTCAGCACTGGTTAGGCCTCATCTGGAGTACTGTGTCCAGTTCTGGGCACCACACTTTAAGAAGGATGCAGACAAACTGGAGAGGGTTCAAAGGAGGGCAACAAAGATGATCAGGGGACTGGAAACAAAGCCCTATAAAGAGAGACTGAAAGAACTGGGCATGTTTAGCCTTGAGAAGAGAAGACTGAGGGGAGATATGATAGCACTCTTCAAGTACTTGAAAGGTTGTCACAGAGAAGAAGGCCAGGATCTCTTCTCGATCATCCCAGAGTGCAGGACACGGAATAATGGGCTCAAGTTACAGGAAGCCAGATTCCGACTGAACATCAGGAAAAACTTCCTGAGTGTCAGAGCAATACGGCAATGGAACCAATTACCTGGGGAGGTGGTGGGCTCTCCCACACTTGAGGCCTTCAAGACGAGGCTGGACAGCCATTTGTCAGGGATGCTCTGACTTGGGTTCCTGCATTGAGCGGGGGGTTGGACTCGATGGCCTTGTAGGCCCCTTCCAACCCTACTATTCTATGATTCTATGATTCAAAGATATGCACAACTGATGCGTCCATTTGGAGAAATACGCACAAAAAGTTGCACAGATTCTCATGTGGGGTAAAAAGAAATGCTTGCAAGCTGATACAGATTTGAATTGGAACGAGCTTCGAGATGGAATTTGGACAACTTTGGTGAGCTCGGTTTTGCTGATTCACACTTCCCTACTCTCAGCCAACCAACTGCAACCTTGCTGGACACACCTCCACTTACAGTGCTACATCACCAGGGGGATATAGGCCATCACAAGTAAGTAGGTGAAGTTTAGCCAAGTTTCCTTCCTCCTCTGCAGTCTTTTAGCTAATAAACTAGTCCCTAGGGATACAAAATGAACTTGGGGTGGAGTGGATCTATGCTGAATCTGAATGGTTCTCAGGGTTCAGATTGACATCTACTGCACTCTAGGATTAGAGTCAAATGCCAAACAATGCACTACTCCTCCTTACCCAACACAGGTGCTTCTTGTAAAAGAAGTGATTACTAACCATCATGTCACCGTTACTCCAATCAGCAGGAAAGGTAGACTCATGGACTAGGTGAAGGAGTCTAGCAATCTGAAAAAGATTTGATCCTGATTTCCCACTGTTCAGAATTGGTTCCAAGTATTTCCAGAAGTTTTTCAGATCTTTAACTGCTTTTTCCTTCTTCTTGTTTTCAGCTTCTAGGACTAGAATTGCACCAGCATGAGATCACTTTAACATATTTGTATGCCCATGGCAAATGTGAAACATACTCCCAGAATACTACAGCAAAAAGAAAAAGCCAAGATCATCTCCCTGTATTACATGTCACTGGGTGAGTTCACACGTCACGATAAACCACCCTGAAAACAAACCACGGTCACTTGTTTAATCCATTGCTAACCCATGCTGCTGCCAACAGATGATCAGGCGCTCCTCAGTTTGCCTTGGTTTGTTCCCCCCATGTTCCCCCCACCTGCTCCCAGCACGTATCCCAGTGTCCTTTACGGCATAACTTTATTTTAAAGAGTAAAACCTTCTTAAATCCATTCTGTCTGCATTTTGTGGATTGTCAGGCATCTTTTTTTTCTTTTCTTTTTTAACTTCCTGGAATTGTAGTTGGGAGTGGGGTGGGGGAAAGAGATAAAAAATATGCATTTCCCCCCAACAGGCTAAAGCGTGAAAATGCTAATTTGGGGGTGTTTTGCACTTTACCTTTTTCACTTTGGGAGAGATTTATGCATATTAGCATTAACTAATGTGCATTAGTTGATGCGCACATGTGCAAGTCTCCTCAAAAGTGAAAACAAAGGTAAAAAAGCATAAATACCCCTTACAGCCACATGTGTATTTTTGAACTCTGTTTTTTTTTCACCCGACTAAATTTGCATATAATTCTGGAAAAAAAAAATCTACAAATGTTGCAGTTGATCACTGCTCAATTTGCGCAATTCTCTTGTTTGCACGGAGCAAGCAATGACGGCAAACACAAACAGGAATTGGGCATGCAAGTGTTGCCAGCCTAACATACAGCTAGCGAGATCGTGAGGCAGCAAGTGGAGTACACGGGTTTTGTGCTGCTCTTGCCAAGCAACTCTCTTGGCACAAGCCACACACATGCCATTATGATGGGTTTGCAAGTCACAACAATCCACTCTAAAAACAAGGCACCCTGAACAACCCAACAACAAGCTGTAGGTTTCCAGGGTGGCTTGTGCATAGTTAATAAACCACACTGAAGCCACTGGGCTGGGTTTGGACATCACAACAAGCCACTCTGAAATAAACAAAGTTGACATCCTACTGTTGGTTGTCATGTTGTGTGAACCAGGTCACTGTCATGAAATTTGGGGTGGGGTCAGAGGCCATGATATAGATACAGAAACAGAAATACAAAACATTCCTTTATGTAATACTGTATTTTTGAATGTAAACACATTTTTGTATAAAGTAGAGCACCAGGTTTTTAAAAGCGTGCAAGGGAAACCCATCTTACCCCCTGCCAGTCAAGCAATGGGACAAGACAGTCATACTGCCAACCTCTATGATCCACTGTAGCTGCTGATCACATTACAAATCAGGGTCTGAAGATGACCACTGTGCTGTTTTATAACGGAAGAGAGAAAGGCATGATCCAGATGCTGGCAAGAGAAAGAAAAAGACCTCATGTCTTCTTGCTTTCTCCTCCACCGAGATGCTTCTGCTCCTTTGCTCTGCCCTATTCTTTCCTCACCACACAATTGCTTCCCTGATTCTTTGGTCTCATTCCTTCCTTGTAAAGAATTTGTTTTTGTGCAAGTGAAGGCTCAAATGAAACTTAGAGCTGTTAACAGGAGCTCAATAAAATAGTGATAGATGAAATCATCTCAGCTAGATTTAGAATTAGTTTGCTATTTATGAACTTTCTTTGTGAATGTTTGGAAAAAGGTGGCCAAGAATTCTCTCCTGGCTTGTAACATTGGTGCATGCGTGCTGATGGGGTTGGGTGCATATCACATTGCCCTCTGTAGTTTGGTTTGGTACCACATGCATGACTGAGGTCCATCTCGGGGAGCTCACAAGCAAGGTATAAAGGTGATGCCTTCTATTATCTAGAAACTGGTGGTAAACTGCTAAACAAAACTTAAAAAGAGCATCTATTAGGTGCCAGGTACCTTTTTATTTTCCCAGGCATTTTAGGAACTGTTTTAGTGCTTTTAGATATTCACACTGTTTTATCCCTGCTGCTGGTTTTAGTTTTGGTTTTATTATAAGCTGCTACTGATTTTATCTTGCTTTTATCAGACTTTTTTTTTAATTGTTACCTTGTATTTTATGTTTTCAATTTCTATACCATCCAAAGGGCTTCAGTTATTAGGCAATTACAAATGTAATACACAGATGAATATGAAATAAATATGAAAAAGGATTTTACCTGAGATATATAAATAACTGATCAATATTCTGAACTTTATTGTGTGGTTGACTTAAGATGATCAAGTAACTGAAACACATACACATGGCTCTTTAAAACTTCTAGCACTTATATTCTGTATCATAATCAAATATTATAATTCCAATCTCCAATAACATATCTAGGCACTGTTGACTGCAACTGTACCCCTTCCCCAGGTATCCTAATTGTACTTAATTTTGGCAGCTCTGAGGCTGGGGAAAAACAGGTTGTTGTCTGTAACTACAGTTCTTACATCATCTGTAAGTTGAACATATGGGTTCTCCACCTGCACTGAGCTTTCTTTCATAACTTTCTAGAACTAGGCTAGCGTTTTGGCAAGCAGCCCACCCTCACCCTTAGTGTACAGGCTCAAGGGGAGTGGCTCCAACCTTTCCACTAATTTTCTAATGGTCCACAAGCAGCAGCTTATATATGGAAGCATCAAGCAAGAGCAGAGGGGTTTCTCCACAACAATGGAAGGAGAAGCAAATGGAGGATTACCCAGATTTTTACAAGGAATTGGCTTTGGTGCGCTTTGGTCAGCACAGGGCTCCATGAGTGCACCGCACTAGCATAAATTGCTTCACAGAACGTATTTCTGGGTGGGGTGGGGGGATTGGAGTAAACATTATCAGACTGGCAGGGGCCACTCAACAAATAAGAGAGCCTCCCCCCGCCCAAGCTCACCTTTCTCCTTCCCCAATACTCCTGCAATGCGATGGATCAAAGCTTAGCATTAATTACTTCCTTACACCAACAAAGCAAACAGTAAAAAAAAAACACCACAGCTGCAGATCCTTTGTTAATCGATAAAATCCTGGGAGGTCTCCGCCTGTGCTATGGTCTTGCCCAAAATAATTCTCTTTCTCTCTCTCTTCCCCCACCCCCTGGCATTAATTACTTCCTTTCAAACAGCAAACAGTAAAGAAACACAGCATCGATATTTAGGGAACAAGCCTCATTGATTACAATGGGCATTACTTCTGAGGAGACACCTCCTTCCCCAAGCTATGCCCGATTCCACGAACTCTTTTTAATTTCTTCCGCTCTAACACCATCTCACTTTGCTACTATCACGCATTTGTCCAACAACACCTATACCCCCTATCTTGCTATCTCGGTATGCCACTATCTCACATTAGCGCTAATGCATGTTAGTAGCATAAGGAGATGGGGGTATAGATATTGCTGGACAAATGCATGATAGTGACCCAGTGACATTCAAAACCCCTTTGCAAGTGTGATTTGTTTAAATCGTTCCTTTCAGGTTGGGTGATTTCTTCCATCTCACTATGCCTCTCACAATTGCACTATCACGCAATTGCGTGACAGAGCAATTGCGTGATAGTGGCATAGTGAGACGGAAGAAATCACCCATCCTCAAAGTATTTAAACAGATCACACTTGCAAAGGGGTTTTGAATGTCACTGGGTCACTATCACGCATTTGTTCAGCAATACCAATACCCCCTATCTCAATAGTGCCATAGTGACATAGGGGGTATAGGTCTGGCTGGACAAATGTACGATAGTGACATGGTGAGATGGGGGGTTGCTACTGGGCTGCCCAGAGCTTTGTGGGGATGGCCACCATAGTTTAGAGGTAGGCAAGGTGAAATAAATGCCATGAAGTAGTGAAGAACTTCCATGACCAGCCCTGAAATGGTGGAAACACAGGCAGGGAAAACACTGGGGAAACACCCCTTGACCCATGTCAGTGAGGTTAAAGACACACCCCTGGGCAGGGCTATCATGCCAGACTAATGCGGAGGGTGGTGCTGTCAGGGTGGACACTGAGCCCATAGAATCCCAGAGTAGTTCTGATTCTGAGGAACAGCAGTCGCTCCTGGGAAGGGAGCGTGCTCCTCTTTCCCAGGGCCAACAGCTCACGGAGATTCCTCCCACCAACATTCCTAGCTTAGATAGCAGTCCTGAGAGTAACAGCGGATAGCAGACTTGGTGGACGCGCGATGCAGACGCAGAGAGCGGCACCAGATGGAGGGCGCAGAAAGGAGGCGTAGTGCCCGGTTGGCGCGCAAACAACGGCTGCGCCCAGAGGATCCAAGGGAAAAGGGGAGGGACTCTCCCTAATCCTTAAGTTCAGGGGTCTGCCAGTAATTCCCTTTCAAACGGGGACCAACTGTTCCAACTTAGGGCATAGGTACGGTGCTGCTCAGATCTAGTTGCAAACGGTATAGTTGTTAAGTTGTAAAAGAAGAATAAAGCTTTGAAAGGAATCCCTTTGTCTGTGTCTGGACTTGGCTACTGGATTAGACTGAGAGAGGCCTCCAAGGAGCCCTTGACAGCTTGCTCCCCGTTCCTCTTTTTTTTTCTTCTCCTCTCTCTCTCTCTTCTCCGATTGCCTTATGGAAGATGCCGGGGACCCAGCGGTGCAAGCTCTGGCGCAAGAGAACCAGTTGCTCCGTGATCAGATGGCTCAACTGACGGCTGCCGTGCAAAATCTACAGGCTGTGGTTCAACCCCCCCCCCCCAACCTATGATTCCCCCACGCCGCAAGTGCCCGGTGGCGTTGCCAGAGTAGTTTTCTGGTGCGAAAGGACTTTTTCAGATTTTCAGGGCCCAATCAGAGCTGTACATGCGTCTTAGACCTGAGGATTTCCAGACGGAACAGGTTCGTGTGGGTTTCATCATTAACCTACTGTCAGGCATGGCAGCTAAATGGGCTTCGGGGCTCCTGCTCGCTAATCACCCCCTGCTCAGGGACTATCAAGGTTTCATGACAGCCATGGCACATTTTTTCGGTGACCCCCTGTGCACGCAGACGGCTTCTCGGGAGATTCGCTGCCTCCGGCAGGGCAAGGACTCAGTTTCCAGCTACGCGACAACCTTTCGCTTGCCGATGCAGGATTTACAGTGGAATGATGCCGCGCTAGTGGCTCAGGTTTTGGATGGTTTGAACGATGAGATCTTGGATGAGTTGGCGCGCACGCCCAGCCCGCCTACTTTGGAGGACCTCATCTAGACCTGCCTTCAGATAGTCGGCTGGAGGGGTGCTGGCAGACCCGGCGGGGCGCCGGGATTTCCCTCCTCCCATTCCCCCACGTTTCCTGCCTCCTCCCCCACCCCCCACTCCAGCGCTGGGGGTGGAGGAGACCCCAGTGCAGCTGGGAGCTACCCGAGCCTCGCTGCCGCCAGAGGAGTTTGAGCGCCGGCGTGCCGAGCGCCGATGTTTTCGATGTGGAAAGCGGGGGCATTCCGTCAAGACCTGCCGAGTGAAATCCACAGCTCCGCTGCCTCCTCCTCCTCTCCTTCCCCCTCCTCCTCCTCATCCCCAGGCCTGACTAAACTGCCCCCCAAGCTTGTTGGGGGCCTCCAGTGTGGGGGTCAGTTCCCCACCGGGTGGGTGCCTTCCCCAACCCCCCCCACCCTCCCATCTGCTTTTGCATGTTCACCTCCACTCCTCTCAGTGGGGGGGGGGGTGGAGGCCCTAGCTTTAGTGGACTCGGGGGCTACGACCAGTTTCACGGATGAGACCTTCGCCCTCTTCCACAAGATTCCTACCCTGCCCCTTCCTGCCCCCTTGGCAGTGGAGACCATTGATGGGCGTCCTCTCTCTTCAGGTGCGGTGACCCGTATTACAGTTCTGCTCACTCTGCGCACCCAGTCCCACGTTGAGCAGATTCAGTTTCACTTAGCCAAGGTTCCCTTATACCCAATCGTGCTGGGTGTTTCCTGGCTCTCTAAGCACAACCCTCAGATTTCTTGGGGGCTTCAGCAAGTGGAGTTTGCGTCTCCCTACTGCTGGGAGCATTGCCTCCCGGAGGAGGCACCAGTCCCAGCCCAGGCCTTAACCCTTTCCTCCCCCTCCTTGTCTGATTCTGGCAGTCCTTCAGCTACCGTCATCCTCCCAGAGAAGTATGCAGCTTTTCGGGATGTGTTTGACAAGAAGGAGGCTGACCAGCTTCCCCACCACCACCCTTTTGACTGTGCCATTAACCTCATTCTGGGGGCAACCATCCCTGCTGGCTGGCTGTATCCGATGTCGGAGCCGGAACTTCGAGCTCTGTGGGAGTTTTTGGACACAAATCTCAAACGCGGTTTCATTCGCCCCTCCTCCTCCCCCGCCTGCACTCCTACCTTCTTTGTGGCCAAGAGATCTGGAGAGCTCTGCCCGGTGCACGATTTCAGAAATCTAAATTCCGTTTCCATCCCTGACAAGTACCCCCTCCCCCTCATACCTGAGATGCTGGAGTGCCTGGAGTGAGCCAAGATTTTCACAAAGTTGGACCTGAGTAACACATACAATCTCATTCTCATCCGGGAGGGGGATGAGTGGAAGACCTGTTTTGGGACCCGGTACGAAGCGTACGAATACCTAGTAATGCCTTTTGGGCTCGTCTGCGCCCTCTCCACACTTTTTCGTGTTTTATGAATGCCATCTTCACGGACTATTTGGACACTTTCCTCATTGTTTATCTCGATGATTTACTTATATTTTCTGAGGATTCCAATGCCCATCAGCACCATGTCTCTGCCGTACTCCAGTGCCTCCACGAGAACCATCTTTATGCCAAGCTGGAGAAATGTGCGTTTGACCTAACCTCTTTGGACTTTCTTGGCTACATCATTTTGCCTGACGGTATCAGGATGGATCCTGCCAAGGTCCAGGCTGTCCTCTCCTGGCAGGCTCCATCCACCAAGAAGGACTTGCAACGTTTTCTGGGTTTTGCTAATTTTTACAGAAAGTTCCTGCCCAGTTTTGCTCAGCTCACTTCTCCTCTCACGGACCTCCTTAAGGGCAAGAAATCTCCTTTTCATTGGACGGCATCTGCCCAACAGGCTTTCGAGGAACTTAAGAAGCTTTTCAGTTCTGAGCCGATCCTGTTACATCCCGACCCGAGGAAGCCTTTTGTAGTGCAAGCTGATGCCTCTGACTTCGCGGTGGGGGCGGTGCTCTTTCAGCCAGATCGGGAGGGCAGCGGGCTGCAACCCTGCGCCTACCACTCTAGGAAACTGACCATGTCTGAGAGGAATTATACCATCTGGGAGAAGGAACTGTTGGCCATCAAGTCCGCTTTGGAGACCTGGCGTCATCTCCTGGAGGGGGCGCAGCACCCAGTCGAAGTTAGAACCAACCATCGCGATCTCGAACATCTTCAGACAGCCCGTGCCTTAAACCAGCGGCAGATTAGGTGGTCGCTTTTTTTTTCTCGGTTCCACCTTAAGATTTGCTATGTGAAGGCCTCAGACAACCTACAAGCGGATGCTCTTTCTTGTAAGCCTGACCTCCAGCCAGGGAGTGAGGAAACTTCCCCGCCCTCTCTGATTCTTCCCCCGCAAGGCCTGGCGGCAGCTGCAGTACCTCATTCTTGAGAGGAGCTCCTTCTCTCTGCACAGGCTCAGGATGCTTTTGTTCGCACAAAGGTGGAGGACTTGGGGCTAGCCTCTGCCCCCCCTGCACTCTATCCCCTTCTCTTTGCGAGGTGGCCTGCTTTACCATTCCGGCCGGGTCTATGTGCCTTCTAGACCCCTCCGCGAGAAGGTCCTCCATCAGTGCCACGACTCCCCCACAGCTGGGCATTTTGGCATCGCCAAGACCTTGCATGGAGTGATGAGAGATTTTTGGTGGCCTCGTGTGTGTCAGGACGTCAAGTCCTATGTCACCTCCTGCCCAACCTGACAGCGGGCGAAGGCACCCTCAGGCAAGCCCACAGGCTTGCTTCACCCCCTGCCTACCCCCTCAGGACCTTGGAAACTGCTCTCCCTTGACTTCATCACTGACTTGCCTCCCTCACACAGTAAGACCACTATTCTGGTGGTGGTGGATTTGTTTTCTAAGATGGCCCATTTCATCCCCTGCTCTGGGTTGCCCACAGCCAGGGAGATGGCACAGCTGTTCGTGGCGCATGTTTTCCACCTCCACGGATGGCCCGAGGGTCTCGTTTCCGATAGGGGGGCCCAATTCACTGCCCATTTCTGGAGGGAGCTACTGGCGTTGCTCCATGTGACGCTCCATCTTTCCTCCACCCACCATCCACAGATGGACAGTCAGACCGAGCACACCAATGCAACTCTGGAGCAATATCTGCTCTGTTATGTAAATTACCAGCAGGATGACTGGTTTTCCTTGCTGCCTCTCGCAGAATTTGCTTATAACAATGCCTGCCATGCTTCCACCCGCCAAACTCCATTTTTTGCCAATTTTGGTTACCACCCCAAGGCCTTCCCGTCCACCCTAGCTCCCTCTTCGGTGCCAGCGGCCCAGGACTTTTTAGAGGAGTTGCGAGCGGTATACCACCTCTTACAGGACTCCCTCGAGCAAGCCAAGACAGCCTACAAGGCCTCTGCAGACCGGCGGCACCAGCCGGGTCCGTCTCTGCAACCGGGGGACTGGGTTTGGTTGTCCACCCAATACCTCCCCTCTCACCCGCCCGCAAGGAAGCTCGCACCTCGCCACACGGGGCCTTTCCAGATTACGGCCCAGATTAACCCTGTTGCTTTTCGCCTGGCTCTCCCACCCACCATGAAGATCCATCCCGTTTTTCATCGGTCCTTGCTGTCCCCCCTGGTTTCTGGCGACCCTCATCGCTCAGTCGGCTCCCACCCTGCCGCCAGTGCTGGTGGAGGGGGAGGAGGAGTTTGAGGTTGCAGAGATTCTGGACTCCTGCCTTTCTCGTGGCCGCTTGCAATATCTGGTGGACTGGAAGGGGTACGGGCCTGATGAGCGATCCTGGGAACCCACAGAAAATGTGCATGCTCCGTTGCTGCTGAGGCGCTTCCACCAGCTGTACCCCCACAAACCCGGGGCCCCAGGGGAGGAGCACGAGGGGGGGCCTCATGGGAGCGGGGATGATGTCAGGGTGGACACTGAGCCCATAGAATCCCAGAGTAGTTCTGATTCTGAGGAAGAGCAGTCGCTCCTGGGAGGGGAGCGCGCACCTCTTTCCCAGGGCCAACAGCTCACGGAGATTCCTCCCACCGGCATTCCTAGCTTAGATAGCAGTCCTGGGAGTGACAAAGCGCAGGAAGCAGACTTGATGGACGTGCGTCGCCGACACAGAGACGCCAAATGGAGGGCGCGGAAAAGGAAGCGTAGTGCCCGGTTGGCATGCAAACAACGGTTGCGCCCAGAGGATCCAAGGGAAAAGGGGAGGGACTCTCCCTAGTCCTTAAGTTCAGGGGTCTGCCAGTAATTCCCTTTCAAACGGGGACCAACTGTTCCAACTTAGGTACTGTGCTGCTCATATCTAGTTGCAAACGGTATAGTTGTTAAGTTGTAAAAGAAGAATAAAGCTTTGAAAGGAATCCCTTTGTCTGTGTCTGGACTTGGCTACTGGATTAGACTGAGAGAAGCCTCCAAGGAGCCCTTGACAGGTGCACACAACAGAAGCACAGACAGACCAAATTAAGGGAAACAAACGGACTAAAAGTAGTCTTGGAAGAACTGGCTTTTTGGTTCTTGCTGCAAAGACCCATGGACTCGCCAGGTATGCTGCCTCCCAGGAGGATGGATTAGAGACATGACTGAAGGGTTGCCTGCACTCATAAAGCCCACTGACAGGTATCCCTTTCTTCTCATCCATGTGGAAACAAATGATACTGCCAAGCGGAGCTACGAAGAAATCATGTCAGACTTTGAAGCTTTGGGAAGGAAACTCAAGAACTTTGGGGCCCAGATAGTTTTCTCATCCATCCTTCCAGTAGTTAGAAGAGGGACAGAAAGGGAAAGAAAAATACTCCGGGTGAATGACTGGCTACGAAGGTGGTGCCAGCATGAGAGATTTGGATTCTGGGACGATGGGCTATACTTTCTGGAAGATGGACTGTTGGCAAGGGATCGGTTGCGCCTCACAAAGGCTGGGAAGAATGTGTTTGGCCACAGCATGAAGAACTTCATCAGGAGGGCTTTAAACTGAATCCTACAGGGGAGGGAGACGTAAAGTTGGGGGTAACAATGGATGAAGACTCATGCACCATAATGGAGAGAACAGCTCTAATGGCGCCCAATAATAGTCTTCAGAAACATGTAGGAAGAAAGCCAGACTATGAAGCACATGGTCTTCGATGTCTATACACTAATGCCCAGAGTATGGGAAAAAACCAGAATGAACTCTTAATACAAGAGGGAAATTATGACTTGATAGGTGTAATTGAAACTTGGTGGGATGACTCCCCATGACTAGAATACAGCAATTGAAGGATATAACTTGTTCAAAAAGAACAGCAGGAACAGAAATGGAGGTGGAGTTGCACTATATGTTAAAAATACATATCTCTGCGCAGAAATAGAGGTGGATGAGCTTGGTAGCCCCATCAAGAGCATCTGGGTTAAAATAAATGGAGCAAAGAATAAAAGGAACATGGTGGTCGGAGTCTACTACCACCCACCCAATCAAGGAGAAGACGAGGATGAAACTTTTGAAAAGCAAATTGCCAAGGTTTCAAGGAAGCATGATGTAGTAGTAATGGGGGACTTCAATTTCCCCGATATTCGTTGGGAGACAAATTCTGCAAAACATGGCCCCTCCAAGAGATTCCTGACTTGTGTTGCTGATAATTTCCTCCTACAGAACGTAGAGGAAAGAACTAGAGGATTTAGTCCAGAAACCAGGTCCATCACATCTAGCAGCTGATAATACTTCTGAAGGAAGAGGAATAGCGAAGCTGCAAACCAAGGCTGTATCAGCCACCACAGAGTGGGCAGGATGCAGTCTGCCTTATCCTGCTCAATCTTGGCCACTGTCCCCATGTGGGATCAGTGGGAACATATATAAGAAGGTCTCCATCCACCTGTACAGGAAGGCATCTCTCAAGAATGCCTTGTACACCCCCATTTTGCTGCAGAACACACGGCACTACATGTTGTTGTAGGGGGTAAACATGTCGACAGTCAGCATCCTCCATCAAAAGAGACTCTTTACTGTCCACAGTTGAAGCTTTTACTTATGTAGGCCCTGATCCCCAAGCTGGCCTTCAGCTGTTGTAATCTCTACCTATAAAAAAAAAAAAAGGCTCCAAGGATGATACAGCAAACAACAGAACTATTAATCTGTTACATGTTATGGGGAAAAACTATGCAAGACAACTCCTGGAGAAATTAGAGGATTGGGTTAAGGGAAAGGCTTTGCTGGTGCTAGAACAGCTGCGTTTTGCGCATGATGGTCAACTCTTGATCGCTGTTTTCTGCTGAAACACATCACAGATAGCTATTTAGCTGGACTCACCAAGCAGATCTTTGTGGCTTTTGTCAACTTGAAAGCTGCTTTTCATTCTATTCCTTGGCATTGTTTGTGACATAAATTACAATTCTTGGGTACTGATGTGCAGCTATTAACTGCAACATGAGATGCCTGCTCTGACGCATCTCAAAGAATAAGAATAGGCTGTGAAGGACAACTATCTAACACTGTGCCAGTTAAAAAAGTTGTAAGACAAGGATGTTTACCTGCACTTCTGTTTAATTTATTTCTAAACAATGTAGTGGAGTTCTGAAAAGATGACTGGTATTTCCCAGTTAAGGTACAGTACAATAAGATCTCATCTGTCTTTACATGGATGATGCTATTCTGTTTTTATATACCCAGATAGGAATACAAAGATGATTGAGGCAGTTTTCTATTAATTACTATTAAAGACTAAAGAAATTGGTATCTGGCAGATCTAAGTCTATAATTAGAAATTGGATGGAAACCATCTAAACAAGTATCTTCTTTTTGTAATAAATATTTATTGACAATACACTTTAACACAAAGCTTGTGCCCTGGTAGGATGAGAGCAAGGAGAAAGTCCCTAATGCTGCTGCTGATGAGTGGAAGATGAGAATCTTGCCCCCTTGGGCATGCACACTGAGGATGTGTGTGGGATACCTGCTAAAATACTAGCCTAGCTCTAGAATGTTCTGAAAATAGGCTTCGTACAGACACAGAACCATATGTGGGACTGCACAGAAACCACAAAGAAGAACCAATGGCATACTTGTGGCTATGGCTGTGGGAAAGACAACAAGAAAAAGCAATTGTGAATTAACCTTGAACTGTGGCCCCAAAAAGAACTGAGGAACTCAAGAACAAAACTTAGATAACTACATTCACGTTATAGCCACATAAAAGAAAAATAAAGCATCAAGCAGTTATGTGGTGTAGAAAAAGAGAATGCTTGATAAATACATAATTCTGTTCTAATACGTTAACAAAGGTGGGGGGCCTTCAATAATTCACAGGGTTGCGGAGGGGGAAGAGGGATACATCCTGCACCAATCCCCACCCATTGCAAGTTTGAAACATACATGAACAGATTCACAAACAAAATATGGATTACACACACTTGCACTACAGTTACTGGAGCGGTTGGGGCAGATCGACTTCCTTTACAATTCCCCTCCACCAACATCCCTTCCCCCGATGCCTTCCCTCTCTCTCTCTCTCTCTCTCTCTCTCTCACACACACACACTCACACACACACACACACACGGTAAAGAAATCCTTTTCTCTCATACCTACCTATGAGTTGAGGAAGGATCTTCTCTGCTTTCCACTTCTCTCTTCCTCCCTAATGCTCTTCTTCTCCTTCTCTTCCATTTGCCCACCCCTCCCTACACACAGGGAGGAATACCACTCCCCCGTTCCTCTCCCTGGTCCGTTCCCTGTCTCACCCTACACTCCCACTGTCCTCTTTCCCTTACACCTATCCCTTACTCCGTGTTTGGTAGTTGTTGCTGCTGCTGCTCTGCCTTGGGAAATCCTGGACCATAGCAGTAACTTAGAATAATCTTTCTCACTGGCTCTATGGAGCTCCTAAGCAGGAAAGTACAACACTGGCTACTGCTATCAGACCACAGTCACTGTCCCATAGCATGGAAGTGACTTGGTATACAAACTAAGGGCAATTGTACATCAGAGTAATGGCTGGTTGCCTACGTCACCCTACTTGAACATATCGAATTCCATCCTTTAATATCTGCACTGTGACTAGCATGTGTGCACTAGTTTGAGCTGCTGGTGTCTTCCAAGGCCCTAAAGACTTACTAACTTGCATTTGCTAACTATGAATTTGAGTTTGGTGGGGTGGTTTAGTGGCAGGGTTGCAGGAGGAGGGACAGTTTTAACTCCTCACTATTTTTCTGCAAGGTTCATGCTCTGGTTCACTACTCCTGCTAATTTCTGTACTCAGTCAGCTGCAAGTGGACTAATTAAGCTCAGAAATAAGACATAGTTTTAAGCCTATAGAAATATCAATAGAAACCATGGATTTGTTTTTAAAACTAATGCATTGTTCTAAGTATGCTGCACCAATAAAAACCTATATAATACAAAAGAATAACAATAATAGTAAATGTTTACGTCCATGCCAAATACATTTTATTAATCATCAACTCACCTTCTGCTGCAAGAAGTGGTTCTTCCTGTAGAGCAACTGCTTCCATGTAAGTCTGGAGCTGCTCATAGTTGTCAGAAGAAATCTTAATGACACATCCAACATTGATCCCAAGATCAGATAGCACAGGCAAAAGTTGTGGGTAGTGAAAACCACAAATGATGAAATAATACTGAGCACCGTCATCTGGTTCATCATCTGTTCAAAACATCATATAAAGCCCACTGATTGTATTAAAGTATTTGAGAAGGTATTTGAATTGGCAATTTCAGTTGGCACATACATACATATCTATGGTAGATGAGCTGCAGATAAGTTCCATAAATATGTCAATTATAAGCCCTGTTCGTCATCTACTCCTACTACTACTACTAATAATTTACATTTCTATACTGCCCTATAGCAGAAGCTCTCTGGGTGGTTTCTTCAAATGCATGTAACCTTCTAGACTTGTAATTTAGGTTTTATCATGTGCAATTCATTTCAGGGGGAATGAGTATACTTTTCTCCTTAGTTCTATGATTTCACTAGCTCTGATCTTAAGAAAAATTCCTTGATACAGAATTTGTCTCTACACTCCCCAAAGTGTACTGAATTTGGAGCAGCCATCACTGCAACTCCCCAGGAAATAGAAGTAGAGGTAGTTAAAGCCTAAAAAAGAAGCTTGCTTGTATCACTGAGTAGCTGAGGTAAGAATGCTAACACCTAGGGGGTGCAAGCTCACTAATGCTGGTTCAAGGAATTAGCAGGGCCTATACGAACCTGGAGTACAGGAAGGGCATATAACAGCCAGGAGCAATGGTGGGCAATGATATCAAAGTTATTAGTACCCCCAAAGTACATGGTGGAGAAGCTATGGTAAGGCCTCTGTCAGCACTGAAGTACATGAAGATGTCCATATTATACCAGCTGAAGATGACATTGAGAAGCTCTGCCTAGATATGACTGGCGCAGCTGCAAAGTGAGGTACTAACATGCATTCTGATCTTATGCATGTTTACTCAGAAGTAAGTCCCAATGCTAAGTGTGCATAGGATTGCAGTTTTAGGCCTCTTTTCAGTTCCTTTAATGACCTTCTGATTCATAGGTATAGATGTTTCTTAATCAGCAACTGCTTCCATCATAAAGGTCTTGCTTGGAATTTATTTGGCACAAACTTAACATGTAGACATATCTTTCATCCACTGAAACATGAGGGCTTCAAGGAGGTGGATACAACTAAGGCAAATCTTGTAGTTGTTGTTGTTCAGTTGTTCAGTCGTATCCGACTCTTCGTGACCCCATGGACCATAGCACACCAGGCCTTCCTGTCCTGCGCTCTCTCCTGGAGCATGCTCAAGTCCATATTCATTGCATCAGTGATGCTATCTAGCCATCTCATCCTCTGCCATCCCTTTCACCTTTTGCCTTCAGTCTTTCCCGCATCAGGGTCTTTTCCAGAGAGTTTTCTCTTGTATGTTTACAAGACAGTGTAAACATACATACAATGTAAACATACAGACAATGTATCTGTATGTTTGTACAGCTGTCATCACGCAAAGAAAATTCAATAATCTTCTTCTGTTCCAATTAGGCCACTCCTCACCAAGGACCCTGTTGCCCCAAGAAAGAGGAGACAGAGAGAAAGAAAGAGGAAGAGGAGCCAGAGACAGGGAGGGAGAAAAGAGCCAGAGAAAGAGAGAAGGAAAAGCCAGACTGCACAAACACAGATAAGGGGGGAACTCTCAACATTTTTGTGATTGCCCCCCTCACCACTCTACAACAACCAATTTGTGGCGGTGCCCAGTGCACTTTTTCAAAATGCCAAATGTGCTGACAGGCCCACAAAGGTTGCGGACCCCTATCCTCCTCCCACATCTGTTCACCTTTCTCTAGCCTGGTGCAAACCCCTTATGCCAAGGAGAACCGTTCACCCACCAGAATCTGGCCGCACGGATCATGCAAAAAAGCAGGTGCACTCCAGAAAGATGATTGCAGAGCCATGAAGCTCTGACACTCTCTGACCAGACACTCTCAAGCAAGCCATACACTCATACAATTTTGTTGTTGTTCAGTCGTTAAGTCGTGTCTGACTCTTCATGACCCTACGGACCACAGCACGCCAGGCCTTCCTGTCCTCCGCTCTCTCCCGGAGTGTGCTCAAGTTCACGGTCATTGCATCGGTGATGCTATCTAGCCACCTCATCCTCTGCCGTCCCCTTCTCCTCTTGCCTTCAATCTTTCCCAGCATCAGGGTCTTTTCCAGTGAGTTTTCTCTTTGCATTAGGTGGCCAAAATATTTGAGCTTCAGCTTCAGCATCTGCCCTTCCAATGAGCACTCAGGGTTGATTTCCTTTAGGATGGACTGATTTGACCTCCTTGCAGTCCAGGGGATTCGTAAGAGTCTCCTCCAGCACCACAGTTCGAACACATCAATTCTTCGGTGCTCAGCCTTCCTTATAGTCCAGCTCTCACAGCCATACGTTACTACTGGGAAAACCATAGCTTTGATTATACGAACCTTGGTCGGCAAGGTGATGTCTCTGCTTCTTACTATGCTGTCTAGGTTGGCCATAGCTTTCCTCCCAAGGAGCAAGCGTCTTTTAATTTCATGGCTACAGCCACCGTCTGCGGTGATCTTGGAGCCCAAGAAAATAAAATCTGTCACTGCTTCCATTTCTTCCCCTTCTATATGCCAGGAAGTGATGGGGCCACATGCCATGATCTTCGTTTTTTTAATGCTGAGTTTCAAACCAGCTTTTACACTCTCCACTTTCACCCTCAACAAGAGGCTCTTTAGATCCTCTTCACTTTCTGCCATTAGGGTGGTATCGTCTGCGTATCTGAGCTTGTTGATAATTCTCCTGGCAATCTTAATTCCGACCTGCGATTCATCCAACCTGGCGTTTCTCATGATGTACTCTGCATGTAAGTTAAATAAGCAGGGCGACAATATGCAGCCTTGTCGTACTCCTTTCCCAATTTTGAACCAATCGGTTGTTCCATGTTCGGTTCTTACTGTTGCTTCTTGACCCTCATACAGGTTTCTCAGGAGACAAGTAAGGTGGTCTGGTACTCCCATCTCTTTAAGAATTTGCCACAGTTTGTTGTGATCCACACAATCCAAGGCTTTAGCGTAGTCAATCAAGCAGAAATAGACGTTTTTCTGGAATTCTCTTGCTTTCTCCATGATCCAGCAAATGTTGGCGATTTGATCTCTAGTTCCTCTGCCTCTTCGAAACCCCGCTTGTACTTCCGGTAGTTCTCAGTTCGCATACTGCTGAAGCCTAGCTTGTAAGATTTTGAGCATAACCTTACTGGCATGTGAAATGAGCGCAATTGTACAGTAGTTTGAACACTCTTTGGCATTGCCCTTCTTTGGAATTGGAATGTAAACTGACCTTTTCCAGTCTTGCGGCCATTGCTGAGTGTTCCAAATTTGTTGGCATACTGAATGCAGCACTTTAACAGCATCATATTTTAGGATTTTAAATAGCTCAGCTGGAATATTGTCATCTCCGCTAGCTTTGTTGTTACTAATGCTTCCTAAGGCCCACTTGACTTCACTCTCTAGGATGTCCGGCTCAAGTTCAGTGACCGCACTATCATGGCTATCAGGGACATTCAGATCTTTCCTGTATAGTTCTTCTGTGTATTCTTGCCACCTCTTCTTAATCTCATCTGCTTCTGTTAGGTCCCTGCCTTCTTTGTCCTTTATCACGCCCGTCTTTGCACAAAACGTTCCCTTGAGATCTCCGATTTTCTTGAAGAGATCTCTAGTCTTTCCCATTCTGTTGTTTTCCTCAATTTCTTTGCATTGTTCATTTAAGAAGGCCTTCTTGTCTCTCCTTGCTATTCTCTGGAACTCTGCATTCAGTTGGATATATCTTCCCCTTTCTCCCTTGCTTTTTGCTTCCCTTCTTTCCTCAGCTACTTGTAAAGCCTCATCAGACAGCCACTTGGCTTTCTTGCATTTCTTTTTCTTGGGGATGGATTTCGTTGCTGCCTCCTTAACAATGTTACGGACCTCCGTCCATAGTTCCTCAGGCACTCTGTCTATCAGGTCTAATCCCTTAAATCTATTCCTCACCTCCACTGTATATTCATAAGGGATATGATTTAGGTCATACCTGAATGGTTTAGTGGTTTTCCCTACATTCTTCAATTTAAGCCAAAATTTTGCAACAAGAAGCTCATGATCTGAGCCACAGTCAGCTCCAGGTCTTGTTTTTACTGACTGTATAGAGCTTCTCCATCTTTGGCTGCAAAGTACATAATCAAAGGCAAATCTTACTTCCCTCTTTTCAGAACTAAATTATCCAAGGACCACCCTGTTTTTCATATGCTTACTTTTAGCACATGTAAAGGCTCTGAGCACATGCTGTCTTCTGTTACTGACTGTGTACTAACCAAACCCCAGATGCAGCACAAACATCAGCAGAGTGAAAACCATGAAGAAGCGTTTGTGAATGAGAACACAGCTTTTGCTTTGTCTGTATGCATGAACAGAGAGTCTCCAGTATTTAGAAGCAAATTTAGCTGTGATCTTGAACATGTTTTCTTGCATGTTGAAAATTAACAGGACCTATTTCTAAGAATATATTATTAGACTAGGGGTACTAGTCTTGTGAAATAGATATGCCAAGATAAAACTGCTTGGTTTAATAAACATTTACTGTCATCATATATTTTATGTTTATTGGCTTCATATATTTTATTACGTTCCATATATAATTCTCATATTTCATGTTTTTGCACTCCTTGTAGAGTCAAGATTGGCTGCAGCAAACTGTTAGCATAAATCTGGGTTTGCCTGAATTTGTGAAATAGCCCAATAGAAGTCACACTGAAGTCAAGAATACGTAGAAGAGTTTCAACATTTTTTAGAAGGAGTATACCACTAACTTATACTTTACACACCAATGTATTTATCAAGATCATCATCTTCTCCACGTCGTTTAAGCTTGGTGTCTTTTTTAATGCCACTTGTTGACACATTTGGTGAATCAGCTGCCTTCTTTCCTTTCCCTCCTTTTCCAGCAGACTTGGCACTGGCAGGCTTCTCCTTCTTGCTGGGAGGTTTCCCTTTCCCTTTCCCCTTTTCTTCTTTCTCCTTTTCCCGGTCCTCAGTAATCTACCAAATTAAAGAAACTTCATGTGTAACTTATGTATGTTAAGGGGGTGGGGGGAAATCAATTACTATGGTGTATCTGTATATGTATTTTTGAAATCAAAGCCATCTTTGGATAATCTTTTCAGGGTCTTCCTATAGTCACACAGAAATAAATGATGTATGAGTTTAAAATACATGGAGATCTGCAGGAAAAAAATGAGATCTTGCCAATTTTAGCTCAAAAATCAAGAATACGCAATGAAAGAAAAAAAGAAAAAATAAGGTAAATGCAGTTTTTGAAATCTCCCTTATGATGGGCTGAAAGTACTCTAGCTTCAGCATATTGAAATAAGCCAATAGCCTCCATGACTGTTGGCTCAGTTGCTCAGGTGTTATGGAATGTTAACATTCCAATTGCTCAGCAGCTTAAAGAAAAATTCTTGCAGACCTAGCCTAGAGAACACTGAGGCTGTTGGAATAGTACAGAGAATGGAGGAGACAGCACTGTTGCAACAGTAGTCAGCTGTTTGACTAAATGTGAGAATAGTGGTGTCAGACTGGCATGTTAATAAGTGTATTAGTATGTTTAGGGTTGTGCTATCAGGCTTAGGTTGATGAACGCATGAAATTTATTTTTTACTTTAAACCTATGGTGTATTCCACAGCTTTTGACAATTTTTTCCCTTTCAGATTTTTAGGATTCTCCTCCTCCCATCCTCATACAACTATATATTTTTATATAAGGTCAAATATTAAACATTGTTTTCTTATTCAACCCTTAAAATGTGGATTCTGGCTAATAAGATACATATTCTAATTTTCTGTCTAAGAAATGTTGTTACAAAATTGAAGGAACAATGACCAGGTTTTAAAGAAGTCCAGTGGCACATTTAAAGGTAGTGTATGTGCACCCCCATACCCATTTTTAATTTATATTTAATCAGGGCAGCTGGTGCTGTGGCACGGAAGAGGCAAATGGAGCTGTAATACAGTCAGGCCACTGGTCCTTCTTGCCCAGTAGTGCTTGTTCTGACTGGCAGAAGCTTTCCAAGGTCTCAGACAGACATTTTTCCCAGCTTTGGTATCAAAGATGTTGCGGACTGAACCTGGGACATGCAAAATATGTATCCTAACACTAAACTATGATCCCTCTCCAAATGCTGTGACTTGCTAATATTTGCCACTTGATTTAACTTTCAAAAGGGCTACATGAACATTTCTCCTTAAATGGCAGAACACCTGAGAGGGAGAATGCCCCAGCTCTAAATAATTAAATATAACAATAAAAATCCTATTTTAATCAAGCCAGAGTATTAAATCTATACTACACAGACGTAGATATATCTATCAATGCAAAAAGAATATAATTAGCCTGTAAATTTATACAAAACCAACAGAAAAAGGATTCCAAGAAATATATAAATGTCAGGAGCACTTCTGAGAAGACATTTATAAAATTGTGTTGTTGGTCAAATATAAGACAAAATGGTATTTTGTCTTATATTTGACTAACAACACGGTTCTATAAATGTCTATTCAGAAGTGCTCCTGAATTAATTAAACTTACTCTCAAGTAAGTGTGCATAGGATTGCAGTCTAAAATACCTTCTTTTCAGCAGCTCTTCTCTGCAGATCCTTCTGTTTGATACAAAGCATCTCATATTTAATTAACTTTCCAATCAGAGTTATAGGAAGTGGCTCCCCAGTGTCCATAATGTTTTTTGCTGTCTCTATCACCTGCAAAGAGAAACAGAATGACAACAATTTAAGTATCAATTAAAGTAGATTGTACAGAGGGGTACAAAGATGAAATACTCAAACAAGAAACCTTAATACAAAGACATCCTTTTAACTGCACACCTAAGCAAAATATCTAAAGCTGGCTAACCTATCCTTGTACATAACGAAGCAAGGGCCTCCCGGAACAGAGTCCAGCCATCAAGCCACATCCAAGAACCACCATAACGAAGGGAGACAACCATGCCTCTACCTCAGCTCCTTTTAAAGCCCAGGCCTGGCAACCCAGGGTAGATTTCCCTAGCCAATCACCAGCCCAGCCCCTGGGTGTACCACTCTCTCCCCAAAAGAGGCAGGATCTTGGAAAAAACAAGAAAAACTGGGTTTTCCCCTATTTTTTTTTCCAGGCCTTCACATCTCTATTCGTTGGTATTATTTGATCAAGAATAGTCATCTCATATGGCACTGCTATAACACAGGTATATAATGTCACATGGCTTAGATAATAAACCAACAATTGTCCTATTCAGGTGTTGGGACTGAACACATAAGGCCTTAAAGTGGGAGGGGTGGGGGTGCACAAGCAAACTCCACCCACAATGTCCCTATGCACACTGCCTCCACTTCTGACCTTTGCATTTTCTGCAGGAAGGTTTGAAGGGAGATTCTAAGTGCATTCAGCTGAATGAACTTAGAAGCCTCAGTGTTCCCAGTCATGGGGAGGCTTCTAAGTTCATTCAGCTGAGGAATTCTTCACATGGAGCTTTTATCGGGCTATTGAGATTGCTCACTCAAGGAAGTTTGCGGGCCCCTTAGATGACGTTATCAACCTCCAGAGTGTCTCCCACACTAAATTACCTTGATTCCATTTTTTAAAAGATCAGAAATAATGAGCTATCAAATGACCATGCTTGCATTCTGCCTGAGTTCCCTTGTGAAAAGAGGGAACGCTGCAATAAGACAAGCTAAACCACAGTGCCATCTAGCAGCTGTATAATGAAACATACGGAAGACTCAGATCAGGGGGGAAAGGAGGGGAGAAAGAAGCACGTGTAAAGGGAGTCCGTCGTGATCCTGCATTTCAAATAGAAGCAGAAAGCCCAATTTTAAATGCAGGATTTTAGGCTGGTGTAGAGATGCTCTGAATGTGCTTAGAATACCTCCGTATCTAAACAGAGATGGCATGCACAGGGATGCTGTAGGTGTGACTTGTATATGACCCTCTTTCCCTCTCTAATTTAACCCCATGCATGCTCATCCCAATGCCCCAATAGAGCCAATAGGGATCTTGCTATTCTTTATAGTTGCACACAAACAGATACTAGCCAATGACAGTTTCAGAAATGCTTTTGGGTACTAGAGTTTCCATCCAATTTCCATTCCAATTTCCCCCTTTCTTTTCCATACTGAGTCTGCTGGTATGTAGCCTAATTGGAACAGAAGAAGATTATTGAATTTTCTTTGCGTGATGACAGCTGTACAAACATACAGATACATTGTCCTGATATTTGGCACTGACATGCTATTTTATCTGTGTGTTTTTTACAGCTTGTTTCCACAAAATTTCATACAACTTATTAACATCTGGGACCTTTTCCTTAGAGTCACAAAACCACTTAAGGAGAAAAATATCTTAGTGAGAGTTATGCAGAGAGAGAAAGAGATGTTGCATTTATATTGTCTGTCTTACAATGTTCATCCAGACTCTACACACAACATTGCCCTAATTTTGTTTTTAACTGAACTGGACCTCTTTATACTTTTGGGGTGAATGAGGTATTACTCCACAGTTCTAACAACTTCTCATTCCCTCACACCTTTGGAGAAATTACACCTGAATGAGTATGGTGTCAATTTTGCTTTCTCAGACATGGACAATGGATGCTCTCACTTCATGTCTGCATCTTGTCTGAAGCTGGCAGCACTCTAGGCTTTATGGCCAAGCATGCAATTCTTCACTCTTGACAAATACAAGAGCAGAGAAAGATGTTCTTTGGTTTCTGGTCAAAAATTGCTAGGAGTGACATAGTGAAGGAGGGACAGCCACGTTAGCTCTGTATTGCCAAGAGCAACTGGAGCAGGATAACTGTGTAAGATATAAAAGTCTACCGATGACATAAACAAGTCAGGCAAGTTAGAAAATTTTTGGTTGATATCCTAAATGTGTTAGGTCAATTATAGCCATTAGTTGTACCTATGAATATTAGGTTTAAGAGCTTCCTCACTGTGCATCTTTGTACCCCCTCCTCTACGGCAGTTGTGCACTGCAATCCAGTGAAGGCTCATGGCTAATCTGACTGGTGAGGCAGAAAGGGGGTCACTGGAGGCAAAGCCAAGAGGGTCATTGGAGGTGGACCCAAGGATACCTATTTTGTTATACACAAGCCTTTTGCTACAGAGTTCAACCCACCTACCTCCCCCCCTCTCAAAATTTATTCACAATAACAACACAGAGAAAGCAGTTTGTGGCAGAGCCTACTTATTGAAAGCAAAGGGGGGTGATAGAGGAAGAAACCCATTTCATACACAGGCAAAATGACTCAGCAGGCAATTAAAGTCAATGACTGCAAGAGAAAGAGTGAGTTTGGGTTACATAATCACAGCATACTAAGTTCACAGAATCAACAGAGAGCAGGCTTTAAAAAACCCACCCCAATTTATCCAGAGTATGTCACAACACAGAAAAAGGCACTTGTAGACAAGCCCACTTCTCCAAGATTTAAATTAAAGGGAGATGGGAGACCAGGAAACCCATTTCAAACACAAGGAAATTGAGGCAGCAGGCAATTAACCGTCAATGATTGCAAGTGAGAGAGTTTGGGTTACAAAATCACAGGGTTGCTTTTTTTAAAAAAGGTTTGGCCCAGCAAACATTAACAGAAGGAATTTAGCCAGGAATATGTGTTAACTTGCACCACCAAAAGGAAAGAAAGGATTTTTAAAACCACATGTTCACAATGTGGCTGGGATACATTATACATTGCTCCGTGCATAGTAAAAGACAGAGGAAAGAAATGATGGTTCAGCTATTAAATAAGGATGGCAAAATGATAACAGATGACAAAGAAAAGGCAGAAGTGCTCAGTTCCTACTTCGGCTCAGTCTTCTCCCAAAAGAGGGTCTATGACCCCCCTGGCAAAGGCGAAGTACAGGCTGAAGGGGCAGGATTGCAGCTTGAGATCGATAGGCATATGGTCAAGAAACACCTAATTACTCTGAATGAGTTCAAATCTCCAGGGCCAGATGAACTGCATCCTAGAGTAATAAAGGAACTGGCAGAAGAACTCTCAGAACCGCTGTCTATTCTCTTTAAGAAATCATGGAGGACGGGTGAAGTGCCAGATAACTGGAAGAGGGCTAATCTCGTCCCTATCTTCAAAAAGGGTAAAAAGGGGGATCCTGGGAACTACACACCATTCAGTCTGACATCAATCCCTGGGAAAATTCTGGAGCAGCTTATAAAGCAATCTATCTGTAAGCACCTTGACAACAATGCAGTGATTATTCAAAGCCATCATGGATTTGTCAAGAACAAATCCTGCCAGATGAATCTGATCTCATGGTTTGGTAAGATAACCGCCCTTGTGGACTGTGGGAATGCTGTGGACATAATATACCTTGACTTTAGCGAAGTTTTTGACAAAGTGCCCCATGACATCCCGATGAGCAAAACAGCTCAAAGTGGGCTAGATGAAACAACTCTCAGGTGGATCCACAGTTGGCTACAGGATCGGACTCAAAGAGTGCTTCTCAATGAGATCTTCTCAAACTGAGGAGAGGTAATGAGCAGAGTACCGCAGGGCTCAGTCCTGGGCCCAGTGCTCATCAACATTTTTATTAATGACTTGGAGGAGGGGGTGGAGGGGATGCTTATCAGATTTGCAGGTGACACAAAATTGGGCAGGATAGCTAATACTTTGGAAGGCAGAAATAAAATTCAAAGGGATCTTCATAGACTGGAGCGCTGGGCAGAAAACAACAGAATGACATTTAACAGGGATAAATGTCCAAGTTCTGCACCTAGGAAAAAGAAACCAATGCGCAGATACAACACTACAAGTGAGAAGGATCTTGGAATTGTTGTTGATCACAAGCTGAATATGGGCCAACAATGTGATGTGGCTGCAAAAAAGGCAAATGCTATTTGAGGCTGCATTAATAGAAGCATAACTTCCAAATGCCGGGAAGTACCAGTTCCCCTTTACTCAGCACTGGTTAGGCCTCATCTGAAGTACTGTGTCCAGTTCCAGGCACCACATTTTAAGAAGGATGCAGACAAACTGGAGAGGGTTCAGAGGAGGGCAACCAAGATGATCAGGGGACTGTAAAGAAAGCCCTATGAAGAGAGACTCAAGGAACTGGGCATGTTTAGCCTTGAGAAGAGAAGACTGAGGGGAGACATGATAGTGCTCTTCAAGTACTTGAAAGGCTGTCACAGAGAGGAAAGCCAGGATCTCTTCTCGATCAGCCCAGAGTACAGGACACGGAATAATGGGCTCAAGTTACAGGAAGCCCAATTCTGGCTGAACATCAGGAAAAACTCCTGACTGTTAGAGCAATACGACAATGGAACCAATTACCTAGGGAGGTAGTGGGCTCTCCCACACTGGAGGCATTCAAGACAAGGCTGGACAGCCATCTGTCAGGGATGCTCCGACTTGGATTCCTGCATTGAGCATGGGGGTGGACTCGATGGCCTTGTAGGCCCCTTCCAACCCTACTATTCTATGATTCTATGATTCTACAGCAAAACAAAATGGATTCCAGGACCAAATTTACAAACAGTTCAACCCACCAACCCCGCCCCCCCAGCAAATGTATCCAGAGTAAAAACACAGATAAAGCAATTTGTTGCAGAGCAGGCTTCTCCAACAGTGAAAGCAAGGAGGGGGGAGGGGGGAAAACATTTCTCACACACATATGCATGTTTACATGGGAGTAAGTCCCACTGAATTCAGTGAGTACCTACATCTACCTAGGATTGCTGTATATATGCCACTGTTTAAAAGCACATGAAGCACTTAGCACACACAAGCAAACAATTAATGCCAGTGTGTATTCTATCACAATTATCATCATCATCATCATATATAAGAAAGATGTTGTGATGAGAGCAAAAGCCGAAACGTTTAGCTTAAATATATATTTTTGAATACTCTGTTTTTAGTCTATCTTTCATACACACACACACAATTTTATCGTTTGCAAATCCCACACATACACCAAGCCCAAATAATTTTGTACAACTTGGCAGCACAGACTTAAATGCGTTCTCCTAGCCCCTATTTATTAAGTCACAACCCCATGGAAATGTTTTTAAATGATTAATTGGGTTCTGATGGGAATGGATTTTTAAAACAAAATTATTTGTGCTGAGGGAAATGAGCCACCACTGCAGGAAAATGATCTCCTACCTGCCCAGAAATGAACAAAGGAGATCAGCAACCACCACATAAAAAATAACAGTAAGATCATACCAGGATGATGATGAGGATGATATTCTTGGAACTGCCTGCCCTCCTCCCCCAGACACAATGAGCCTGGAGGAGTCAGCACATGCTGCCGCCGCCGCCGCACACACTCACTCAGCGCCTGCTCAGACTGAGATAGCCAGGCAGAGAAAAGTTAACTGAGCCAGCCAGTCAGCCCACTGCATTAACTCTTTCCTTGTCCTGAAGGGCTCCTTACCCACAGCCTGTCTGACCCCCTCTGTTTTGGGGGGAGCAGCATTACATTTGATTGAGGGAGCACTGCTGGCCAGCCAAACAAAGCACATCATTTTTCTTTTTTTGTAAATTCTGGGTGGTGCTGGTCCATTCGCCTGTGCCATTGCTGAAATGGCAGCCCTGCCCAATCCCCAAACAAGCACAGGAGGAGGAGAGAGAGATGTAGATCGCGGATATGGAAGGGAGATTGAGTGAGAGAGGAGAGAGATGTAGATTGCCAATAGGGAAGGGCGGAGCCCTAATCATCCCAATGGGAGAACCGCCGCCGCAATCCTGTGTTCTGTCAGCCTCCTTTCTCCCCAGCAATCTCTGCTTAAAACCTGATGGGTCTCCCACCATCAACAAAAAAACACTTGCTTAGCCCTAGATGCATCTTATTACCGAACTATATCCCATTCTTATGTTCCAGTACTTGCACTCATGTCACTCATCCTGCATAATTTCTCTATCCTTTTCTTTCTTTATAATTTCCCCTTACGCAGTGTCGTTTGCAAATTCCACCAGTACATTCCTACATGCCAACATCACTAATGAATGAATTAAATAGGCCCCAAGGAGGTCCTCTGCTTGGTTCTCTTCTATTAGAGATCGATTCAGCATGTCTGACATCCATAAGCCAAACAGCGACTACGACAATCCCTGTATTAATACCTGCTTGCCCAAATGAAACAGCGAGGATTAATAGAATATGGATGACAATGTCCAATAGAGTTGTCATTGCTTGAAATCCACACAGTAACCTTTGATAGCATACACAAACCTCCACCCGTATTTCTGGACATATCTCACATAGTCTTTTCTTCCATTACTTAAGTTCATTTTTTTCTTTTAATACTTGTTCAACTGCTTCATGGGTCACTGAAGTGAAAGAATCAAGTCTTCAGTTCTCTGGGCTGCTTTATTTTTGTCCTTGAGTCAGTCATCAGGCATCGGTGTGTTAGGCTGGGCCCATCAAGGCATGGGCTCCAGATCTTCAGAACTGCCCCAATTAACATCATCTACCTGCTTCTTCCCTCTGAACTCAGCAGCCTTGCAATTACTAGGAGACCTTAGGACTCACTCCCTTGACTAAGAGGGATTTTCACATGAAGGCACTAGCCTTTTAAACTAGATGGGAGACTGCCACCTTTCCTTCCACAGTTTAGTCATTATTTTAATTAAGTCCAGAGTCCAAAATTGCCTAACAGCACCACTGTCACCCAGCTTTCTCAGAGTGTGCCTGACTATGCAGAAACCTGCCCAACCAACAGCTACTGGACAACTGCACTTGTGCCCTGGGCCACCGTAGGCAGTGAGGCCCTGACAAGAGGAAGAGCAGGTGCATTGGCTGCTCACATATCAAATAGAGTACCAGAGGCCTTCCTCATCTGTTGCTTCCTCCAAGCTGGCCCAGGCACCTTAGCCTAGGGGAAAAGAGAAGTAGGTTTGCTTGCAAAAAAGGGTTGGATGAGCAGCAATGTCTGAATTTGAAGCAAGGTAATTGTATGAGTCCCTTTCATGGATCACTGCCTTGTTGTGGCGAAGGGGCTTGCGTAACTCAGTGAAGCCATAAGCTATGCCATGCAGGGCCACCCAAGATGGACAGATCATGGCAGAGAGTTCTGACAAAATGTGGCCCACTGGAGAAGGAAATGGCAACCCACTCCAGTATTCTTGCCAAGAAAACCCCATCACAAGGCTAAAAGATATGACGCCGGAAGATGAGCCCCTCAGGTGAGAAGGTGTCCAATATACTACTGGGGAAGAGCAGAGGGTATTTCCAAGTAGCGCCAGAAAGAGTGAAGGAGCTGGGCCAAAGCCGAAAGGACACTCAGCTGTGGATGTGTCTGGTGGTGAAAAGAAAGTCCGATGCTGTAAAGAACAATATTGTTTAGGAACCTGGAATGTCAGATCAATGAATCAAGGTAAGCTGGAGGTGGTCAAACATGAGATGGCAAGACTGAACATCGACATCTGGGGAATCAGCGAACTAAAATGGAGAAGCATGGGCGAATTTAATTCAGGGGACCTTCATACCTACTACTGTGGGCAAGAATCCCTTAGAAGAAATGGAGTAGCACTCATAGTCAACAAAAGGGTGGGAAAAGCAGTACTGGGGTACAATCTCAAAAACAATAGAATGATCTCAGTACGAATCCAAGGCAAACCATTCAACATCACAGTAATTCAGGTCTATGCCCCAACCACTGAGGCCGAAGAAGCTAAGGTTAATCAGTTCTATGAAGACCTACAACACCTTCTAGAACTAACACCAAAAAATAATGTCCTTTTCATCATAGGGGATTGGAATGCTAAAGTAGGAAGTCAAGAAATCACCGGGATAACAGGCAAGCATGGCCTTGGTGTACAAAATGCAGCAGGACAAAGGCTAATCGAGTTTTGCCAAGAGAACACGCTGATCATAGCAAACACTCTTTTCCAACAGCACAAGAGGCAACTCTACACATGGACATCACCAGATAGTCAATATTGAAATCAGATTGATTATGTCCTTTGCAGCCAAAGATGGAGAAGCTCCATACAGTCAGTAAAAACAAGACCTGGAGCTCAGATCATGAGCTTCTTATTGCAAAATTTCAGCTTAAATTGAAGAACGTAGGGAAAACCACTAAACCATTCAGGTATGACCTAAATCATATCCCTTATGAATATACAGTAGAGGTGAGGAATAGATTTCAGGGATTAGACCTGATAGACAGAGTGCCTGAGGAACTATGGACAGAGGTCCGTAACACTGTTCAGGAGGCAGCAACGAAATCCATCCCAAAGAAAAAGAAATGCAAGAAAGCCAAGTGGCTGTCTGATGAGGCTTTACAAGTAGCTGAGGAAAGAAGCGAAGCGAAAAGCAAGGGAGAAAGGGGAAGATATATCCAACTGAATGCAGATTTCCAGAGAATAGCAAGGAGAGACAAGAAGGCCTTCTTAAATGAACAATGCAAGAAATCAAGGAAAACAATAGAATGGGAAAGACTAGAGATTTTTTCAAGAAAATCGGAGATATCAAGGGAATGTTTTATGCAAAGACAGGCATGATAAACGACAAAGAAGGCAGGGACCTAACAGAAGCAGATGAGCTTAAGAAGAGGTGGCAAGAATACACAGAAGAACTATACAGGAAAGAGCTTAATGTCTCTGACAGCCATGATAGTGCGGTCACTGAACTTGAGCCAGACATCCTAGAGAGTGAAGTCAAGTGGGCCTTAGGAAGCATTAGTAACAACAAAGCTAGTGGAGATGACAGTATTCCAGCTGAGCTACTTAAAATCCTAAAATATGATGCTGTTAAAGTGCTGCACTCAATATGCCAACACATATGGAACACTCAGCAGTGGCCACAAGACTGGAAAAGGTCAGTTTACATTCCAGTTCCAAAGAAGGGCAATGCCAAAGAGTGTTCAAACTACCGTACAATTGCGCTCATTTCACATGCCAGCAAGGTTACGCTCAAAATCCTACAAGCTAGGCTTCAGCAGTATGTGAACCGAGAACTACCGGAAGTACAAGCTGGGTTTCGAAGAGGCAGAGGAACTAGAGATCAAATCGCCAACATTTGCTGGATCATGGAGAAAGCAAGAGAATTCCAGAAAAACGTCTATTTCTGCTTCATTGACTACGCTAAAGCCTTGGATTGTGTGGATCACAACAAACCTTGGCAAATTCTTAAAGAGATGGGAGTACCAGACCACCTTACCTGTCTCCTGAGAAACCTGTACAAGGGTCAAGAAGCACCAGTAAGAACCAGACATGGAACAACTGATTGGTTCAAAATTGGGAAAGGAGTATGACAAGGCCGTGTATTGTCGCCCTGCTTATTTAACTTATATGCAGAGTACATCATGGGAAACGCCAGGTTGGATGAATCACCGGTCGGAATTAAGATTGCCGGGAGAATTCTCCACAACCTCAGATACGCAGACGATACCGCCCTAATGGCAGAAAGCGAAGAGGATCTGAAGAGCCTCTTGCTGAGGGTGAAAGTGGAGAGTGCAAAAGCTGGTTTGAAACTCAACATTAAAAAAACGAAGATCATGGCATGTGGCCCCATCACTTCCTGGCATATAGAAGGGGAAGAAATGGAAGCAGTGACAGATTTTATTTTCTTGGGCTCCAAGATCACCGCAGACGGTGGCTGTAGCCATGAAATTAAAAGACGCTTGCTCCTTGGGAGGAAAGCTATGGCAAACCTAGACAGCATAGTAAGAAGCAGAGACATCACCTTGCCGACCAAGGTTCGTATAATCAAAGCTATGGTTTTCCCAGTAGTAACGTATGGCTGTGAGAGCTGGACTATAAGGAAGGCTGAGCACCGAAGAATTGATGTGTTCGAACTGTGGTGCTGGAGGAGACTCTTACGAATCCCCTGGACTGCAAGGAGGTCAAATCAGTCCATCCTAAAGGAAATCAACCCTGAGTGCTCATTGGAAGGGCAGATGCTGAAGCTGAAGCTCAAATATTTTGGCCACCTAATGCAAAGAGAAAACTCACTGGAAAAGACCCTGATGCTGGGAAAGATTGAAGGCAAGAGGAGAAGGGGACGGCAGAGGATGAGGTGGCTAGATAGCATCACCGATGCAATGACCGTGAACTTGAGCACACTCCGGGAGAGAGCGGAGGACAGGAAGGCCTGGCGTGCTGTGGTCCGTGGGGTCATGAAGAGTCAGACACGACTTAACGACTGAACAACAACAAAATTGTATGAGTGTATGGCTTGCTTGAGAGTGTCTGGTCAGAGAGTGTCAGAGCTTCATGGCTCTGCAATCATCTTTCTGGAGTGCACCTGCTTTTTTGCATGATCCGTGCGGCCAGATTCTGGTGGGTGAACGGTTCTCCTTGGCATAAGGGGTTTGCACCAGGCTAGAGAAAGGTGAACAGATGTGGGAGGAGGATAGGGGTCCGCAACCTTTGTGGGCCTGTCAGCACATTTGGCATTTTGAAAAAGTGCACTGGGCACCGCCACAAATTGGTTGTTGTAGAGTGGTGAGGGGGGCAATCACAAAAATGTTGAGAGTTCCCCCCTTATCTGTGTTTGTGCACTCTGGCTTTTCCTTCTCTCTTTCTCTGGCTCTTTTCTCCCTCCCTGTCTCTGGCTCCTCTTCCTCTTTCTTTCTCTCTGTCTCCTCTTTCTTGGGGCAACAGGATCCTTGGTGAGGAGTGGACTTTGCCCCCCTCCAGCTGATTTTTGGCAGACGGACTCTTCTCCCTACTCAAAGGAAAATACTTTGCAAGCACCTAAGCCTGGCCTTGTGGGTGTAGTGGTACCAGCAGGTGCGACATTAGAAACCCCGGGTGCTTTTTAGGTCAAAATCAGTACTTTGAATTTGGCCTGGACATTAATTGGGGGTCAGTGCAGATGAGAGTGGACTGTCATATTCTGATCATAATGCCTGTTCTTGGTTAGAATTCTTGCAGTCATATTTTGCATTAGCTGAAGTTTCTGGACTTCCTTCAAAGCTAGTCCTCATACAATGCATTACATTAATACAAATAGGAGGTTACCAGGGCATGGATCACTACAGCTAGGTTATCCATCTCCAGATAGAGTTGTAGCTGTGATATCAACTGACATTGATAAAAGGTGCTCTATGCCACAGAGACCACCTGAGCTTCTGATGACAATGATGGATCCAGAAGCACTCTAAAGCTATGCAGGTATCTAAGGGCTAATAATTAAAAAGCTCCATGATTTTCAGCACCAGCTGCAAAGCAACAGCCCTACTTGATTAGAAACCAGAGGACATTTGAAAATTAAGTCCCAATAAAAGCATCCAGTTCTGGAGACACCTAGAATAATTAATCTGAGCAAAGGGAATAAAATATGCTTTCACTCACTTCATAATATAGAGGTGTTTCTTTTTCTTTAATCTTCTTTGCTTTTACATCTCCAGCTTCCATGATCTATAAGAAATACAAAGTGATGAACAAATAGAATTTATTTGGGGGGTTCTTTATACTCATCTACGTTTTTAATACTCAAATATATTTAATGTATATTTAATGTAGGCTGGTGAGGATGAGGGAGAGGGGCTTCTCTGTGGTGGCCCCCACCCTGTGGAACTCCCTCCCTAGGGAACTCCGCCATGCCCCCTCTTTAATGAGCTTCCACCAAGCATTAAAAACATGGTTGTTCAGGCAGGCATTTGGGATGGGTTAGGATATTTTTAGAAATATGTTTTAAAGTAGAATTTTATTGTTTTAAAATTGTATTGCTATACATTGCCCAGAGTGGCCGGGTGACTGGCCAGATGGGCGATTAAGAAATTCAGTCAATCAATCAATGTGAGATATGTTGGTTCCCCAAGGTTTGGGGAAACCCTGCGGTATTTATACTTTTTTTTTTCTCTGAACAGCAGGCTCCCAATTACAGATTTTGAAACTCCTCTCTGTATCAAAAGCAGTTTACCATGTGCAGGGTAGAAGGCAGAAATGGCTACAGAAGTCCTTGGGCACACAACAAACTATTCCTCGATTCCTGTTCATAATCTTTTATGAAAAACTAATTTGGACTGTATCCTATGCACACTTACCCAGAAGTAAGCCCAGTTGAACTCAGGGGGGCTTACATTTGAGTAACCAGGAATACACTGCATGTTAGATATTTAAAACAAAGCCCTAATCCGCAACTAATACTACATCATCCAATACAGAGTTTGCCAATTGAAGCCTCAGTCACACACTAATGAAAGAGGAAATTAGTACTAACAGAACAATGCACTATGGGTCGAGCGAGATATGGCATCATGAGGAGGGCTAGCCAGGTTAGGGCCCAGACAGTTAATGGCTGTGCCATGTTCTAGCCCTCCCTCCCCCCCGCCTGTAGAGTTGCTGGTGGCCCTATCAGCCTGCCCTCATGTCTCTGAATGCTGCTTTTAAATGCCAGATTGGTTCAAAATAAGACCTCCCTTATCCATCATTTAATAGTGGATGAGGAGGCCAATCTGGAATGCATAACCGAGACCTGAGTGGGTGAGCAGGGAGAAGTTAAATCTCTCTCAGCTCTATCCACCAGGGTACTTGGTTCAGCATTAGGATAGACTTGAGAGCCGGGGAGGTGGGGGTGACGTTGCTGAGATCTATAGGAATTCTATCTCCCTCTGCAGGCTTCCTGTCCATCTTACTGGTCTGGAGTGATTGCACCTTGTGCTGGGTCAGCAGGACAGATTGGGGATTCTACTGTTGTATCATCCACCCCACTGCTCAACAGACTGAGGTCGTCCCAGATTGTCCCATTTGAGGTGGTCCTGGGTGTGCTGTTGAGGTTCCCCAGACTGTTGGTTATGGGGAATGGTCAACATTCCCCATACAACAGGTTATGGTCAACATTCATGCCGAGGGCAGCTTGTTTGGGGCAGCTCAGAATTTCATGGTCTCCATGACAACCACAGGACTGTCCCAACATGTCATTGGCCCAGTGCATGTAATGAAGCATACTCTAGACTTGGTTTTGTCAACTGGACATGGAGATGGTGATCTGAAGGTGGAGGACTGTGCAACAGTCCCTTTGTCATGGTCAGATCATGGCTTGCTGAGGTTTAGACATACAGGAGCTTTTCCCCTTTGCAAGGGTGGAGGACATATTAAGACTATCTGCCCCCAGAGGCTAATGGATCCAGATGGTTTCTAGAGAGCTCTGGGGAGGTTTCTGGATGAAATGGCGGGCTCTCATGTTGAAACCCTGGTTGATCTGTGGAATGCAGAAGTGACCCAGGTGGTTCATACAATTGCTCCTGAGCGTCCTCTTCAGAGTACAGCTTATACTAGTACTGCTCCGTGGTATACTCCAGGGCTGAGAGTGATGAAGCAAAATAAGAGGCAGTTTGAGTGCAGATGGAGAAAAACCCCTAGTGGATGCAATCCAACACTGGTGTGTGCCTATGGTAAGGTATATTCGAGGCAGTGAGGGCGGAAAAGAAACAACATCTTGCTGCCTCTATTGAATCGTCCATGTGCCACCCAGCGGAGTTTTTCAGAACTGTTCGAGGCCTATTACATGCTGGCCCTAAGGACAGTATAGATCCGTCTGAGCCTGCTGTAGTACATTTGCTTGGCACTTCCAGGATAAAATCTCTTGCTTCTGCCAAGGCATAGACTCCAGGGTTACAGCAGGTGAATCTGGTGAGGTATCCAGAGCAGAGCTTTGTCCCATTATCTTGGATGAGTTTCAGTTGGTACAGCTTGAGGATGCTGACAAGGTGCTTGGAAAGTTCATGCAACCACTTCTATATTAGATCCTTGCCCCTCTTGAGCTTATAAAAACTGGCAGGGAGGGAACAGCTGACTGGGCCAAGGAGGTGATTAATGCCTCTTTGCAAGAGGGAGTGGTCCTGGGCCACCTGAAAGAGGCAGTGGTGACACCACTCCTGAAGAAACCCTCCCGGGACATGGAAAATCTTAATTTTAGGCCAGTGGCAAATGTTCCATTCACGGACAAGGTCCTTGAGCAGGAGATTACCAACCAGCTCCAGATGCTCTTGGATGAGACTGATTATCTAAATCCATTTCAGTCATGGTTCAGGCCAGGTTTTGGCATGGTTGTCCTGTATGATGACCTATGTCAGGGGTGAGACAGGGGGAGTGTGACTTTGTTGATTCTCCTTGATCTCTCAGTGGCTTTCGATAACATTGACCGTGGTATCCTTCTGGGACGATTGAGTTGGGAATGGGAGGTACTGCACTGCAGTGGTTTCACTTCGACTTGGATGGTCAGCTCTGGAAGGTGGTGCTTGGGGAATATTGCTTGGCCCCATGGATTCTCCAGTATGGGGTTCCGCAGCAGTCGGTTTTGTCCCCCATGCTATTCAACATCTACATGAAACCACTGAGTGCGGTCATCCGGAGTTTTGGAGTGTACTGTCATCAGTATGCTGATAACACACAGCTCTGTTTCTTCTTTTCATCTTCATCAGCACGTGCGGAGGCGTGGAAAGAACGAACGACGGGTTCTCCCCCCGCCCCCCCGATTGTGCAAACCAGCCAATATAAGTGCATATAACTAGAGGTCATGCCTGTTGTGTATATGTTGATGGGTTTGTACTTTACAAGGATAGAAATATATCTGTATGTGGATGCCTCGAAAGGATATTTCTGTAAGGATATAAGTGGCTGTAGTATTGGCATGCAGTTTATGGAATCCAGCATACCTGTGTATCAGAAAGCTAGATTGACTCAAAACAAAAAGACGTAACTTTAAAGCTATTATTGTAAGGTATTGTGGCAGCTCAGTGGGGAGTACGCAGTACAGTATTCTTGCCCCAGGATTTTCACTCAGGTCTCAGTCAGAAGGAAAGGTATTAAACTTCACATTCAGTTTTCTACCTCCTGCTGCCAGACTCAGTTTCCAGGTACTCAGAACAGCCTCACTGACCAAGTTACCTCTAGCCCTCAAATTCTGCCTCCCAGCCAATGCCTGCTTCCTTCTTCCTTCCCAGCCCCTTTGTGAGAGCCATATCTCAGAATATCCACAGCAATGGGGCCAACATTCCTCTGATATCAATCCCAGTTTCTGCTCCACCACTACAATTAGTATTCTATTTTATTTATTTATAGTATTTGTATACCACTCCACATAATTACTACTTGGAGTGGTGAACAGCAGACTGGGTAAAGAATAAAAGCATCATGTAAAAAAAATTGATTTCTTTTTAATAAAAGAAACAGTTCTAATAAAACCAAATTTAATAAACCGTGGCTGGCCACTTGAGAAGGCTTCCTGAAATAACTATGTTTTCAGGAGGCACCAAAAGCAACACAACTTTGGTGCCTGCCTGACTTGGGCCTCCAATGACAATGATAGATCTAGGAGTACCCCCCCAGACTACAAACCTATATTTTGGAGGGAGTGCAACCCCATCCAGAACAGGCAATAACCATATCTCCCGGACTCGGGAACCACTCACCCACAGGGCTTCCATCTTGCCAGGATTCAGCTTCAGTTTATTGTCCCTCATCCAGCCCATTACTGAGTGTAGACACTGATCCAGGATTTGCACAGCCTCTCCTGATTCAGATGTCATGGGGAGACAGAGCTGCATGTCATCAGCATACTGATGGCATTTGGCTCCAAATCCCCTAATGACCGCTCCCAGAGGCTTCATATAGATGTTTCAGCAACAACAATGCCACAATTCTAAATACCTGTGCTAGTATTCCTTCCCAAGATACCACACTGAAGAGCTTTCGCTGAGGCACCTGCACAGCAAGAGACAGCGCCTTTATGTGAAGTTCATCCTCAGCTTGGTTCCCAACAACCAAGGCAATACTGGGGTTCCAATTGTCCTATTGCAAAACAAACAAAAGCATTTTATTTATATTCAAGAAGTATATTATCCCTTCCCTCTACTTTAATACATTATTCATGCTCACAATACAGATTTATTCATATGCAACCACTCTCTACCACCAGGTGGCGATATTATACCACAGAGTAAACAATTTTCTCTTGGTACATCCAATGTTAACAAAATTTTGATGCTAACAAAATTCAGTGACAGTTTTGTTATTTGAGTAAGATGTACACACATTTATACTGGCTGGAAAAATAACAAAATGAAGCAAGGGTATCAAAAGAAATATTAAAAATATACTGCTGACCACAAGTCACTGCAGAACAAATTGAGTTTTGTATGAATATCTGGCAGGCAATGGAAATTATGCTTTATTAATTTAGTAAATAGGCTCATGTATTTTCCATGAGAATATAATCTGTTAAATGCTAATGGTCTGCAAATAGCTCTCAAGAGCTCAAAAGAAGAAACAAACTATCTTCTTTGTATGCAAAAGTATTTGCATCAATTGAGTTCTTTAACCCTTATCCCAATATAACCCCAGATACTGACACCAGGCACAGCAGAATTCAAACAGAAACCATCCACCATGACGTTAATAGCCCTCCTTTTAATTAACCCACTTCAATAAATGTTTGCTATGTTAGCTAATAAACACTTCATTAATATCGGATTGTTTAGGTTATTTCCTATTTTTCTACACAGAAGATAATAATGCACATCTGCTTAGACCAGGGTTTGGCAATGCAGCATCCGTGGGTACAGTGGCGCCTGCCAGACCCCCACTGCCAATTTCCTCCTTCCACAGCCCTGCAGTTGCTTCTGCTACCTATCTCCACACTCACCTCAGCAGCCCTAATGAGGGAGGAGGAAGCAGGAGGAGGTGAGCACAGCGGGGGGGGGGGAGGAAATCACGGGTGGGTGGAAGAAGAGGTGAGCATGACAGCAGGGACAGGGAAGGAAATCACAAGTGGAAGAGGTGAGCGCAGTGGCAAGAAGGAAATCGTGGGCCGGGGGATGAAGAGGTGAGCACTGCAGCAGTGCAGGGGAAGGAAATCATGGGCAGGGGAGGAGCAGGAGGAAGAGGTGAGTGCAGTGGTGGGAAGGAAATAACAGATGGGTGGGCAGGTGGATGAGGAGGAAGTGAGCACAGCAGCAGAGAGGTAGAAAAAGAAAGAAGAGATGGTGTGGGAAGGAAATCCCCAGTGGGAAGGCAGAAAAGAGAGAATCAAGGGAAAAAAATAGCAAATGCATCCATGGGCCCAGCAAAAACTGACAAATGCATCCATGGGCCCAAAAAGGTTGCCTACACCTGCATCAGACATATATCCTATTAAAATCACTCAGACACAGTTGGGCTGCCTACATCCATATAATGATTAGGCTGAATCAGTTTGGACTAAATAGCCGAAGTCCAGCCGCAATTGCAAATTCAGATCTTCAGTGCAATGTCTCCTCTACATAACCTAAACCAGAGACTATAACAAAAGTGGACCAAATATCCAAATAAGTATCCATCTGAAGGTGGCATCTATATGCCACCCATTGATAGCGTTGAAAGGTGTTCAATCCACTGCATTATAGGAGGTGAGCGTTTATCTTTCTAATGTTGTAATATCAGTCTTTTAGCTGTTGAAAGGGTGCAGAGAATCCATTTATGCTGACCATTTGTTAATTTCCATGAAGCAGGTAAATAATTTAAAAGACCGTGTAGTTCAGTGAATATTAAAGATGGTTTCAGTACAAAATATTTCTGTGTAACAACCTCCCTGCAAAAAGAAGCAACTATTGCCAAAACAGATGTCTAAAAGAAGCATTAGCTGTATCGCACTGCTAGCAATTAGCTGAATTAGACAATCCCTTATTAAAGAGACCTTGTGGTGCCCAATAGACATGAAACAAAAGTTTTTGCTGAATAAGATGCAGCCTAAGATCCACAGATGTGAAAGGTAGATGCCAAAGAGGCTTTTCACTGATTAGGCATTTTGTTTTGGTGCCCACAGCAGTATCTCTACTTCCCAAATGCGCCCACAGGACCAAAAAGGTTGGGGACCCCTGGCCTAGACATCTGTGTTTCTACCATTAAATTGATCATAAATGGCAGCTTAGCATAAATACTGTTATGGTTATTCAGAAATAAGTGCAGTTTATCACTCTTGAGGGCCAAACCCACTCTTTTTTCTTTAGGCAATGTCTAGCTTGGAATCAGTAGTGAAAACTGCTCTACAGTTCTGTCCACTAATTAGCCCCTCCGTTCCAATGTGGATAACAATTTATCATTTCTTTAATTTATATTTTATCCCACCTTTCTGTCAAAACTGGTGCTCAAGGTGGCTAACAATAAAATACAGGTTACAAACAAAATCTTAATTAAAATATGACATAAAAACAGATCCATAAAAACACATCATATTAAAATAAAAAGGAGCCAGATCATGCATTACAATAACATCACAAACTAATATTAAAACTGATTAAAAGCTTCACAGAACAATACAGTCTTCACTGCCCAACTAAAGTATAATAAAGAGGAGTAGTCTGACCTCCCTAGTAAGGGAGTTCCATAAATCAGGGTACTGCTACAGAAAAGACCTTATCTCAAATGCCTACCAGCCTAGCCTCTCTAGGTGGCGGGACATCCATTCATTCATCCCTTCAAAGCATTTATACCCTGCTCTTCACCTGGAAAGGCTCTTAGAGTGGCTTACAGATCTATAAAAACAGAACAGTCCCTGACCTCAGGCTTACGACAGAAGAAGATACAACACGAAAGGAGTTAAACTTTTCCCCCTACTAAAGGAAAAAGGAATGGGAAAAGGAAAACAAGAAAATGGAGGAACCAATTTTAATGTTATATAGTTCTTACAATGACCAGATGTAACACAATTGTAGTGGTGTAATGGCTGTAGTGCAGCCGGGTGTTATTGATCTTCTTATCATGACGAGCTGGAATAGAAACAGCTCAAAGAGAGGAGGAATCAAAACTTGCTGGCCTCTCAGGTGAGTCTGCTTCCGGTCTCTCCCTCTTCTAAGGGCTGATGGAATGGCTGCTGGATGACAGCTGAGGGAGAGGCAAAGCCTAATGAAGCTGACTTTTCAGGAGGGCAGATGGTGGCCCTACATTTCTTCTCTGCCCCTGTTGCAGCCTGCTTAACATATATCAGGGCCTCTGATGATGATCACCACAAATTACAGGCAGGTTCATATGAGCGTGATGGATATCCTGGCCCCAAGCTGTTTAGCACTTCATAAGTAAGAACCAGCACCCTGGGCTCAGAAACAAATAAGCTGGGAGCCACTGAAGCTGATCCAAGACTAGTGTTATATTGCCTGAAAAATACAACCAGTCTGGTTGCTGCAGTTTGCAATAGCTGTAATTTCCAAAGACTTTTCAAGGGCAGTCTCCCAGCTCACCTGCCAAAAACTCTGTAATACATACCCAGCCAACCCCTGTGTCTTATTTTGACCGATCTGATATTAAACTGCAGCACCACTAGACTGGAGAGTAAATTGGCAGGATGACACAAAACCCATTGTATGGGGAGAAAACCAGAAAAGGAGACAGTTCTTAGATGGCTTCTTGCCATTATGCACAAATGACTTTAGACCAGAACCTGCAGAACCTCAGGCTTGCGGGCCAAATCCAGCCCTCCGAAGGTCCTAATGTGGCCCTCCGGGGTTCCCCAGAAGGCACTACCCCCTTTCCCACAATCACCTGACATTCAGTGGGTTCCTGGCTTTTGTGCAGTCCCCCCACCGTCATTCTAAAAGGTGGAAATGCTTCTTCTAAAGCTTAGTTACTAGCAGTAAGAACTGTAAGCCAAAATATGCTGGCATGACCGGGGGGGGGGGGGGGCATGGGCCCTACCCCTTTTGCTTTTGGCCATGCCCTTCAAATACAGCCCCCCTGAGAGCTTCTATAAAATGGAATTCAACCCTCAGGCTGAAAGAGGATCTGCACCCCTGCTTTAGACACTGTTCCCTTAAAGGGCCAAACCCTCATAATTACGGCCTGTGATAAGGCAATCCCTGTGGAAACAGGGCTAAAAACCTGACCCCCTGAGTTCAACAATCAGATTTTGCATAAACATTCTCAAGAACAATCTACAGTTTAACCTCATTTTTCCCCTTACAGTAATGGGGTTGCAGTCCAGGCTGGTTCCCCTTTAGATACCGGGATCCAGTTAAAGTGTACCTACTTCCCCCCTCCCATGCTTGGAGCCCGGTTAAGTGAAGAAATTATTTTATCTGTCTACTATAGCCTACTACTGATCAATTTCATTGGGAAAATGAACAGAGACAATCCCCCCTCTCATAATCTCCTTCACATTCCAAATAATCTGATAGAACAGATAAACTACCACGCTCCAACATACCTTCCTGAACAGCCATTTTCTAGTAGTTACAAAAAGTTCCATGGGACAGAGACATGTAATGCACACCACAATTCCATAGATCAATTGAAGAAAAACACTTCACCTCCCACATAGAACACACAGCACAACTTCATCCCCCACCAAAGATCTATGGGTACACACTTAATATTAGTTGTCTCTTCATACTCTTTAACCCAAGGGTCGCAATGCAGCACCTACAAGCACCAGAGCATCCATGGGGACCCTCAACAGCACCTGCGAAGCTCTCCACTCCCTGCCCCCTTCAGAGTATTTTAACAAAAAAATTGAAAAACATTAGGGTGCCAGGTTCTCCTTCCTGTTCCTAAACCTGCTGCTGATCAGCTGTTCAAGGAAGAAGAGTTTCTTCCTGGCTCCACCCAAACTTCTTCCATCTACTTCCTTTCCCCTTTTGCACTCTCTCTTTCTTCCCTCTAGCCTAGCTCCTTCTCTCTTCTCAGCCCCTTACCTCACTCTTTCTCTCCCCTCTATGCCCTTGCCTTGCCATATTCCCCTCACTCCAGCCTCTAGCCTCGCTCTCCCCCCCACTTTGTTACCTCATTGTTTCTCCGGCTCCTAGCTTTGCTCTTTCTCTCCCCTCTGCCTTGCTATTTTCCCTTCCTTCCAGCCTCTAGCCTTGCTATTTGTCTCTCTCCTCTTTACTTCAATATTTCTCCCCCTCCTAGTCTCCAGCTGGGGGCATTCTCCTTTCCTTTGGGGCTGGGGAAAGGCATGTGTAGATAGGGTAAGCAGAGCAATTCTATGCAGGCCTACTCAAAAGTAATTCCCATTGAGTTCCATGTAAACATGCAAAGGATTGCAACCTTAAATGGGTAGTTTGTTGTGTTACTATGAGGTCAAATATGTGGATTGGCTTTAGAGTTCAGACCCTTTCTCTCAGTTTCTTGGGTAAATTACTTGACTTTTGACTAGGTTTTATTCTGGTTGTATTGTTATACGGTGGTTTTAATGTTTTATATATTTTATATTGTTTTATTGTGTGCTCTTTGGTTTTAATTTTTGTGAACTGCCCAGAGAGCTTCAGCTATTAGGCGGTATAGAAATGAAACAAATAAATAGCCAAGCCCCCATGTCAGCCAGGTGACTAGCCACATTCTCTGTTGAAGCCATTTTGTGGTGGTGCCCACAGCAGTGTCTCAATTCCCAAATGTGACCACAGGTCCAAAAAGGTTGGGGACCCCTGAACTAGATGAAGGTCTTGGAAACAGTCATTAGGGGATTTAGAGTGAGGTGCCATCAGTACGCTGATGACACCCAACTCTATTTCTCTCTAACATCTGAATCAGAGGAGATTGTGCAAGCTTTGGACTCCTGCCAGGATGCAGCGGGGGGGGCTGGATGAGGGCTAATAAAATGAGTCTCAATCCTGGCAAGATGAAGGCTCTGTGGATGACTGGCTCCAGTGTCCAGGAACTGGGTCAATTGCCTACCCTCTGAAGAAGCTCATGTCTAGCCTGGGGGTGCTGGAGACACAAGCGTCTTCTATGGCGAGGAGTGTCTTTTATGAGCTCTGACTGGGAAGAGAGTTACAGCCATTCCTGAATATGGATAGCTTGACCACTGTGGTCCATGCAGTGGTAACCTCAAAATTGGATTATTACAATGTGGTTAAGGTTGCAGTTGATGCAGAATGTTGCATCCAAATTGGTAACAGGAGTTGCTTCATGCCAGCATATTACACCTATGCTGAGGGAACTGCACTGGCTGCCTATATGCTGCTGGGTCTGGTTTGGTACCTTTTTTTTGTTCGTTGTTGTTGCTCAGTAGTTCAGTCGTGTCCGACTCTTCGTGACCCCATGGACCATAGCATGCCAGGCCCTCCTGTCCTGCGCTCTCTCCCGGACTGTGCTCAAGTTCATATTCATTGCATCGGTGATGCTATCTAGCCATCTCATCCTCTGCCGTCCCCTTCTCCTTTTGCCTTCAGTCTTTCCCAGCATCAGGGTCTTTTCCAGGGAGTTTTCTCTTCGCATTAGGTGGCCAAAATACTTCAGCTTCAGCTTCAGTATCTGTCCTTCCAATGAGCAGTCAGGGTTGATTTCCTTTAGGATGGACTGATTTGACATCCTTGCAGTCCAGGGGATTCGTAAGAGTCTTCTCCAGCAACACAGTTCGAAAGCATCAATTCTTTGGCGCTCAGCCTTCCTTATAGTCCAGCTCTCACAGCCATACATTACTACTGGGAAAACCATAGCTTTGATTAGACGGACCTTGGTCGGCAAGGTGATGTCTCTGCTTCTTACTATGCTGTCTAGGTTTGCCATAGCTTTCCTCCCATGGGGCAAGCGTCTTTTAATTTCATGGCTACAGTCACCGTCTGCGGTGAACTTGGAGCCCAAGAAAGTAAAATCTGTCACTGCTTCCATTTCTTCCCCTTCTATATGCCAGGAAGTGATAGGGCCACATGCCATGATCTTAGTTTTTTTAATGTTGAGTTTCAAACCAGCTTTTGCACTCTCCACTTTCACCCTCAACAAGAGGCTCTTTAGATCCTCTTCACTTTCTGCCATTAGGGTGGTATCGTCTGCGTATCTGAGCTTGTTGATAATTCTCCCAGCAATCTTAATTCCAATCTCTGATTCATCCAACCTGGCATTTCTCATGATGTACTCTGCATATAAGTTAAATAAGCAGGGTGACAATATGCAGCCTTGTCGTACTCCTTTCCCAATTTTGAACCAATCGGTTGTTCCATGTCCGGTTCTTACTGTTGCTTCTTGACCCTCGTACAGGTTTCTCAGGAGACAGGTAAGGTGGTCTGGTACTCCCATCACTTTAAGAATTTGCCAAGGTTTGTTGTGATCCACACAATCAAAGGCTTTAGCGTAGTCAATGAAGCAGAAATAGACGTTTTTCTGGAATTCTCTTGCTTTCTCCATGATCCAGCGAATGTTGGCGATTTGATCTCTAGTTCCTCTGCCTCTTCAAAACCCAGCTTGTACTTCCGGTAGTTCTCGATTCGCATACTGCTGAAGCCTAGCTTGTAGGATTTTGAGCATAACCTTGCTGGCATGTGAAATGAGCGCTATTGTGCAGTAGTTTGAACACTCTTTGGTGTTGCCCTTCTTTGGAACTGGAATGTAAACTGACCTTTTCCAGTCTTGCGGCCATTGTTGAGTGTGCCAAATTTGTTGGCATATTGAATGCAGCACTTTAGCAGCAGCATCTTTTAGGATTTTAAATAGCTCAGCTGGAATACTGTCATCTCCGCTAGCTTTGTTGTTACTAATGCTTCCTAAGGCCCACTTGACTTCACTCTCAAGGATGTCCAGCTCAAGTTCAGTGACCGCACTATCATGGCTATCAAGGACATTCAGATCTTTCCTGTATAGTTCTTCTGTGTATTCTTGCCACCTCTTCTTAATCTCATCTGCTTCTGTTAGGTCCCTGCCTTCTTTGTCCTTTATCATGCCCGTCTTTGCACAAAACGTTCCCTTGAGATCTCCAATTTTCTTGAAGAGATCTCTCGTCTTTCCCATTCTGTTGTTTTCCTCGATTTCTTTGCAATGTTCATTTAAGAAGGCCTTCTTGTCTCTCCTTGCTATTCTCTGGAACTCTGCATTCAGTTGGATATATCTTCCCCTTTCTCCCTTGCTTTTCGCTTCCCTTCTTTCGTGAGCTACTTGTAAAGCCTCATCAGACAGCCACTTGGCTTTCTTGCATTTCTTTTTCTTTGGGATGGATTTCGTTGCTGCCTCCTGAACAATGTTACGGACCTCCGTCCATAGTTCCTCAGGCACTCTGTCTATCAGGTCTAATCCCTGAAATCTATTCCTCACCTCCACTGTATATTCATAAGGGATATGATTTAGATCATATCTGAATGGTTTCGTGGTTTTCCCTACGTTCTTCAATTTAAGCTGATAGAGCTTCTCCATCTTTGGCTGCAAAGGACATAATCAATCTGATTTCGATATTGACCATCTGGTGATGTCCATGTGTAGAGTCGTCTCTTGCGCTGTTGGAAAAGAGTGTTTGCTATGATCAGCGTGTTCTCTTGGCAAAACTCTATTAGCTTTTGTCCTGCTTCATTTTGTACACCAAGGCCATGCCTGCCTGTTATCCCGGTGATTTCTTGACTTCCTCTTTTAGCATTCCAATCCCCTATGATGAAGAGGACATCTTTTTTTGGTGTTAGTTCTAGAAGGTGTTGGAGGTCTTCATAGAACCGATCAACCTCAGCTTCTTCGGCATCAGTGGTTGGGGCACAGACTTGAATTACTGTGATGTTGAATGGTTTGCCTTGGATTCGTACTGAGATCATTCTATCGTTTTTAAGATTGTACCCCAGTACTGCTTTTCCCACCCTTTTGTTGACTATGAGTGCTACTCCATTTCTTCTAAGGGATTCTTGCCCACAAAAGTAGATATGATGGTCACCTGAATTAAATTCGCCCATGCCTGTCCATTTTAGTTCGCTGATTCCCAAGATGTCGATGTTCAATCTTGCCATCTCATGTCTGACCACCTGCAGCTTACCTTGATTCATTGATCTGACATTCCAGGTTCCTAAACAATATTGTTCTTTACAGCATCGGATTTTCTTTTCACCACCAGACACATCCACAGCTGAGTGTCCTTTCGGCTTTGGCCCAGCCGCTTCACTCTTTCTGGCGCTACTTGGAAATACCCTCTGCTCTTCCCCAGTAGTATACTGGACACCTTCCGACCTGAGGGGCTCATCTTCCGGCATCATATCTTTTAGCCTTGTGATATGTTCCATGGGGTTTTCATGGCAAGAATACTGGAGTGAGTTGCCATTTCCTTCTCCAGTGGGCCACAGTTTGTCAGAACTCTCCACCATGACCTGTCCGTCTTGGGTGGCCCTGCACGGCATAGCTTATGGCTTCACTGAGTTACGCAAGCCCCTTCGCCACAACAAGGCAGTGATCCATGAAGGGGACTTTTTTTTTTTTTTATACAGCCCTAAGGACAGCAGTTCGAGACCCGAGTGCTGCGTGATGGAGTGAGCTTCTGTCTTCAGTCCCAGCTCCTGCCAACCTAGCAGTTCGAAAGCAAGAAATTGCAAGTAGATAAATAGGTACCGCCTCGGCGGGAAAGGTAACAGCGTTCCGTGCACCTCGGTGTTCAGTCATGCTGGCCACATGACCACGGAAGTGTCTTCGGACAGCGTTGGCTCTTCGGCTTAGAAACGGGGATGAGCACCGCACCCTAGAGTCGGACACGACTGGTTGGGGACACCTTTACCTTTACCTTTAAACCACTCAGGATCAGGATACTTGAGATTGCCTGATCCCCTACCAGCCTGCTTGGTTGCTCTGCTCATCGAGAGATACCCTCCTAGTACTACCCAAGATTTCAGTGGTCTGGTCCATCATGGCTCAGAACGGGGCCTTTAATATTGTAGCATCCACGCTCTAAAATTCCCTGCCTCTACAGATTAGGCAGGCACCAACCCTTCTGAGTTTTCGGTATGTATTGCAAACATACATTTTCCAGTAGGCATTCCCAGGAAGGCATTCTTGTCTTCTTTATCAAGATGTGTTTTTTATATCACTTAGAAATGACTTTGATGTAAGTGATACATATAATTAAATTAAATAAATACATAAATTTTCAAGGCTATTGCATCTCCATTTTAATCTAGATGCCATTTATTTATTGCTACAATGTGCCTACAATTACTAGTTGTTGTTGTTTTAAAAAGACAGCCCTGCTACTTACCCAGCTCTCAAAATCCCTAAATTCTTATATTACTCATGAACAGCAATAATAAAATCTAGCATTTATACAGCACTTTTCCTAAATGCTTCACATACAGTGGCCCAAATCCACAGAAAGTTTGCTCTGCTTAAGTCTCATTAAAATAAATAAGACATTATTGTGACTAAATTATGCCTCATTAATTTCAATGGGATGTCATTGTAACTAATGTTCTTTGGATGTGGGCATTGTCAATAGCCTTTACAAAGGCCCAATAGCACAGGCTAGCAGTATTACCCCATATTACATATGGCTGTGAGATATGGACTATAAGGAAGGCTGAGCGCCGAAGAATTGATGCTTTCGAACTGTGGTGCTGGAGAAGACTCTTATGAGTCCCCTGGACTGCAAGGAGGTCAAATCAGTCCATCCTAAAGGAAATCAACCCTGACTGCTCATTGGAAGGACAGATAGCGAAACTGAAGCTCAAATATTTTGGCCACCTAATGCGAAGAGAAAACTCCCTGGAAAAGACCCTGATGCTGGGAAAGACTGAAGGCAAAAGGAGAAGGGGACGGCAGAGGATGAGATGGCTAGATAGCATCACCGATGCAATGAACATGAACTTGAGCACGCTCCGGGAGAGGGCGGAGGACAGGAAGGCCTGGCGTGCTGTGGTCCGCAGGGTCACGAAGAGTCGCACACGACTTAACGACAACACCTGCATAGCACAATGACCGAACACAGGTAAGAGCCCACTATCGAACCTACTCTGTGGCGGTGAGGGTGGCAAAGAGGCAGTTCTTTTCCACCAGCATTGCATCTTCTCAGTGTCGTCCAGCGGAGCTTTTCCGAGTGGTTCACGGCCTGTTACATTCTGGGCCAGGGAGAGAGACGGTGGAACCCTCGGTAGCATGCTGTGACAAGTTTGCGCGGCACTTTGAGGATAAAGTCGCTCAGATTCGTCATGAATTGGACACCACCATTAATGCAGTTCCATTGGTAGAGGCGTTCAGAGCACTGTCTGGTCCAGTTTTATTGGATGAGTTTCAGTTACTGAGGCCTGAGGATGCGGACAAGGTGCTTGGCCAAGTCCAATCAACCACTTGTGTGCTTGACCCTTGCCCTTCATGGCTTATTAAATCAAACAAGGAGGGGTTGTCCGGCTGGGTCCAGGAGGTTGTAAATTCCTCCTTGAGAGAGGGAGTGGTGCCTGCCGCTTTAAAAGAGGCGGTAATTAGACCACTCCTGAAAAAGCCTAACCTGGACCCAGAGGATGTTAACAATTATAGGCCAGTGGCCAACATCCCCTTCCTGGGCAAGGTGCTTGAGCGGGTGGTTGTAGGACAGCTCCAGGCACTCTTGAATGAAACGGATTATCTAGATCCATTTCAATCGGGCTTCAGGCCTGGTTTTGGAACGGAAACTGCCTTGGTCACCCTGTGGGATGACCTTTGCTGGGAGAGGGACAGGGGGAGTGCGACCCTGTTGATTCTCCTGGACCCTTCAGCGGCTTTCGATACCATCGACCATGGTATAATTCTGGATAGGTTGTCTGGGTTGGGAGTTGGAGGCACTGCACTACAGTGGTTCCGCTCCTACTTGGATGGCCGATTCCAGAAGGTGGTGCTGGGGGATTACTGCTCTGTGCCATGGCAATTGTGCCACGGGGTTCCACAGGGCTCTATTTTATCCCCCATGCTGTTTAACATCTACATGAAACTGCTGGGGGAGGTTATCCGGAGGTGTGGGCTGAGGTGCCATCAATATGCAGATGACACCCAGCTCTACCTCTCTTTCTCATCAAAACCAGGTGAGGCAGTGGCTGTTCTGAACCAGTGCCTGGGCATGGTAATGGACTGGATGAGGGCTAATAAACTGAAACTCAATCCAGACAAGACGGAGGTACTGTTAGTGGGTGGTTCGTCTGCCAGGCTAGGTGATATTCAACTTGTTCTGGAGGGGGTTGCACTCCCCCTAAAGGATCAGGTTCGTAGTTTGGGGGTGCTCTTGGATCCAGAACTGTCACTTGAGGCACAGGTGAACTCAGTGGCACGAAGCACTTTTTATCAGCTTAGGCTGGTATACCAACTACGCCCTTATCTGGACAGAGATAGCCTAGCTACAGTTATCCATGCTCTGATAACTTCTCGTCTGGATTACTGCAATGCGTTATATGTGGGGCTGCCTTCGAAAACGGTCCGGAAATTTCAGCTGGTCCAAAATAGGGCAGCAAGATTGTTAACAGGGACTGGCCTGCGAGCTCATATTACGCCAGTACTTTTCCAGCTGCACTGGCTGCCAGTCCATTTCCGGGCCCGATTCAAAGTGCTGGTGTTAACATTTAAAGCCCTTAACGGCTTGGGGCCAGGTTACCTGAAGGATCGCCTCCTCCCATATGTGCCTGCCAAGACCTTAAGATCATCATCAGCGGCCCTTCTCTGTGAGCCCCTGCCAAAGGAAATGAGGCGGGTGGCTACTAGGATGAGGGCTTTTTCTGTTGTGGCACCCCGGCTCTGGAATGAGCTCCCTAGTGAGGTTCACCTGGCGCCTACATTGTACTCCTTTCGGCGCCAGGTGAAGACCTTTTTATTTTCCCAGGCATTTTAGCATTTTAGCTTTCTAAATTTTTATCTTTGCTGTTTTAAATCTGTATTTTAAACTCCTGTACTGCTGCTAGGTTTTATTGTGGTTGTATTGTTATATTGTGGTTTTAATGTTCTATATATTTTAAATTGTTTTATTGTGTGTTGTTTGGTTTTAATTTTTGTGAACCACCCAGAGAGCTTCGGCTATTGGGCGGTATAGAAATGAAATGAATAAATAAATAAATAAAATAGCACAAGGCTGCTCACTGTGTCTGCGTCCTGACACAGAAACGTCCAGGGTTAAGAGCACAGTCCTATGCACGTTTGCTGGTGAGTAAGGTCTACTGTGTTCAATAGGGCTAACGCGCAGGATAAGCGTAGGCCTGTCTCGGACCGCAATCCTAGTCACGCTTTCCTAAAAGTAAACCCATTGAACAATGAGGGAAAGCGAGAGACTTCCTTCTAAGCAAAGGGGGATCGGGCACTTCAGCCATCCTGAGCTCAGATTAAGCCTGCCTGTGCCTGCGTCTGATAGAGGTGCATTGATTTTCCCTCAAGAGCTGAATTTCTAACAGACTTCGCTTTCCATAGAAAATAGGGGCACCCTGTTTCAACGTAGCACGCGCGCCCCCGCCGCCAACGCACCTCTTCCAAGCGGGCAGTCACCAGCCCGGAATCCCAGTTCTTGGAGCCAGGCCCGGGTGGCGCGGGGGTGGCGGCGCCGCCGCCGCTCTTGGGCCGCTTAGGAGCCATTGGAAATCTGAGGAGAGGAGCCCGTTCCGCGCGCGAGAGGGAAGCCAAGCGGTCGCCCTAGCAACCGAGATCCGTGCAGCCGTTTGCGCATGCGCTCTTGCCGCCGCCGCCGCCGCCTGCGTCTCTGGGGCAACCGAGGGGCCTGGCGCGGGCGCTGGGCGCAGCTGCCTTCAAGGATTGCTGTTTCTGCTGCAGCCCGACAGGCGGGGCGGTAGAAGGAGTCGTTCTTGCCCAGCCTATGGAGGAGACGCGGGAAGCGGGGAGGGGCGGCGCGCGCGCGCTTCTGCTGTGGTGCCGAGAAGCGTTTCGTTTCCCCGCCTTGGGGCGGGTAGGGCGGTGATGAGATACAGGCACACAAAATGGGTGTCAAAGGTCACGCAGTTTGAATCTAATATGTATGTGATGTTTCCTTGAATGAAACATTTTTAAGGTGGTAAATGGAAAAGTCAGATTATCGGTGCAGGCATCTTTTTTTCACCCTTAGCTTCTTCCAGATTTGCAGTTTTCTCTGAAATTGACGTAATTTGTTCAGTCGATTAAGAGAACAGGTTCAAAGACTGCCACTGCCGAACTCTTGCATTTCAGTATTTCCCGTGTTCTCCCTGTTTTTTTCAGATTTTTTGGGGGGGGGATTTATTGTTTTAAAATGTGGGCGAAGCATCAGCCTGTCAAGTGTGGTATTGATGGAGGAGCTGCCCAAATCCTATAGTCCCCGCTGGTGGAACTCTAGTATTGGATAGCACCCGTAGAAGTTTTTTTTTCTTTGTATTGCTAAGTTTAAACAATTGATCTTAAAAGTAAATTATTATTTATTAAATTTGTGTGTCACTTCCCACTGCAAAAAGCAGTCTCAAAGCAACTTACACGCGCAAATACAGAAATCCATAATATAACAGAGAAACGCAAATATAAACCATAGCACAATAATACAAATGAACACCATAAAATGTCAACATAATTGAAGTAAAACCTCAGTTTACCTTGAGACATAATAATACACATGTTAGTTAATGTTATGAAATTTTAAACTGCATATTCCACAACTCCAAACAGTTGTTTTTCCTCTTGCAGTGTGCAAACAACCATCCATTGTGAATGAATATTGCCACTGCTATTATATCAAATATTTTCTTATCTTAATTTAGTATTCATTTTAATTGAGTTTTGTATATAACATACATCTTTCAACTTACATATATGCTGAACAAACAACTTTTACAACATATATCATAAATATAACAACAAAAGGCAAAAAATGTAATATTCAACTCAGTGTTTTAGTTTCCATTGTTCACAAAATATTCCAGATTTCAATTGTGTTGAAACCAAGTTTCTAAAAAGTTGCTGTGCTGAGAGCAAAGACAGACTTATCCTCTATTGAATCAAGAATTAATAAGAGTATGATTCAGTAGTGGTGCAGACTAAATGAAATGGCTGATTCAAGACTCTCAACAAGATGTTGGTATGGACAAATGAGATTGGGTTGAGATCTGTCACAATATAATATGGCAATATTCAACCCCTGCACAGCATGTAGCTCTACATGACCTCCAATAAGATTATTTATTTCTGCATACTTATGAAAAGGAAAGTTAGTAATCATCATCATTCTTTTCAATGGTTTGCCATTATAGAAAAAATCACATTTCAAAGTATTTACAGAGTGTCTCTCCCGGACAGTTGAGAAAAGCCTTCAAAGAACTTAGGTTCCAGCAGATACCAATTGCTTATTTAGAAGACAGATACCATCATATTCCTATAAGGTAGGAGTGGACAACTTGTGGCTGTCCAGATGTTCTGGCCAGCTCCTGCCAGCATGGCTAATGGTTTGGGCCAAAACATCTGGAAGGTCACAAGTTGCCCACCCCTGCTATAAGGGGAAGATTATGTATCTATGGAGGCAGTTGTCTATTATTTATTGTTTGGCCCATTATATGTCTCTCCCAGAACAAAATTTCTATCCTATTTCTTGTTTCAGTATACTATTATAATAAATTATAAAAGGGCATACTTTCAGATGAGTATGGATGCTTATCTTTTGAAGCTGCGTTATTTGTAACAGCAGCTAAGTAAATCTGAGCAAGTTTCCTGAAGAAAGTCTCAGTGGATTGCAAGGTTGACTCTCTAATCCGAGTAAGCTAAGTAAAAGGTAATTACTGGTAGTTTTTATGAAGGCTTTATTTAGTTATGCTTTTTATGTCAAATGAGAATTGGAAAGCTCAGTTACTCATATTTCATGTTTTTATGTCTTTGTTTCAGACAGTTTAACCTCTTCTGTATTGCAATGTCCTATGGCTATAAGTAATACACATTTTTATTGGCCTCACCCTAAATCTTGTCTAATATTTATTTTATTCTGGTTAAGACTGTATGGACAGGAGGCTCATGGCAGCTAGGAGCAAGAAAATCCTGTATACTAGGCTACATTATTATTATTATTATTATTATTAACATTTCTATACCGCCCCATAGCTGAAGCTCTCTGGGCAGTTTACAAAACTTAAAACATTAAAATACAATATACAAAGTTTAAAAACCATTTACATAAAAGCATAGGGACAGTATACACAAACAACATATAACTAAAAACAACTTTGAACTAAAAACAATTTTGAAAAATCCAACAATAAAACAACACACCTTACATGCCTTTATTTTAACGGAAGTTCATTGACCTGTGTGTCCTCTACTGTAATGTGTTGCCCTGCTGCAGTATGCATAGCTTTGGAACTTTGGATAAATACAAATGCCTTGTGACTACAAGTTGCCACCCCAGCCAGGCAACCCATAAAGGTACCTTTAAATTGGCAAAACTTGGTTGGAAACACGGTTCAATCCTGACATGTCCTTATCTCAAAAGAGATCAGAAGCTAACATTATCTGGGCATCTCTCATGCTACCTCTTTTGCTCTGTATACCTCTACCTATCCCTGAGAAGCCTGGCTTTTGTAATGCTTAGTCAGTTCACTTTAATTCAGTGAAGTACCCAGGAAATTCCTTGGGGTTACCTTTCATTCCCCAGTGTCAAGCTATTGATCCCTTTGTTCCATCCTGGATCTGCCCATAAGTCGTTAGCTCTCTGTGTTCCCAATTTGGGGACTATAACTGCCCTTAAGTTCAGGTACCCAGTGTTCTTCTTGCTCAAGGGACCTAGTGCGAACAGAATCTCTGTTGCACAGCTTCAAGAATCACCTACAGTTGACCTGACTCGCAGCCCATTTCTTGTGACACTTTCTAGTACTTTCCGACTCCAACTCTGGCACTTAGCCCACAGTTCCTGGGCTAGAGTTTTTCTTGCTTTCCTTTCTTGAATCACCTTTCATTGTTATCATATACCAAGAGAGATCAGTTGCTTGGCATATCCCCGGTGCACCCATTGTGGCTTTCTAGCCAGCTTCCATTCATGGTGCAGCCTAATTACACTGTGAGATCAATCTTTCTGCCTAGCACACTCACATACTCCTGAGTCCAGTTACTATGATTCTTGACTTGCCATAGAGAGGTAAGGTTAACATCAAGTTCACCTTTATGCATAAACAGGATAGACCCACAATTAAATGTGCATGTCACTGTCACATCTAGTTTAGCCTGTACTTCTCACCGTTTCAGGGTATAGGCACATTTAGCTTGACTTCAGCATTGTTCATTGAAGAATTTCAGCCTTGCCTTCTATATCATGAAGTGAGAGTCTACCATCTTTTCTTGATCATGCTTGAATTGTTTCTCCAGGACATTATTCCAAAATCAATAGTAGGTTAGGTCTACATTTGAAAGCTGCAGTGTCTACAGAGAAGAATGCTGGGAGGTTTTGCCTTATAATGTATCTAACAAATTACAAATCCAAATGGGATTTATATGAAACCAGTATTCTGGAGCTCTTGGCATGTCTTGGAAGAAGAGTGAGCAAACTGAACTCACACAATGGTGTTGGAGCATGACCTCAGCCTGGAAGCATATTGTGCAGTGACTTGGAGGTCTGCACAGGTGTGGGCAGCTAGGCTCACTCCTCTGGCCTATATCACATTCCAAATATTACCATATGTTCCCACACTGGGACGAAAGGAAGAGAGAGGGTTGCTGCTTGGGAGAGAGTAGGAGAGCTGCCAAGATAAAGAATTCATTACAGGCGAGTCATGTTGTGATCTTACACTGGAGACAAGTGAAATATTTTGTGTGATTTAACATTCTGTGAAAATATCCCAAAACACATGCTTACCCCCACCTCCACCCCAGCTCTATTATACCCATCTGGCTGCTCAGAGCCAGGAATCTTTATTTAAATTTCAAGTAAGGCTTCAAATGTTGCTTTTTGCTGAATTATTGATTTAGTCTGAAATTCATGCAGGGAGGATACTATTTTGTGTTTTTATGGGAAATGAGTCACAGGTTTGTTTTTGTCAGATAGAAATTAGTGAGAAGGGGTGCATGTGTGCAGAACAAACAAAAAGAGAAAGGTCACCGAAATAGCTAGAGCAATCATTCTTACTAAATAAGCAGTAGGATGGGAAAGCGTGACCATATATACACACACACACACACACACACACACACACAATAGACTCCTTTATGATATAGAATGTTTCTTTCTGGGAACATAATGAAAAGAAGAGCTTTGTATTGTAATAAAGGTAAGGAAAAATAAAATGGTGGTATAGATGCTGGGGCACCGTCTTTTATAACACCAATTTCTTGCTAATAGAGATAATTGCTTGACATTCCCTAAATGATAGCTACTGCTTAGGAGATGTCTTTCCTGAATGGGCAGTTTACGAGCAGGGGCAGGGTTCACCACCCATGCTCTGCTGGTATGTCTGCTTGTGTGTAAAAATAGCAGAGCTGGGATTTTCTAGTTGCACTTAGGAGTTAGGAGAAACTGGGGGTGCTGTTGTGTGGATGGGTTCCTAAGTAGCGCTCTGGGAATCTGGTGCCAGATCAGAGGTTGTGTGACTTTTCCTCTTCTATTCTCTATATGTATACTGATGAATAAATCAAATTCTAGAAAGACACCATAAGTCCCCAAAGGAAATGGAATTCTGCAACACTGTCCCTGGGACATCTCACTACTCAGGAAGTGCAGAGAGCAAGTTAACATGAAAATAAAAATAGCCAATGAACAACTGCCACAAATACACACTGCAGAAGGACCAAAATGAATTTAAATTTAAATTTTTAAAATGTATATTCTTATCAGTACTACTATTTCCAAGATGGCTAACAAATCATGTAAAACAAAACAGAATATATGATCATGTATGAACAATTAAAACAGCAGAACAATAAAAACATAAGACCATAGTAGCAGAGTAAAACCAATTCAGCCAGAGTTTTAAAACGCTTGAGAAAATAAAAAGTGGTGAAAAGACATGAGTGTAGGGAGGGACCAGTTAATTTCCTTGGAAAGAGCATGCCAGAGGCAGGATGCCTCAACGGAGAAGGTCCTCTCCTTTTCTAGTCTTTTTCTTTCTTTGTGGACAGTATTTTAAGATTTGATGCCAGACAAACAGTGTATATACACCCCAAAGCATCTCCATTCCCTTACTCCACAAGGTGGAAATGGAGCTGGAAACATGGCACACTTAAGGTAATATACCTAAGTTGTGGTGTGCACCAGTGGCCCCATTAATCAAGAAAAATGTATTTAGGATGCAATCCTATCCAGATAGGCGTCCGCCTCTGAACTCAGAGGCAACTGCCTATCCAAAGCAGGGCAGGAGAAGCACAGAGGGGATCGTTCCCGCCGCACTTCTCCTGCCCTGCATTTTTGTCTAGACAGCCGATTGCGGCTGTCTAGCCATGGGAGGATGGAGGAGGGAAGGAGGCTGCTATATGACACATTGGATGTCATTTCTGCCCTCCCCGCCCCGGAATGCCCCCAGCCACACCTCTTTTCAGCCACTCTGCACTCGGCTTGCGAGCGCGGAGGATGGGGCTGTTCCAGACTGCCTCCAAGGCAGCGCGGAAGTGGGGGGAGGTCAGTTCCTGGATAACAGGATATCCTATGGCTGTCTAGCCTCTGTCTAGCGGCCATAGGATTGCTCCCTCCGATGTTAAAAAGTTTAATGAAGCTTTATGTGTGTGGGTGTGGGTGTATTTCCAACACTGAGTACCTTCTGCCAAAGTGACAGGAGTTTAAGTATTTTCCAAACTGGATGTCTCAAGCAGTTTCTGGTAAATACTTCTGAAAAACCAGAACATTAAACTGACTACATTTATCATGCCCTTTGAGGGATTTACCATTTGGAAGCACAAATGTTGCTCAGATTTTTCAAAGGAAGATGACAGAACTCTTCAGAGACATAAGAGAAGCCATTATCTTCATGGACAACATACTAATACATGGTACACCAATGGAAGACCAGAACAAAACAGTGGCCATTGCCTTGAATAGAATCCATTAATCTGGACACAAGATAAACAAGGAGAGAAACGTATTTTTTGTCAAGGTGAAATAAAATTCTTAGGATAAGTAATCACACAACATGGGACAAAACCAGCCCAAAAAAATGGTAAATACTATCAGAGAGCTGAAAACTGAGCTGAGTTACAGAACTGAGACATTTCCTAGGAATGGTATCTAGGTCAATATTTTCAGCAGAGGCACTACTACTAAAGTTATTACTGAAATCTACTAATTTTGAGGGGCAGATCAGGCGACTGCTTTTACAGAGATAAAGAACATGATCTCCAGTGCTCTAATCTTACAGTTTTATAATGGCACCAAGCCCACAATGGTTAGCGCTGTTGCAGTCAGGTGCAGACTTGGAGAAGCACTACTATAACTGCATGCTTCAGAAAGAATGCCAGTCAATTTCTACTCCAGAACTCTTGCTGAAGTGGAAAAACACTATGCACAAACTGAAAAAGAGTACCTGGATAGCATTTGAGCATGCAAAACCTTTTGCGGATACCTATGTGGTGTACCTTCTTTCAGACTCCTCACAAACCATAAATCCTTGATGACCTTAATAAAAGGAAAATATTTGGAACAGGTATCATGATGATGCAAACATCTTCTAATATGAACGATGAGATTCAGAGTATAAGAGTATGTTGTTCCAAGAAAAAAGTTGGTGATAGCGAACACCTTGTCATGAAACCCCACAATGCAAGTAGATGCTTGCAAGTTACAGGAAGATGTTAAGGCTTATGCTTGTGCTGTACGCGCTTCTCTACCAACTTCATCAAATCCAAATGGTTACTTGTGGAGATCCAGAACACTGTATCAGGATGACCTAAATACCTTAACAATGCTTCAGAGTTGACTAGAAAGTACTTTGCTGATCATGGACAACTGAGTGAATTGGAACGCCTAATAATTAAAGGAAACTGTATTATTGTACTACAGTCTATGAAGAAAGGAATCCTAGACCTTATTCACCAAGCACCTTATCTGTGAGAGGGCTAAGCAGATAGTATGGAGGCCTGTTTTGGACATGACATAAAGAACAAAATATTTTCCCGTGGCTACTGCAGAAGAAATAAATTAACATAATGGAAGGAACCTTAGCTTACTATATTCTTTCTTGATAGACCTGGGAAAAGGCTAACAGCTGACCTGTGTGAATTGGGAGGTCAACACTATTTGCCACTGGGTTTTTTGTTTGTTTGTTTGCTCTCCACTGAGTTTAATGGAAGACGTATAACTTACACCATCTCTTTTGTTGGCATAATGTTATAGCAGCAGAGGGGCCAGGACAGGTCTGAGGGCGCGTAGGATTTGGCACAAGTCCAATTCTCCCATGAAATCTCCCCATGTTGCCCTGTTTTGGTCTTCCATCAGAAACAGAGATTTTCCAGAATTGCATTCTTCTGGCATATCTCTGACGCTACCCAGGCACAGGACCATGAGTGGCAGTGTATCTCAAGGTATGCCAGTGCAGGGTCCTTCCAACCAGTGCATCTGGAACAGAGGATTATGCTTCTAGTTTTTAATTTAAAAAATAGTTTAACACGTTTACAGATTGAACATCTATAAGGGCGAACTAGTACAGCACATTCCTATTCTCCTGGGTGTGGGGGGATAAAAAATTGTACTGAATATATTCAGTGGCTATTTAATAGGTGTCATCAGTATTTGCCACTGAATGATATTTGAGTTGCATATTTTATTTATATATTTATTTTAATCATGGATTTATTTTATTTAAAAGACTTTTACTCTTACTATGAAATTGAAGTTCAAGGTGGCTTACAAAAATTAGAAACCCAATACAGAATGAAGAATATTTGATTTTTGTCATTGATTGACAGTTGGTATTTGACAGTATTTGAAATATGACACACCAGAGTAATCCACATTTAACTGCTTTTGACAGATGATATGCAGTAGCAATTACATTTGGCAATGTATGATAGCTGACATGTGAGAACAGTCAGCAGATTTCTAGCAGCTGCCATGCAATAGCATTTAGTAAACGCTAGCTTTTGTGCCAGTATTAAAGTCTTGTTCAGGCAAACTCATGAGGGCTTAAAATGTGTAGGAAGTTAGGGCCCTGCATGATGACCCTGCCCCTGGCATCTCCAGATGCACTATCCCCCCCTCCCCCCGTTCAGACCTTGCTGTGTTGAATTGGCAAGGTCTGACAGGGAGTTCTATTCACATTTTCTTGAAAGTGAGTAGAATTCGCCATATGATTGGGAACCCTGATAAGGCAGGGTTCCCAATCACATGGAGCGTTCTCCTTGCATTCAAGCAAATGTGAGTAGAACTCCCTTTCAGACCTTGCCAATTCAACATGGCAAGGTCTGAACTGAGGTGGGTGGGGCCAGGGTGTACAACCCTGACTTAACACACTTTAAGCCCTCATATGTTCACCCGAATGCCTGAGCAGGGCTTTAGTTTCAGCCAGGCAGAACTCACTCCACTTCTTAAAAAGACAGATAAACAATCCCAATCCAAATTTTGAAATCACATTTTGATTTTGAAATTTTGTGAAATTTCAGGGTTGTTTTTTCAAAATTTCATTTCAAATTTAGACCTACATTTGAGCTCTGTGCTATACATGACTAGAGGCCACATGCCATAGACTGAGTGCCAGAAGAGTATGCAGGAAGTCCATACCAGAGGTCGCCCATATATGTGACTCTGGAGGGCCAAAGACAGCCTTCCCCAACCTGGTGCCCTTCAGATACTTTGGACTACAACTCCCAGCATTCCTGAGCATTGGCCATGATAGCTGGGGCTGCTAGGAGTTATAGTCCAAAACATCTGGAGGGCACAAGGTTGGGGAAGGCTGCCCTAAGACAACTTATTCTGTCCTTAAAAATAAAATAAAACTGAGTTTGTTATATTGGATTTATTGAGCTTACTCATTTGCAGTTGACTGTAATATCTTATTTATTTGATTTATATCCTGCCCTTCCTCACAAGGGGCTATGGCTCTGTGACAGAGCACCAGCTTATCACGAATGAGGTCCTAGGTCTGATCCCCGGAATCTCCAGGTAGAGCTGGGAAAATTCCTGTCTGAAACCCTGGAGAGCCACTGCCAGAGTACAGGCAGGTAGCACAGAATTGCAGGGATGGCATCAGGAAGGCTAAAGCTGAGGACGAGCTGAGGTTAGCAAGGGATGCTAAAAGCAACAAAAAGGCTTTCTTCAGATATGTGCACAGTAAAAGACAGAGGAAAGAAATGGTGGTTCAGCTATTAAATAAGGATGGCAAAATGATAACAGATGACAAGGAAAAGGCAGAAGTGCTCAATTCCTACTTTGGCTCAGTCTTCTCCCGAATGAGGGTCTATGAGCCCCCTGGTAAAGGCGAAGTACAGGCTGTAGGGGCAGGATTGCAGCTTGAGATCGAGAGGCATATGGTCAAGGAACACCTCATTATTTTGAATGAGTTCAAATCTCCAGGGCCAAAGTATCCCAGAGTAATAAAGGAACTGGCAGAAGAACTCTCAGAACCACAGTCTATTATCTTTGAGCAATCATGGAGGACGGGTGAAGTGCCAGATGACTGGAGGAGGGCTAATCTCGTCCCTATCTTCAGAAAGGGTAAAAAGGAGGAACCTGGGAACTACAGAGCAGTCAGTCTGACATCAATCCCTGGGAAAATTCTGGAGCAGATTATAAAACAATCCATCTGTGAGCACCTTGACAACAATGCAGTGATTATTCGAAGCCAACATGGATTTGTCAAGAACAAATCCTGCCAGATGAATCTGATCTCATGTTTTGGTATGATAACTGCCCTTGTGGACTGTGGGAATGCTGTGGACATAATATACCTTGACTTCAGCAAAGTTTTCGACAAAGTGCCCCATGATATCCCGATGAGCAAAATAGCTCAAAGTGGGCTACATGAAACAACAATCAGGTGGATCCACAGTTGGCTACAGAATCAGACTCAAAGAGTGTTTCTCAATGGGATCGTCTCAAACTGGGGAGAGGTAATGAGCGGAGTACCGCAGGGCTTAGTCCTGGGCCCAGTGCTCATCAACATTTTTATTAATGATTGGATGACGAGGTGCAGGGGATGCTTATCAGATTTGCAGATGACACAAAATTGGGCAGGATAGCTAATATCTTGGAAGACAGAAACAAAATTCAATGGGATCTTGATAAGCTGGAGTGCTGGGCAGAAAACAACACAATGAAATTTAACAGGGATAAATGCCAAGTTCTGCACCTAGGAAAAAGAAACCAAATGCAAAGTTACAAGATGCGGGATACTTGGCTCAACAATACTACAAGCAAGAAGGGTCTTGGAATTGTCGATCACAAGCTGAATATGAGCCAACAATGTGATGTGGCTGCCGAAAAGGCAAATGCTCTTTTGGGCTGCATTAATAGAACCTTAGCTTCCAAATCCCAGGAAATACTAGTTCCCCTCTTCTCAGCACTGGTTAGGCCTCATCTGGAGTACTGTGTCCAGTTCTAGGCATCACAGTTTAAGAAGGATGCAGACAAACTGGAGAGGGCTGAGAGGAGGGCAACAAAGATGATCAGGGGACTGGAAACAAAGCCCTATGAAGAGAGACTGAAAGAACTGGGCATGTTTAGCCTTGAGAAGAGAAGACTGAGGGGAGTCTTCTCCCCTACATGATAGCGATCTTCAAGTACTTGAAAAGTTGTCCCAGAGAAGATGGCCAGGATTTCTTCTCGATCATCCCAGAAAGCAAGGCACGGAATAATGGGCTCAAGTTACAGGAAGCCAGATTCCGGCTGAACATCAGGAAAAACTTCCTGACTGATACGACAATGGAGCCAATTACCTAGGGAGGTAGTGGCCTCTCCCACACTGGAGGCATTCAAGGCGAGGCTGGACAGCCACCTGTCAGGGATGCTCTGACTTGGATTCCTGCACTGAGCAGGGGGTTGGACTCAGTGGTCTTATAGGCCCCTTCCAGCCCTACTGTTCTATGATTCTATGACTAGAAGGACCAATGGCCTGACTCAGTATAAGGCAGCTTCCTATGTTCACCAAGAGCCTAGAAATACTGTATTTATTTATTGCAATGGATATTTTGAAAGCTTCATTGGTTATGATTTGACTGCATTTGTGATAATTGATTGAATGGCAAAGTCATTTCAGGAATGTTTTTAATGACCCAGATCATCAATGATTTAGCACTACTGTTTCTAAATTTAATTGGGATCCCCAGTGTGGACCTGTTACAGTGGAAAGGGCCAAAGCACTGATTTCCGGTTTACAGAATGGGAAAGCTCCTGGTGAAAATGCTACCCCACCCCCTGATTTATTTACTACCTTTTGAGAATGGTGGGCACCTGTATTTGCATCCTTATTTTCCCTTTTTGATAGATCTTCTCTCTAGCTGGTCTTTGGCTGTTGTGGTCCATATGTATAAAAAAAGAACAATCCAGTAAACTACAGACCTGTTAGGCTACTGGGGTGCAATCCTATGCATGTTTACTTTAGATAGAAAAAAAAAAGTCTTCCAACTCTCAGCATTTCCCAGGCAGCATGGTATTCTGATTTCATGCACTCAGGTGTCGAGACAGTCTAGATTAATGAGGCAGGTTAGTCAGTATTGTCAGAATGAACAGCTTTCTATTAATTATCATAAGACTAAAGTAATGGTATTTGGCAGATCTAAGCAAGTGTATAATTGGAAATTGGAGGGGAACCATCTAATACAAATATCTTCTTTTTGTAATACATATTTATTGACAATATAATGTAACACAAAGAGAAAATGCAATTTCAAAAGTGGGAAATCTTAATACAATCAATTAATAACCATGCTTTCCCAATTCAGTGCTTCTCTTACATTTTTCTAATCAAACATATATTATAATCAATTATAGCTGGTAAACAGCTTCTAAGACCTCTTTCCCTGTATTCCAGTAATTCTTCTTTCATCTCCAATACTGAATAAATATGGATCTAAATAATCCTTTTTTGTAAGTTGAACCTTCCATATTTTTTATAATGAGATTTTATGCATCAAGACTTTATGCTAAATGTTTTCCCATTTCCTTGTTTTTCCCAATATTTTGCTATCAGAATCTGAGATGAAACCAACATGTTTGCAATCATCAGTTCATTCTTAGCTGCTACCAATCCATCTATCATACCTAATAGTAAAACCATTGAATCCAAAGGCAATTTATACCCTGTACCTTTTTCTATACTCATAATTACATTTATTCAAAAAACAAACCCCAAACACCCCTTATATATTTGCAGGTCCACTATATATGTCTGAAATCTGCAAAATCGCATTAGGCAATTTATACATTTTCTGCAGTCTGTACGGTGCAAAATACCACAAATATATGATCTTAAACAAATTTTCCCTTGCTGCTACATCTATAAAGTGCTTTGGACCTATCTTCTTTTAAGTAACTCTGGATCATTTTCTAGCAATCAGGTGCATGTTCTTTCCAGGTGCAAATGTGTAACTTCGTTAGCTGAAAGAGGGCTTAATAGACTATTGCACTTTTATCATACAGAGGGGGTGATGTGGTTCACTCAATTCTATAAGTGTATCAGGTAAGGGTTTGCCACAATTACTCTATGGAGCCTCCTTATGGGCAGTGGATAACTTAGACCCACTAGAAAGGGCGCAGAACAAATGTTTAAGTAGATTCCTTTAGACTTCTACTAAACAAGAGACAGTTTGTGCTGAATTAGGTGTAATGTCAATACATGTCAATAAAGGTTGACACCCTTAAATAAGTCTAGCTTTTTTGATTGAAGATTATATTTAAGCAGGCATCTGAATTTATGCTGGAAACAATTGAGGAGATGGACCCAATTTCTTGGAAGCAAACATTCCTCTTGATTATTCTGAATACGGAATTTTCTACATCCTTCTTATTATCTCTAGGTATTGATAGAGCAAAGTCTGTCTTGTTACAACAACTCAGGGATACTGAGATGTAAAGCATCTCTACACCAGCCAGCCTAAAATCCCACATTTAAAACAGGGCTTTCTGCTTCTGTTTTAAATGTAAGATCACAATGGACTCCCTTTACACGTGCTTCCTTTCCCCCCACCTTCTCCCCCTTATTTGTGTCTTCCATATGTTTCATTGGTCTAGCTCTTCTTCTTGCAGCTTTTCCTTTTTCGGAGGGAACTCAAGCGAAACACAAGCAGGGTAATTTGATACCTCATTATCTCTGCTCTATTTAAAAATGGAATAAAAGTCATTTAGTGCAGGAGATGCCCTGGAGGTCATCTACAGGGCCCACAAACTTCCCTAAGTGAGCAATTTCAATAGCAGGATAAAAGCTCCATGTTAAGAAGAAGCCCGTAGTCTCGAATGGCTGAGATTGCAAGTTGTGCAGCTAATAAGTTGTATGTTCACCTAACTCCTTCTTTTCTAATACTTCCAAAGTATTTGGTTGATTTACCTAATACTAAAATAAAAACAGCTTTTTGTTGGGCATGGCTAAGGGAGCAATCCTATGGCCACTAGACAGCGGCTAGATGGCCATAGGATATGCTGTTTTCCAGGAACGGACCTCGGCGCCCACGCTCCAAGGTCAGTTCCTGGAAAACTGACCTTCCCCCACTTCTGCGCTGCCTCGGAGGCAGCGTGGAACAGCCCCCAGGGCCGAAAGGGGACGTGGCTGGGGGCATTCTAGGGCAGGGAGAGCATAGCTGCGTGTACGACACATCCAATGTGTCATACAGCAGCCTGCTTCCGTGCTCCTGCCAGCTAGACAGCTGCAATCGGCTGTCTAGCCAAAAAAGCAGGGTAGGGGAAGCGCGGAGGGCACGATCCCTTCTGTGCTTCTCCTACCCTGCTTAGAATAGGCGGTCACCTCTGAGTTCAGAGGCGGCTGCCTATCTCGATAGGATTGTGCCCTAAACGTCTTAGCAGATTGGGAAGAGTGTCTTAAAGGTATCCCTAAGGAGGGCAGATTTTGTATTTATAACCCCTTATGTACTAAAGACATTCATTTTGTCCTTGAATGTGATGCCTATTGTGATATTAGAATAAGGTATATCCCCCCTTTGTTGCATCTGCTGAAGGGAAAGCCTCTCTTGCAAAATAGTGCTTTTTTACTGAGTGATGTTAATAAATATGTTACATTTAGAACAGCTGAATTCCTTGTGCTATGCCTGCAGTTGCATGGAAGGGCTAAATGGACAAATGTGAAACAACATTAGGATTTTCCTTCTTCTGGAGTACCATTATGCATGTTTCAATAATGCTTGTGTATAATTTGCTTGTCAAGTTGCAAATTCCTCCATCTAATCTTCAACAGAAGTTCTTCGTTATTTTGAGATCTTGTGTATATACAAATCATTGTGCATGCATGTCAACAAAGTGCATCTTGGAACTGTAGTATGGCATCATGCTATGTGTCATGACATCATATGTCAGTACATTATGTTCCCCTCTGATTGGCTGTTTCCACATTTACCCTACAGTTGGTATGGAGCTGCTGGCATGGCTGCGGTGTGAGCAAGCACAAGGTGTGAGACTTTGAAATGTGTTTACTGGTTATGTGGAGTGAAAGCTGATTGTCTGAACTTATAATTTCAGTGATTTTTGGTGCATGAGTGAATGTATAAGGGCCTCAACTCTTCTCTTAAACTTTAATTTTAGAATTGTCTGTTGCTTCCAGAACTGGGAGAGACTACACCATTTTGAGAATATAAGAAACTTGTACCACATTTCCTTCTTTATAATGCATATTCATGTTGTTTGTCTAGAATGAACACTTCTGCCTCTTCAGAAAGCCTGTGGTTTTCAGATTGTCTATAGCAGCTATGCCTTGTTTGCAAGCAGAATCATTCTCCTGCAAGCTTCCCAGAAGTACAATTCTGTTTGGAAACAAGGTGTGCACTCCTCATGCACTTGTTTCCTTGTGAAATTGCCTTGGCTTTGGCAGTCACAGCTGGTGGGGAAGCTGGGGTGCACCCCCCGGTAGGTTCTGAGGGGGGTACAATGCGGTCCCTGACTCCCGGATGTTGCCGAGCCATGCTCTGTAGAAAGGATAAAAAAGCATTATGCACATCTAATTGAGACAACTTTTGAAGGACTTGAGACACCACAGGTTGAAACTGCCTTCAGTATGCACAGCACTATGGGCATTATCTCAACTGTCTCTGAGCAATTTCTTTCATCTGGTTCTGGTCATCTATATCTCCCGAACACGGTTTTACACACAGATTTGCTATTATGCCCCACCTCTATCTTTCGCTTGGTTGCATTCAAACATGTTAAAAACATAAAATATGGAATTGTGCACCACTGAAATCCATTTCAACCAAAATTAAAGAAAACACACTTAAGATTCTTCACAGGTGGTATCTGACACCTCAAAAAGCAAGTCGCCTACACAAAATACCATTCCTCATGTGTTGGAGGAATTGTAACAAAGTAGGTTCCTTCTTTCATATGCGGTGATCATGTGTAGTAATTAAACAATTCTGGCAGGAGGTATTTCAGGAAGCCATTATTATAACAAATAAACCATTAATCTCTCTCAGATTATGGGGTTGCTATCAATTTATGACAAAGAAAATGCTCAACTAAAAAGTAAAGAACTTTTGACATTCTTCTGGGTAGCAGCCAAGGTGGAAATAGCAACCAAATGGAAGAGCAATCAACAACCAACTATTCATCAATGGCGACTCAGTGGTCAATTGCCCTAATGGAAAAACTGACCAAATTAAAAAGGGCATCCAGAAACATTTTCTACAAAGATGACCTATTTGCAACATGGCAAGCTTTTATAAATGATACATTACAACACAGAGAAATAATGTAATCACCTCAAACTCATGAACTCTTATGGAAAGACATTTGGGTTAAAAGAATACATTACGAAGAGGCCATATGTAAGTAATATGCAATAGAATATATTAATACTCATATATAGTAACACTGAGTGACTGATCTCATTGCATTCCCATGATGTTGTTGCTTGTTGATTTTATACTGAACAATCAGTAACATTATTTTTAAAAAAACAACAAACAAAAACATATTAAAAACAATATCCACTATGCTGCAGCTGTTCTGTAATTCCTGGCAACACTCTGAACTTCTGTGCATTGGAGAAGGTGGCACATGAATGCCCAGGACAATTGTGGGAGGCTGAACTTTCAAATTCTACAATTCCACAATAGAAGCCCTAGATTTCCTGAAAGTCATTTTATAGCTCCTTCAGACTCCCAAAACCTGTTATATTTTCTTAGCTTACAAATGTGGACCCCCATCTGAGAGCTATTCCCATAACCAGCCAATCCAGTTTGGGAATGAATTCTTCACATAGTGGGGAGCTGATCGAGGAAGAATACCTAGAATCATCGAATGGGTTGGAAGGGGCCTACAAGACCATCGAGTCCAACCCCCTGCTCAGTGCAGGAATCCAAGGCAGAGCATCCCTGAAAGATGGCTGTCCAGCCTCATCTTGAATGCCTCCAGTGTGGGAGAGCCCACTACCTCCTTAGGTAATTGGTTCCATTGTCGTATTGCTCCAACAGTCAGGAAGTTTCTCCTGGTGTTCAGCCAGAATCTGCTTTGAGCCCTACATATCAAAATGTCATTGGCCTTTGACCTCTTCCTAAGGCCAGTCCAAGGAAGAGCCCCGCAACCTCCCCACCACCAGCAGTCAGCTACTACTCACTCAGTGCTGCTAGGACCACAGAGAAGCTGCTCCAAGCCTCACAAGACTTTCCAAGCCTGTGGTGAAGTATTGCAAGCATTCACTATGTCTTCCAAGACTTGGCGGAGGCACACATAGAGGTCTCCACACGAGGCCCAGCCTCAGACTGTGGGCAACTGCTGCCCAGTCAGGTAGGATCATAGAATCATAGAATAGTAGGGTTGGAAAGGGCCTACAAGACCATCGAGTCCAACCCCCTGCTCAATGCAGGAATCCAGGTCAGATCATCCCTGACAGATGGCTGTCCAGCCTCATCTTGAATGCCTCCAGTGTGGGAGAACCCACCACCTCCCTAGGTAATTGGTTCCATTGTCGTATTGCTCTAACAGTCAGGACGTTTCTCCTGATGTTCAGCCAGAATTGGGCTTCCTGTAACTTGAGCCCATGATTCCGTGTCCTGCACTCTGGGATGATCGAGAAGAGATCCTGGCCTTCCTCTCTGGGAAAATCTTTCAAGTATTTGAAGAGCACTATCATATCTCCCCTCAGTCTTCCCTTCTCAAGGCTAAACATGCCCAGTTCTTTCAGTCTCTCTTCAAAGGGCTTTCTTTTCAGTCCCCTAATCATCTTTGTTGCCCTCTTCTGAACCCTCTCCAGCATGTCTGCATCCTTCTTAAAGTGTGGTGCCCAGAACTGGACACATTACTCCAGATGAGGCCTAACCAGTGCTGAGAAGAGGGGAACTAGTACTTCCTGGGATTTGAAAGCTATGCTTCTATTAATGCAGCCCAAAAGAGCATTTGCCTTTTCAGCAGCCACATGACATTGTTGGCTCATATTCAGCTTGTGATGGACAACAATTCCAAGATCCTTCTCGTTTGTAGTATTGTTGAGCCAAATATCCCCCATCTTGTAACTGTGCATTTGGTTTCTTTTTCCTAGGTGCAGAACTTGGCATTTATCCCTGTTAAATTTCATTGTGTTGTTTTCTGCCCAGCACTCCACCTTATCAAGATCACTTTGAATTTTGGTTCCGTCTTCCAGGATATTAGCTATCCTGCTCAGTTTTGTGTAATCTGCAAATCTGATAAGCATCCCCTGCACCTCAGAGTTGTTTCATCTAGCTCACTTTTAGCTAGCTTGCTAATCAGAATATCATGGGGCACTTTGTCGAAAGCTTTGGTGGAGTTGAGGTATATTATGTCCACAGCATTCCCACAGTCCATCAGGGCAGTTACCTGATCAAAAAATGAGATCAGATTAGTCTGGCAGGATTTGTTCTTGATAAATCCATGTTGGCTTCGAGTAATCACTGCATTGTTTTCCAGGTGCATACAGACTTATTGCTTTATAATCTGCTCCAGTATTTTCCCAGGGATTGATGTTTACCTGCCTGTAAATTGTTCACGACCACAAAAAAGAGAGCAGGGGACAGGGCAGATGGCCTGGCATTACTAGTGGATTTAATTGGCATTGGAGAAGAAGGACTTAGGATGTGGTGCCAAAAGCTCAATGGTGGTGAAAGAGGATAAAGAGTGTGAAGAAAGGAAGAGAAGAAGCTTTGAATGAACATAGCACAGCATGTTTGCAGTTAAACTGAGGTGTGGGAGTATACAGTGGAAGTGAAAAAGAAGCTGAAGATATTGATTTTTTTTTTTAAAGACTCTAAATTAATCTGCCATTCAGATTTGTATTGGGGTTATATTGGCAGGATCTAGGTGGCCAGGGCTAGCTATAGGTTTTTTAGAGTCATTGGTCAAGAAGAAGCCATATGTGGCTCCAAAGAAGTCTTCAAAATGAAAGACTTCTTTCCTCAGCCACTTTGAATGCCCCCCTGCTGCCTCTGTTTCCTAGCTTCATGGTTTGACTAGCCCACCCTCATCATCAACCATCCAGAAGGCAGTAACAGCTTAGTGAAATGAAAATTAATGAATTGTGGATTAAATGTAGTATTTAGATTGGTATTTAGATTACACTGCCAAAAACTATGGTTGTAGGGGTCCACCTCAGAACAAGATGTATGAAGTGTCACATTTCCCTTGGGCCCCCTCTTTCCTTGTGCACTGTCACACACAAATAGAGAGGCTTTAGTCTCAGGCCTTCAATTTATTATCAACAGGTTCATTACAGATGCAAATCCTCGAAGACTCTCAGGCTACAAAGGAATGCCTCCAGGGGATTCAAATGGGAACGCCGACATTGCCTACAGTTTGAAGTGAGGCTTGCTGGCTAGACTAACTTAGGGAGGGATGTCCCACCCTTCCAGTGATGCTTCCCTAGATGTCCCACCCTTCCAGTGATGCTTCCCTACGTCACCTCTCATGCATCACTAACCGGGTCGACCGTCTGAGCTCCGCCCCTGACGTTTTCCTCTTAGCTCTGCACCGTAGTCTAGCATGTCTTAGGTCACAGCCCCTGCTCTCCTCCTCCTCCTCCTGGCTTCTCACAGAGGGCAGCAAGGGGGGGCTTCAGGCCCGGCCATCTGATAGTTAGTAATCTGAGAAGCACGCCTACCCATATCCGAACTGGCTTGGGAAAATGCATCCCCCGGTTCTGGCTGTTCCTCTTCTGAATCTGAGCTCCTAACTATCTCCCTGCACTCAGAATCAATCCTGACATGAAGGAGGTTGTTTTTTTTTTTAAATCTGATCACATAGCACTCCCATCTGGCAAGTAACACTACTGTGAAGAAGGCAGAAAATGGGCTGAGTATCTCATATCTAATAAAAGGTTTCCATCTGAGGCTGAAGTCCTATGCACAGTTACTCAAGGAAACACATGAAATACATGTGGTTATCTCAGAAGAAGTTGTGTGAAGATACTAGGCCTACGGCCTTAGTATTCTGGTTAAGAAAGTGTTGAGAAGTCCTCTGTGATAAATCCAAAAATTCAAAAAAAGAAAGAAAAAAGCCTAGAATGAAACCGGGAGGCATTGCCCTACCATAAGCCACACTGACACACTTGTTTCAGGCAGTGGGTTGGGAGGGAAGGTAGAAGAAGCACCCCCTGCCCTGCCAGAAACCTGCCTGAGCCACCAGGATGAGTGACCAGAACATGGTGCTGCTTGTGCCCCATGGCTAGGTGCACTCTGCTGGGCTGTGGAACACCATTCTTTCACTGTTCAAGTTCCTGCCACTGCTGGCATCCTGCCAGACAGGCTACAAAGTGCCACTGATGGGTTGTTTTCTCTTCTGATTGGAGTGCAACATCCATTGCACTTCAAACGGAAGTGAAAAGAAGCAAGCCACACTGCTGCCTGACCAGGTACTCCATCTCTGCCAGCATACAGTTAGGCTGGCCAGGAGCTGGAGCCAGGAGCTGGTTGTTTCCCACCTCCCAGCTGAGTAGAGCAGAGGAGAGGAAGCTGCTCCAGCTGGCCTAGGGACTACAGAAGCAAGCAAGCTCCCAGAGAGCGAGCGGTCAGAGCGAGTGGACAGGGGGAGCAAACAGGAATTGCTCAGGGGAGTTCGGCGGGGGAGGTCAAGCAGGAGGCCCCTAATATGTTTTTTTAATTATTTGCCTTGTTACACACACTTCCATACCAGTAGGACTCCATTTTTAACCTGCAGTGAGTAGAGGACCACGCACAGACTACTCTAGAACAACCAGGAACCTAGACACAAAAAGGGAAAAGAGACTATGGAAGGACAAGATTCTCCAGTGATGGTGACCTGCAAGGTGTGTGCCATGTTTGTTTTCTTGCCTGAGAACAACAAGGCCTACATGTGCAAGTTGATCACGCTTCTGGAAGAAAAAGTAAGAGGACTGAAGTAGCAAGTGTCGACCCTTCAGGGAATAAGAGAACACGAAGAGTTCTTGGACAGAACTACAGCAACAATGCGAAGAATAGAAGCTAGAAGAGCAACAGCAAACTGAGGAAGAAGAGGAAACTGCTGAGGTGAGGAAAAATGAAGTAGAGGATACTCCTTGGAAAAGGGTGACAGGAGCAGAACTAGAAGACACTCAGCACCAGTGGAGGCAGTGGAGCTATGGAACTGTTTCCAGGTACTTGAGGATGAGAATGGAGGACAGCCTGCAGAGGAAGAATTACAGGGGAACCTGCATGAGAGCAAGCAAGAGGCTGAAGGTCAGCCAAGCAGAGGTGGTGAAACCAAGGCCTACAGCTTCAAGAAGAGAAGAGTAGTAGTAGTGGGAGACTCCTTGCTCCGTGGGATCAAAACCCAAGTGTGTTGCAAAGACCCGTGGACTCACCGGGTATGCTGTCTCCCAGGAGGACAGATTAGAGACGTGACTGTAAGGTTGCCTGCACTCATAACACCCACTGACAGGTATCCCTTTCTTCTCATCCATGTGGGAACAAATGATACCGCCAAGCGGAGCTACGAAGAAATCACATCAGACTTTGAAGCTTTGGGAAGGAAACTCAAGAACTTTGGGGCCCAGATAGTTTTCTCATCCATCCTTTTTTCTAATTCAGGCATGATCTTTGAAGTTGTGAAACTTCACAACTTTGAATCTTCGAAGATCATGCCTGAATTAGAAAAAAAAACATCGCAGAGAAGCCCTGATTCTGTGAGGATAACACCTTAATGAAAAAAAAAAAAAACATCCTGAGTGGGGGATAGGAGGGGGTAAAACTTAGTCTCATTTGAAGGGATAGAACAACCCCCTGCTCAATGCAGGAAGCCTGATTCCCAGGTGGTCGCCCATCCAACTACTGACCGGGGCCGGCCCCGCTTAGCTTCCAAGATCAGAGAAGCACGCGCAGGAAAACAGCACAGTGCTCGAGTGTGAACTGAGCTCATGCATTCGATGACTCACTGCTACGGGGAAAATGGGTGAGTGTGAATAATCATGTTTTAATGTGAGAGCATTTAACCCGACGGGACACCGAATCCATTGCGATGGCGGGCGCAATGTAGATTGGCCCTTGGTGGGATGACTCCCATGACTGGAATATAGCAATTGAAGGATATAATTGTTCATAAAGAACAGCAGGAACAGAAAGGGAGTTGGGGTTGCACTATATGTTAAAAATACTTATCTCTGCACAGAAATACAGGAGGAGGAGCTTGGTAGCCCCACCGAGAGCATCTGGTTTAAAATAAATGGAACAAAGAATAAAAGGAACATGGTGGTCGGAGTCTACTATCACCCACCCAATCAAGGAGAAGATGAAGATGAAACTTTTGAAAAGCAAATAGCCAATGTTTTAAGGAAGCATGATGTAGTAGTAATGGGGGACTTCAATTTCCCCAATATTTGTTCGGAGACAAATTTTGCAAAACATGGCCCCTCCAAGAAATTCCTGACTTGTGTAGTGGATAATTTCCTCCTACAGAAAGTAAAGGAAGGAACTAGAGGATCGGCTATCCGTGACTTGATCCTAACCAACAGAGATGACTTAGTGGGTAAAGTAGCAGTTACAGGAACTCTGGGGGAAAGCGACCATGTTATACTTGAGTTCATGGTTCTAAAGGAAGCAAAAGCCGAGTGCAGCCAAACCCGTACCCTGGATTTTAGGAAAGTTGATTTTAGTAAACTCAGAACAATGATCAGTAAGGTCTCACAGCAAGCGACTCTAACGAGAAAAGGACTCCAAGATGGGTGGGAGTTTTTAAAAAAGGAAATTCTCAAGGCACAATTACAAATAATTCCAACAAGAAAAAAAGGTGGAAGACAACAGAAGAAGCCAATGTGGATTCACAAAAGCTAAGAGATGACCTGAAAACAAAAAAGGACACATATAGGAAGTGGAAAGAAGGCCAAGCAACAAAGGAAAAGTACAGGCAGGTAGCACAGAATTGCAGGGATGGCGTCAGGAAGGCTAAAGCTGAGAACGAGCTGAGGTTAGCAAGGGATGCTAAAAGCAATAAAAAAGCTTTCTTCAGCTACGTGCAAAGTAAAAGACAGAGGAAAGAAATGGTGGTTCAGCTATCTAATAAGGATGGCAAAATGATAACAGATGACAAGGAAAAGGCAGAAGTGCTCAATTCCTACTTCAGCTCAGTCTTCTCCCAAAAGAGGGTCTATGACCCCCCTGGCAAAGGTGAAGTGCAGGCTGAAGGGCAGGATTGTAGCTTGAGATCGATAGGCATATGGTCAAGGAACACCTAATTACTTTGAATGAGTTCAAATCTCCAGGGCCAGATGAACTGCATCCTAGAGTCATAAAGGAACTGGCAGAAGAACTCTCAGAACCGCTGTCTATTATGTTTGAGCAATCATGGAGGACGGGTGAAGTGCCAGATGACTGGAGGAGGGCTAATGTTGTCCCTATCTTCAAAAAGGGTAAGGAGGAGGAACCTGGGAACTACAGAGCAGTCAGTCTGACATCAATCCCTGGGAAAATTCTGGAGCAGATTATAAAGGAGTCCATCTGGAAGCTCCTTGAAAACAATGCAGTGATTACTCGAAGCCAACATGGATTTGTCAAGAACAAATCCTGCCAGACAAATCTGATCTCATTTTTTGATCAGGTAACCTCCCTTGTGGACTGTGAGAATGCTGTAGACATTATATACCTCGACTTCAGCAAAGCTTTCGACAAAGTGCCCCATAATATCCTGATGAGCAAACTAGCTCAAAGTGGGCTAGATGAAACAACGATCCGGTGGATCCACAGTTGGCTACAGAATCGGACTCAAAGAGTGCTTAACAATGGGACCTTCTCAAACTGGGGAGAGGTAACGAGCGGGGTATCGCAGGGCTCAGTCCTGGGCCGAGTGCTCTTCAACATTTTTATTAATGACTTGGAGGAGGAGGTGCAGGGAACACTGATCAAATCTGCAGATGACACAAAAATGGCCGGGATAGCTAATAACTTGGAAGACAGAAACAAAATTCAAAGTGACCTTGATAGACTGGAGCGCTGGGCAGAAAACAACAGAATTACTTTTAATAGGGATAAATGCCAAGTTCTGCACCTAGGAAAAAGAAACCAAATGCACAGTTACAAGATGGGGGATACATGGCTCAACAACACTAAAAGCAAGAAGGATCTTGGAATTGTTGTAGATAACAAGCTGAATGTTTGTTCCATGCCAACAATGTGATGTGGCTGCCAAAAAGGCAAATGCTCTTTTGGGCTGCATTAATAGAAGCATAGCATTCAAATCCCAGGAAGTACTAGATCCCCTCTACTCAGCACGGGTTAGGCCTCATCTGGAGTACTGTGTCCAGTTCTGGGCACCACATTTTAAGAAGGATGCAGACATGCTGGAGAGGGTTCAGAGGAGGGCAACAAAGATGATCTGAAAAGAAAGCCCCATGAAGAGAGACTGAAAGAACTGGGCATGTTTAGCCTTGAGAAGGGAAGATATGATAGCGCTCTTCAAGTATTTGAAGGATTTTCCCAGAGAGGAAGGCCAGAATCTCTTCTTGATCATCCCACAGTGCAGGACACGGAATAATGGGCTCAAGTTACAGGAAGCCCAATTCTGGCTGAACATCAGGAGAAACGTCCTGACTGTTAGATAGGGATGTTAGAGAATTCCGCCACGGATCCCAGGGAGGCCAAATTCCAGTGAATTCAGCTCCCCAGAATCCGTGGCGGAACAGAGCAACCCACCCCACCACCCTGCAAAAGCCTCGCGAAACGGAGCCTACCTGGCTGCGGCTGTGGCGATGGCGGCTCCGGCGGCAGCTCCAGCGGTTCCAGCCGCTGCCGGGCTGCGGCCGCAAATGGCGGCTGCTACGCTGGCCGCCATTTGCATCCCTGGCAAGCCGTCATAGGCTACGTAAGTATCTACATAGCCTATCACGGCTCAGGGCAGGGATGCAAATGGCACAGCTGCCGCCATTTGCATCCGTGTCTTTAGCTGTGATAGGCTATGTATATATTTACATAGCCTATCACAGCAAAAGACAGGGGCGCAAATGGTGTAGCGGCCGCCATTTGCACCCCTGTCTTTAGCTGTGATAGGCTACGTATATATTTATGTAGCCTATCATGGCTAAAGACATGGACGCAAATGCCGGCAGCTACGGCTGCCGCCATTTGCGTCCCTGTGCAGCCTAGTGGCTGGATGTCCTGCTGTGGGCAGCCTCAGACAGTGGCTCCGCAGAGTTACCACAGAGCGGAGCTGGCCAGGGAGGATTCCAGGGGGAGGGACAGAGAGCCTCCCCCCCACCGGCACGGAGCCAGGTAAGAGTTTCATACATCCCTACTTTTAGAGCAATACGACAATGGAACCAATTCCCTAGTGAGGTGGTGGGCTCTCCCATACTGGAGGCATTCAAGATGAGGCTGGACAGCCATCTGTCAGGGATGCTTTGACTTAGATTCCTGCACTGAGCAGGGGGTTGGACTCGATGGTCTTGTAGGCCCTTTCCAACCCTACTATTCTATGATTCTATGATCCTACCTGACTGGGCAGCAGTTGCCCACAGTCTGAGGCTGGGCCTTGTGTGGAGACCTCTATGTGTGCCTCCGCCAAGTCTTGGAAGACATAGTGAATGCTTGCAATACTTCACCACAGGCTTGGGAAGTCTTGTGAGGCTTGGAGCAGCTTCTCTGTGGTCCCAGCAGCACCGAGTGAGTAGTAGCTGACTGCTGGTGGTGGGGAGGTTGCGGGGCTGTTCCTTGGACTGGCCCTAGGAAGAGGTCAAAGGCCAAGGACATTTTGATAATGTAGGGCTCAAAGCAGATCTTGCTTCAGTCATTTTTAAATTCAAATGTAAATTACTTACAAATACATTAGTGAGAATGCTCATTTACATTACATCTGCCTCTCCTCTTCTACAACCAGACAATCCAATTATGTATGTAGGTGTATGTATTTACAGAGCTCCAACTGAAGGGGCATTTCCTGAAAGCTGGGACTGAAGGGGCATAGCCTGATTACTCTCAGCAGCTGTGTGGGTGTAGAGTTTCATTCTGTTTCTTGACTCCTAACTGAGCAGAGCAGAGGAAGCTGCCCCAGCTGGTCTAGGAGCTATTAAAGCAAGCAAACTCCCAGAGAGAGAGCAAACAGGAGTTTGGCAGGGGAGGTCAAGAAGAAGGTCTCTAACAAATTTTGTTTGTTTTAATTTTGTTTTCTTGTAACACACACTGCTTTACCAGTGGGACTCTGTTGTTAACTTCCAGTGAATAGAGGACAAAGCACAGGCTATTCCAGTACAATCAGAAAGCTAGAAACAAAAAAGGGAATAGAGACTATGGAAGGAAAGGACTCTGTAGTGGTGGTGACTTGCAAGGTGTGTGTAATGTTTGTTTTCTTGCCTGAGATCAACATGGCCTACATGTGCAACAAGTGCAAGTTGGAAGAAAAATACTTACTGCTGGAAGAAAAATTAAGAGGACTGGAGCAGCAAGTGTTGACCCTCAAGGGAATAAGAGACGATGAAGGGTTCTTAGACAGAATGGTGGAACTACAGCAGCAAAGTGAAGTACAGGAGCTAGAAAAGCAACAGCAAGCTGAGGCAGAAGAGGAAAATGCTTAGGCGAGAGAAAATGAAGTAGAGGATACTCCTTGGAAAAGGGTGACAGTTAGGACCAGAAGAACTAGAAGCCACTCTGCACCAGTGGAGGCAGTGGAGCTATGGAACCATTTCCAGGTACTTGAGGATGAGACTGGAGGACAGCCTGCAGAGGAAGAAGTACAGGGGAACCTGCATGAGAGCGAGCAAGAGGCTGAAGGTCAGCCAAGCAGAGGCGATGAAACCAAGGCCTACAGCTTCAAGAAGAGAAGAATAGTAATAGTGGGAGACTCCTTGCTGCATGGATGTGATGATCCCTAAAGATCCCTAAAGATGATCCAGGGACTGGAAACAAATCCCTATGTGGAGAGACTGAAAGAACTGGGCATATTTTGTCTTGAGAAGAGAAGACTGAGGGGAGATATGATGGCGCTCTTCAAGTACATGAAAGGTTGTCACAGAGAGGAAGGCCAGCATCTCTTCTCGATCATCCCAGAGTGCAGGACACGGAATAATGGGCTCAAGTTACAGGAAGCCAGATTCTGGCCGAACATCCAGAAAAACTTCCTGACTGTTAGAGCATTACGACAATGGAACCAATTCCCTAGGGAGGTGGTGGGCTCTCCCAGACTGGAGGCATTCAAGACGAGGCTAGAGAGCCACTTGCCAGGGATGCTTTGACTTATATTCCTGCACTGCACTGAGCAGGGGGTTGGACTCAATCAGGATTCCTGCACTGAGCAGGGGGTTGGACTCAATGGTCTTGCAGTCCCCTTCCAACCCTACTATTCTATGACTCTATGATTTAAGCCTTCTGAAAGAAACCGGAAGGCTGAAAGGGCTGCAGTCATCAAATAATTACGTTGATTCAAGCGAATCAGTCCTAACTGCTCCAGTATATCCCTTTAAAAAAACAAATCAGGCTGCTGAGCTTCTAGGACAGAGCAATTTAGTTGCCAGGTTGCAACCAGTGGTGTAGTGGAAGCAGGGGTCGCAGGGACACAGCCCTGGCACTTTTTCATTAGCAGGGACTCTGATGTCATCTGCCACCCCCCTCAGAATTCCCTGTTCCCTCTGAGCTTAGCTGCGATCCTCACTTTAGCTGTGGCGGGGGTGGGGGGATGAATTTTCCAATCAACAATATATTGTTCCATGTTGGAATGCAAAGTATTTGGGGTGGCTTGGTGTGGAATGGGCAATTAAGACCTATTTGCTTCACCAAAGACGTGCTCCTAGTGGAGATGAAAACTCCTAGAACTGGTTTGTTGATATGGATTGACACAGCAGCCTGAAATTTTTGGGCTGCCCTTGGAGACTGTCACAATGCGCTCCTGCATTTCCAAATTTACCACTACTCCACTCTGTGTGTGTGTGTGTGTGTGTGTGTAATTCAGTCCAGCTGGGTGTGTGGACATTTCTGTTGGAGGGGGAGGGGGGAGATATACTGAAGGAGCTTAGGGAAGGCTAATGGGTAATGTTTCTGGCGCTAAGGGGGTATGCAAGGAGGCTGTTTAAATGAGAAGGGCTCTGTCCATGAGGGCTGAGTTGAGAGGGTGAAGCTTCCATAGAGTATCGTATTCTGAAAACCTAAAATGTTTGTGAGTGAGTGAGTGAGTGAGTGAATGGGTGAAAAAGATTTTAACACCCCTGCCTTTTTTCTCAGACGTCCAATTGAAATGCCATTGCCTTACTCTCAGCTGCACTGTTTTTAGGTCCCAGTTGAAGGCTGTATATCTTACAAGGTTGTATAATCTTAGGAGGGGGCGTGGCTGTCAGGGGGCGTGGCTGGGACTGTCATGAAGGGACCCTGCACGTCTGAATTTGCCACTACACTATCGGCTGCAACCCAGTCAACCATCCTTTACTAGGCCTACAAATGAAAAAGGGGATGAAGCCGCAGCCTTTCTCACTCCATTCCTCAGTTGGCCCTACCCACTACTATGAGGCAATACAAGAGTCTTGATTGTTCCAATAGATGGAAGGAGAGAATGGTGGTTATGACCTGGCAAACCAAACAGCAAAAAGTAGAGGAAAAGTAGCCTCTGAGAGCTTGGAATTGCTGAAGAATTAAGTGTAAACTGTCACACATTTCAGTCAGACAATCCTGTGGCTTCTGTGGATAATCACCTTCATCCGTCTTTTTAAAAATCCATTTGTACAGAACACGACTGCATGCAGCTCCTTTCCCTTGTTGATGATCCCTCCTGTTGAACCCAGCAGCAGCTGCCAGCAGTGCTTCACCTACCAACTGCTAGTGGATGCAGTCCCAAGCCCTGCATGATTGGGAGCATTCATATATGGAATGTCTGGAGGGAGGTGGGGAGGGAACCAAAGCTGCTAAAATGGCTAATCTCCTTGGTTTTACTCCTCCCACCAACCTTCTTGTAGACAGCTGCCCCCTTCTCCCCCCCCCCACTCACACACACACACACACACACAAGTCCATCCCTCTCCAATCCCTTCTGAGCAGCTGTTGTCCATCTGGCTGCCCTCAGTTCCTTGTCAGCTGTTTGATGTCACCTATCAGTCTTTCATTTTTGCTGCAAATCTCTGATGATCAAGTTTCACATTTCTAGGCCTCTGGTTGTAAAGCTGCCTTCACTGGCATTATCAGTAATTATAGCAAAAATCTTAGGAAACTCCTCCTTGCATAAACAGTCACTCAATTCCCATCTGTTGGATCAGGACATACATCTTAGGGCCATCACACATTTTTCTGTGAGGCATTGGCCACATATACCCTGCACTTCTTAATTAAGCTGCCATTCTGAGAAAGTAACTTATCAAGATCCAAGTTGCTATTTGCTTTGCCTTCTTCATGTTTTTTAAAAAATGTTATTTTTCATCACATTCTTTTATCATCTGCCTCTCCCCCAATTAACTGAACAGAAGTCAAGAGGTAAGCAATAGTTAAAGAGAAAAAAATACTTTCTTTGAAAATAAGTGTTACAGATGCTGGCCAATGGTACCACATTTACAGTGGAGTTCTCATCTTTTATAATTCTGTCAAATGAAATGAACAGATCTGTCCAGCATAACTAATTTCAGTGGGAGCATTCCTGAGAAAAGGGGTTGTTTCTCTTTGTAGAAGCTTTCAGCAGGAGCAACCCCCACCCCACCTTTTGGTGATTTTTCAGGAGTGGTCCCATAATGAAGCCAAAGTCGTCCATTCAGAGTGAGTGCAGGAATCATTACCCTCCCTCTCAGTTAGCTTTACGTATAATGTCATAATGTAGCTAAATATGATTGGCTTTGTGACCACATGTACTATTGGATCCCTGATGTGACTATTCCTGATTTGGGGGAAGAAGCCCCACCCCCATAAACTAAAGCAGCAAGGCAACAGCACAGTGAACAAGGTGACGTTGTGAGGGGAAGAATATTTCAGCTCTACAGGATGTATACCATTCCCCCAAACAGTAATTACCCCTATAATTTAATATAATTAATATAGGTGCTTCATTCACAGGGAATGTTTTGAGTGGAGATGTTCAAAAATAGCAGCCTGACTATACATTACAGTCATCTTGTTAAAAGTAGGTCCAATTATTGAGAAGTCTGAAGGCTCCCCTGGAGACAGGCAGGGAAAGCTAGAAAGGACCATAGGATACTCAAGGAAGCAAGAGCCACTGGCTTTCTTTATCCCTTCTTGATCTCCTTTTGCTTTCTCCTTAGTAGCTAACTTTCCTTTGTAGCTGGGTGGAGGAACAGGGAAAATGTACTGCTATGGAGAGAGGGAAGCAGAAACTAACCCACGATGGGTTGTTTGCTTGAACAACTGACGGTGGGTTAGCAAGTTGTGTGAACCCAGACCGGTTTTATCAGGGTGGCTTGTTTTTCCCAAACAAGCCACCCTGATAATCCATGGTCTGTTCTAGGGGGTTGTTTTTACCCACAAGGGGTTGGTGTGTTGTCTGTAGGGATGTACGAAAGTCACTTACCTGGTCCCGCAGCTTGCTTCGCGGTGGGGGGGAGGCGCTTCGGTTCTCCCCCCGAAGTTCAGGCCGGGGGGGGAGGTGCCCCGCCTCGCCCAGCTGAAATTCAGGCCGGGGAGAAGCACCCCGTCTCCCCGGCCGCGAAATAAAAAAGTGAATTTAAAAAACACACACACACACCCGTGATAGGCTACGTAACGATTTACGTAGCCTATCACGGCTAGATTTCCAAAGTCAGCCGTGATAGGCTACGTAAATCGTTATGTAGCCTATCACGGGTGACTTTGGGGAAAAAAAGCACGTACACAAATGGCGGCGCCCACGGGCGCCGCCATTTGCGTACATGCTTTTTTTTTTTTTTCAATGTCACCCGTGATAGGCTACGTAACGATTTACGTAGCCTATCACGGCTGACTTTGGAAATCTAGCCGTGATAGGCTACGTAAATCGTTACGTAGCCTATCACGGGTGTGTGTTGTTGTTTTTTAAATTCACTTTGTAATGGCGGCGGCAGCAGCCAGTCGGAAGACCGGCCGCTGCCCCCGCTGAAACGCCACCGAAACGCCGCCGGGATCCGCCGCCGAGAGGGACATTCGAGGAAGGTAAGTCCCATCCCGGGGGGGGGGGGCGGGGGGGCGGAGAATTTCACCGCCAATTTTGGGGGGCCGAATGCGTTGGCATTCGGCCTCCCCGAGATTCATGGAGAAATTCTCCGACATCCCTAGTTGTCTGAACCTGGACATGCCAACCCATCATGGGTAAAGGGCATTGGGCAGTGAGCCACTTGGCAAGAAAATAAGTGTTACCGACTGCTGCTCTTCCCAAGTGCGGCCGCAATTGGTTTTCATGGTCACGGTCAAGCTGCTGCCAGTGGCCCTTTCCCCTTGCCAGCAGCACCCCTCCAAAGTGCCCAAACACACCTTTGGAGGGGCTGCTGCTGGGCCCCCATCCCTTCTTTGGCTGTGATCCCAAGAATTTTTTCCCCATATTTTTCTAAGAATGTTTCCCTGCATTTTCCCTGCTCCATTTTATGTGCGCAAATGGCCCCTTTATTTTAAAAAAACTTGGTTTTTCACAGTTGCAGACTTGCACAACTGCAGGTATATGAAATATAGGGCTTTGCCTTGGCTGCTCCCTTGTATGGTGTACTTGTCAAGGTTACACTGGAGCAAGGCTGTTTTAACAGCTTTGCAGAGTTGACAGGTGGGGAAATGGGGTGTAGATCACCCCCCTTGCCGGGGTATCCCCAGGGTTCAGTGCATTGACCTGAACCTTGTGGGGGGGCCTGCTACGAACCCCCACTTGCCTGAGTCCCCAGCAAACTATTTTCAGGGTGCCCAACATGCCACCCCCTTTTCTCTCCTAAATGCTGCTTCTAGTTTGACAGTGGTCAAACTAGGAGCAATTACTCTGTTTGGGAGAGAAAAAAGGGGTGGCATGCACTTTTATAGGAAAATGGGGTGCTGCAGACTCAGGAGGGGTCACACTAGAAGGAGAGGATCCCCAAGGGTTGGCACGACACTTTGAATCCCCGGGGTCGCTCAGCTAACCAGGTGATCTTGAGCAATTTGACAGGTGGGATTCAAAGTCTTCCCTTGTCCCTTGGGGTTGCCCCCCTTCTAGTCCACCCCACCCTGAGTCAGCATCACCCCATTTTCATATAGATGTGCATTCTACCCCTTTTAAGCTCGTCTTCTATTAGCTGCACCGGAGTTTGACAGCTGTCAGAGCAGCTGCCAGAGTCCAGCATGGCTAGTAGAAATGGGAGGGAAAGGGGGGGAATGATTGGATCTGCTTGAAAAAGACTCTCTTTTCAAGCAGATCCAGTCATTTCACCCTCCCCCCCCCTCTTTCCACCAGCCGCACCAGAGTTTGGCAGTGCACAACTGCGAATAATGGAATGAGTAAATGACTAAATGAAGGGGCCATTTCTGTACATAAAACGGGGCTGGGAAAATGCGGGAAAACTCCCAGCCCCGTTTCTGCATTAAAAATATATTAAATTTTTAAAGGGCTTTGACTGCGATCGGGATTGCAGTTGGAGTGGGGGCAGGGGCTTGGCGGCAGACAAGATGGATCCTGCCGCCAAGTCTCCTGGGACGTCAGGCAGAGCCGGCAAGAGGACCGAGGGGGAAGGCAGGGGGAAACAAGCCACGCACTGTGGGTGGTGTGCCTGATCGACTCCTGGGTGCATAAACCACACATTGTGGGTTGTTGGCAAAACAACCCAAAGTGCGTGGCTAATCACTCATGATGGATTGGCGTGACATGCCCAGAAATCACAAAGACAGCCAGAAGCTCTTGCTCCCCTGTGTTTGCTTAGGACCTGCCTCTTGCTTTCTCTGCCTGGGGGGACAATTTCAGCTTACCTTTGGCTTCTTTGCATGAGGTGGTTATAACATGTAGCTAGGACTATAAAACTTCATATGTGTTCATCAAATAACAGTCTTTCAATCTATTGTTTTGTAATGGAGGATGCTTTTTCTTGCTGAAATTCCCAAACTGGGTTAACTAGTAAGGATTAAACTATCACTGCTGTTATCATAGCATCCCATGTTACAATCTTTACCATCTTTTCTCATAACACCTTAATTACCAGAAGTGAAAGCTGGATAAGCAAATAACCATACAGAGCAGCAATCCTTCTTTTGCCTGCTCCTCCTCCCAACTCCAAAGAAAAGTTAGCTTCAAACAGTTTGAACTAACGCACTGTCTGTCTCCAGCCTGAAGGCTGCAGTATGTGACAATGTGACTTCTAGTTCTAGAACTGAATTTCTGCTGCAGAAATCAGAGAGGCTGACAATGTGTCAAGAATACTTTAAATAAGCATCACAGACACAGATGGCAGTAATCTCACCTGGTATGCTAAGCAAGTTCCTGTCTGTACTCTCTCCACCCCCATTCAACCGGTGTATTATTCATTCTCTGTCTTGAAGGACCCCCGGAAACTGTAGTTCTGTGAAGGGAGTTAGGAATCTATAACTAGGGATGTCAGGTCTCTTGAAGGTCAAATCCTGAGGCTTTGGGGGGTGGGGGTGGAGTGGAACTTGGGAGCTTAAGGGTGGCATCTGGAGTAGAAGGGAGCAGACACTGTCTTTGCTTGATCTGAAAAAGAGATAGAGCCACTCTTATTAATTTGCAGAGGGGTAGCCATGTTATTGAGTTTCAACAAAACCAGTAGTAACAAAAGACTAACAGCCCAATTCCATACATGCCTTCTCAGAAGTAATTCACAGTTAATTTAATGAATCTTACTCCTAGGTAAATAGGTATAGGATTGCAGCCTAAATTTGTTAGTCTTTAAAATGCCATGGGATTCTTTTCTTTTTTGCTTTTCCTTCTGATGTATGTGCAATGCGGGATTATTTCCCTCTTTCCTATATATTTTCAAAATATATTTATTATGCCTTGTTTCTGTCTGCCTCTCACACTCTCTCTCACAGAAAGAGAGGAGGACATTGAAGAACATGATGGAAAAAGAAAAAAATAGAGGTCTTCAGAGCTCCTTTGTTCTGGCTCCTCACCTTGAGACTGAACTCCTTCCCTTGAACATCCTGAGTTAGACTCTGAAACTTTGGGTCAAACCTAATCTCCGAGAATTCTTAACGGATTCAGTAAAATAACAATTCTTTGGGGGAGGTTTTTTGGACACTATATTAGTATAGAAAGAAATATAAGTTTGTATAGTATAGATATGATATAATATGTCCGTGTCTCACAGTCTCTTCCATCTTCATGAATTGTCAAAATCAGCTGTATGCTCTCTAAAAAAGGCCAATGTTTTTCTCTGTCAAAGAGCACCAGGCTTCCTAATGCAGACATCTGCCCTGTTCTTGATGAGAGAATGAGAGGAATTGGAGCAGATAACCTTATGGGAGGTAAGAGAGAGCCTTCTCCATTCATTGTAATATTGTGGACTAATAGAAGGAAAATATTTATGTTTTATTAAATTACTCCTCTATTTCAGATCACGTAACATGTCTAAGATCTAAACAATGATCCTGTTCTGGAGGAATGCAAGACTGAGACTGATGAGATAAACTTTGGGAAGATCTCTCAGAGTTCACTAAATTGCTTCCCTTATTTAATTAGAAATTAATTGAAAGCATTCCTAGTTCAACAGTTCTATATTTAAAACCTGATATGTTGATAATAGCCTTATTCCCTTGCACTATCCCTACAGGTTTGATCATAATTATTCACTGATTTTACACTTTCAGGTCCTCTTGAAAGAAAAACAGCGATAGAGATCACTGATTAATAAGAATATAAGGAAACATGTGAAGCCACAGTCCATGCAAGCCTTCCCTGTCTTTCTGGAAAGAGAAACACTGTGTTTAAATAACAAAGATAAAATATAAGCTGAATGGAGTAAGAGACAGATATTTCTTTATTAGCGGAATGATGGCTGGGAAGGAACCAAATTAATGCAGAAAGACATCATTTCAAAGGCAATTTAAGAAATAAGGGTAGATTAGAATTATATTATTATACATAATTAGATGATCACAGCTAGCTTTGATCCAAATGGCTCCCACCTGCTATCTCAATAGCACTACCTCAATATCAAGCACTTTCTTTAAAAGTATCAGAGATGGATGAGGCATGTTCAGACTGGTCAGTGGCATATCTGAGAGAATTAAGAGCTACTCTTCATGATACTATGTATTATGCTCCTGCACCCCAGTCCTCAGAGGGGTGAACTTTCAGATGGCTTCAGCACTCACTCAAGCTTCGGTTTCCAGGAAGGAGAACACTGGAGACTTGTGGTGTTTCTTTTATAAAGGTTTATTTACACCGTGCTCAGGAAGAAGGCATATAACCACGGAACTAAAGCAAATCTTGCTTCCTCTCAGCTGCCCAGGGGATCTTCATCTGCAAAACAAAAGCTGCTCTCCCTTTATCTAGATTCAGTCTTCCCCAAGATTCATTTCTTCCTACCCTGTCAGGCCCTGTAGGACAAAGGTTACCAGTTCAAGAGTCAGAGGTTTTGGGGGAAAATCCTCAGTCTCTTTGTACTCAGCAGCACTGAATTATAAGGGATCCCTGGAGGTAATTTAGACTGACCCCAAACACATAACAGTACTTAGACTGTGGTAGGCTGGCAGTTGTGCTTTTCAGTCTGCCCTTGCTGATTTTCATGGGCCCAGCTCTTGGGGGGATTTTGTGGGGATTGCATGCCCCCTGAAGAAACGTTCAGGAGGCACGCACAATTCAAAGAATGTTCAAGGGGGTGTAACTTTTTAACACTCCCCCTTCCTCCACGGGGTGTGTGTCGTCAGGGTACTGCTTCACCAGCAACAGTGACCAGAGCATGTTACCTGTTCCTCTGTGGGGCTGCCAATCTACTTCTAAACAGGCTCCTCTTCACCCCTGCAATCTCCATGAGAAACAATTATACGACAGATGACTGAGTACTACATAGGGCTGTCGCTAGGAGGGACACTATACCTGCTACCCTGCTATTTGTCATGTAACTGTCAAAGGCACAGAAAGCTGTTGGCTACTCCATACATGTGTTTTCCGTTTCAAAGCTCATTCTGTCCTTGATGCTGGTTTGGCTAGGACTTTGCCACATGTATTGCTTCACTGTTGCTATGGATTGGCAGAGATACATCCCTTTCTCACACCCTAGGTTAATCTTGCCTCAGCAGGCCTCACGCTAAGACTCTGACTGGGGGCAGGCAGGGAGCTTGTTGCTATCAGGGCCCAGGGCCCTTCAACTCTGTACTCAATTAGACTCCATGAAGTTTAAGCAGACAAGCCTCTCAAGGTGCACAAGTGGGATGGGTGCTGTTGCCATGGTGTATAAGGGTCAGTTGGTGGGGAATGATGGATCATGAGGCCTGCTGGGACATGAACCAGCAGGGCTGGCCTGTCAGACAAAATAGGAGGGTGGTATAGATCGGACCGCCGCCGAACTGCCGCTGGGAGCTGCCAGCGCCAGGGACATTTGACAAAGGTAAGTCTCATTCCGGGGGGGGGGGGGTGGCGGACCGTTTCTCCACCAATTTTGGGGGGCTGAATGCGTTGGCATTCGGCCTCCCCAGAGATTCGTGGAGAAATTCTCCGACATCCCTACCTCTCTGTGCCTCTGTACAGAGATGTTCACACACTGCACCACCCCAGCACAATCTGTGCGGTATAATGAGTGATGCAGAACCCACACTGCAAACTCCATAGAGAAGCTCCCTACTTGCTCAGCCAAACCAGCAGACAGGAGTCAGAGACATCATGGGCATGTCATCTGCCAGCCTGAAGACCCATTCAAAGATGTCAGAACAACACTGGTTGCAGAAGGAGCTCTCTAGCCTGGCATAACAGCTCAGGCTTCACATGCAAGAGATCCCAGGTTCAGATCCAGAATATATTCAGATCCCTGTGGAAAAGGCTTGGAAGGCCCTCCCTTCACAGGCATATGTGAAAGTGGTGCCTGGATCATTCAGAGAGAATGATGGATGTGTAAATAGCTCAGCTCCTTCATGGGCCCCCTAACCATAATTGGACACATGGGTTGCCAGGGGGAAGGGGTGGAACATTATGGTTCAGCTATATATATATAGCTACATATATAGCTATATATGTAGCTATATAGAGCTACATATAGCTCTATGTATAGAGCACATACTCTAGCTGTGGTAGAGCAGGTGTTTTGCATGCAGAATGTCCCAGGTTTCCCTGGCTTCTTCAGTTAAAAAGGAACTAATAGGGAACAGTCTGCTTGAGGCCTGGATAACCTCTGGTAATCAGAGTAGAGAGTATGTGGCTGGATGGACGAAAGGTCTGATTCAGTATGGCAGCTTCTTATGCTCATATGACAAGTGATTAATCTCTTCCACTGATGGTGGGAGATACAGGGACTCTTCACATGGCGCTTTTATCCTGCTATTGAAATTGGTTACTCACGGAAGTTTGCAGGCCCTATAGATGACGTCTTTAACCTCCAGGGCATCTCCTCTATTACATTTTTTTAAAAATCGGAGATAATGAGCTATCAAATTACCGTGCCTGAGTGCTGCTTCAATTCCCTCATGGAAAAGGAAAAACCGCAATGAGAGGAACTAGACCACAGCGCCATCTAGCAGCTGTATAATGAAACATATAGAACTCTCAGATAAGGATGAAAAGGAGGTGGGAAGGGGGGGAAAGGAAGCACGTGTAAAGGGAGTCCATTGTGGTCCTGCATTTAAAACGGAAGCAGAAAGCCCCGTTTAAATGTGGGACTTTAGGCTGGTGTAGAGATGCTCATGATCCCAGCAACAGGGCCTCCATGTGCTTAAGCTCTGCATCACTCATTATACCGCACAGATTGTGCTGGGGTGGTGCAGTGTGTGAACATCTCTGTACAGAGGCACAGAGAGCAGGTAATGCATTGTGTGCCAATTGATTGAGTTACACTAAAATATATGCACACTTAATGTATTTGCATCTTGGGGTGTGGATCTTATGCTGCATCTCAGTGATACTTAATGTTAAGGAACCCTAAGAGGAGTGTTTATTTTGTTCTCACAAGTTTCTGAAGATGAAAGAGGCCTAGAACAGTTCAACAGAGAGGAGAGTCAACACCAGATTGACCTTGTTTCCAAAGGGCCTGGACGAGACTGTTTTTGAAAGCATCATGAATCTATATTTCCATAGGATTGAGAACCTATTTTTGAAAACAGCAATAGTCCCCCCACCCCAGCTTTTTGCCTCCCTCAGTCACAAAGGGAGATAGCAATGGATGAAAGTGAAAGACACAAAAGCCATAAATTATCCAGGCAGAGAGGGAGGAAAATATCCACAAACTGCTGACAAGATTAATATGCAGTTGATAGGAAGCACTTTCACAGCAGGGTGCCAACAAATAAACACAATTCAAAAATATCATCCCTGCTGTAGTGGAGGATTTCCCAAGACAGAGAGCTACTGGCCCATTTACACCATGAAGCTCTCATATCCTGAATTCCTAAAGTAGAACCTGATAGCTGGAGAGAGGGTGTGTGGGACAGAGGAACAAGTAGGTCACATCACAAGGTTAGAGTTTTCAGCATAAAAACAGTGAATGGGGAGTAATGCTAGAAAGGCTTGTGGGCTAAATATGGAAATCTGAAGATCAGGAGTGTACGGAATTGCCTTGGAAGATGCCACCCACTATGAGTGCTGAGCTAGCTGCTCTGCCACTGGACAAACAAGTGGGTGCCATGCCACACTTTCTGCCTAGCGCGTGGCTGTGATTGTTTTAAATATGGTTACAAGGCTCAAGGTGAGGAAGAAACTAAATGTCCCATGTTGCTAGCAAAATATCATCCAATTAACTGGATTTGCTGATCAGACATTCTACCCTAGACTGCTGGTAATATTTAGGGTCATTTTCTCTGAAGCACATATCTTTTCACCTGTGAATTCTTCAATGTAGTGCTGAATCTGCTGAACATCCTCCAGAGACAACAACGAAGAAGCTGATAACTGCTACAAATTCCAGCATATTTCTATCCTTCTCACATTTTATAATGTCTGGTAGACAAAAAAAAAAAGATGTGATGTTAACAAATCTTCATTCAGATCTGAATTCACCCATAGTGATGATATATTTTTAAAAAATCATCACATAAAATACATAAAAATCACCAGAAACTTAAAAAAAACACAACCCAGAGCTAGTGCAGCATTGTATTTATTGAGTTTTTATGTTATTAATGTATAACTTTTCTGTGGCCACCACCAGATTGTAAAATTCTCTTCCTTGAGAAGCTCGCCTCACCCCTGATGGATGGCTTCTTGGGGCAGTGTGAAAACATTCCTGTTTAGGCAAGCCTTTGTCCTACAATATTATTATATTTGTTTTTTATCCTTTCTGACCTGCTGCCTTCTCTACCGTCTTATTCATCTCTCTCTTGTTATGTTTTAACTCCTGTCAAGTTTGTTTCCTAAATGCTACTTGGTAGCAGCAACAAGACAACCATGTTCATTTGTTGCTCAGTTGTAATCAAATTTCGGTACACGGTAGAAGATGTGCATAGGACAGAGATGCATGAGCATCCCACTGATGGTACCAAGAGGGCCTTTGTAAGTATTCAGACTGAACGCTCAGAAAGGTTTGAGCTTTTTGTGAGTGTTTTCTTTGAACAATTGCAAAAAGCTTGGGGGAGGCTCACAAAGTGCCTGCTGTTACTATGTCCCCCTTCCTCCTCCTCAAGGTCCAATAACTTGGGGCAGGGCAGGGGAAGGCAGCACAGCTGTTAGACGCTCTCCATGCCCAAGCAAAGCATCTTATTCCAGTGGGGATAGGACAGAGGCTACTAATGAAAGAATCCCTAATGGGAAACTAATGCTTCGCACGTCATTTCTGCCAGGGACAAGGCTCCCCAACAGCATCAGTTTCCTGCCAAGGATTTTGGAACTATCCTACCCCTGATAGGAAGATGTGCTCTGCTAGAGCTTGGGGAGTGCCCGCCACTTGCTTCCTTCTAGTGTCCCACCAAAGTAAGTTACTGGGCATTGGAGAAGGAAGCAGTGCGCACAGGACTGATGTGAATACAGGCCCCTGCTTCAATGTGCAACACTTCTGGCACAAGAACATCTAAATTAGAAAACCAACTTTCCTAATTATACCATATCAAATGTATAAATTGGAGGAAAGTATTATTAAGGATAAAATTATCAAGCATGAAGAAGAACAAGTTTTGCTGAAGAAGAGTCAGCATACCTTCTTCAAAGATAAATACTTCTCATGAACCTTAGAGTTCTTTGAGAGGGTCAGCAGGCATGGGGATAGGGATGATGGGTCTCTATCAAAAGCTTTTTAGAAGTCCAAGTAAACAATATCTACTAGGACTTCTAGAAAGCTTTTGATAGAGTCCCTCAACAGACTCCTGAGCAAATTTAGCAGTCATGAGATAAGAGAGGATATCCCCTTATCGACTGATAACTGGTTAAAGAACAGGAAGCAAAGAGTCATGTAATTGGTTAGTTCTCTCAGTGGAGGGATGCAGAATGGAATCAGACTGCTGGTGTTTAATATTAAAAATGTGGCAGAGCAGGTATTAAATTGAGCCCTGGGGGAAAGCTGACAGGATCTGAGGAGCTTCTGGTCTCTTAGCAATCATGGAATAAGAGGAAGGGTCCTCTTATGGATCGGTAACTGGTTAAAGAACAGAAAACAAAGAGTAGGGGGGGTGTCTCCACAAGCGATTTACTGTGAGGTTGCTACATTCAGAGGTTGTTCAGGGCACATGATGTCGTGGCCATCTTGCCGTCACCCCGGAGTTTCGCACTGAAAAATCAGTTCTTCTGAGACTACTTTTAGTCCAATTGTTTTCCTTAATTCAGCTTGTCTGCACTCCTGTTGTGGTGTGCGCTACCTTACACATTTATTCTGGCATGATTTCCCTGCCCAGAGGTGTGTCTTTCACCTGGCCGAGACCTCACTGATCCCAGTCAAGGGGTGTTTCCCCAGTGTTTCTCCTGCCTGTGTTTCCGCCATTTCAGGGATGGCCATCAGAGTTCTGAGCTACCTCGTGGCATTTACTTCACCTTGCCTACCACTAAACTCTGGTGGCCATCCCTGCAAAGTATAGGTGTGCTCCAGGCAGCCTCTAACTTTTTTTTTTTTAAGTAACGCACTAAACTGACATAGAGCTTTTGTCTGCAGTACTTACACTCACTATCTCACTATCATGCATTTGTCCAGCAATACCTATACCCCCATCTCACTATGCCACTATCACATATTAGCGCTAATGTGTGATAGTGGCATACTGAGATAGCGAGATAGGGGGTATAGCTGTTGCTGGACAAATGCACAATAGTGACAAAGTGAGATAGCGGTGTTAGGGGGGAAGAAATTTTTAAAGAGGCAGAATTGGGCATAGGTTGGGGAAGCAGGTGTCTCCTTAGAAGTAACTCCCATTGTGGTCAATGAGGCTTGTTCCCTAAATATCAATGCTGCATTTTTTACTTTTTGCTTTGTTGCTGTAAGGAAGTAATTAATGTGAAGCTTCAAACCTTCACATTATGGGAGGTGTCAGGATTGATAGTTAGCAGTTCAGATTCAGAAGGGGAACAGCCAGAACCAGGGGAGGCATCTTCCCGAGTTCAGATATGGATAGGCGTGCTTCTGAGGATGCTAACACAGAGATGGCTGGACCTGAAGCCCCCCCCCTTTCCCTCCTCCGTGAGAACCCAGGAGGAGGAGAGTGTGGGATGTGACCTGAGGGATACTAGACTGTGGCGCAGAACGAAGAGGGAAATGTTAGAGAAGGAGCTCAGATGGTCAACCCGGTTGGTGATGCGTGAGGGTCAACGTAAGGGAGCATCACTGGAAGGGAGGGGCATCCCTCCCTAAGTTATTCTAGCCAGCAAGTTCTTGTTTCAAACTGCTGGCAACATCGTAACTCCCATTTGGATCTCCTCTTGTCATTCCTTTGTAGTCTGAGAGTCTTTGAGGATCTGCATCTGTAATGAACCTGTTGATAGTGAACTAAAGGCATGGGCCTGAAGCCTCTCTTCTTGTGTGTGCATGAGGAAGGAGGGGGCCAAGGGAACGTGACAGGAGCTTCAGGGGAAGGAGACAGGGGAGTACAGCCTGGAGGGGGGGAGCCTCTCTTATTGGTTGAGCAGCCCCTGCCAGTCTGATGACATTCACTCCAAACCCCTGCCCCCGGAAGTATGTTCCTGTGAAGCGACTTAGAATGATACAGTGCACTCATTCGTGGAGCCATGCACAGACCAAAGTTGGTTCCTTGAAAAATCTAGTAAGCCACCATTCGCTCCTCTTTCCATTGTCATGGATACACCCCCTAGGAATATGTGGATAACTATCACAATGCAGGGATGTAAGGAACAGGGGTCCCACAAGGATCTGTATTGGAACTGGTGCTTTTTAATGTGTTCATAAATGATCTGGAATTAGGGGTGAACAGTAAGGTGGGCAAGTTTGCTGATTACACTGAATTATTTAGGGTGGTTAAAATAAAAAGGGAATGGAAAGAGCCCCCAGAGAATCTCTCCAAACTGGGGAAATGCACATTAAAACAGCAAATGCAGTTCAGTGTATGCAAGTGTAAAGAGATGCACATCATGACAAAAAATCCTAACTTCTCATCTACACTGATGGGATCTGAGCTGGCAGTCACTGATTAAGAAAGAGTCCTTGGGATTATGGTGGATACCTCAAAAGAAAAGTTGATCCAATGTGTGGCTGCTGTGAAAGATAAATTCTATGTTGGGGATCATTAGGAAAGGAATAAAAAATAAAACTGCCAGTATAATACTGCCCTCACACAGAGCTGTGGAATGACCACACTTGGAATACTGCATCTGGTATGAACAGTATGCTGGACTAGATAGGCCTTTGGTCTGTTCCAGCATGGCCCTTCTTGTGTTCTTAATGTAATCTACAAAAATCTAGTTGGTGCATTTACTTAATTTACAATTGAGTTCCCCACATCAGGGGGGTTTCTAGTCAGCCACAAAGTCGTTCCCCATGGAAAATGGGTGGGGAACCTCAGGCCCAGGGGTCCCAGTCTGAGTTTCTGGGGTTCCCCAGCAGGCCCTGGCCCCACCTCTTCTTCTTAGCTTTGAGAAGAGAAGACTGAGGGGAGATATGATAGCACTCTTCAAGTACTTGAAAGGTTGTCACAGAGATGAAGGCCAGGATCTCTTCTCCATCATCCCAGAGTGCAGGACACGGAATAATGGGCTCAATTTACAGGAAACCAGATTCCAGCTGAATATCAGGAAAAATTTCTTGACTGTTAGAGCAATACGACAGTGGAACCAGTTACCTGGGGAGGTGGTGGGCTCTCCCACACTGGAGGCATTCAAGACGAGGCTGGACAGCCATCTGTCAGGGATGCTCTGACTTGGATTCCTCCATTGAGCAGGGGGTTGGACTCGATGGCCTTGTAGGCCCCTTCCAACCCTACTATTCTATGATTCTATGATTCACCCTCTTTCCCCCAACCACCAATTGTTTGGTGATTTCCTGGCTTCTGTGCAGTTTTCCCCCATTCTAAAAGCTTGAAATGCCTCTCCTAGGGCTTCGCTACTGGCAGTGAGAGCTCTACACTATGATGTGCTGGCATCATCATCATCATCATCATCATAATTGCATTTTGGCCCCACCCCTTTTGCTGCTTTTGGCCCCATTCCCTTCCCTTCAGCTCCACCCATCACTGGAATGCAGCCCCCAAGAGCTTCTCTGAAATTGAATTTGGGCCTTAGTTTTGCAAGATATGTTTGTAATTTAGATGAATGACACAAGTGAAATTATAAATGATACAGGAGAAAAGAAGAGCCAGTAACAGGGCCACCAAGTCAGGGATGAAGAGTTTCCCCACCTCACTGTAGAAATTAACATACAGTGAAGAGGAAGGTGCTTAGTTGTCAGGGGGTGGAGTGGGGACTTACTTCTGGATCCCATGGAACATGCACAAATTCCTCCTAACAGAATCTGATTTGAGAAGCCTGGCCTCCCCGTGCCATCTTTTGAATCAACTTGTGTGACTGATACTAGATGCAGATTTGATGAATTGAGTATCAATGTTTTTCTGTTTGGTGTGAAATGGGGACATCATTGGAGCATATACCTATTATGGATGTCAGTTAGACAGTAACACAGTAATTGTTTAGTGTCCTTGGAGCAGGATCATCTGGATGTGAAATTAATTAAATCTGGGAGTAAATTAATTCAAGAAGAATGGATTTCAGTAATCTGGGGTGGAGTGCAAATTTCTTGAAGTGATTTGATTGGGAAATTAATTGGCTTGATTTCTCTGAAATTTAAATTCTAGTAATTATTTCTAAATATGTATGCATACACATTCAAATTGGAATATGCAAATTCTCTGCAAATTAGTATTATATTTTGACTCTCTTTTTTGGGTGGTGCATATCCTCTTCTTTGGCAATCGAAAGTGGCTACCCTAGTAGCAATACTTGCTTACTTGGCTAATGGAAAATATTACCACAATTAAACCTGACAAGACTATGTAAATCCAAGTGGCGCAGCCTTCCTCACTGTAAGGCATTGGAATATGTGTCTCAAAGCAGGATTGCAAGCAATCTCCAGCACTTTACTTCCTGTGCCACCCGCATTCTGGTTCTCTGAAGACCATGCACGCGAGGCCTAGAGTACAGTTCCAGCATAAAGAGAGTCTGCTGGCATGGCACGCTTAATGCTGTCTGCTGACTTCACAAGCCAGTCAGGATGCATAAGGCCCTATAAAATCCTTGCAGGCAAGACAGCTCCCGGGGTCTGTACATTCTGTTACATTGGTAGTAATATACATAGTTTCCTTAATCTGGTATTATCATCAGCCTGTTGGTGACAACATCTCCTGTCTCTGCCTCAGCTGACCAGTGCTTACCTGTGTCAGACTCAGACACCGTTGCAACCTTTCACAAAGCTAGGTCACAGACATGACACCCACTAATTAATAAGGGACACAAATTACCCTGCACAAACCTCAGTGAAATTAGCAGAAGTTGCACAAGACCACTATTCAATTCAATGGGATTTGCAGAGGAGATGGCCCCTGTGGATTCTACCCTATGGCTGCCGTTCTGCCAGTGAAAGCTATTTGCCTTTCTTCCCTCCGCCCCTGCACATATACTTAATAACACCCCAAATTGATTATCAGAGGTTGCTGCCTCACTTTGCCATATGACAAGGTCATATCTGGAAAATAACAATATTGGTATCACAGAGTGAATTCTGCAGCAAATGTTTGTGGAAAACAGGCAGCAGTGTTATCCAGAAATTATTTTTATGCTCTAGCAGCTGCCAAAAACTAATTAAGGAATCTGAAAGCACTCTTTAGTTAAATGAACTCAAAAGAAAGTTGTTAATATGCTTGGATCAAGGAGTAAGGGCACTCACAGAAAGGGGATTATGGCCAGACTGCTAATTGCATCTGAAGACTGTATTGGAAAGTGATCTGTAACATAATTAAAGTGAATTTTTTATGCACGTAACTTGATACTTGCTGCTCAGTACCTTTCACACACCTGACTTGGTGGTTCTATTACTTGCTCTTCTTTTCTCTTGTATCATTTACAATTTCACTTATGTCATACATCTAAATCACAAACATGTCTTGTAAAACTAAGACTTGTTAACACAATCAGTTCAGTAAAATGCCCATGATGGATTCAGGCTGCAACCCCACATGCACTTTCTAGGGAGTAAGGCCCTTTGAATACAGTGAAACTTACTTCTGAGAAAACAAGCATAGGATTTCACTGTCAGCAAAGGTTGAGGTTAGTTATAAATAGTGTCCAGTGAATTGTGCATTGGACTGCATATTCTACAACAGGAATTTTGCAACCTGAATAAGAAAACTGTTCAAAATGTTTTCTTTGCATTTGTGACTTCAGGCATTTCTCAGAAGTTTTATTACTATGAAATGCAGATAATTTTTGCATAGACTGAAGGGGTTTGCAGTTTGTGATAAACACTGAGTCAGCGAAGGCCTTGGAAGGTAATAAGAGCTCTGGGGTGTGGTACTGCTAGAGGGAAGGGACTTGAACATTTCGAGAATCAGAGGAAAGGTGCACACTGTTATTTTATTTTACTGTCATCCCCACAGATTGTTCCCGCCTGCAAAGAGTTTAAACTGGTAGGGCAGAGCCATAATTGCTCAGGATGTCCACACTCATGCTACTGTCAGTAATGCTTCTGCAGCTTGTTTGGTCAGAGATTATAGTGAGATACAGAAAATGGATATGCAACCACTGGAAATGAAGGTTCTATCACTCTTAAAAACCATCATCAATCTCAGCTGGATTCCTATTGCTGGCCAAAGACTCATGAACACCTTGCTGGCCAAAGTCTCATGAATGTGACTCCTGTTTTTCCTCAGTTGTCAGCTAAGATGATGCTACTGGTCCTCTGCACTGTCTCAGTGTGGCAGCTAATAAAGAGCAGGTGCTAATAGCTGTAAATGCCCGCATCGGCACCTCTGCTCTCCTGGCTGCTTCACTCTGCTGCTGCTTGTTGCTGAGGTGCAGGAAACATTCCAGTTCTGCTGTGACAAGCCTTGAATAATTCAGCCCCCCAAATAAGTGCTATAAAGTGGGGACTGAGCATGACCACACATTGGTCTCTCCCTCTCCTCCATCAAGATGGCAACCAAAGCTGGGAAGCAGAAGATGGAGAGTGCCTTTCAGCCAGTGATGATCGTGCTGTGCAGCCAGCTGTCCTCAGTGATGCCACAGGCTAAGAACCAAAGGCTTTTAGCCTTATTTTAGAAAGGAAATGCCCTTGGGTATGTGTGAGAGGCTACGGGTGTAGTTTAACTGTGCCAAATATGCATTTTAACAATGGACAATCTTTTTGGCAAGTGTGCCAAATATGCATTTTGGGCTTTTGGAGCACTCTGTAGCACATGATGCCTTGAGTGTTTTTACCAGGAATCTATCAGGGGAGCAGGCACTGGTGCAATGCTGGAGCAGTAAGTGGGCATGTTGACCTGACTCTGTGCTACAGTCATACTCAGCACCTGGCCCTTCATGCCTCTGTCCAGGAATACCACAAGTCCTGCTCCTTGTCTTGCTTGTGGCTCCTGTCCTGTGCCAGGGCTGGCCCTAGGCTTAAGGGGGCCCTGGGCAATGTGCCCTCTGTGGGGACCCCAGTGGTGTTTCCAGGCACGGGGGCTGACAACGGGGAGAATAGCCACTGGCTGTGCTATTCTGGGTCCCACGTTACCTTTGATTTTCTTTCTTTCATTCCTGGCACTCCGTTTAAAGACCTGCAACCACGAAGAATGCCAAATTATAGCTCAAACTGTCACAAAGGCCAGGCAAGTGCTACTTCATGACTTGTTCTGTGCCCATACACTTGCACATTCCCATTTCATCCTTCGCATTCTCTAATTTCTATTCATTTCTGGTTGGTTCTTTATTAACCGATATTTTAAGATCTTATCTTGTGAGTTTTCTTTCCTTACAAAGAAAATTGACAGGATGGAACAGCCAATGTCTCCTAATTGACCTTCAGGGTCGAGGACATTGCACTGATCATGAGCTGACAGTAATAGTTGTGTTGACAGATCTATTTCGCCAGCTGTATAGCAAGCTATGTGGGACAAGGCTCAGAGTTAACTCTTCTTTTACGTGCTGGCTACCTTGCCAAAAATGTTATGTGTCCACGAAACAGACGATAACCTTTTCACTTGAGAAAATACCTCCAGGGTAAATTATCATCTTTAGATGATAAAGAGAAATGTAGACTGTTATTATTCCCACTGTTTGCTCCTCCACATCCTTCCTACTCCTTTGCACCTTTTGCCCCCATCGTTTCTATGTTTCTGAAACTTAAAACATGCTACTCTTTAAATAATGCTCCACATCCTTCTGGTTCTGAACCAATATGACTCCAGGCTTAGCAAATCGTCCTTTTCTCCTACACCATTGCAACATGCTGCCCAACTTGATTCCACATTCTATTATTCTCTGTTCTACTTCAACTCTTGTCATTCTGCCAAGTCCTTCCCTTAATTTGGCAATCTCTGTTCTGGCTCCACTTCTGATTTGTATCCCCGCCCCGCCGCTGCCGCGCGCACGCACACACACACACACACACACACACACGGAGGGGGGCAAGTTTCTTTAAAAATCAAAGTACTGCTCTGTCAGAACATTTTTTAGGGATGAAAAAGGTACTTCCATCCCAATTGCTATCAAAGGAATTCATTGGTATTTACAGTGAGAGGGAAAGGACTATACTTAGCAAGCTTTAGAGCTATTATGGGGGTGCACATAAAATCGAAGTACCATTCAAAGAGGATCAGCAGCCTTCCCCTTGGATAAATGTGTTGCAAGAGCTGGTATCCTTAATATAACCCAAGCTGGCAAAGATCCTTCTCTTTAAACATCCAGCAGCAGGAAGCACCTTAAGAGCTGTGGAGGAACAAGGCCCATTGAAGGAATATAGAACTCTGCTGACAAACTTTGTAGTTTCTGGATGGGACAAGCCCTTCAACAAAAGAGAAATGCTGCCTTTCTTTTCTGGTAATCTGACTGTCAACAGAGGGCTTATTGAGAGTCCCTCAGATGCTGGATCCCATGTTTTCTTATATTTTGTCTGTAAGCTGATGCACCTAACCATGATGCCTCCTGAAAATCTGGTGTCTCAAAGCACTCAGCCCCAGGCTGGTTAATTGCACTGTGACAGAAGTTGACATGAGCTAGATTAGGTGTGTCAGGCCTCACACCCATGGGCCAAATCCAGCCGTCTGGTGTCCCAAACCAACCCTCCAGAATTTCCTAGAAGGCCACCCTCCGCTGCTCCCCTGGCTTCCTCTTTCTCCATCCACTGATCATTTTGTGATTTCCTGGTGTGTGTGCGCCTGCGTGTGTGCCCACTTTAAGTGGTTAAAATGCCTCTCCTGAGGCTTAGTTACTGGCAGGAAGAGCTTTAAGCTAAAGCGTGCTATTCTGGTCTTCGGCCCTGCCCCCTTTTGCCTTTGACTAGAATGATCTAGGCCCTTTCCCCATGACAAGGGAAGAAGAAGCAAATGGAGGTGTGCCGGACTTCTTAAAAAGGAATCCTCTTTGCTGCACTTTGGTTCATGCAGGACTCCACAAGCGAATGCTCCGCACCTTTAAAAATCATTTCACAGAACACACTTTGGGGTGGGGATGGGGGTTGGTATGAATACCATCTGACTGGCAGGGGCTGCTCAAGCAATAAGAGAGGCTTCCCCCCTTTTCTCCTTTCCCCTGAAGGTCAAGATGCACCTGCATTTCAGGAGCAAGCCTCATTGAGCACAATGGGAGTTACTTCCGAGTAGACACACATATGCTTGTGCTGGGAAAGGGGGAGGGGACACAAAGATGGGAAGTCAGCCCCCATTTTAACCCACAGGATGTCTGTAACGAAGGTGTGGTTACTTCGTAAGGCAATAAACCAAACAACGGAGAATCGGAGCCTCAAGATAGTGCTTTAAAGCATTTAAGGAATGTGCTTTAAACTGTGCCATTTCAATTGAGGGGGACCTCTGTACATTCTGATGTGCATTCAGGGGACAAGCCTCATTGAGCACAATGGGAGTTACTTCTGAGAAGACACTAATTGGTTTGTTTAGGGATGGGAAACATAGGAAACACCCCTTGACTGGGGTCACAGTGAAAGGTGCACCCCTGGGCAGAGCTAGGATACCTGAGCTAAATGCGGGGGGTGGAGCACGCAGCAATTGTACCAGGGAGAACCCAACTTGAGGAAAAGAACTGGACTTCAAGCAGTCTCAGGAAATCCATTTTTTCCCTGATAAGCTCCAGGGTGGCTGCTGGATGGCCATGATGACATCATCTGTCCCTAATGACCTCAACATGCAGCCGGCTCGGAATAAATCACTGGTGGAGACACCCCACCCACCCCGGACATCTATCAACGAAGTAGGTTCACTGATATCGAAGGCTGCTTGTTTGCTGTGGGGAGAATATCAACTTTACAGTTTAAGATAAGGAGGAAAGTAACACACACTGTGCTAGAGTGCTATGTAAAATCTCTAGTTAAATTGCCATTTAATCATTAACCAACTGATTAAATTAAAACATATCTGCATATTACAAAAACCTCAGTATAGGTGTCTTTTTGAGATACTATTCATTGTTAGAAGGAAAAAATAAACAACCTAGTCTTCGATGTTATCTTTTTCCTTCCCTAGTTCAGTACAGAACCAAAACAGCCTCAAAAATTAAAATTGGTTGTACCCATTAACACTGGCCCCACCAATAAATAAAAAGATTTAACTAATTAATCTGAATTAAACTGGCAAAAGCTTAGAACCCTAATTAATTCAATAGACAATATAGTGAATAACATATTTAAAACTATCCATAAATGTATCCAAGTCATATACTTGGTGCAAATAATCCATATATCAACTCAGTCCTTTCCTAAAATGATTATTCTGGAATTGTTCTAATTAGCACTAAACATGAGATAGTATCACACTGTCTGTGAGGGGCGAATTCATCCAACAGGTTCACAAGAATAACTTTTATGAAGTCAGCTTGAAATTATGTTTCATCTCTGGCTTTCCCCTTTGCTTTTCCAATGCAGCTGAACCTTGATTATCAACCTAGGAGGTAATTTGAGCTTCCGATGGCTATAAAAGGTTGTGAGCAAGTAAACTCCATCTCACTCTAGTCTCAAATGAATGGTCGTGCATATATTTGGCAGAATTTCAACCAAACATTGTCTGCCACTGCTGCAATGTCGTAGCCTTGCCTAGTGCAGCAGTTCTCTTAAACTGATCTAAAAGCAGTCAGATAGAGCCTGGGCTTTAAAAACAAAGCTAGTATCCTTGTCTGAAATGGAACCTGAGTTTGTAGTCTTCAGAGGTGATGCACTGTAAACGTTTCTCCCCGTTGGATGGGACAATGCAATAGGAGTGTTCTCCTCACTTTGCTTTGAACATTGGGACTGCAGAAACTGTAGAAACCTGTTCACATTTTGTACTTTTCTTAGTGGTCTGATACTACCTGGTGTTTAACCATAAACCTGATGTGTTAGCATGTTATGGAAGCCTGCTTGAGCAATCCTCCAACTTTAAAGGGCTAAGCAGTAGCATCACAATAAATGAAGTGCGAGATTCACACTTGCAATCCAGGGCTCTGGATGCCTCTTCATTCCTCCCTCCAGAAGACTGGTATCACCGCTGCATAACTCCAACAATCCACAGGGGCATTTTTTGTAGGGAGGGGGAGCAGACAGAAGCTGCTCCTACTCCAGACCAGGCCGTGCTCACTCTGTATATCCTGCTACAGCTCTGCTCCTTGGCCTAAACACACCCATTTGCTAACTGTCCCTAACATGGGGTCCTGAGATTGGGAGCATTTCTCACATAATTCTTTTTGGATTTTTTTCTAGATGGATACATGTAGCAGCTATACACCTGTCCCAATATAAGCAGAGAAAGTCATTGGTTGGTCTGTGCAGGACTAGAGGGAAGCATGGTTCCTCGTAATGCTGGGGCCAGATTCCAGGTTCTGTGAGCAATTTCTACCTTTGCAGATGTCACCAGGATCAGATCAAGAGCAACTTTATAAACAAATCCATTAAGGGATATGGTACATCCAAGAGCCCACTGCTGTGCAACTTTCAGTTCTTTTGCTGCTGCAGTTTTCCACTGCTCGGGACAGAAAAAAACATCTCCATCAAATTCATGACCAAATTCCCGTCCTCTTTCATGAGTTTCCAAAAAACATCCATAAGTAAGGATGATCTGGACAAAGTCCGAGCGGAATCAGATCACTTTGATTCTTTTGGGTTCTTTTGGGTCCCGAGGCACAGCAGGGGTCCCTCCAAAGTCAAAAGACCTAGGGAAGTACGAACCCCCCAATGTCTGGTCTGGGGGCGTCCACCACAGGGCAATTGGGCCTGCTTGGGGCCCTGCAGATTCCTCCGGAGCTGCCCAGCAGGAAATCTTCCGGACATGGAGGTGAGTGTGGCGGTCCGCTGTGGACTCTGGAGGTCAGATTCTTTGGAATCTGGCCTCATTTGAGTCTGTAGCAGATTTCTCTAGCGTCCCTAAACAGACCCAAAGCCACTCCAGAACAATGTTGTGTTACTGAATCATGCTTTGGATGTCAGGTCTCCAAATAATGGCTTTTGCATTTGTTTCTCTAAATGCTGCAGGCAGAGAGCGAGTGTGGCTGAGTAACTGACAGGTCTACCTTCTAATCTTAGGACACATTTTACCATGGGCTCCAATCACTGTGCTTTGAGGGACAGCACAGATGGGGCCATGAGATGAACATTCTTCCAATGCCACCACACTTCACTATTAAAAGGCCTTAAACTGTTTTTCAAGCATTTTAATTCCCTAGCCCCTATACTTATCCTTCTGAAACTTTACAGGTGTCTTGCCTGAGGCCACTTCTATGATATGTGCCATTTTTACACAAATTGACCAACCCCCCCCCCCCCCAGACAGGGGAGGGAAGGGGTAGCTTAACTCAGCCCCTCCATTGGACAACTCCCCTTCCACATGAACTACTGCACCTATCCTCCTGAACTTTGCAAGTTTCTTACTTAGGGATATCTCTGGGCTGTTTGTAATTCTCAGAACAATGGTCCACAAGAAACTTAGGGGGATAAGCTTGTCCTCATTTGGGGGCCCTCAAAATTTCAAGGCTGCTGTTGCATAAAAACTCTGTGGCTATCATTCTGAAATTTAGCAGGCTTGATCCCCCCAGAAGGTGCAACTATCCCTGCAACATTCATACAATTCTGACAAGAAATATAAAAATTATTGGCAGTTCCCTTAAAAAAAAAATGAAGACACATAGCACAAAATCCCCCCATACCCATTTTTCTGACATTGGGCAGGTGTGATCCCCTCCTAAGGGGCTACTATGCCTGCAACTATCATCCAATTCTGACCAAGAGAAAATTGTTATAGTCGTTTTTTGATTTCCCATGATAGCATGGATCCTCAGTTTTATGAACCTTGATTCGGGCTTGGTAATGAGTCAAAGCAGACTAATTCCGAATTGGTCCAAGCAGAAGCAGACCATTTTCCTAAGTGCCAAACTGGGTCCAAGTTGAAGCTGGGATATGTACCATATATATACCAGCCAACTGAGAATAACCTTTCATCCACAAAACCTTTTACCATAATAAATTGTTAGTCTTTAAGGTGGCTCAAGATGTTTTGGTTTTTCTGCAATAGCTACCTCATAAATTCAGCAGCCCTTTTAAACTCTGTTACAGAATTGGAAAAATACTATAGCTAAGCTGAAACTTCTCATAGTTTTCCAATAATATTTTACACAGTTCCATAGAAGTTTTCCATCTGGGGCATTTGTGGGCATTTTGATCACCCACCCACCCCCAACACATCACTCTCACTTTCCCTTAGTAACACCATCACGTAGCAAATCTGATTGGCTACATAGTATTACGTTGTTATCCAGTTCTCTGCATTACCCTGATTGCTATGTGCATGATCACATGTGGCTAATTCAGAAAGGGGGAAGAAGCAGTAATCAGGGATGAAAAGACACTGAAGTAGCAGCATCCTTGAAAAACAGTGGTGCCAGACAGGATAAAAAATGAGTTATTATTCACACAATGTTTATGTTTTTCTGGGGAAATCCATCAAAACTACAAGTTACTATCCAAAAACAAAAACTGGAAAAATATTTGACATCGTTCTAAAAAAATAGGATTATTGCTAAAGTTCTGCAAACTGAAATGGCTATACAGAATTATTGGCCCTTTACTAACATTTCCCTGCTCTAAGCTTAAAATCATAGTTGGATTTCACTAATGACAATGTCAGTGGTCCATCTCCTGTGTGTGTTTCCCACCTCCAGTTCTATGATGCTTCTACTATTCTATGATGAGAAAATCTGCTTGGTGTTGTAAGTCTTACTAAAACTGTCTCCACCTCAGTGTACTTACTTGAGGCATCATTTTACAAATTTTGATGTCTGAAGAAGGAGGCTACTTTTAACCCCCCAATGCCATCTCTACATAGCTTTTCTATTTCAAATAGCCATGTCATTTGATTTATTACTCTGCCCAATGCCCAATATAGATTGGCACAGGTCATGACAGCTTAACTGTGGTAAACCTTTTCCAACATTCAGGCCACCTCCTAGTACAGGGTGACAAGTTTAGCTCTGAGTGAGGATCATCTGCTCTTGCTTTGACATGTCCCCTGTATTTTTGGAATGTATGATGGAGATCTAATTACAGGCCAATCGAAAATATAATTATCTAGAGCAGGAACACACCACAACTTAATTAAGGATGAAATGAATTAATTAGTGAAGCATCCAAAGATTTTCTCAGTGAGCACACACAAGGTCCAGCAAGGGATCCATTTCCCCCTGCCCCTCCTGTTTCCACAGTACACACACTGTGGTTGTGCTTATCCATCTGAAGGGAATAATACGCAAGGTTGCAAATGCTGAGGTCTTCCTAATGCTGCGGCTTCTGGTCATTTTGAAGCCATCAAATTTCCCTGTGGTATTTGCTAACTAAATATGATGAAGGAAGTCTTAGTCTTCTATGATAGTAACAGAAATAAAGAAACAGAGAAAGATTCAAAATCAGGAAAGCTGCTTCCCTTGCAGCCATTCCTCTAGAAGTACATCTGTGCCCATGCTGCCAAATTTACCTCATTTTAAGCAGTAGCTCCTTATTCCAAAATGATGTCACCTTCTCACATAACACAATGGTCATATAATTTCAGACTATGGAAATGATAGTTAGTCTTGTTTATAAATTTATATTTATACATTTATGATGGCACATGCATTCTTGAATCAACTCTTGCCTTTGAGGTTCCCATAATTGTGTTCCTTTAAGTACATCTTCTGCAAAATGTGGGAAGGTCCATGAACATGCAGATATTTGCCCCCATCTGTGCAAATGGCCAGTGGTGGCTACCAAGTGCAAGTTGCAGCAGAGGCATATAGGTGAGAGACTAACACACTTTGATGGGATGTGTGGGTTCTTTGGATGCACATCTAGCCTACAGTGGCCAGGTTGCAAGGGTTTACCCAAAGTAAAGAGAGAGCAAGAGTGAGAGAAGGAGAGGCAGGCAGACAACAATGTAGACATAATAAATACATTTTGAAAGCACACCGGAAAGAGGACCATAATTCTGTGCTGGAGATCAATTAGAAGGAAAGGCTTGGGGTCTCTTCTTAAAAAAAATCACCAAGTGCCTCCAGGCTTCACACTATTCTTCAACAGGCTTCCAGGCCCCATTCTCCCTTGAATTCTCAAGTTGGGCCCAGATTCTTCAGTAGAGGAGATCTGGCAATCCTACTCTAGCTATTGTCTAAGAGCTTAAGTCAGGCTGTCCTCATTGAGATCAGCACCACAACTTAACTTCTGAGGAAGGCTCCAGGATGGACACATGTGAAAATGGGTGCAACAATAATCCCAGAGCTTTGATTAAAAGCAGATATTTCTCAGCTTTCTTGAAATCTGAGGTACAGATTTGAGTACTCTCACTTTTAGTTTTCCATAAAATCAAGAATTCCAGTTGTCACTATCCTCTAATGTTCCCACAACTTCAACTGCATCAGGCAACACTTCCATACCGGTTAGGATCAAGTGAAGGATAGCCAATCCTCAAATTACTTCCTTCACCTTAGGAAGCTGCCTTATACTTACTCAGACCATTGGTGCATCTAACCTACTATTGTGAACACTGACTGGCAGCAGATATCCAGGGTTTCAGGCAGTTTTTCTAGCCCTACCTGATGCTTCACAAAATTAGTCTCTCAGCAGATATCAGGTTAGCTGAAGTCCCTTATTACTAGTAATTCTTGCTTCCTTGAAAATTCTGTAATTTCTTTCTGGAAAGCATCATACACATCTTCTCCATGGTATGGCAGGCTCACCACAATGTTTCTCCATGTATTTTTACCCAGATGCTTACCAGAGGGCTACAATATTCACTCTCTTGGAGTTTGGTACAGGTGTACACATTTTTGACATATAATACTACTCCCACCTTTTCAGTGGCATCTATACTCTGTTGTACAAGTTATATCCTTCACTTAACTACATTCCACTCATGGGAGTCATCCCACCAAGTATCAGTTATACCTATCAAATTGCATTTACCTCCCTGTACTAAGCGTTCACGCTCATCTTTTCTATGCTCTGTACATTAGGGTATAGACATTGAAAGTCTTGAATATTATGCTCCAATGTCTCTTTTGCTATTTTGTTGTCCCATTTGTTAGGTACTCCCACAATTCCACAGTATATCCTATAGCACCCAAGTCCCTGTCCTTAGTGCATACCTTTATACTTACCTTTGGGATCTTGTCTGCACCCCCCACAAGATTTCATTTTAAGATCTATAGATCAGGTTCACCATTCTTCTGTGTACCGTATTTTCTCCAGACTTCGTGAGGTGCAGCTCATAATCTGCCAGTAGCCTTTCATTAACAAAGTATAGACCATAATGCCAGAAACTAACCCTCTCTGGACAGTATGATCTATGTGGCAAGTCATTCACCTGAAATATGCTCTCTTTTTGTAGTCCTCTGCCTTTTAAAGGTGACTTAGAAAATGAATAAACCCATGACATAGAGAAAGCCAAAACTTTCCCACAGGAAAGTATCCCTGTTTCCCTTGCAAAGCAGTACAAATCTAGCTGATCGGGTGGATGTGTGTATTATAAATACTTTTATAACCTTTAAAAGTTTCCCACAGTGGATGGCATGGTGTCAAATATATACAAAATGGGCCTTTCGGTTAGAGAACTTGGTATCCAAACTCTGAAGGATTAAATTAAATTCTTGCTTTCATAATAAATGAAGTGGCAGATCGCTATTCAAGAGCTATCTGAGAGAAACCTATGGGTGTGTGCGAGAGTGATGGGGTAGCAGGGCTTGATGGGGGTCCTACATTCTTGCCATATATTCTCCTTTGTTTTCCCCACTGATAGTTCTCTCAGCAGCCATGGACTGAATCTCCAAGGGCCATGACCTACATAGGTAGTTAGTGAGAAAGGATGTCGCAAATTGATCTTGCATGACCTTTAACTTTTGGGGGTGTCTTTTAGGAGGCATTCCTAAAAACAACACTGAGGTTTCCATTACCTTGTGATACAGCAAGAGTTTGGTATTGGACTGACACTTATGATGGGTAATGCAAAACATGCTCTTTTGTGGAATGTAAAGCACACCATTTTGACTGATATGCTTGCAAAATCTAGACAGTGCACAGTAGACTCTGCTGGCCTGGCAACCAGATGGGAGAATTGCATTGCATATGCAATGAAGGGAACAGAATAATTCTGTTGCTTTGTGCTTTACAGATGGATCTCCTTGTCAAGGAGGGAGGTGGGAAGTAGTCTATTCTAGATCCCCAGGAGCTTCAGATTTGGAGGGGTTATCTGCACCCAGAGTTTTTCTCCTCCATCGCTGACACTGCAACAGGGGCTTAAAGGACACCAGGGCTGTCTTCACAGGGTATTTCGTGCAGATTGGGAGCATCTTGCAGTCATTCATGGTACATAACATTGTGGCCAGTGCACTGCCAACCAGCAGCTTCCATCTTGAAAAGCTGCATTATTGGAAAGTCGTTTTACTCCATTTTCTTGTTGTTAAAGCAGCTCCCAGGCGGTTCCACTGCAGTGTCCTGCGGTCCTCCACATTAACTCCTAGGCGTGCCTTTGTGACCTGGCAATGATGTGGTCAAGGGGTAGGGCTGCCCTTTCCCCCCAATTCACTCATTTTCCCCATCGGCACTACTATCCCCAGGGAGAGTAACTAGAGTACTGGCCTTTCTGACTCATCAAAGCGGTATTGCACTCTTTCGCATCTTCAGAATCACGCTGCACTTCCTTTTTACCAGTGGGAGTAACAAGCCTCCATTTCCCCATTGAGAACCAGGATTATGCACTTCTCTGATGTTTGTGTTACTTCGCTTCTTTGATATTGTGTTAATTTGCTTCTCTGATGTTGCATTACTTCGCTTCTGGCGCTTTATCAGAGTAGAGATCTATGACAGTATCGAGATCATGGGAGCAGAGAAGCCTGTCATTGCAAGCAGGGAGAAGTGGCAAGAGAAGGAGAAAAGGGGGTTGGAGCTGTAACTCCCTGACCATTTGCTGGAATTATTTGCACTGCTTATTTGCACTGGTGGGGGGCTCTCATGGGGACTGAATATCTAGCCTGTCTTTTGTCATTAATAAAAGTGCTACAGCACTCTTTCTACCCTTCAGAATTGTGAATTAGTTACTTTCAATTCATAATAATGTAGTAGCATAATAATGTAGTAGTGGAGGGAGCCTGGACAGGCACAGGAAACAAGCCTCTCTTGTTGGCTGAGCAGCCCCTGCTGGATGGATGACATTCAGTTCTACTCTGGTTTATTAATCAGGCTTATTAAATCCATGGTTTTGACAATTTTTTGTAAGGATGTGATTAGAATCGGAGTGTTCTCTCTCTCTCTCTCTCTCTCTCTCTCCATCTGAATCTGTGTCATTGAAAATATTACAGAAATGTTTTCAGAAAATTTCAGTCTAGTCTTAGAAGCAGTCAGGAAAAGAGGGATAAAATGTGAAAACACGAAACATAAAAATGTGAGATAAAAGTAGAATGCAATGGGGGAAGGCAAGTTTGCAACAAGGGGCATAATCCAGTGGGAAGCTCTTGTGCACAAACAGCATTGAAATGAGCGGAGCTATCCAAGGAGTGTAAGGGTGGGGAATGAGATGACCAGGGATATGATGTTAGAGGTAGAAAGCTGTGGAAGAATTTGAGAGAGTAAATAGGGATGCTTAAATGGGGTGCATGTAGGAGAAGACTACTAAGTCAGTAGCATGCTTTGGATGGAATTTTTGTCTGCCTTGAACCTAACACTTCATAAATAGTGAAATTCATTGGATACACCGCCCCCCCCCGGGGGGGGGGGAGTCTACATGGAAACGGAATGAGAAGCACTTCTGGCATTATCCGGATTTTCATGAAACTGCTTTTGGTCTGACCCAGGCACACGAAGCAAAAAATGTGGTGTAAGCACTACCTTAAAACCTGCTTTTCACAGGTCAAACTGCACTTTAATCTGCCTTACTTTGTGATTGGATGGGCGGAGTCCTGCTAGCACTCTGGAGTCAGGAGCGGCTGCTGTGGCTGCCGCCGCCTCTGCTTCCCTGACCTGAACTAAGCCTCCTCCCCGCCACAACCACGCAGGAGAATCACACACACAGGGGACTATTCTGAAGGGAAGACATGGATGAATCAGAGGCAGCTATTCACGAGTGGAAAAAGCAAACTGCTGTGTTGTTGTCTGATCACAGAGATATCATTGCAATGGTTAGAGGATTAACATGTTTAACGTGATAAAAAAAGGCTTTGTCCTTATTTTGTCAAATTATGACAAATAGGGCAGAATCGAACTCTGCCCAGTCACTGGTGGAACTGGCTGCTTGCAGAACCACAAGCCCCCGAATGAGCAGAAACATTTTGGGGCTTGCCCCTTGAAGCACTAAATGGCGGTTCCACAAGTGGCAGGGGCTGCTTGTGGACCAGAAGTGGTGGAGCTGGCTGTGCACAGGCCAGAATTAGCAGCCAGCTCTGCCAGCAGCTGGGCAGCATTGTATTCTGCCCATAGGGTTGAATCACTTGATGAATGGCTCTTTAAGCCATTTCTCAAGCAAAGGAGTCTTTGGAACGCCTTTGTCCAAGAATGGCCACCTTTAACAAGCAAAGAATGAGGATAGGAATGTAAGAAGAGTTTTGCTGGTCTCAGTCATACCAAAGATCCATCCAGTCCAGCATTGTGTTTCCCAGAGAAGCCCATAAGCAGAGCATGAAAGGACCTCTCCTGGTCTTGCTTCCCAGCAGCTGCAACCCAATAGCAGACTGGCTCTGAAGGTGCCCATATAGCTGTAATGCCTAATACCCATAATGCCTCCATGAATTTGTCCAGTCCCCTTCTAAGGCATCTAAGTTAGTAGCCACCACCACGTGGCAGTGACTGCCATAAATTAACTCTGCATTGTATGAAGGAGTACTTTCTTTTGTCTGTCCTGAATGTATGGCCACTCCGTTTCATTGGATGACCCATGTTGTAATGTAATGGGAGAAGGAGGAAAAGTTATCTCTATCTACTTGGGATGGATGAAACTGTCAATTTTGGTTTCTATCACTTTCACATTTTTTCAATTGTAAATTCAGTTCATCCTGAAATTTGACATTTTTAAAATTCACATGAACATTTGTATTCATACATGCATTTCATTCTTGTTCACAATTTTGCCTAATACACACATTTTTTGCAAGGAATTTCCCTGCGTTGGAGAAAGCTGCTGTAGACAGTTAGCTCGCTCTGCTCATCAAAGAGCCCCCACTGCAGTAGGAGGAACACGCTTGTCCTCACTGTGCAGGTGTTTGTGCATCTCCACCGGGAGCAGGGGTTCCGTGGGCAGCTCTTTCTCGGGAGGGGCTCTCTGGCTTGCACAGTCAGACTAATAATGCTGTCATCCAAGTCCAGCAGGCCATTCTGCACCCGTTCCTCCTCCTCCTGCGACAATTCTCTTTCCTCTGCCCTGTCCAGGCCTGAAGCTTCTGACGGTCCTGAAATGCTTACTTCAGCATGTGGGTCTGTATATTGGCCCCAGGAGCGCAGCCAAGTCGTTTGCAGTGTTAGAGGGGCCTAGAGATCCTCAATGCTTGCTTAAGTTCATTATTGGTGCAATTCCCTTGCTAGTAACCTCTGAGCCTGTGATTCAAAGGGCCGATAGCGCAGCCTAGCACGTTCCATACTAATGAGTGAGAGTGTTACCAAGCACTCTGCCCGGGAAGCGAAGTCTGTTCACAGGTGGCTGCGCTTGAGAACCAAACACTTCTAGCCTATGCTGGGAATGCCCGCTAGGGGGCGCTTGCTAGTGTCCTGCTGCCTCACTGCTGAGCTGACATGTATGGTTTAAAACCCATTGGACCCAGGGGCTCAGGGTTCAGAGGAGCTGTCTGATCCAACCATTGGGTATGCCTGTGTGCTGCAAGTTACCCAATAAAGTCTCCTTGTAAGTAAGCCTTTGACTCTGATGTATTACTATCTTGGCACCTCTAACCTAAGAGTTCAACGCCCACGGCCAGGGCAACACAGTCTGTCTCCATCGCCTCTGCTGACTGCAGAGTAAAGCACTTCTTCTCAGGCCTGCTTTTACCATCCGTAGTGATTCTGTTGAGGAAGGCAGCAAGCCCAGAACAGTGACCCATGCAGAGATAATTTAAAATAAAAAACTCATATTGATCCAAAATATGCATTTAAAACAAAGCAATATAAAATGCAGTGGGCAGCTTCCTCCTGGGGTGGGAAAGTCTGCTGCATCAGAAGAGATGGAATGATCCAGACATATCTAATGCAGATGCAAGACAGAATATACCTCCCCACCCCACCCCACCCCACCCCATCGAAATTGGATTGGGAATAGGCAGTGCAGCAGCATGGTGGGTGTTTAAGGCTCAAAAGAGCATTTCATTATTTCATTTATTTATTTTTCATGGCATTCTCACAATTTTCTCACACACTGTGAGATGTGCTGACCTATGGGTATTAATATTCAGTTGTATGGAGAGGCCTTTGTAGTAAATTATAGGGCTGTGCAGGGATCCCCCCCAGTCACTTCTGATGCCAATTCGGCCTTTCTGAATTGGCCCTGCTTTGCTTCAGACTGATTTGGACCCAATCAGATTGGCTTCAGATTCGGATTCGAAGCAAGATTCAGATATCCGAATTATTCATGTTTTAGTTTTCCCACTGACTTGCACTGGAAAACAGAAATGACCATAACATTTTCAGTTTTTATGATAAATACAAGAAATTTGGGTACCTGACAGACTCCATGGAGGTGATTCTATCTGCCAAATTTCAGACAGTTTGGCCAAGTAGTTTTTGTGCTAGATGCAGGTAAAATGTGCTTTTTTCAACAAAAACTCTCAAAGCAAAGAGCTATAACTTTTCACTGGTTCCACAGAAATACATGAAATCTGGGCAACCGGCAGCCCCAGTGCTGGTGACTGAACTTGCCAAACATCAGACAGTTTGGCCCAGTAGTTTTTGTGCAAGGCACAGGTGAAATGTGCCGTTCTCAGAAAATCAAACCAAAGTTCATAAAGAGATCATCAGAGAAGTTAGGTGTGTAAGTGGTGATTAGGAAGAAGTCACTATCCCTAATCTCCACTGTAGCTTTCTTTGAAGTGCAAATAACCCCTCTCCCCTAGTATTTTCCTACTATTCAGCTTCACACTGGATGACCTCAGGCTGAACGGAACACACATTACCTTGGAGAACAGGTCTGCCCTATCTGGACTGAAGGCGAGCCTTATCAGTCCCTATCTGGACTGGTGGGACCAGCAGCAGTACTGGTGCTGCTGGTCCCACCAGCACCTCGCCCACCTCTGTCCCTGCCAAGACCCCTTAGATGCCTCATATTGGGCTTGCTTTGCACCACAGCATACACTGTGTAGTGCTTTGCCCACTGTATTGTATGGACTTGTGTGTAGTGCACACGCACATAGCACATGCGTGTGCACGTGCACACACACACACATGAGCAAAAGGAAAGGAGAGGAAGAAAGAAAAGCTACCTACAAGCTGGGGGGGGGGGCGGCAGCGAGGCAGTACATTATAAAGCCTAACAGAAGAGAAAAGGTGTTGTTGCTGTTGTTGTTTTAGTATATATTTAGAAAGATAAGAGTTGAAATGGGAATGGAAGGAATTGAGAAGCGGCGGGGGGGGGGGCAAAGAACAAGGCAAGGAAAGTACTTTTGTTGTTGTTTGTTTTTTAAAATAAAGAATCTAGAAAAGAAAGGGAAGACTAATAGAAATAGTTGAATTGAGAAAGGCTGGGTGGGAAGGAAGAAGGACAAGTGACGCTGCAGTAGAACACCCCCTACGCACGGATCTAGCTCACCAACTCTCTCTCCAGCCAACTCTCTAACCAACTCTGTCTCGTTTCAGTGAAACAAAAGCAGACTGATCTCCTGTTATATATAGCATTCCCCCCACCCACCCCGGTCACTGATTGGAGACTGCTGGGTTAAGTTCAGCCCTAATCGGGCAACTAGAGTTGCCATTGGTCAAGGCTCACCATTCCCCCCTCCTCTCCCCTTTCGTCCTCCTCCTCGCCCCCTCCCTGATCTTTCACAAGTTGATACATTTTAGAGACCAGCTGTCTGAGCTTCAGAATGGCTTCAGAATAGCTCTGAATTTCCAAGGTGCACCAAGGTGCTTTGGGGTGACCTGCTTCACTTCAGACCACCTCAGCTGACCTGCTTCAGAGCACAATAAAGCACCCCCGAAGCACCCCAATTCGATTTGGGATTCAGATTCAGCTCCAAAGCAGTGCACAGGCCTAGTAAAATAGAAGTAAAGTCTAGGGATATCATCAACATGCATGCTTTCTGTCTTGTTAACCTGCCCTAGGACCATCATTTTCTGCTGGAATCTAGGAGAGCTGAGCATATAAAAAGGGAACATTTCTTCTCTGGCTTTCCAACTGTCCTCTCTCATTTCCCCAGCTCTCTTCTATTTTGATAGCAAACAGTCTGCCAGAAGAGGCTTGTCTATCAGATCAGATTTTGCTGGATGCCCCAAGAGGCTAAAGTAACCTCTACCCTATGTTGATGGATTGAATAAAGCCTCTAATCGTTAAATGAAAGTTATACCAGACATTGCTCAATGGTGTGTGTGCGAGAAGGGGGGGGGCAAATAAGAGTAGACTTTTCCAATGGTAAGTCTTGGAAGCTTTCATAACAAAACAGCTGGCTACAAAACGCAACTGCTGATAGAGTACATTAATTACTGTCATCAAGGTTTTAGACACAATTTTGAATTGCTGGTATTACCAGCACGCTGGATTATCAGGGAAACAACGCCTTCCAAAACAGGGAGAAATGAATAAAATTGGTCTGAAATGACCTGCTGAAAGAGTTCTGTGCATTTTGCATTCCATGTTGACTCTTTGGCTATTGTCTCCACTTCTCCTGATCATGCTGAACTGAAGACTGTGATGGGCACTGCAGTGGATAAAGACAACTAAAACTGACTGAGGTTTTCAGCCTGTTGAGACTCTGACCCATATTTTAATATCCTTCAATTTCTGGCTAGGCTGGAGACAGCCCCCCCCCCATCTTAAAACTGCCATGATGGTGGTATTGTTGTCTATGGTGGGCATACACTTTTGTCTCTTTTAACTTTTTAGTTCCCCAAACCCTTCAGCTGGTGCATAATATGGCCACCCAGATATTGGTGGGAGCTGGGCGGTCCAGGTAAGACTGATACTGCACCAGCTGCACTGGTTGCCAGTGCATTTCTGAGCACAGTTAAAAGTGCTTGTTTTAATCTTTAAAGCTAAGAATGGTTTGGGGCCAAGTTATTCGAAAGACCACCTTTCCTGTAACAGCCTTCCTGCACTCTGAGGTTATCAGGAAAGGTGGTCCTTCTAATAACTTGGCCCCAAACCATTCTTAGCTTTAAAGATTAAAACAAGCACTTTTAACTGGGCTCAGAAATGCACTGGCAACCAGTGCAGCTGGTGCAGTATCAGTCTTACCTGGACCGGGTTGTTATAACATGGGCTGTAGTTTACACCATATGAGGGAGGGAAGGGGAGCAAACCAACAAATTTAGCACTTTAGTTGTCCTTCTACTCCTGTGGTCCTTACTGCTGCTACCAAGTGAACAGCTTTATTTTTCCTGGTTGCCTCAACTAAAAGAGCCCTTTCTCCTATGTAACTTTGGTGTTGTTTCCTATGGATTTCCTTTCTGACTCAGCTAACTAATTCTGCTGGGTAGTGGGAGGGCAATTAGGCAAAGGGTGAAAATCAAAACATCAGAGCAAGGTTAAACCACCAAGAAATTTAGTTTTTACTAAACATTTTAAAAAGCTACAGTTAGTTATTGGAAATATTTTTCTAGGAAAACAGATTGTAAAACAGTTTTAGCAGTTAAGCATATGAGCAATTAGGCTATGAAAATAACATGGAAAAATACACCAATCTAATTTGGTCTAGGCGTTTCCCTACTTAAGCCAAGCTCTGGTAATAAAGCATTTTCTTTCAGCTCATCCTAGTCTTTCTGGAAGTGTAGCTTCCAGCATTCTTGCTTTCAACTCTGCTTCTTTTGTCCCTGGAGTCTGGGTCCTCCACCACAGTCCTTACTGGCTTCTTTAACTCTTGAACAGCTCCACTTTTGTATCCTATTCCAACTTCCAACTGTTTAGCCAATCAGAAGAACACTACATTCTTGCTATATTTCTGGTTCCCATCATGGGCTCCTTCTCAGCGAGCTTTTATCCTGCTATTGAGATGGCTCAATCACGGAAGTTTGCCAGCTCTTTAGATGACGCCGTGAACCTCCAAGGTGTCTCCTGCACTAAATGTCTTGTTCCGTTTTTAAATAGGTCGCAGATAATGAGCTATCAAATTACCCCATTGGGTTCTGCTTGAGTTCCCTTCGTGAAAAGAGGAAAAGCAGCAAAAAGAGGAGCAAGATCAATGAAAGATAATGGAAGACTCAGATATGGGGAGAAAGAGGAAGGTGGAAACTGGAAAGGAAGCAGGTGAAAAAGGGAGTCCTTGTGATCCTGCATTTAAAATGGAAGCAGAAAACCCCATTTTAAATGTAGGATGTTAGGCTGGTATACAGATGCTCAGTGACTCGCTTTCTCCCCCTCCCCCAATAGGTTTCACTTTCTATGATCTTTTGAATCCCCTAGCAAGAATCCCCAACAACAAACTGTGGTCCAGGTTCAGACATCATGCTCCACAACCTACGAAGGAGCTGATTGTGGGTTGTGGAGTAAAAACAGAAGAGGCGGGCGCTCTGCAGGCAATATGCCCACTTTCTCCCATTTGTGCATGACAGCCCATCCATTTTTAAACCAGTGGGGTGTCATTATGTGTGAACCAGGACGTTGTCACATTATAGCACACTTTTGTCTGCCAAAATAGGGGTGAAATTAAGAATGTGCATATCTGTATCATTTTCACTGTGCTTTTCATTTTCCCACTGGTATTCTCATTCTGTCTTCATCCCACATTGGATTACAAGACATAGCCCCCCAGAAATTCATGTGCATTTTATGCATATTTTTCAAAATATATACATATTTGGATGCATTTTTCCATTGATGAAAACATCTTTGTGCACATTTTTTTCCTGAGAAATTCATCACAAGTCTCAAAAATGGCTGTATTTCCAAGGCAAGAGATGTTCCATTCCATTGGCAGTTTGGGGAGGTGCAAAATGGATGTTTTCACATTGGAACATGAAAGCAATGAACTTCTCACCAATCCCTACTTGAAATATGTGTGCATGGAAGATCTAAAAATGAGGAAAACCAATTTGTTATATATGAGGACCTATCTTCTGAAACCCTTTGCAAATGACAGGCATAGTGTCTGATCAGAGAGATCTCAGAAGCCCAGATCTGGTTACAGGTGGACCCTCCCCTTTATGTTGGTCACTTTCAGAGGATTGAAATCCTGCCTAAGGATGGACAAATCTCTCTTCCTTTGTTCCATTTACTTTTGCATTCATTTCCCCAGGATTCTTTGTTCAATTGTTCTCTAATGCTGATCAAAATTTTTTTTAAAATCTCCCCGAATATGTATTTTTGCCATGGAAGTTATTGTTTGGATGCTACTTTTATAGAGTTGCTGTTTTAGTTTATTTTAATGTATTAGTTGTTTTACGGGTTTTATATTTTGTTATAAGTTACCCTGATTTAAAGGCTGGGGTATAAATAAAAATAATCAATAAATAACACAAAATACTGTAGTTTCGTTTCATTTTACATGCATTCACATGTAAGTAGGCATGATGGACAGAATTCCCCCTCTTCCCATCTTCTTAAACATCCCATAGGACTTTTTCTTGGTACTGAGAGTGCAAATGCTTCCCTCATTCTTGCTGTACTTGGCATCCTGTTCTTCTCTGAGTGTGCTACCAACATTATTCCCTATGGCAATAGTACCTTTTCCATCCATATTCCTTTCCCTCATACAGTCTGAGTTTTCCCTTTTTAATTTTTAAATTTTTAATAGGGATGGCAGAGAATTCCGCCACAGATTCCAGTGAGGCCGGATTCTAAAGAATCTGCCCCCCCCTGGAATCCGTGGTGGAACGGCCTCCTGCCCCCCCGCGGAATCCCCCTGGGACAGCACTTACCTGGGGTGGATGTGGCGGATTTGGCAGCGGCGGCGGTTCCGGCAGTGGCGGCTTCGGCGGCGGCGGCAGCAGCTCCGGCGGCTGGTCTCCTGGCCGGCCGCAGCCGGGCGGCTGCCACCGCCATTGCCAACCTTGCAGCCGTGATAGGCTACGTAAGAATTTACATAGCCTATCACGGCTAACCCCCCCAAAAAACCCCATCGTACGCAAATGGTGGCGGCTGTGGCGGCCACCATTTGCGTTCCCTATTTTTTGCCAATTTATCTTATGTAAATAGTTACGTAAGATAAAACGGTGAAAAAAAGGGGAACGCAAATAGCGTAGTGGGCGCTATTTGCGTTCCTTTATTTTTTGCCGTTCTAGCCTCAATATTTACGTAGGCTAGAATGGTGAAAAATAAAGGAATGCAAATAGCGCCCACTGTGCTATTTGCGTTCCACTTTTTTTCGCCGTTTTATCTTACGTAAATATTTACGTAAGATAAATCAGCGAAAAATAGGGAACGCAAATGGCGGCCACCGTAGCCACTGCCATTTGCGTACGCTGGGTTTTGGGGGGGGGTTAGCTGTGATAGGCTATGTAAATTCTTACATAGCCTATCACAGCTGCCTGGCTGGATGCAAATGGCGGCCGGTACAGCGGCCACCATTTGCGTCCTCAGCAGCTCATCCGCGACCGGAAATCCAGCTGTGGACAGCCCTGGCCGGCTGCTCTGCGGCCTGGCCGTGGAGCAGAGCTGGTCGAGGATTCTGGGGGGGAGGACCGGATCGCCTCCCCCCTGTCAAGGATTCCGGGGGGAGGGACGGAGCACCTCCTCCCCCACTGCGAAAGATTCCACAAAAAAGTAAGTGAGTTTCGTACATCCCTAATTTTTAAACTTCAGTTTTTGAATTCTTTAGTTTTTTCCCCAAACCACCACAGCATCCAACCCCTATCACCACAGCACCTTTTTCTTCTTTTCTCACTTTGTCTCCTCGAATAATTATTACTTTGCACATATGTGGAAAATATTTACAAAGTAATTTTTTAAGGAGACATGTTTGTTAGCAGCCAGACATTCTGTTGCAGCAAAGTTGACCTTCTATTTTTGACCAGCTTTGTAAATTTGGTCATAGCCCTCATTACTAAATTGACTTGCTATTAAATCATGAAAGAGGGAGTAACTTCAGATCAATTTGTTGAAAACTGCATTCAGTTTATTAATTACTGGAATACTTTTCAAGAAAATGTGCATCCATATCCATTAACTTTACCTGTCACATTAAGTATGGAACAATTTTGTACTTACTTCTTAAAGTTCAATCCTATCCAGATAGTCAGCAGCCTCTGATCTCTGAGGCTGTCAAATACCCAGTGCAAAGCGGGGGGACAGTGGCAGCTCCATGCTCCAGCCAACTGCATTTCTGCTAGATGGGCGATTTCACCCATCTAGCAGTGGTGCCTCAGAGGGGGAGGGAAGGAAATAGGGGAAAAGGTGGCCATAGGAAATGGCATAATGCAGCCACCCTGGTCTTCTCCCCTCCCTGCCCCGGTAATGCCCCCTTTCCCTATCTGCACACTCCATTTTCCAAGTATGGAGAGGTAGCCAGCATGGTTCTCTCCATGCCAGCTATGAGGGGGATGGGAAGGGGGCAGGGAGTGCAGTTTCCCAGCTCCAAGCTCGGAGCCCTGTCTCTGAGCTCGGTACCAGGAAACTGAACTATCCTATCCCCCCTCCCCCGGCTGTCTAGTTATCATAGGATTGCTCTCTTAAATGTACTTTCTCATTTACATCAGCTGTATTTATGATATTTTATATCATTTTCTCATTCTGTATACCTTATATTCTTTTTTAATAGATTTTTATTGTGAGTTTCAACAAAACAAAACAAACAAAACTTAAGAAAACCAAAAAATTGAAAATATAACAACATACTCTAAAGTCCTCAGTTTCAAATATTACAACATTCAAGGGAGGAAAAAAGGAAAAAAAAAATAGATTACACCTAAACTTCAGTAAAAGCAGACCAGATGTCCAAATATAAGTCCATTCACAAGTGATGGCTATATACCACTCTTTCAAACATTACTAGTGTTGTTAAGTCTTCAATCCATTGCATTATAGCTGGTGAGCTTTTATCCTTCCAGTATTGTAGTATTCTTTTGGTAGCCAAGAGGGCGTGAAAAATCTATTTACAGTGACCATGTGTTACATTCCAAAAAGTAGGTAAATTGCTTGAGAACATGTACAACAGTAAATATTAAAGAGCTTCCCAATACACTGTTTATCCATATGATAACTTCCTCCCAAAAGGAGGCAACTATAGGGCATTTCCAAAACATATGAATAAAAGAAGCATTAACTGCATTACACCTCGAACAATTAGCCGAGTTTGACAAACTTTGTTAAAGAGATGTTGTAGCATTCAATAAACCCGAAACAAAAGGTTTTGCTGAATAAGAGATAACCATAAAAATATCAGATACAGATGTCAAAATGGTGGTCCATTGATTAAACAAAACAGGACATTCCAATTCCTTGTTCTATTCCTGCTGTATATCCCATGTATCATATTTATTCACTGATAATAAGTATTTATAAACATGAGTCATGTGTCAGTGTACCTGGTGAACTTCAATAAATGTGCCCAATAGCCAAAAAACTCTGAGGCAGCAAAAGCAGCAGGACCAAATCTAGATGCTAACAAATATTTCAATTGCAAATTCAGCTGTAGCAGGCAAACCAAATTTATCTCACAAAGCTGAAAATGGCAAACAATCATCAACATCCAATAATTGATCTGGGGTAAAGATAATTTTATCTGTCTAGGTCTGCCACAGAAACATTTTCTTTCCTATTCTTAGATCTGGATTTCCCCATAAAGTCAATTTGCCAAGAACTTAATGCCATCCATTTCGAGAGAGGCTTCGGACAGGAAGATTCCAAAACTGACCAAGGTGGAAAATAAAATCTGAATGAAAAAGACCAAAATTTAGTACAGGTGATCAAATAAGTCCAATGATAAGTAGCAAGATCTGGAAAGCTGAACCCACCTTCTTTAACTGGAAGTTGCATCTTGGTGGAATTGAACTCCCAAAGAATTTACAAAACAAAGCATTAAGTTTTTGAAAATATTTGCCAGGTATGAGTAAGGGATCCCACATATAACATAAACTATTTGAGATATAGTATTCATCAGAAACTCAACTTTAAAGATGCCCATCTATCTATATCTTGTGAAGTATCGTTAATCAACTTATTTAAATTTAACTTAATCATTTGGGATAATTATTCCCAAATAAGTAATAAACTCTGGGCACTGTTGAAATTGCCAGTTGGCTAATACACTAGAGTATACCCTTTCTCCAACCAGCATTATTTCTGACTTTGACCAATTAACTGAATAGCCAGACCAATCACCAAAAGTATTAATCAAGTTCATCAAAGCAGGAACCATCGACTGGAGCTTTGAAATAAACAGCAAAAGATCATCAGTATAAAGGTTAATTTTAAATTCTAAGCCAGAATGCACAAATCCATGAATACTGCTATTTTGTCTTAATAGCACACGCCAGGGGTTCCACGCATAAGTCGAATATTAGTGGGGACAGTGGACAACCTTGTCTGGTGCCCTGTGCAAGTAATTTTTTTTTTAACCCATTTCAAAAATTCTGTAGGAAAACCAAAATTAGTCAATGTGGTAAAAATAAATTTCCAATGAATTTTGTCAAAGGCCTTTTCTGCATCCAAGGAAATGATGGCCGTCTGGTTGGTTCTTTCAGAGTTTAAAGCGACAAGGTCGACAACTAATCTAAGATTATCAGCCCCCTGTCTATTTTTAATAAATCCCACCTGGTCCGGTCTAACCAATGTGATGATAAGTTATTGCAATCTATCGTCCAAAATAGCTGTTAATATTTTGATATCTATTTTAATTAATACTATAGGTCGATAGTTAGCGCAATAGGTATGATCCTTGCCAGGCTTAGGAACCATGGTAATATAGGCATTGTTTAATGATGAAAAAAGGGAGCCCACCACAAAAATATGGTTATACAAGCAGTACAGCTTTGGAGCTAAAAGGCTGGAGAATGTTTTATACCACTCAATTGGGAATCCATCCAGACTGGGTGATTTCCCAGTATTCATATTCATAGTTGCATTCATAATTTCCTCCAAATGCAAAGGAGCCAAAAGAAGCTGTCATTGTGAAGAGTCTAAGCATGGAAGATTAATATGAGAAAAAAATCTTCCATATCTTGCTGTGATATCTTGCTACCAGTGCTGTAAAGATCAGAAAAAAACTTTAAAAATTGTGAGTTTATATCTATAGGAGAAGTATATACTTTGTCACTCTCATCTTTAATAGCTGAAATGACATTTTGATGTTGATGCTGTTTAAGACAATGTGCAAAGCATCTTACTAGGACATTCACCATTTTCCCAACATTCCCATTATAAACAACTCAGAGCAAATTCCACCTGCTATGAAAGAATATTTTTCAACTCATGCCTAGCATTCTGCAGCTCTTGATAAAGTTGTGCAGTAGGGGAAATGGCAAACTGAGTTATAAGAGATTTCAATTTCTTATTTAAAAACATCTGTTGAGTTTTTTAAAAAAATATTTGGTAAGAAGCATAAGCAATAATTTGGCCCCTTATAAAAGCTTTACTGGCCTCCCATTCAATGGTGTGTGAACCTGCCATACCCTCATTGGTATTAAAGTACTCCGTTAGTTCAGCTAACATCTGAGTTTTAAACTTCTCATCATTAAGAAGAGAACCATTAAGGCGCCAAAGACCAGAGGCCCTAGAGGTGTCAGAAAATTGCGGTTCCAAACATACTGGGGCATGATCTGATACTACCAGTGTTCAATCTTGCAGTCTTTTATTTGACATACCAAAGATGTAGAGACCAAAAAATAATCTAATCTAAAGCAATTATGGTGAACTGGTGAAATGAAAGTATACTCTCTGTCAGCAGGATGTAAAATTCTCCAAGGATCAATTAAATCATATTCCATCATGTAAGCCTGGAGTGCCAGGCTCACAGTAGATTGGGTTGTAGGAGCAGGTGTACTCCTATCCAACAAAGGATCAAAGCCCTCATTAAAGCCTTCACCCACAATCAAATAATCACAAGTGGTATCAACCAGTTTAGTAAAACAATCATGAAACATAACCGGAGAATCAATATTAGGCCCATATACTTTGATCATAACAATTAATTTATTCATATACTTCCCAACCAGGATATAAAAAAAAATGCCCCTCAGTGTCAAGAATCACCCATTGAACTGAAATAGTCACTTATGAATTAAAATCACGACACAACCCCTTTATACCGTGTTGAAGTATCTTTAACATACACCTCACCAACCCAGTCCTTTTGCAACATGTATCCATCCACAGCCATCAAATGGGTTTCTTGTAAAAAAGCCATATCACTGTTAAGCTCTTTTAGGGAGCAATCCTATTCAGATAGGCAGCCACCTCCAAACTCAGAGGTGACCGCCTATCCAAAGCAGAGCAGGAGAAGCACGAAGGGGATTGCGCCCTCCGCACTTCTCCTGCCCTGCTTTTTTGGCTAGACAGCTGATTGCGGCTGTCTAGCCACGGGAGCACGGAGTGGGGAAAGAGGCTGCTTTACGACACATAGGATGTGTCATACAGGCAGTTATGCTCTCCCCTCCCCGGAACACCCCCAGCCACGCCCCTTTCCAGTCGCTCTGTGCTCCTCTTGGGAGCGTGGAAGACGGGGTTGTTCCACACTGCCTCTGAGGCAGCACGGAAGTGGGGGGAGGTCAGTTCCTGGAAAACACCATATCCTATTTTTTTGGAAAACACCATATCATAACGTTTTGCAGCCCCTTGACATTCCATGAATTCATGTTAAGCATTGAAAAACCAAAGCAAATTATTTGCCCCTCTGCCCAAACACATCTTTCCAGTTTTGCAAAAAATAACGAAATCTGTAAAGCATAAGTAGTATAACAAATACATCCTTAATTTACATTTAGGACTAACCATTTCAAAAGTAATTTTTTATTATATGGAAACCAAGAAATTTTAAAAAAGTACTCAAAGGTATAAACAATAATTGAAAATACCCCCCAATAAAAATCAAATAAACTGATTTGTGTTCAAGTGTTTTATCTAATTTCAAAAAGCAAAAGTGCCAAAATTCCAACCAAAACAAAACAAAAAAACCCTAACAAAAACAAAAACAAAAAATAAAAGCTTTTGCTTTCCGTTTGGGGCGGCATGCAACCACAGTGCTCAGCTAGACCCCTCCCACATATTGAGTGGATATACAGAGCAACATTACAAACAAGCAAACTTAACCAGCAAATAAATAAATAAATAAAACAAATGAGTATTTAAGATAATATTTTATCTGGATATATAGAGATGGATAGGTAGGTAGATAGATAGATAGATAGATAGATAGATAGATAGATAGATAGATAGATTCTTATAAAACTAAGTTTACTGTGGCAGTTACATATAACCTATATTTAATCAAAATATGTAAATACTCAGACACCTTATATTCTTATACTCTAATGGAATATTATAAACACAACATTTGAATGCCTGTGTTGCTTTCTGTCCCAGCACTTTAACCTGAATTACTCTGGCCAGTTGAGATGAGAATAAGACATTTTGCTTTGTTATGTATGTCCTTACATCTAAAGAAGCAAAGTTTATATGTAAAAGAGATGGAAACAATTTTAATTCTTATATTTTATAAATGAAAGCCCATCTTTTATATGCTTGGAGAGATGAAAACTGTTACTGCATTCAGAGTAACAGTTCAGAGAACTGCCCAAACCAGCAGACAACAAAATTTTCATCTGAGGGTAAATACTGAGGGGGTTGTTTTGACACAGAATTTCCACAAATCAAACTTATAAAGCATCCTTAATCCCCACTGGTCTTTAAAGGCTATGTCCTGTTGATGAAATTAGGTATGTTAGATGTAGGGATGGTGCAGGAGTCTGAAAAGGGGGTGACGTCTGATGGACTCCCCCCTGTACAGCCTCCCGGACCAGCTCACCAAGCCCTGGGGCGCTGACGGGCCCAGCTGCTGAGTGGCTGGGAGCACTGCAGCATCCCGGCGCTCTCGCCCTGGAAGAGGCCAGGGAGAGAGGGCTGGGGGTTGGCTGAGCCGGGACACATCCTGCATCCCGATCTGCCACCTGTCAAGGACTTCCTTAACAGCTGGCATGGAGAGGAAGGGCCTCTGCAGCCAGGGCGAGAGTGCTGGGGGCTGGCCACGCCGAGGACTCAGAGTCAAGCCCTTGTGTGCGTAAAGCACAAGGGCTTGACTGCTGGACTCCTTGGCATGGGGAGGAGGAGGAGGGGCAGCTTGCACAGTTTGGTGGGTGGATGGGGTGAGCAGGGAGGCTTGCTGAGTAGTTCCTGGCAGCGTGAGCTGGCGAGGGCAGCTTGTCGAGCTCCCCCCCCCCCCCCGGCTGGAGATGGCTCTGTCGATCCCTAAGTTAGATGAGACTGAAGTTCCAGAGGGCCTGAATGAAGATGAGTTCCCAAGATACCAGGGAATGGCAAACAGTGATGTTTGGGAAATCCAGATGAAAACAGAAACTGGCTTAAGGCAACAGTCTTAATCCAGGGACAGACTGAAGCTAAATATAGTTTATAGACCATATGTCCCATTTCTGCAGTTTGTCATATTGATTCTGAAATGTTATTTCTTAAGGTTTCATTCTGGGAGCTTATTGGGGTCTGAGCTGTGAGTCTAGTGGAGGGTCAGGTAGCATGAGGTGGAGTAACATTTCACTTTACATTGTTGCAACACTCTAGCCGTATATGTTTTCTCCCATGAGTCAAAGCTGGATGGGTAGGCTTGAGCTTAACTGATATATTCCGTGTCAATAACTAAAGGTCTGAATGGGTTAACAGTAAAAGAAAAATGTATGCCTTTTACTCTAGGCTTGTGACTGAGAAAAATTACATTGTAAATGTGGCGTGCTGGCAAATTAGCACTTACTCTTATCGCTAAGAGGTGAAATGAAGCCAGGTGGCTGTCCTTATATATGGGAAGGTAGGATTGAAATTGGTACCACCTGACTGGAGAATAAGTATAACTGAACTTTCTAAAGATGCCCATTGGCCTTATGTCAACACAGAGGTGATGGAATGTTGGCCACACTAAAGCTGATTGGCTGGAGGGTTCTGACTGGAGTGAATGTAAGGAACTGTGGGGAGTTTGATGGGCTCTTTCCTTGGGCTCTTTCTATATCATCTCACAGTAGCAAGTCTAACAAATCTGGTAGATACAGGCCAATTTTGTGTCCTACACTTTAAGGAATCTACATTTTACTTAGAGAGACATTCCATTTATTCATGTTTAAATTACATGTTTGTTACCCCCTCACTAGCAACATCTAACAAGAATAACTCACAATGGGCTTCCATGGAAAGACCATGCTGCAGTTATACTCATTGATCTGAGTCACTGCAAAGAAATCACCACGTCTCATGGAGGTGAAATGGATTGAATATGCAAAACAGAGGGTTCACAGGCATAATAGCAAAAAAACTATAGTCATACTTTGAAGACAATGTAAGTTCACAGATTGCAGCTATTACCTTACCAGATGCCTACAATGCCACTTTTAGAGCAACAATAATCAATAAGAAACTAAGAGAGAAACCAGGAGTGGGGGGTGGGGTGGGGATCTCCATGACAACAGAATGAGAAGCACACTGGATATTACCTGGATTTTCATGGAATCAGCTTTAGTCCATCAGGGACGCACAAAGCAAGAAAAGCTGAGTGTATTGTACCTTTACAATCCAGTTTTCACGGATCACACACAGCGCTTCAAAGGAATATACTTCCACGTTTGGTGGGGGGAGTAGAACAGAACATTCATCAACCTGGCAGGGGCTGCTCAACCAATGACAGAGGCTTGTTTCCCGCCCCTGTTCAGGCTCCCACCTTTTGCATGAAGAAGCCAAAATCCCTGATTCTCCAGTACAGCATCTGAAGGCTCCCTATGAGAGCATCCCAACATCCCAATTTCACCCCATTTCAGCAAACTGTCACAGAATTATTACTCCCACCCCATTTTTCCCAATGTGCACAGATTTCCCCAAAGAAGCCAAAATCCTTGATTCTCTAGTGCAGCATCTGAAGGCTCCCTATGAGAGCATCCCACCACCCCAATTTCACCCTGTTCCAGCAAACTGTCATAGAGTTATTGCTCCCACCCCATTTTTCCCAGTGCGTGCTCTTTTGCCCGAAGATACCAAAATCCCCAAATCTCCATGCAGCATCTGGAGGCTCCCTATGAGACCATCCCTCCCACAGTTTTGCCCCATTGCAGCAAATTGTGGCAGAGTTAATGCTCCCCCCTTTCCCCAATGTGTGCACTTTTCAATGAAGAAGCCCAAATCCCCGATTCTGTAATGCAGCATCTGAAGGTTCCCCACTGAGATCATCCCCCCTCCCATTTTGCCCCATTGCAGCAAACTGTTGTGGAGTTATTTTTCCCCCTGGGCACTTTCTCCCTGCTTACAAAGACAGGCCTTCGAGACCTCACCAGATCAGAGAAGTGACTTTACATAACATCAAAGAAGCGACTTTACACAATATCAGAGATGTGATTTGGCACAACAATGGAGAAGTGAAGTAATGCAAACATCAGAGAAGTGCATGGAGGATAATTACTGGCAAAATGGGAGTACAGGGTGATGCTGAAGGCTGGAAAGGCTCAGCGAGGTCATGGCCAGGTGAAAGACACAACTTTGGGCAGGGCTATCGTACTGAAGTAAATGCGGAGGATAGGGGCACACAGCACCAGAAGTGCAGAAAACTCAAATTAAATAAATAAAATGGAGTAAAAGTAGTGTCACCAGAAATCTTCAGGTGGCTGCAGTTTTTCCACAATGTCATCTGCCATCAATGACCTTGAAATTAGGGTTGTACAAACCCGCTGTGTCTGGTCCAGGGGGGCTCCATGGCGGGAAAATTTGGGCTGCTTAGTGCCCCGCAGCTTCCCCTGGAGCCTTGCCACTTTCACAGGGTGGGTCAGGGTGGCTCGCTAGGACTCTTCTTCCTGCACCTGCTGTTAAGGAAGCCCTTGATAGCCAGCGCTGAGAAGAAGAGCCTCGGCAGCACCCTAGTGCTCTCTCCCCAGGCTCCTCGAGAGAAAGCCAGGGTGAGAAAGCTGGGGGCTGGGAGTCACCGAGGCCCTTCTTCTCCATGCTGGCTGTTAAGGAAGCCCTTGACAGCCAGCATGGGGAGGAAAGGCCACGGCACCACTGACAGCACTGGAGAGCTGCCCCATGGGAAATCCAACAGGAGGGTGGGGTCGGTCTGCAGACTTTGCCGGTCAGATTCTTGGGAATCCAGCCTGATGTGACTCTGCAGTGGATTTCTCTGCCATCTCTACTTGAAATGCTCCCAGTTCACAGCAAATTCCCTGTGAGGACAGCCCGCAGGTATGGACAAGGCTGATTCACTTGCTACATAAACACATCTTCATTAATTCAACAAAAATTCTATTGGAGTTAATGTTGTTGGGCATGATGGATATAGGAGGTTATAGAAACAGTAATTTCTGCTGGTAAGGTCAATGGCACATTGGCAAAGTACTACTATTCCTTCTTTATAGCTCACCACCCTCTGAGCCTTCAGGGAAAGATCTACATCAGACCTTGATAGACAGGGAGCAAGATGCTGGAGCTCTGCAGAACAATGGGGATGGAACACTGCAGCAAGAGGAAGAGAAGGGTGGTTGTGGTGGTGACTCCCTACTGTAAGGAATAGAAGGGGATGTGTGCCAGCCAGGCCTGTTGGCTCGAGAAGTATGTTGTCTCCCAGGACAGAGATTGGAGATATGATGGTACAGGTGCTGAAGCCTATTGTTAGCCACCTTGAGTGCCATTTTTGTTCTCCATCAAGGGAGGGCAACTCAATCCTGATGCTCTTCAGGGGTTTAATTCCAAAGCTTTGGATCAGTTGTTATACGGTGTTCCTATATGGATACTGGGTGTTGACCCCAAGATTGAATGTGTGCTTTCAGTCTTTTTGTATGCTCTTTATAGTGTGCCTAGACGTGTACCACCAGCAGTACTTTGCTTGGGGGCTGGGATCTCTTCTGTCGAATAGGGGGCATGGTTTTTAGCCTTACATTTTTGGCTAAAACTCATTTTTGCTGATACATCTGAGGGATATTTGTACCTTCTTCAGCAGGATCAATATGTCAGTTCATTGTACAAAGCCTTTAGCAATAAATTACTACATTTAAGTTTGTCTGTAAACTTTCAGTTTATGCAGTCAGGCAAAATCCATTGTTAACTGCCAGATTATGGATATGGTAGAACTTAAGTCCAAGCCCAGAAAACGTGTTCCTCACTCCACTAAGGTTTGTCTTTTGACCCTCCAAAGTGTCATGCTAATTATTTGGAGAACATAGCTATTCCTAAATACCATTTGATTTTTTTTCCAGGGCTATGTTTAACTGTCTTCTTTCTGCTGTACTGGATGGCTGTTTCTTAGGCGTTCCTTGTAAGGAACAGCTTTGCCCCTGTGGGGATGGGGCTATGGAAACACTAGTCCATGTCTTTTTTGTATAAGGGTGACCAAAATAGATTATTTACTCCTATCCTATCAAAATACCCAGGTAGGACCTTTGAATATTTATTTACTAGCAGATGAGTTTAAACCGTTCTGTTATTTTTTCTGTCCATATATTATACTTTATCTTATGTTAAACTTGGCTGATTTGGGTATGTCTCTGTTCCATGAAAGGGTCTGTGACTATATAATAAACTTTGATTGATTGGTGGAAAGATGGAATATTAAATCAATCAGTCAATAAAATGTGCACGAGGGAATGGTGTGTGTATGTGTGTGTTTTTGTATGTGTGCGCGCATGCGTGCTTACGTGCAGCCCCTGTTCCCGTGTCCAACACCAGATGCAGCCAGTGGCAAACCTGACATTCTACCAGTGAAACAGGGCTTCTGCCAAATCCTAGTGCCCTTCAGCTGATGTAGCTATAAGATAAAGGACCAAAATAATAGGAAATTTCTTATACAACTCAGGGGGCAGGCCATCCATCCCTGGAGCTTTGCCTGTTTTGAAAGTGGTGACCCATCACCCCTCCCCCACCTGTCCTGTCAGTGAGACTGAGATACACACTCTGCCCTCAGTGTTGATGGGACACTTCAGATATGCCAGTGGAACACTCCTGCTGGTGGAGCTGTTCCTTTGGTGAAGACATGCCGGAGTAATTGCCAAAATGTTTCATGTGCTAAGAGGCATCTGGGCTTTCTGTTAAGAAGACAAAAGGCTGAGGGAGATAGCTTCTTGTTTGGCACTGATCCCTTGAAGACCTGGCATATGAACACAATAGAAGCCTGCTGCGGAATAATGGAGAGTAGACTTGCGCTTTCACTTCCTGAACCAAAGTCTATAGTTCTTTTGTATGTGCAGGAGTGCATGCAAAAGAATCAAATGGGAGCTGTTTTGGTAACACGCCTATGGATACCACACAGACCTCTCTGTATTTACTTATCCCATTTATAGCTAACCCTTTCTCCAAGGTTTGGTTGTTGTATTTTCAGTTTGGTTTTATTCTGGTTCAAACTAAAGTTTTTTATGATATGTTTTTCAATGTTATTGTATTTTATGGTTTTATGTTTTGTTTTGTGAGCCAACCAGAGAGCTCTATCTATTGGGTGGTATATAAATATAATACATAAATACATAAAGGGGTGGGAGTCATGGGTGAAACGTGGGTGGCCCAGGGAAGGAGCACACTTCAGCTGTAGCACGTTCTCCTTCTGTCCAGTGCCGCAGTCCTATTAATGGTGCAATTTCCCACTAGACCTGGACCTAGGGCAAGACGTTTCCCACAGAGGGACTGCAGCAACAAAAGGCGCCCCCATCTTTTCCTGCCTGACATCATCCTTTAGCTAGCACTTTGCATTGTTTTTCAGGAGGTTACTTTTAGTCCCAGGCAGTTCAGTGGACAGCATGCGACCTGAAGAAACTCAGGCAGTTTCAAAAGCATAAAAAGGGGAGCATGCAAATTGATCTTCCGGCGTGAGCTGACTTGCCTTTTCAACGTATTCAGGAAAAGGACGGCTATTCAGTGTGTCCTCTGTCTGACTGGCACACAGACAGAGAGCTAAATGCCACTGATGCCTTTTCCAGGGCTGCTGACGTGACTTGGAAGGGGGCAGAGGGGCATGGTTCAGTTCGCAGCCAGAGCCCACCCTCAGGCGGCAGCCTCCACAGACCCTCCCCAGTGGTGGAGGCAGGAAGAGCAGTAGCTCCATGGAGGCTGGTTTGGTTCCAGCTGCCTCACACCCTCCCTCAATCTAGTTGTGTTCCCAAAAGTTTAAGGGGAACTCACAGTGGCCCCACCCATCAAGCAACTGTCTTGTCTGGCTGCTTGCTGAGGAGGATGGTCAAAAAAAGGGCAAAGGACCATGCAGTCCTCTGCACAGTCATAACTAGAAGACATCCATTAGCGGTGGGTTTCTACATGAATGGTCATAGCCCTGTGGACTGTGGGACTCAGTAGAAGTGTGGGAGGAACAAGCATGCCTGCATATGGGGGCAGACAGGGTGGTCTTCACAGATGCCCTGCCTGCCTCCTCTCCTGAATGTGAGTAAAAGGGAAATGTTCTGCACGTGTGTGTGCAGCTAGGAATGCACAATGTCCGACCCATCAAGCCAAGCCACAAGGGGCAAAGAGAGCAGGTTGGGGGTGACTTGGGAAAAAAGCGAGACCAAAACAGAAAGATGCTGGATGCATCTGGTAGGCAGAAGGTGCTGCAGGTGAAATGGGTGTCTCTGTCTCACTGCCCTGACAGGTGAGGGAGGGGTGCAGCCCTGTCACATGGTGGCAGACCCTGTAGAAAATAGTATTTCCTCTTAATTCTGATTTCTCACCCTGAAATGTCTGCCCTCGGAGACCCTAAGATGGGTGCAAATTGTGTGATCCACAGGCAGCCCCCCAAGCCCTTTCTGGTGACTGCCAGTGCCAGCATCTGCAGCTGCCAAAAGAAGAGAGAGGAAAATGAGCTCTATGGTTTCTTCCATAGAAGTCCCATTCCTAGAGCATCCAAGGAAGCCATGCTTGAAGGTTCTTGCCTGCTTCTTAGGATGCTCTGGGGATGCTGTAGGAATGAGGCTTCTATGGCAGGAACCATAGAGCCCATTTCTTCCCTTATATTTTTTTGGTAGTGGAGGGAAGGTAAAGCTTAAAGAAGTTAGTGAGTAGGTATGTCCATGTGTGAGGGGTGCACGATGTGACTCTGTATGTATGTGTGAGTGAATGGAGAAGTGAGTGGGGGTAATTTGCATTTGTGAGGGGTGGCATAGGGGGACAGTATCAATAGGGATCAGAAAAAATAGCGGTAAGGCTGGAAATGAAAATAAAAAGGAACAGCTGCACCAATTGAATTCCCAACGCATTTCAACACAGGTCTTTATCAAGGGAAAAATTCTTAGAGACTTTTCTGGAGGGCACAGTCTTCTTTAGAAGAAGTAAGGGAGAGGGAATCCTCCAGAAAAGTCTCAAAGAGATTTTGCCTTGATAAAGACTCATGTTGAAATGCATTGGGAATTCAGTTGGTGTTGCATAGGGGGACCTCAACTCCGAAGGTTGTTAAATATTAGAGTGTATTCAAGATAAGCACAGAGCGTGTGGTGTGTGTGTGAGATTGCAGCCCCACCACCCCAGCAGACACTCAATGTGGCCTTCGGTGCCATAAAGATTGTGCACTCCTGCTGAGAAATGTCAGGTCAAACCCTGAGACCAGGTAACCATAAAGACAAGATCAAGACAAAACTGTGTTGGAGATCATGACTTTTCTGTGTGCCTAACATTGCTTCATATATCTTAAATAACTTCGGTATTTAATTGTGTATTTTGAAAAGTAATGCCTCTGCAACCAGGCCAAAGGAATATATCTGTAATGGGGAGAATCCCCAAAGGAAGATCTCCTGGACAAGCCCCTTTGAGATGAATGGGGCTTGTCGGCTGTTGCAGAAGAACAGAATTGTGCATTGCACTCAATGTCATTAACATGCTTTTTTGATGGAGGAAAAGCATCCTGAGCTCATTAGTTTTCAGCTAAAGAGACGGTATAATTTAGAGAACCTCCTACTTGTTTTAATGAGATTTTGGTTTCCTCTCCCCCTCTTTTGCTCCCCCACTCTTTCCCATTTTTAATGAGATACCAATTTCCTCTCTACTGCTTTACAGATGCCCTTCCAATAAAATGGACAGCTTTGAATTTTTATGCTGGAACAAATGTAATTTATTGTTTATCTGCAATACACTCACTGCACCTCCATGTGCTAAATGACTGTTAATTGCTAAAAAATTAACAAGGTGTTTAACGCTAAAAGAAAAAAAAAGTTTGCATAATCTTTTCTTGCTAGGTGGGGAGACTTGTATTTTTCTCACTTGCCCAAATTCTGGCATTTTCCAGGTACTCAAGGCAACAAAATATTTTTTTTTTTGCTATCAATGCTGCCCTTTTCTTTTGTAAAAATGACCGCACTCCAGTGTCTTTTTAATCACAGAAATATTCTCACTCAGTCTGTGATCAGCCATATGCACTCTGGGTGGTTTGTAGGCAGGAGAGGGGCACAGAGAGGAAGCATTCTTAGCAATAGCTTAAGTGCAACAGCTAGCCCCTCCTTTGGGATACGGGGAGATGTAGCCTTGGCGACTTTGTGAAAGGAGCTGTTTATTTAGGAAAAGTTATTTTTACTCCACTTAAAGAGTGCTTTAAAACCTGCAGTGAAGTATGATCACTGCAGTGGTAAAAAAAAAATAGTAAGCTTCCACCATATTTAGAATGATTCTGCGCCTCCACAGCATCGCCAGAATTCTCAGGCTTGACCTGCCATCTCAGGGTTTCAGTCCCCTTCTCAGGGTCTCTGGGGAAAGGAGTTAATTGTCAGGGAGAAGCAAAGGGATTTTCTGCTACTTTCTACTAGACTTGGGAGGTTTTTCTTTTCACTAGGACTCACTAATTCCACATTTGCGGTATTTCTGCTGATCAACTTGCTATTGCAAATGTTGTCTAAACTGTTACATTTGCCTGATTGTTCAAGATGTGGCACTGCAAGTCACTTGCTCTTTCCTCCATTTCCCCTTTACTTATATGATATCTCTCTGGAATTCCGCCACTATTTAAGGGCACCTCCCAATAGTCACAAATATGCAGTTTTTTTAAATTTGAAAAGCAAAAACAATGAGTATTCAGTGTGACCCTGCTCTGCACACGTGGGTCTGTCTTCGCAGCAGCTGTAGGGGCAAGCCAGTTGTGCACAACTTGGGACCGAGCAACCAGGGCCCAATCTACAAGGCCAATTTAGTGCAGAGCGACAGTACATCAGGGTCATTCACAACAGATGACGCTGTCACCAATCCGCAGCAACCTCACAACTTCCCTCTGGAAAAGGCATGTTTTCGGAAAGTCATTTTATTGTGTCTTTTCCCCTTGAACACAGCTCCCACATGGTCCTGCTGCAGTGTGCCCCATCCCCTCACATTAAACCTGGGTTTGCCTATTTCTGTGACCTGGCTGTGACCTGGTAGTGAGCTGGTCAAGGGGTGGGGCTGCCCCCCCTTCCCCCCCAATCCCTGTTTTTCCCCATTTGCAGTAGGGCTGCTTTCCCATTCACAGTATCACAGTAGCGCTGTTTCAGGCATTCACAACAGCGCAGTAGCTGCTTTATCCATTCACAGTTTCTAGCCTTCTTTCCCAATCAGAACAGCACGGTAGTGCTGTTTTGATCGTTCACAGTAGCACAGTAGCTGCTTCACCCATTCAGTTTATGTAGCCTGTTTTTCCTATTCACAATAGCGCAGTATCTTTTAATCTTTCACAATATGCCAATGGTGGATGAGAGGGGAGAGGTGTGGGGTAAACTACAGGGGCTTAATTCAGTGCTTCTGAATTACAGTGCTTCTGTAAACTTTCCTGAGCAGGGGAGCATGGACAGGGGCGGAGAACAAGCCTCTCTCATTTGTTGAGCAACACCTACAGGGTTGATGACATTCAGTCCTACTGTGCCCACCCAACCCTGGTATGGGGATTTCAAGTACCGTGCGACCCATGGGAGTGGGGGTTTAGGTAGTGTATACTCCACTTTTCTTCCTTTGTGTGCCCCTGATAGACCAAGGCAATTTCATGAAAATCTGGATATAACCAGAAAGCACTTCCCATTCTGTTTCCATGTAGATTGAGCCCAGGATGAATCCTGGGCTCAATCTACATGGTAACAGAATGAGGAACAGGCATGCCCATGAAACAGGCATGCATAGCAGCCCCCCAGGCCTGTTTGGTTCTTGTCTGGGGCTGCAAAAACAAGAGATTGCTAAGCACCTGGAGAGTTGTATTTGGCATAGTGAGTCACAAGCTGTGCAAACCTCATGTAATTCCTTTGTTACTATTTTTATCATGGAACTGTTTTTGGGGTGGGGAATGTCTCTTGTGGGAGGAAAAATGTGTAGCAGCAAAAGTGGGTTTTACAAGCAGAACTCAGATGGGTGATTTATCTCTAGGGTCACAATAGGGATTGCAATTTAATTATTTATTTAAATCATAGATATGCTGCTTCCACCCTGCCCACTCAATGTAGTTCACAAAAGTAAATGTATTGCAATATTAAAAGCTCAACATTTAACCAATAAAAACTACAACAAGTCGTGACAACAGAAAATACTTCTAGCATATCCTCCAGAACAAATGGGTTTACAACCCTTGCAGAAAGCAGGGAGAGAGAAGTAGCTCCTGGTCTCAGCCAGGAAATTTTGGCAAAGCTTTGGGGGCATTGCTATCAAAGATCTGTTCCTCCCTTGCTGCTGATGTTTTCAGTCTGAGTAGTAAAGGCATGAAGAGCGCAGGCAGGGCCTGATTAGCTTGAGTGTACAGGCAGACGGTCTCTGGGGGCTAAAACAGTTTTGATGGTGGCTGAGGTGAAGTGCTTGCCTTTGTAAGCCTTCTACAGGTCCCCATCAGGCATAAACACACTTGTCATGTGACTAAGCCCATTTGTGTGTAGAGTTAGCTCACCAGTGGCCTTGAGCACCATTTTTTGGCAACAAGGTGGGATAGAAATAAATAAGTAGCCTAAGAACACTGAATACTGATATGCTGGCCCTACATGGGAATGGGCTTAGGTACTATGGAGAGGAAGTGTAGAACTAAATGCACAGATGCCACTTTCAGTGGCAGCTGTGAGTTTAGTGCAATAACTCATTTGGCCCTCAAGATCCAAATTCAAGTACGGCCATCCACCACTCCAGCCTGGCTCTGACAATGTTGTTTAAACTGACCTTGTAAAAAATCTCACTTATTGCACTATCCCAGGTCTTTCTCCCTTGGTGGTTACTTATGAATTCATAGCATGGTAGGGCATACACCCATCTGTACACTGTTTTTTACAAAGTGAATTAATCTCAAGGGAGCACCAGAACAAGAGGAAATTGATCTGAATATTTTGACAACTTGAGGTTTTAATAGAGCTGGCACATTGTGGTGTTAAATGGGAAAACCTATAATGACTGAATAGTGCAGCCCAATATGAATTAGAGGCTTGTATGGCATGCCATTGCCTTGAGTTAGGCACATCTCAAGCTCTGCAATGGGACACAGTAGTTTCAGCTCAGTGAGCTGCAGGAAAGCAGAAGTAATAAAAGGCCTCAAGGACTGAGAAAATAGTCATTGGCTTTGGAGTTAGGCTACAGCTCGCTGATCTGTGCAGATACTCAATAATCCACTTCTTTATTCAAGCTCCCTCCCCACTTTCTCCCATACATGAAAGGTAGGACCTGCTGCCTCAGACCTGATGGGATTTGTCAACAGACCTGATGGGATTTGTCAAAAATGGCCATTCATTTTTTCCCCCTTTAAGGTCAACTACAGCCCATATTATGCTGTACATTCCACTCTATTAATCCATCAGGCTCATGGTTTTCTGTAATAAGTATTCTTGAAATGTATATAATATAATGAATATCATTTTATTGTATATACTATATACATTTTAATTGCTGGGTTATATTTTGTAGGTATGCACATCATCTGAAGTGCAAATTATTACCTGTTGACTGTCAAATCGATTTTTTTAAAATAATAGTAATAATGTAATAAGTAATAAATACTTACAATTTACTGAAACCTAAAAGACAGTATTCTCAAAAACTAAATTTAAACACACATATATATTTCCCCCTTTTTAGCACCTCTGTTTAGGGATGTCCATTGTGGGGAAATCCAGCCCTTTTGGGGCACCCTGGATTTCCCTGGCACCCCTTGCTTGGCTTGGCTCTGCAAGCTGAGCTGCAGTCTTTTCCCCCAAATCCAGGAACTTTTCTCATTCCCTCCCCACCCCCGTAAATGGCAATTTGTGCAAATTGCAGAAATTTCAACCATTATTTGTGCAAATTGTGGCTGTAATTTGCCCAAATTACACAAATTACAGCCAAAATTTGCCCCAATTATGCAAATTACAGCTGAGATTTGCCCAAATCACACAAATTGTGATTTACAGAGGGAACCCCTGCCCCATATAATCTGTGAGCCTGACTTGATGTGATCGAGTCAGGCAAGCTCGTGGGGAGGCGAGCTGAAGTCCGGGGGTGGGGGTGCAGCTGCTGAAAGCTCAGCGAACTCCACCCCTCAGACAGATTCCTCCAGCATCCCTACCTCTGTTCGCATGTAAATATTCATAACATGTGGTTATATCAGCTCATTCTTTGCTCAGTTCCTGCGAAACAAGCTTCAGGTGTCCTGCATAATAATGTGGTTGAGAAATGGTCATACAGAGATTGAGTATGCCTTGGTTCTGTTTTAAGTATCCTTCAGTATCCATCTCACTATCCTGGAACACTGCCTGGTACATGTTAAAAGTGCACCATTACTTTTTAGGTTTGTCTGACAGCCCCTGGGCTTATTTAAATAGAGCAAGAGGCAGTAAATAAACCATACTAGCCAAGGCACGTGGGCCACCTATGTAGAGAACAATCAAACACTGTGGTGGTGAACCTGGGTTATAGCTGAGGCAGAGTCACTTGCATTCATACTGCTGTTTAGAACTCAGGAAAAGTTATCCGTTCCAGTGAGTTCCCCTGCCCTCTCCCATCCCTGTTTGTTTTTAATGAGTCATCTACAAATTAAACCTCTTCATCCAACTTTCCCATTTTGTTTTAATTCTCTCAGACCCAGTTTGCACGTAATGGTGGCAAATTATGGGTTTGTTAGGGTCACATGCCACCACCATTTTGAATAACCTGATGGGTGATTATTTTGTGACATGAAAACCTGGACACTATGGGTTAATTGTGGGTTAAACAACCCACAGTTAAGCTATGATTAGGTCTTAGGTTAACTGTGGGTTGTTTAACCCATGATTAACTCCCAGTGTCTGGGTTCGCACATCGTGAAATAACATCCAGTCCACCCTGATTGGGTGGATTGGATATTACAGTTGAAATAGGGACAAAATGGCCCACCAAATGGCTGGTCCCACCAAGGACAACATGCATGGGAGCAGTGACCACATTCTGCTCCTGAAGGCAGCTTCAATGTTACAAAGGAGGTGATGACATGTTTCCAACATTTTGCTCCCTCTTCCCAAAATAGTACCTTGGGTGTAATGTTCCTTGCCTCCTTCTAAGGGCCTGGATTTGGCTTGGGTTAAGAATGGTCAGGACCAGATTTGGAAAAGCAGGACTGTCCGTGGTCCTTGCTTCATTCATGGCAATGCCCTCAGTGATGGAGAGGAGGAATTTGGACTATGGTAGAAGAAAACTCTACCATCTCACTATTTGCGTTCCCCATATTTTCGCCGTCTTAGTCTATGTAAATGTTTACGTAGACTAAGACATGCCAAAATAAGGAATGCAAATGGCGGCGGCTATGGCCGCCGCCATTTGTGTATGCACTTTTTTGTTTTGTTTTTTAAGTCAGCCGTGATAGGCTACGTAAACATTTACGTAGCCTATCATGGTGTTTTTTTTAAAATCTAGCCGTGATAGACTACGTAAATCTTTACATAGCCTATCACTTTTTTTGTTTTTTTGTTTTTTTTAACCTGGAAATGGTGGCAGCGGCAGCCAGTCGGAAGACTGGCCCGCCGCCGGAGCCGCCGCCGGAGCCGCTGCCGGAGCCGCCGCCGCCAGGAAGATCCGCCCAAGCTAAGTCCCATCCCGGGTGGTGGTGGGGGGTGGGCCGTTCCGCCACCGATTTCGGGGGGCTGAATGCGCTGGCATTCGGCCTCCCCGAGATCCATGGTGGAACTTTCGTACATCCCTACAGGATAGCTAATACCCTGGAAGACAGAAACAAAATTCAAAGTGATCTTGATAGGCTGGAGCACTGGGCAGAAAACAACAGAATGACATTTAATAGGGATAAATGCCAGGTTCTGCACCTAGGAAAAAGAAACCAAATGCACAGTTCTAAAATGGGGGATACGTGGCTCAACAACACTACAAGCGAGAAGGATCTTGGAATTGTTGTAGATCACAAGCTGAATATGAGCCAACAATGTTGTGGCTGCAAAAAAGGTAAATGCTCTTTTGGGCTGCATTAATAGAAGCATAGCTTCCAAATCCCGGGAAGTACTAGTTCCCCTCTCCTCAGTACTGGTTAGGCCTCATCTGGAGTACTGTGTCCAGTTCTGGGAGCAAACTTTTAAGAAGGATGCAGACAAACTGGAGAGGGTTCAGAGGAGGGCAACCAAGATGATCAGGGGACTGGAAACAAAGCCCTATGAAGAGAGACTGAAAGAACTAGGCATGTTTAGCTTTGAGAAGAGAAGACTTGAGGGGAGATATGATAGCGCTCTTCAAGTACTTGAAAGGTTGTCCCAGAGAGGATCTCTTCTCAATCATCGCAGAATGCAGGACACGGAGTAATGGACTCAAGTTACAGGAAGCCAGATTCCAGATGATCATCAGGAAAAACTTCCTGACTGTTAGAGCAATATGACAATGGAACCAATTACCTAGGGAGGTGGTGGGCTCTCCCACACTGGAGGCATTCAAGATGAGGCTGGACAGCCATCTGTCAGGGATGCTCTGACTTGGATTCCTGCAGTGAGCGGGGGGTTGGACTCAATGGCCTTTTAGGCACCTTCCAACACAACTATTCTATGATTCTATGTTTGATGACCAAAGATATATCAGTTCCTAAGTTCCCATCACATTTAGTAGCATAATGAAGAAAAAAAACTGAGAATGGGGAAGATGAAAGACATAGGGCTTGAATTTTAATTGCTCTTACATTAAGCTTCATATAGAGATAGTAGCTCTGAAGACCTTGGGAAAAGGGGTTGGAAGGCAGTGGCTAGTCCCAAGCCTAGGCACAAGCAGGGATAGAAACAGCAGTATCTACAGATTCATTCCTGAAAGCAGCCCATGTAGCACGTATGAGTCAAGTGCACCAAATCACAGTGGCAGCTTTATACATATCACAGTACTGTACCAGTGACAACTACACTCTTGAAAAAACAGGAAATTAGCTACCTTGTTTCAGATTTGATGATGTGAAGTTTCGGCAGGGGACAACTGTAATGGCAATGGAACTATGCATGCTAGTTTTTCTGTGCTCACTGTGAGAGATTTCTTTCATCATGTATTTAGATGCTTTAGTTCTAACTTGTTCCTCTTTTTCTTCACATTTGATTATATTAATTCACCTTGTTGGATCCCAGTTCATTTGAGATAGAAAGATGTTATCAATGATGCCTCTGCACATTACCAAAGAATTTGATGTCGGCTACTTCATCAAAGGAGATGGAAGTTCTGTTTGCCTAACAGTCAACCCTTCAACGGTGGATGTGGTACAGGCCATCTCCTGGGATATCCTGGGACATCCCTCCCACAATGCCTGGCTCCAGGGGTGTTGCTAGTTTCTTAAAAGATCTGGGGCACAGGCCCATAACACAAATTTCCACACACACACACACACATATACATATACATACATGAGTCTAAGTGCACATCTAATATATATATGTGTGTGGGGGGGGGGGGCTGATCTACACTTACGGGTTTTTTCGCTTCCAGTGAGGTTTCACTGCCTGTCTTTCACACTACGCAGTACCCGCCTCGAATTGGAACCGGAATTGTAGCTTCTCCGTTGGTTTTTTTTTTCTAATTCAGGCATGATCTTTGAAGATTCGAAAATTCAAAGATTTGAAGCTTCGAATCTTCAAATTTTCAAATCTTTGAAGATCATGCCTGAATTAGAAAAAAAAATCACGGAGAAGCCATGATTCTTTGAAGATAAGATTTTAAAAAATACAGCCAAAGTGGGGGGTAAAATTTAGTTTCATTTGTAGGGATAGAACAACCCCCTGCTCGATGCAGGAAGCCTGATTCCCAGGCAGTCGCCCATCCAACTACTGACGGGGGCCGACTCTGCTTAGCTTCCGAGATCAGACAAGCGCACGCATATCTGGCCCTTTGCTTGTTGCTCAGGAAACATTGAGTGCTGAGGAAGCTGTGCAATCAGTAGCTGGAAGACGACATGGGGCTGTCGAGAGCTGTGAGCATGGTGGACTTGGAATCAGCAGGAACAGGAAGAGTTTCCGATCCTCCAATGCGAGCCTCCGTCTTTAAGAGAAGGAAACAGCACAGCGCTTGAGTGTGAACCGAGCTCGTGCATTTGATGAAGCACTGCTACGGGGAAAATGGATGAGTGTGGATAATCACGTTTTAATGTGAGAGCGTTTAACCTGACAGGACACTGAATTCATTGCGATGGTGGGCACAATGTAGATCGGCCCTGGGTGTGTGTGCATGTGTGTGGTGTATGCATGTGGTGTGCTTGCTTGTGTGTACAGATTACATACATACATAAGAAATGTGCACTGAACTCCCACCCCACTTCAACTCAGTGAGTCAAGATTTGGAAAAATTAGTCTTTATGCTTCCTGTTAACTACCATGGGAAATTAGAAAAAACAAACAAACTGTGACTTTTTTCTCTCGGTCAGAACTGGATGATAATTTCAGGCATAGTAGCCTCCTAGAAGGGGATTACACCTGCCCAATGTCAGAAAAAGAGGTGCAGGGTTTATATTTTGATTTTCTTTTAAAGGGAACTGCCAATAACAATTTTTATTACTTGGAAGAATTGGATAAAAATTTCAGGATTCATTGCCCCATCAGAGGAGATCATGTCTGCCACATTTCAGATGGCCACAAGGGTTTTGGTGCAAGGGTGGCCTTGACATTTTCAGGTCTCCAAAAGAGATTATACTTATCTCCCTATGTTCCTTGTGGACCATTGCTCTGAAAATTGTAGACAGGCTAGAGGTGTCCCTAAGTAAGAAACCAGCTAAGTTCCAGAAGGATACATGCAGCAGTTCATGTGGAAGGGGAGTTCTCCAGTTTTGGGGAGGGAGTTATTTGCTTTCCCTTCCATTCACCCCTTCCCCAATAGTTTTTAGGTAAATTTGGATGAAAATGCACAGGTCATTAGAGGTGTCCCCTAGGGCAAGAAACCTGCAAAGTTTCTGAAGGATATACATGCATTCTAATTTGGAATTACTAGAATTTATTTACAATTCACCAATGTTAGCAGCAGGGGAACATGGGTGGGAAGGTGCTATTGCACTCATGTCCTGCTTGTGGGTTTCCTGTGGGCATCTGGTTGGCCACTGTGTGAACAGAATGCTGGACTAGATGGACTTTGGAGTGATGCAGCACTGCTCTTCTTATGTTCTTAAATATAGAGTGCCTCTGAGCATGTGCAGAAAGTTTTTCTTTCACCATGGAGCACTTACATTCTCCCCCTACCAATTCTATTCCCCTCCATGCAACCATCCCTCCTCATCCTACCATCCTCCAGCAACTCTTCATCAAAACAGATGTCTTGTTTTGTGCAACTCCTCTCTACCTCCTCCTTGTTATGCACAAGCTCTCATTGTATTTTCCTCCCCATAACTTCATTTGTGCCAAGACTTCACCAGGATTCAGCCAATGAATCTGTTTTCAAAACTAGGGCTAAGTCATGGAGAAACTCTGAGAATGTACTAAGTGCCTTTCCCTCACCACTAAAGCTAGAGTTCATGCAAAAAAACAAAAACCCCAACCCATAAATGACAAAACATGCATAGGACTGAGCTGAAAGTAGGGACGTCAGAGAATTCCACCACGGATCTCAGTGAGGCCGAATGCCAGTGCATTCGGCCCCCCGAACTCCATGGCGGAACGGCCTGCCCCTCTGCCCCCCCACGGATCCCTCCCGGGACGAGACTTACCTGGGGCGGATCTTCCAGGAGGCGGCGGCTTTGGTGGCGGTGGCTACGGCAGCTGGTCTTCCGGGCAGCTGCCGCCACCGCCATTTGCAGTCTTGTGTAAAAAAAACACAAAAAACGATGTGATAGGCTACGTAAAGATTTACGTAGCCTATCATGGCTGGGTTTAAAAAAAAAAACCCCGACGTGATAGGCTACATAAAGATTTACGTAGCCTATCATGGCTGGGTTTAAAAATACACACACACCCACATACGCAAATGGCGGTGGCTATGGCCGCCACCATTTGCGTTCCTTATTTTTGGCCGTCTTAGTCTACGTAAATATTTACGTAGACTATGACAGCGAAAATAAAATTGCGTTCCTTATTTTTGGCCGTCTTAGTCTACGTAAATATTTACGTAGACTATGACGGCGAAAATAAAGGGAACGCAAATAGCCTATGTAAATATTTACGTAGGCTAAAACGGTGAATCAAAAAGGGATGCAAATAGCGCCCACTACGCTATTTGCGTTCCCCTTTATTTTCGCTGTCATAGTCTACATAAATATTTACGTAGATTAAGACGGCCAAAAATAAGGAACGCCGTAGCCGCCACCATTTGCGTATGCGGTTTTTTGTTTTTTGTTTTCCCAGAGCCCTCCCCAGCTGGAAATCCGGCTGCGGATGGCTCTGGCCTGGCTGGGCCTGGCCGGCTGCTCCATGGAGCTGCCGCAGAGCACAGCCGGCTGTGGAGGATTCCAAGGGGAGGGACGGAATGCCTCCTCCCCCACCATCAACATAATCTGCGGAAAGGTAAGTGACTTTCGTACATCCCTAAGTGAAAGGGTAGTCAATTCATTAGATGGAATTGGGTAGGCACTGTATTAAGCTTGCTGTACCATGCTCACAACTCAGGACTTATTTCTGAGTAAACATGCAGAACATCAAGGTGCAAACCTCCCTGCAAAAGTAACTTGTGTTGGATTCCTATGCACGCTTACCTGAGGGTAAGCCTCATTAAACATAATGGGAGTTCTCAGTAGGCATACATAGGATTGCATAAATTAGCATTATTTATCTCCCCTTCACTTAAAAAACAAACCAAAAACTCCTGTTTTTTAAATTAAAGCATTCTGCTCATAGGAACATAGGAAACTGCCTTCTACTGAGTCAGACCCTGGGTCCATCTAGCCCAGTATTGCTGACACTGACTGGCAGCAGTGGCTTTCCAGGATTTCAGGCCGGATTCTTTCCTAGCCCTACCTGGAGATGCTGGGGATTGAAACTAGGACCTTCTGCATGCCAAGCATGTGCTCTACCACTGAGCTGCAGCCCTTCCTATTGCTGGATAATGGCAACTGACAAACAAAAAGGCCCAAGATTTGTTTCTCTGCAACCATGTGAACCCACTCTTCTCAAAGACTTGCGTGAGGAGAAGGAGAAAAACCAACCCTCTTGTCTGTTTGTATAAAGTCAAATACAGTTCAGAACTTCTCTTGCCTGGTGAAGAGAATTCTCTTTAAGAATCCCCCAAGATATGCTCTGGGTGGAATAAAGAAGAGAAAGAAAGAAAGAAAGAAAGAAAGAAAGAAAGAACGAACAGGATAGGGGAGGGAAGACGAAAAGACGAATGGTGATTGGAAATGTGCATGAGGGTGGGGGGCAGAGAGAATTCCCTAAGCCAAGTGGCTTCTTTCAGAGAGGTAGTACTTCAGAGGAATTTAGGAGGCTGTGCAGGGTTTGCAAGGATTGCACGTACTTAAATGAACTTATGAAGTGAGGTGGCTGAGGGCTTTTTCTAGCTTTTTTAAAACTGTAGAACTTATTTAAAAGCCCCAGCAGTTTCTCGGTCACAACGCCACATTGTCCTAACCCTCCCCTTGGGAGTGAGTCCTACAGCTATTTCGTAGAAATTAAAGTGGAGGGGGAGAAAGAAGTTTGTGGAGGCTGATTGGATCCTTTGCTGTACTGAAGCTATTAAATTCTGCAGAAGCCAAAGCTTCCAGTTTAGGGCAGTAAAATCAGATGCTGTGTGAAATACCAATATTTCACATGGAGCTCTTTCTTCCCTTCCTTCTCCCTCTTCAAAATTTCATTGCAGGCAAGCTCCCAACAGTGGGCATGTAAGAGCAGGAAAAAAAAAGTAGGGGGGGAGAGGTTGTTTGCACCTCAAAAAACAACAACAACAAAAAACCAACACCAGAGATTAGGGATAGTGACCTCCTAATGGTCACCTTAAACACCTTCTGATTAGGATCTCTAAGCCCCTGGGTGACTTGACAGTTTTTACTTTTTGTTTTTGACTTTGAGAAAAGGAAACTTTACACATGGCTAGCGCAAAAGCCAGTGGAACTAACTGTCTGAAATTTGGTAGGTTCAGTCAGCTCCATAGGACCTGCTAGGTCCCCAAATTCCATGAATTTATGTGGAAGCACAAAAAAATTATGGCTCTTTAGTTTGACAGATGTTCTTGGAAAAAGCAAATTTTACCTGTGGCTAGAACAAAAGCCACTAGACCTAACTGTCTGAACGATCAGCTCCATGGGGGCTGCCAGGTTCCCAAATTCCATGCATGTATGTGGAAGTACACACACACAAAATATAGCGCTTTGCTTTAACACATTTACTTGAAAATAGCAAACTTTACCTGTGACTAGCACAAAAGTCACTGGATATAACTGCCTGAAATTTGGCACATTCAATCCACTCCATGGGGACTGCCAGTTTTCCAAATTCCATACACTTATGTGGAAGAACAAAGAAATTATAGCTCTTTGCTTTGACACATTTTCTTGGAAAAAGAAAATTTTACCTGTGGCTAGCACAAAAGCCACTAGGCCTAACTGTCTGAACTTTGGCAGGCTCAGTGAGCTCTATGGGGGCTGCCATATCCATGCATGTATATGGGAGCACAAAAAAACTATAGCTCTTTGCTTTGACAGATTTTCTTGAAAATAGCAAATGTTACCTGTGTCTAGCACAAAAGCCACTGGACCTTACTGCCTGAAATTTGGCACATTCAATCCAATCCATGGGTGCTACCAAGACTCCAAATTCCATATATTTATCTTACAAACTAAAAGAGCTTTGGCCATTTTTGTTTTCCAATGCAAGTCAATGGGAAAATGTAAAAAAAAAAAAAAAAAGCTATTAGGACAGCTCAAAAGATCCGGGGCACAGCTCAAAAAGATCCGGGGCCCATGCCCAAGTGCTCCCCAACACTTCCCCTGCCTGGGTCTGAGGAAGGACTCTGTCAGAGTCAGGCATTTGGGCCTGGCCAGCTCTCTGAAGTGCCATGCTGGCCATTTCCTCTGGCGGAAGTGGTGCTTCAGAGAGCCTGCCTGCCCTCTGACTTGCATTTACAGGATTCTCAGTGTGAGTCAGATGGCTAAGAGCAGCTGCCCATCCTCTGTTTCATTCTAATGACAAAAGCAAAATAGTTATTTTCTGCTTCACCTGAAGCCAAAGTTGCAATGCTCACAATGTACTATCCAGAGAGCCCTGCCAGCCCCACACTCCCATGGCAGCAAATGTCACTGCAGGAGGGCAGCCTGTGGGGCTCCATTGCTGGAGGAGGCAGTAGGCCCTGCGGGTGGGTGTGAGGGGAGTGCACAACCCACCGTTCCTCCTGCTCTGCCACCTGAGGTGGGGGATTCACCCCTCTCATGGGAGGGGCAGGCCTGGGTATAGCTGAGCGAACCAACAAAGGAGTACAATGGCATGTTGTAGGAGCTGCACCTGTACCAGGAAACTGGAGAGACTTCCTTCACATAGACAGCACCAAATGAGAGCTATTCAGCTTCCTCTCAGACACTCATTCCAATAATTTGACGAGCAGACAAAGAACTTGTTATCACAGAAGAGGAGATTCTTAGTACACCACCAGAATATGATCTTCATTCTCTTTCCCCATGACCGTGAGGAGGCAAACAGCAGACGTTACTGCATGTAGGACATGGTCATCTCAAGATATTCCTATATTCTGATACTGATATTGTGATTTAGGAAAAGTTTACCTTACCTGGCCACTGAACAAATATCTGCCTGCCTTGGACCTGAGAAATCATGTGCCCTTCCAGTTTTTCATATACTTACAGGATGTAGTGCTGTATCTTAATTTGCTGGGCAATGAAAGATAACAGCCTCATCCACACGGAATGTTCTGCCTGACCTTCTGCTTTGGTGCACTGCTAAGAGTGACATTTCCTCCATGCGCTATCCCAGATGAAACTGTGCATCGAATTGAGAGGTTCATCGTACTGCTGTATGACCAAGTGAGTATCTGCAAGACCAGATATGGACAAGACCAGAAAGAAGCTGTTAGCAAAAAGAAAATCTGTGGAAAGAATTGGTGGAATTCTCTTGCCCACGGGCCTAATTCAGCCTGTGGAGGTCACCATTCTTGGGCACCTTCTGTGGGTCCCTCCCCTCACTAAGATATGCTCCCTCCATGAGCTCCAGTCCTGGGAGGGGAGAGGAATCCCCAAGTTATTTCCAGTCCTGCGAGTGGCTGCTGAGTCCCTTGCCTGCTTCGTGCCATGCGCTGGTTGCACCCCACTCCCTTTGCTGTGAGACACAAAACAGATGAGGGTTTTGTGCAGCTGCCAAGTCCTTTTCTGTGTGCAGAGGGAAGCATAGAGCTCTGTGCCTCTCTCTGCATGGAGAAGAAGTGGGTGGGGCCAGATGAGCTGAGAGTCATCTGCGTAAAGATCGTGCCATACTCCAAATCCCTAGATGGCCTCATCTCAATGGTTGCAGGCAGATGCTAACTAGGGCTGTGCACTGCTTTGGCCCGAGGCCTGAGTTGAGGTGGGATGCTTCGAGTCACTTTGAGCCCCTTCTGAGGCAATGTGGAGGGGACACGAAGCGACCTGGAGCAGGTTGGGGGATCTCCAAAGCACTTGGTGTGCGTTGGAGCATCACCCCCCCTGGCAAGCTGCGCTGGCACCTCCAGGCCCTTACCTGAGCCACTGCCACCACCTCTACCACCACCTCCATCGCTGCTGCCTCCACTGCTGTTGCTGCCGCCTTCACTGCTGCCACAGCCACCACTACCTCCACTGCCATCATCGCTGCTGCCACCTCCATCACCATTGTGATTGCCGCCACTGCCTCCTCCTCCTCTGCCACCTCCACTGCTGTCATTGTCATCACCGCTGCCACCTTCTCCTCCTCCGCCATCGCTGCCACCAGCTCCTGAGGTCTGGACGCGCGCCGACTCTTATTGCAGGGAGTTGCCATTTTAAAAGTGGCGGTTGTGGAGGCGGAGGCGGTGGTGACCAAGAGAAAGCAGCAGTGGAGGCAGCGGCAGTGGTGGTGGAGAAGGCAGCGGAGAAGGCGGCAGTGAAGAGAAGGCAATGGCGGTGCAGCAGAGAAGGCGGCGGCAGTGGAGGCAGTGGAAGTGGCAGTGACAGAGGAGGAGGTGGCAGCGGCAAGTTAAAGAGCTGGGGGTTTGAGCGGGGGTGTCGGGGGGACCTGAAGTGGGGTTCGGCATCGAAATCCCACTTCGGGTTCGGGGCCAAGTTGAGTCAGGGCCCGCCTGAATCAGCCTGAGCCGAATCGGGCCCACCTCCAAAGCCACGAAGCAGCTTTCGAGTCGGATCAGGTGGTCCCTGCACATCCCTAATGTTAATAGCATAGGTGAATGAATGAATGAATGAATGAATGAATGCCAGCCATTTTTAGTAATGGAATCTGGCATATTCTTATGGTTCCAGTGCATGTAGAAGACATTAGCCCTATCCAGGTGTTTGCCTGTAACACTTGAAGGGCTAAACTGGGGAGGGGTTTGTGAATGCACACTTGAGCTCTGCCTCCAATGTTCACATGTGCCCAATTGCTGTTAGAAATCTTTGTGCATTTTACACCAATATCAAAGTGGGTGGGGGAGGAGGCTGTACGCTGAACATGCTTACAAAGCTGCCTGTGTTAGGCAGCTGTGCCTTATGGACACTGAGGGCTTGCAGGTATGCCCATGTCCCCTCCCTAATGTAACGCTTCACATGTTGCAGGCAAATGCCTGTATGGGGCTCTTGTCATCCCTCAAAACTGGAGTATTTGAATGTTGTTTCCACTTTTTGATGTATTTGCCATAAATAAGGGCAATCCAAAATGGACCAAAGGACTGACTCCCTGTCAGGATTTAACTGTAAGATTGGGAGATATTACATGCAACCCTGGCCTTTTTGGCATCCTGGCATCACATTTACCTATCTTTGTTTTTGTACCTATCTACATAAAACGTTCAGCATGTTTTATGTAGCATTTATGTTGCATAAGTTTGTGTATCATTTTTTATGACTTTGATCTTTATGTGTTGGTATTTTACATTGCTTGAAAGTTCAAAGTATTTTTCTTGGTTTTTGTTTCTCAGGGCATTCACATTTTTTTCACGGACAGAATACTTGTTTGTTCTTCATCTCTAATTTACTCCAGTCTCTGGCCCAGAATGAAAATATATGTATGCTTGTTGTGTGCACTCTGTTGATTGATATATAAGTCCAGCTTGGTGTGTTATTTCTGGCTTGTGGCTGGTGGTACACATGATCTGCTGTAATTCTGTGTACAGCATGGTGTATGAACTTGTAGAGTATATCTCAGAATCCCTGGCAGGGCCCCTCTTTTGACCTTTGACTTCCAGGACTGCAGCCAAACCTTAGCTACAATACTAGTTCTTGTTTTTGACAACAGCATGCAGGTTGTATTACATCAATGGCATTTTAGTTTTGAAGTTATGTGAGAAATGCCTCTGCAACCAGGGTTACTAATAGAAGCCAGGTAGCAGACTGACTCTTAGACTGAAATCCTGTGCACATTTACATGGGAGTAAGTCTCATTAAGCAGTACTGGACCTACCCCTAAATAAAAATGCATAGGACTGAGTAGATTCTAACATACGGTTTTTCTCCACAGAAATGTTTTTGGAAGTATTCCTACAAAGGATTGCATTTGGGAAACATTACATCAGAACTGAAAATCCACATTGATTTTCCAGGAAGGATTTGTAAGCAGGATATTAGATTCCTGCTGGCTTCTACTCATGTTTTCTATTTATATTGGTCCAGAGGAATAATTTAAAAAGTTCTCCCAGGGAGTAAAACGTTACGTATGAATTGGCCCTTATTGTGGGTAAATCCACCATTCACTTAGTGGCTGGAAGTAGAATGATAGTCATTTGTTTCAGCCAGGCAGCCTTTACTGAGACTTGCTACACTAAACCACCACAACCACAGAGTTTAGGGAGCAGGACTGCTACATCTGGGCAAGGTAACCACATCTCTTGGACATTTTTGGACCTCAGTCAAGTTTTGAACTCTACACCCCCTTCAATTGGGACCCAAAGCAACAGCAGCAGGTACTGTGTTCCAACCTTCTGTCTATGATGATAGATGAATCTAGCTCTGAAACCACAGAGAGATACTGGACTTAGCACAACACAGATGTTGCCATGAAGCCAAATTTGGCTTTAATGGAAATGTGCAAGTTGGATCATAGAGGAGTATCCAATGCCTGCCTCACTGAAAAGCAAAAGCAAAATATTAGCAACTGACATGTACAAAATATTCTGTTACTCGCTATGGCTGGGCTAGGATCAGGTAGGTAGGGGTATCATTTTCCCAGGGGCACCACAGCCAAGAGGTGAAAAAGAAAGTTTCAGCTGAACAAATGATTCCCGCACTTTTCATATCAAACAATCCTCATAAAAAAAAAAACCTTAAGTGGTAACTCCAAGTGTTAAGATAGCCAACCTTTATCCTAGTGAAGAGGATCTTGCAGCCATTACAAGCTAACCACTCCCCCCAAGATCCATCCAGTTTGCTCTGCCTGCCTCTAGGGGAGCCTTCAAACTTCTCAACAACAGAGTCTGGCTTATACACAGTAGTGTAGCAGCAAATTCAGAAGTGCAGGGTATCTTCATGATAGTCACAGCCATGCCCACTCACAGCCACACCCCCTCATAGCCATCCCCCCTTCTAAGATTATACAACCTTGTAAGATTATACAATAAAAATGAGCTTTCAGTCACTTGCTTTGTTTGGAGTTCTGCTGAGCAATGAATGCAGGATGAAGGTATGCCTTTTTGAGGTTCAGCAAGAAGAAGAAGAAGACAACGATAGCTTTCAGAAGTTCCAGTTGATTACCCACAGCGCCAGTAACACATCTTGTTATATTCCCCCTAGAACAGCAATCTGGATTGTTGATCACTGCTTTGGTTTCTTTCACCATTCCGTGGCCTCTGCACCACTGACTTCATAGGTTTTTTTCCATAAGTCCAGAGTCCATAGTTCAGTGGTTCCAGTGGTTTCTCAAAATATTCAGTCATCTCTTATGGTGTTTTGGTTAGAGCCAGACTTAGTCATGCATAGAGTAGACTTACTGAGATCAAAGGAACTTAAGGTAGGTGTAAGTCATAACTAACTTTTCCCACTGATTTTAGTGAGTACTCAAAGCATGATTAAGTCTAGACCCAACCCTTTATGAGATCTTGGGAAGGCAGCTAAGGCTGCAGTCCTATGCACACTTACCTGGGAAAAAGCCCACTTGGGAATTGAACATAATGGGACTGACTTCTGAGTAAACATGCATAGGATTGTGTGATAAATCCTAAAAACTGGCACAGACCGACTCTTACAATGAATATTAATACTTCAGTAGCTGAACAAGACATCATCTTGCTTCTCATTTGCACCACCCATCTGTCTCCATCTTTTTCATGTTCATCCAGATGTGAAAGAAACTTTTCCATAAAATTCCTCCCCTCCCCCGTAAAGCACAAAAAGGCACCAATCCTAAACATGCTTACTGTGGGAGCTGGTGCACTGCTGTGGCCCTGTTCTCCTTTCTTGCTCTGGAATTGTGGGAGGGGGATGGTAGGGTGCTCTAGCTGGCTCTGGCTCTGGCTGCTGGGGCTGGGGTATAGTTTGGAGAACTCCAAGAACAAGTTTAAGCATCAGGAGTTTTAAGGGTGATGCAGTAATGAGCCCCCCCCCCCACCATAAACAAACGTCCATGAAGGGTATGTAAATTAGCTTTATGCGTGTTTTTAAATGAAAAGTACAAAACAATGGGGGCATATTTTCAAGAGGAGGACAAGGGTCTATGCCATCCACATCATGTGAATGTCTATGCCATCCACACGCTTACTTCCTAAAGGCACATTATATCTAAAAGGTGTGTGTGTGGGAGGGACATCATCATCATCATCACAGCTTGTATAACTAAAAATTAAGTTTCAAACAGCTATGTAAATTTAGATTACAAATTAAATTTAAATTTAGATAGCAGAAACCTGACCTTTTTTCTCTTATGATTCTCTGTAAAGTACCACATATATTGTAAATACCAAAGTCTGTGCATCTTCCGGAAGCAGCTGAAGACATGTTTTATTCAAACTGTCTTTTGGTTGCCAAAAAAAGGGAAAGATAAAGTAGATTGATTAGCATATTGTTACCAGCCCTGAGCCTTTGGGATGAAGTCAACTATACATCAAAGACGGACAACAATAATGATGTACTTTTTTTCTACCACAGATAAAACAGTGACTCGATCATATGGATAGAATAAAGCCTCACAGCCATGGGGTTACTCTCAAGTATGGGGGCTTACTCTCAAGTAAGCGCAAAGCAGATATATGGAGGAAATGAGTGTGTGGAGAGGGAGAACAAGAGAAAAGCTGCTTTTCTTAACCAATTTATTTAAAGGCCATCAGGGTTCCTGGAAATGTGCACTTTAGGCCATCACCCTCTGCAGGAACAGCCAAGAAGAAACACAGCAGGCTGCAGCCTTCCCCAAACCTGATGCCCCGCCGATTTGTTGGCGGACAACACCCATCGGCTCCAGGCAGCACATTGGCTATGCTGGCTGGGAGGGGGAGATGATAGGATTTGCAGTCCAACACATCTGGAGGGCACAAGGTTGGGAAAGGCTGGGTGAGAGACGTGATGGAGAAGTTCTGCAGCCCCGGCCCAGAGCTGTGCGGGCTGTGTGGAGGCAGGCAAGGTGGCTGCTGCATCGGGCCTCCCAATATCCACGTAATATCTTCTCAGAAGTAAAGCATATAGAGAAGAATTTGCTGATCAAGAGGCTCTAATTCTGGGTTTCCAACGTGGTGCCCACTGGCACCAATGTGCCCACAGACACCTCTCTTGATGTCCACCAGACTCCTTGCCTCTCCTGATGTTATTTTTATTTCTTAAGATTATTTTAAATTATTTTTCAACTGGGATTTTTGTTTGTTGTTTTCTAATGGTTGTCTTCTAGACTCTTTAAATGTTTCTTTGTGGTTTCTCAGAATGTTTTACAGGCTTAGAGCAAGCTGGTTATTATTAATAAGGCTTTACATTTAAAAGATTTCTGTGCTATTTTAGATTACTAATAAGGTTTTATATGTTAAAGGCTTCTATGCTACTTAAGGTTTATATCAATATTACTTATTATTTGTCCTTTCTGCATTTTGTATTTGCACTGCTTTGTTTGATTATAAATAATGTAAAATAAGGTTTCGATGAGTGTAGAATATTTTAATGAGTGCAATTTACATTTGTGTTGTTGTTGTAGAGTGCCCTTGAAAAAGGGTTTTGAAAGCCCAAAAAGCATTGGGCTTCAATTAAATGTCTTCACAATTATCCAACTTGCAGTGCTTTTTTGTTCAGGCACCTGGGGGGTTCCCTCCTTCAGTCTCCCTCCAACAATTCAAATGAGTGGTTTGGTTTTCTGTTTTGGAGCTAAGACCCTCACCTCTGCCTTGTACTTAGGTTTTGGGGCTAGTTACTTTTCGATTAGTCTCACCAGTTTGTCTTCTGGGAAATGAACATTTTATGACCAGCCATGCCCACCATGGCAGCTATTTTATGAATGAGCAAGTCCCTCCATGGCAGCCATTTTGTGAGAGTGGCCACAACACTCTCTCAACATTCCATATGTGCCCACAGACCCAAAAAAGTTAGGGACCTCAGCCCTAAGTAGGGAAGACTTTCTTTTATATTGTTTTCCTCCTCCCACCGCCCACTTGCCTCTCATAAGTCTTCTTATCCATCTCCTGTCATTTTTCTCCCCTTCTTCTTTCCCACTTAACTGGTACCCTATCCCCATCTACCAGTTTCTTTCAACCCTCCCTCCTGCTGCTTTTACATTCACTTCCTCCTATAACAGCTTCCCTCTCTTATCAACATAAGTCTCCTTAGCATGTAAAGTGGTCAGCTGTACATTACATGGTTCCTTACTGTACACACATTTACATGACTGGGCAGTAGAGACAAGATGCGTTTGGTACCGCTCTTGGAAATGTATGTTGTAGAGACCCTGGGGAGGGAGCTAAATCCTGAAGACTGATACTGTTATAACTCATACTAAAAAATCTAAATTTGTAAATGACATCCTCTTGCTTCTCATTTGCCCCAACCATATGCCTCCATCTTCTGCATGATCATCAACTCAAAGAAAATTTGTTAATAGTGTAATCCTATACATGTCTACTCAGGAATAAGTACCATTGAGTTCAGTGGGGCTTACTCTCAGGCAAGTGTATATAGGATTGCAGCCTTATAGCACAATCCTATTAATGTCTACTTAGAAAAAAAATACTAGTGTGTTCAATAAGACTTACTCTCAGGTAAGTGTGCATACAATTGCAGCCTAAATCTGTCTTTTGATTTGCCTTGCTTTCATCCTTTCTTCAGGTTGTTGCATAGCCCTTAACTTCACAGCCCCCTAATGTCATTTTCCTAAAAACACAGAACAACCAGCAGACTGGACAGCAACACAATATTACATTGCAGAGGTGTCATACACCACTCTCTTTCTTTCCTAGCAATATGGGCACAACAACAATGAATTATTTTGCAGGGATGACATAACCCATGCTCAGCCACAGTGCCACACCCTCTACCCAATACGGGCATAATTCATATGTATGTATGTATATTTCAGTTCTATACTGCCCAATAGCCAAAACTCTCTGGGCAGTTCACAAAAATTAAAACCAAAAAGTACACAGTAAAACAATACAAAAATAGAAAATCATTAAAACCACAATATAACAATACAACCAGAATAAAACCTAGCAGCAATGCAGAGATTTAAAATACAGATTTAAAACAACAAGGCTAGAAGACTAGAAAGCTAAAATACCTGGGAGAATAAAAAGTCTCCAAAAGGAATACAACGTATGTGCCAGGTGAACCTCACTAGGGAGCTCAGTCCACAGCCAGGGTGCCACAGCAGAAAAGGCCCTCTTTCTAGTAGCCACCCGCCTCACTTCCTTTGGTAGGAGATCACAGAGAAGGGCTGCTGAGAAGGACCCAGATCTTAAGGTCCCGGCAGGCACATATAGGATGAGGCAATCCTTCAGATAATCTGGCCCCAAGCTATTTAGGGCTTTGAATGTTAATACCAGCACTTTGAATTGGGCCCAGAAATGGACTGGCAGCTAGTGCAGCTGAAAAAGTACTGGCGGCGTAATATGAGCTCACAGGCCACTCCCTGTTAACAATCTTGCTGCCCTATTCTGTACCAGCTGAAGTTTCCGGACCGTTTTCAAAAGCGGCCCCATGTATAACGCATTTCAGTAATCCAGACGAGAAGTTATCAGAGCATGGATAACTGTAGCTAGGCTATCTCTGTCCAGAAAGGGCGTAGTTGGTATACCAGCCTAAGCTGATGAAAAGCACTCCGTGCCACTGAGTTCAACTGTGCCACAAGTGACAGTTCTGGATCCAAAAGCACCCCCAAACTATGAATGTGATCCTTTAGGGGGAGTGCAACTCCCTCCAGAACAGGTTGAATATCACCTAGCCGGGCAGACGAACCACCCACTAACAGTACCTCCGTCTTGTCTGGATTGAGTTTCAGTTTATTGGCCCTCATCCAGTCCATTACCGTGCCCAGGCACTGATTCAGAACAGCCACTGCCTCACCTGGGTTTGATGAGAAAAAGAGGTAGAGCTGGGTGTCATCCGCATACTGATGGCACCTCAGCCCACACCTCCAGATAACCTCCCCCAGCGGTTTCATGTAGATGTTAAACAGCATAGGGGATAAAATTGAGCCCTGTGGAACCCCATGGCACAATTGCCATGGCACAGAGCAATAATCCCCCAGCACCACCTTCTGGAGTCGGCCATCCAAGTAGGAGCGGAACCACTGCAGTGCAGTGCCTCCAATTCCCAACCCAGACAACCTATCCAGAAGGATACCATGGTCGATGGTATCGAAAGCTACTGAGAGGTCCAGGAGAATCAACAGGCTTGTGCTCTCCCAGCAGAGGTCATATATAATGAAATGATAGCTAGAAAGGGCATTAACTCCTGTCACTGTTACCTGTTGTTTTGGGCTGGATATGCTTAGGGATGGCGGAGAATTCCGCCACGGATTTCAGTGAGGCCGAATGCACTGGCATTCGGCCCCCCGAAATCTGTGGCAGAACGGCTTCCCACCCCCCACCCCCCTGCGGATTCCCCCCGGGACGAAGCTTACCTGGGCTGGATGTTCTGGCAGTGGTGGCTCTGGCGGCGGCAGCGGCGGTGGCTGGTCTTTCGACCAGCTGCCACGGCCGCCATTTGCATCTGCTGTTTGCCGTAGCCTATCACGGCAAGCAAAAAAAAAACAAAACAGCGTACGCAAATGGCGGCGCCTATGGCAGCCACCATTTGCATTCCCTATTTTCGCCGTTTTATCCTATGTAAATATTAATGTAGGCTATTACGGCAGAAAAAAAGGGGGAACTCAAATAGCGTAGCGGATGCTATTTGTGTTCCTTTTTTTTTGCCGTAATAGCTTACGTAAATATTTACATAGGATAAAACAGCGGGGAAAAAAGGAATGCAAATAGCGCCCACTACGCTATTTGCGTTCCCTTTTTTCCCCCCGCCGTAATAGCTTACGTAAATATTTACGTAGGATAAAACGGCGAAAAATAGGAAATGCAAATGGCGGCCGCCGTAGTTGCCGCCATTTGCGTACAATGTTTTTTTTTTTTGCCTGCCGTGATAGGCTACGTACTTACGTAGCCTATCATGGCAGCCTGGCTGGATGCAAATGGCGGCCGCTACGGCGGCTGCCATTTGCGTCCGCAGCAGCCAGTCTGCGGCTGGAACTCCAGCTGCGGACGGCCCTGACCGGCTGCTCTGTGGAGCCACTGCGGAGTGGAGCCGGCCGGGCAGGATTGCAGGGGGGAGAACCGGATCACCTCCCTCCCCCATCGAGGATTCCGGGGGGAGGGACGGAGCGCCTCCCCCCCCACCGCGAATCAATCCTCGAAAAGGTAAGTGACTTTCGTACATCCCTAGATATGCTGCAGAAAATTCTGGATTTCTCAGTTGTTTTCTGTGGGCAGAAATCACTGCTTGATGAGGGTAAGTCAACAAAAGGGTTCAAAATGAGACAGGAAGTCCCTTCTCAAGACAATGATCACTCTGCACATATCTCTATCGCTAATAATGCTCACAAACTGTCAATCATGACCATGACTTCATTGGTTAAGTGCAAGGGGATGGATCCAGATCTTATCATACATAGAGTAGACCCATTGAAATAAATGGGTCTTAAATTAGTCATGACAGATTGGACAGTTAGTCATGGGTAACTTAAGTTGCATTGATTTCAGTAGGTCAATTCTAACTATGACTAAATCTGGCTCCAATTTGCACACTGGTCTTGTGCATTGACCACAAGATTCAATTCAGATCCCAGTTTGCCACTTTGGAAAATAGCCCAGTTTGGCATGTACTGATTTGGAGGCTGTCTGCTTTGACCTAGTACTGAACCTGTATCAAGATTTGGAAATCCAAGGCTTCGTGCTTCCCATTGACTATCTTTGAGGGGATCTTCACCACAATGTATTGAGATTGCTCTCCTCTTTCCTGTTCTTTTTAAATTATTCAACTTTGCTCTGTTAGGGGTCACAGTGCAGAGGAAAAAGTGGACTATCCCTTGCCCAAGCCTGGGTTCTGCACAGGTCACATGGCACTCTAATGTGAGTTGTTTGGGTGGCTTTTGGGCAGAGTGTCAGCAACATCGATGCAGGTCATCATTCAGAGAGCTTGGTCCTGCCTTTTGCCTTGTTCTTCCACCTCTGCTTTCTCAAGCCAGTGTGTGGTGCTGGGTATGATACTTCCCAGTAGATATCCAGTTTGCAATACCCCACTGATACTGTGATACACTGCTTTTCATGTATTTTTTTCCCTTTAACAACAATCACAATAGTGAGATATCGTTGATTTCCCCCATGCGCAATTTCGCTGTCTCGCTACCATGATTGCATGCAGTTGCTGTCCAATTCCAAAACTGATTGCTTTGCCTTTGCATTACCCCTGCCTTTTCTATGAATGAAAGCTCTGTTGTGTTTGGGGGTAACTGAAACATGATTAATCCCTGCTCAGAGCTTGGGAAGGAGAGCGGGTTTGTACCTGCACTATTTCGAGGGATGGAAATGTCATTGTTACTTCATGAAAGTGCAACCATGTTTTGGTGACATAATGTCTGGCTGGAGCTCTGCAACGGGTACTCTGTACCTAATTTTGGGAGGGAATAAAGGCCATTGGAGTATATCACAGGTCTGTTTGGTGATTCTGGTGATTTTGACACCTTCTTCCAAATGGGCATCCTGGTTGTTGCTTGACTCAAGTAAGCCACACCCCCCCACACAGGTGACTTTTGGCCATGTGCAGATGTGGCAAGAAGTCCTGGTTATGTGCACAACAGCCATTCCAACATGGATTCTGGGTCACTGCAGCTGTGTATATCTGCAATCTGCCAGTTGGTGTCCAACATTCGGGTTGTGCTGTCCCTTTTGCTGCTCCTATACAACCGTGAGTCCAGGGTGAGGAAGCTTCAAAAGGAGATGAGGAAAAGGCACAGGAGAAGGGCTGCCTTATTCCTCTACAGGAAGAGGCAGGCTACTGCATTCCTCATCTCCAGACCCAAAATGTAGCAGTTGTGGAGATATTTCCTGATTAGGCAGGGTTGGTGGGAGAACATTGTTCTCAAAATTATGGATGATGAGCAGTGGATTGCTAACTTCAGGATGTCATGGGGAACCCTCTTTGAAATTGCAGAGGCTCTCTGGCCAGCCCTGGAAAGGCAAACCACGAACATGAGGGAGACAATTCCAGTGATGAAACCAGTGACACTCTGTATATTGTGCCTTGCTAATATCTGCTCATCAGTTTGGCATGGGGAGAACCATTGCAGCAAGTATCGTGGTGGGGGTGTGCCTGGCTATGAAACATCTCCTGCTGAGAAGGATGGTGATGCTCAGCAACGTAGCACATCACTGCAAGTTTGGGGACTGAGCCGTGGGTTTCTGTGTTACCACCTGGTTGCTTACTTTGGGGTAAGGTGTGTGTGTCATGGATTACTTCTACTGAACTTGCTCATCGGGGAAGGGGTGTTTGGGGGCTGCAAGTGGAAATGTGGGGAATTGCTCTCCCTGCATCAGATAGCAAGCATTCATTCACTTCCTCTCTTTCAGATCATGGAGGTGTTTGGAAAGTTGGGGCTCCCTCACTGCACTCCCTCACGGCACTATTGACAGCTCTCACATGGCAATCATGTCACCAAAGTGATGATTTCATCAACTGGAAGCATTTCTACTTCACCCTCCTTCAAGGAGCAACTGACCACACAGGCCGGTTCATTGACATGGAGGGTGGTTGGAGTGGGAAAAATCACAATGCTTTTGTGTTACAGAACTCTGCGCTGTTCTAAATGTGCCCACTGACCAAAAAGGTTGGGGACCCCTGCATTAGGGTGCTATCACAATCAAGTGTGAATTCCTGTGGGCATTACAACTTCGTGCATTGACTTGGTGCTGACCTGCAACTTGTGAATGCATAGTAAAGTACCATATGCACAATATCTTCCTTTGGAGGCAACAGGTCATTTGCCAGAAATTTCCTACAGTTTCCAATAAACATTACCATAAGTTTGACACTTGTCTATGAAACATTAGTTGTTTATATATATTGCTGCAGATGGATTTGTATTCATAGTTTTAGAGAATGCAATTGTCTAAGTTACACATAAATTCTTGACATTGCAAAACAGTTACATTGATCAAATATTTTAAAATACAATAAAAAAAGAAAACATTTAAACTTCCTGTGGTATACTCCTTAATTATTTTTGTAGGAAAGATCAATTCAGTTAACACACAAATAGATTATTGTTAACTGGAGTTCAAATAATATTAGCTAAAACACAAGATATTATGTAAAGGAGCTTACGAATGTTACATTGGTCACTACAGAATTATTCAGCACCTAAATTCAGGCTAAGAGGAGATAGAGAGACATTGCTAACTTAGCTAAAACTCTGATTTACCTGAAGATGGCAAATTGGTGAAAGTTGGTGCTAAGTAGTGGCTAATTCATTCAGTCTGCAATCTCTACTTGGAATTTGAATCTAAGCTACAGACCCCATGGCCAAAACATCTGGCCTAATCTTTGTACATTTTTCTCCCCCTCCCCCCACATCTTATATAGCCTGATGAAGAGTTTTTTAAAAACTCAAAAGCTTGCACACTCTTCTGTGGCATTATGGTTGGTCCTAATAATGATTTCCATTATCTGTGCTAATGAGATTAATTTGAATGAAGCAATCCTAATGGCTGAGCAATTAGATAGAATTGAGAAGTGCCTACCTGACACTCTACAGAGTAGTCCATCTGCATGGAATTAGGAAATTCCACTATAGATGCTCAAGGTTGATGGGCAACAACTAACTGGCATAGCCAGCTCACCATCTCAGGGGGCCCAGTAGGTAGCCCAAATCCCCAGCTTTCAAATAAAAAAGAGCCCGTCTCTAGCCCATGTAGAACCTGAGATATGAGCCAAATGTTTCTGTCCAAGCATTTTTTGAGAAAAAAGGTTTGCTATTGTCTTTCAGTGCGTTAGTAGGAATGTGCTAAAGACTGAACCCAAGCCAAATTGGTCCCCTTCAGACCATTTCTGGTGCTTCCCGAGGTGAAGCAGGCTTCCCTCCAAAGTGACCAGGAGTGACCCTGCATGAGACTTCATTCACAATCCAGCTTCAGAAAGGCAGAAAGCTTTTGCTTTTATTTCTTTAAAACACTTATGGTAAGTGGGGACAGGGAGTGACAGGCCCATCTTCTAATCCTAGGGCACATTCTACCATGGGCTCTAATCACTATGCTTTGGGGAAGGACAAGGATGGGATCATGAGATGGCCACTGTTCCAACACCACGACGCTTCACTATGAAAAAAGGGTCTCTTTTGGAGACCGTCAAAATTTCAAGGCTGCTCTTGCACAAAAATCCCTGTGGATATTAACCTGAAATGTGGCAGGCTCAATCCCCCCAGAAGGGGCAACTATTCCTGCGGACCTCATCCAATTCTGCCAAGAACTACAAAAGTGATCAGCAATTCCTTTTAAAAAATCAAAATATGAAGGTGCATAGCACAAAGGGGCCTGCTCCAGCTGGACTCCCCGCCCCCTCCACAGGGCTAACTGCCATCCATGGCCCTGTGGGGAAGAAGAAGGAGTGAGGGAGCAGGCAAAGGGAACATCAGGGCCTGCTCCAATTGGACTGCCCCTCCCTTGGGAGATGAGAACAGGGCTATCCCACCAGACCTGCTAACAATACCTAATTCTTTTTTATCCCCTCCCCATTGCCTTTTCCTTGTGTGTCGTGTCTTTTTTAGATTGTAAGCCTGCGGGCCGGGACTGTCTTCTTTGTTCATTGATTGTAAGCTGCTCTGGGAGCCTTTTGGGGCTGAAGAGGGGGATAAAAATACAATAAACAAACAAATAAATAAAGCCCCCGCACCTGTTTTTCTAAGGTTCAGCATGTGTAATCCCCTCCTAAGCAGGTACTATACCTGTAAATTGCATCCAATTTCTGACAAAGAGAAAAACAGTTATAACCATTTTTTGGTTTCCCAAGGAGCTGTCTTCATGGGGGATTTGCTGCAAATTGGGGGCATTTCAAGGTCCTTCATGGCACATAACATTATGGCCAGTCCACAGCCACCCTGGAGATTTCTGGGGAAAAGCTGGATTTTCTGAGACTACTTTTACTCTGTTTTATTTCTTTAAATCAGCTCCTCTGCACTTCTGGTGCTGTGTGCCCCTATCCTCCAGATTTACTTTGGTATAGTAGCCCTTCCCAGGGGTGTGTCTTTCACCTGGCTGTGACCTCACTGGCCCCAGTCAAGAGGTGATTCCCCTTCTTGTTTTTCCCCAGTGTTTCCGCCATTTATCGGCTACCTGTAGGTATGCTATTTCTCCTCACCAGCTCACACCACTTCACTTTGCCACTCAGTGTAGTTGATTTTGCTCTTTCTCTATCCTCCATCTGCAATCCTACAGAAGTAGGTGACTCTGGCTTAGGACCCATTTTTTAAAAAATAGCATGAAATCAAGAAGGTGTGAAATCACGATCACACATTACTTTAACTATGCCCCTGTAATTGAGGTAACTAATCATGGTTGTGGAGGCACAGCATGCAGCGAGGGGTTAACTTCCTGAAATCGTTACTGCAGGGGATCATGCTCACACATTCGGGCACCATGCTTACATGTAAAGTAAATATAGTTGCTTTCAGTAATATGGGTTTAAATGCATGCAATCACCATTGCGCACTATCAAAATTGCCTGACCTTGCCCTTTTGGGTCTCAGTTTCTTTTTTTTCTTTTTTTTGGAATATATTTTTATTTATTTTATTTTTATAAATGAAATAAACAATACCAAAATTGTTGTTGTTGTTGTTCAGTCGCTAAGTCGTGTCCGACTCTTCGTGACCCCATGGACCATAGCACGCCAGGCCTTCCTGTCCTTCGCTCTGTCCCGGAGTGTGCTCAAGTTCAAACTCATTGCATTGGTGATGCTATCTAGCCATCTCATCCTCTGCCGTCCCCTTCTCCTTTTGCCTTCAATCTTTCCCAGCATCAGGGTCTTTTCCAGGGAGTTTTCTCTTTGCATTAGGTGGCCAAAATATTTGAGCTTCAGCTTCAGTATCTGTCCTTCCAATGAGCAATCAGGGTTGATTTCCTTTAGGATGGACTGATTTGACCTCCTTGCAGTCCAGGGGACTCGTAAGAGTCTTCTCCAGCACCACAGTTTGAAAGCATCGATTCTTCGGCGCTCAGCCTTCCTTATAGTCTAGCTCTCACAGCCATACGTTACTACTGGGAAAACCACAGCTTTGATTATACGAACCTTGGTCGGCAAGGTGATGTATCTGCTTCTTACTATGCTGTCTAGGTTTGCCATAGCTTTCCTCCCAAGGAGCAAGCGTCTTTTAATTTCATGGCTACAGTCACCATCTGCGGTGATCTTGGAGCCCAAGAAAATAAAATCTGTCGCTACTTCCATTTCTTCCCCTTCTATATGCCAGGAAGTGATGGGGCCAGTTGCCATGATCTTAGTTTTCTTGGCAGGAATACTGGAGTGGGTTGCCATTTCCTTCTCCAGTGGACCACATTTTGTCAGAACTCTCTGCCATGACCTGTCCGTCTTGGGTGGCCCTGCACAGCATAGCTTATGGCTTCATTGAGAATACCAAAATTACCAACAACCTAATCAATACTTCAATTTCCCAACAATACAATATTCTGATGAGGACACCACAATAACAAAGAGAGAAGAAAAAAGAGGAAAAAAAAGAAAAAAAGGGGGGAAGGGAGGAGGAAAGGAAGTGAAGAAAAGAAAAAATTCCCTCCCCTTCCCTCCCTCCCCCCTCTCCCTCCCCCCCCTCTCCCTCCCCCTTAAAGAATTGAGTTTAAACTCCAACACCCCCCGGCCTCTGATGCCATTTCATTTTAAAAACTATACCGATAACCTTAACAATCTTACAGTTTAATAAACAACCTTACATTTCTGTCATATATCATCAATCTTATATCAAAGAAACAGGTCTACAATTCATTCTGCAAAGCCTAGTATTATTAGTAATTATATATATATATATATATATATATATATATATATATATATACACACACACACACACACACACACACACATATAAATAATATAATATAATAATAAAACTTAATATAAACCTTCAACCATCAGTAATATATTTTATACTAGATATATTATCTTTTTTAAAATACAAAATATAAAGAAAAGCAAGAAAAAATAAAAGATGAAAGAGAGTAAACCAATATAAATATAATAATTGATCTTCTGAATTAGCCTGGGCTAATGCAGGCTAAACACAAACAGTTAACAAAGCTTGTTTAAAGATTCCAGTTCATGGGGTTGTAACAGAATTCTCACGCATTTTTATGTTCAGCCATGCCTCCGCCATTTCATGATTTAAAAACTTCTTCATCTGACCTTCAGACACAATACAAAGTGTAGCAGGATATTTTAAGTAATATTGTAAGTTCATTTATTTTGCCACATTCTTTGCTTGGATAAATTGCCTTCTTCTATTCACCACCTCTTTGATGTAGTCTGGAAAGAACATAACTTTATCTTGTTTCCAGGAAAGGCTTCCAGCCTCCCTTGCCAAACGCAGGATATAATTCTTTGTGGAGACTTTTGCAAATTGAGCTATGATCATGTAATCAGTCCCTTTAGCATTTGGCACACAAAATGCCTGCTCAATATCAAGTACATAATCAGATGGAATAGGGAGTATCTCATGCAAAAGTTTATCCACAAAAATAGGCAATTTTACATCATTAGGCAGATTTTTAATCCCAATAATACGTACATTGGATCTTCTCGTGAAGGCCTCCAGTTGAGATATTCTATCAGAGATATTTTTAAAACAAATTTGAGTAGTAGTTTCATTTCCTGCCACTCGGTCTTCAAGCTCATTAATTTTCATCTCCATTTTTTGCCATGACGCATTAATTAAATCTACAGCTCCTTGCAGGGTGGTGATGGAATTTTGGATTAAATCCAACCTTTTGACTTGTTCTGTAAATTGTGAAGATAAAGTCTTTATCAGCGTAAATAATTCCCCTATATCTTCTATTTTTGACACTTTTGACACAGAGGATGTGGGGAGAGTAGATGCCAGCTCCCTTCTTCTCCTTGGCACAGCCATGTTTCTCTCAAACAGATCTTACAGGTCCTCAGATGTTCTCAAATATTGTTAACATTTTTTAAATCATCCCTCAGAGGTTGCTGATATTTCTTAACACATATATTATTATTAATTTGAGATGGACTAAAATGAACTCGGATTTCTAAGAATCCAACCTGGGGAATCTGCTGTGGAGCGCCCCCTCAGGCCGTGCAGAGTCCGTGGACTTTTGGATGATTTTTTTTACTTTCCCAAAATTTATGCATATATAAATCTGGAGAAAAATACATACGTTTCTGCTGCAGAAGTATTGAATGGAATGGGGGAAAATACACAAAATGTTATGTACTGAGGTAAATTTTGTAAATACTTATGTAATATTTATGTAATTATTTCCGTATTTTTCTGCATGATGAAAAAAAAGATTTGCATCCATCTGTGGGCGGATGATGGAATGAAAGGCGCCTGACAATCCGCGAAACACAGATGGAGTGGATTTTACACAGTCTGTACATCCCTAGGTCTAGCTTGGAGTATGAATGCCAGCCAGGTAGGTTTCTGGTGGGCAACACCAATAACCTTCCTCACTGCAACACTGCACCGACTCCTGTGGCTAGTCTTGCAACATCCTTGGTGCTACATATGCCTTCTCTCGGCAGGGCATTCTTTTCTATCCCCAAACCTAGCAGTCTCCCGAAGTGTGTGTGTGTGCGTGTGCGCACATTTATGCTGAGCACTCTAGGCTTCTCTTGCTCAATCACTACTGCCCCATGGAAGTGGGGCTTACCCAGAGGGAGGTGTGTATTTCTGCTCAGCACCCTAGGCTCCCTTTTCTCAATGACTGCAGGCCCATGGCAGTGAGGCTTACCCAGAGGAAAGGCACCACCACTGCCTTTAACATTTACACTCTTTGTTTCTCCAACTCTTTTGGACCCTGGCATCCTGAACCACAAAGCCACTCTGTCCCCAGCCACATGCCTGGCAATGGCCTGTAACTGAAGGATAGGTCGGTCTGTGGCTAACGGCCTCGATCGGCTGATACAGCACACCACTTCAGAGTATAACCGGCTACTCCGTGCATTTGAACGGGACACCCAAGTCTACCAAAGAAGTGTAGATTGTTCAGCAGCAGATAAAGCTGAGTGCAGGACGGACAGACAATGTAACCTGCTGGAGAAACTAGTTGGGAAACTTGTAGGGGAGGCTGGGCAGGGAGGGCCCATGCGTAGTCAGTGTGAATTTCCCACTGACAGTGATGATGCTACCCCAGACATAGAGGAACAACCAGAGTTTTCTCTCACCCAACCAGTGGATGATCTCCCGCCCTGCATGCTGCTGGCAGTTGCTAACATGCTACCCCAGCATGCGTCCACCCCTAAGAAGTGCCCACCTGGGTGCAGGAAAGAGGCCCACCTGGTAAAGTAATCGAAGAAGTTCTCCCCATTAGGGCCCAGACACTGTACCCCTGTCAGCATTCACATTACCCACCCATTCTACTTGGTCACCAGGCAAAACACAAGGAGGATGGGATGTGTGTTGCAAACAGCAGTTGTTTACTAATTTTAAATGGGGAAATAAAGGGTGGTATGGTTATTTACAAGTTGGGGGACGTACAAAAATAGGGGGGTCTGTTTTTCTCAAAATGGAGTTGTGTTTATACATTAAAAAAGAACTGCATGGTTTCAGGGGAAAGGGGGGGCATTTACACAGGGGGAAGGAGGTGAGCTACACAGGTCAGGGTGGGGGCCTGGTGGGGTGTGGGGGTCTGGGTGGTGGGGTTGCCTGGGGTGTCTTGTCTGCTCCTGCCCCAGTGCCACCACCTGGTCAGTAACTGTATTCACTAGGGAAAGGAGGCACATGGGAGGAGCGGGGGAGATTGGTTAGTCCCTTGCTTGCTTTCCCTTGATTTGGAAACTACAACTATAGCTATGGTATTTACGGCCAGTCCAGAACTGCAGCACTGTCTGCAGGATCTGCTGCAGCAACCCTGTGCTGATGACCGTGGCCTGATACTGTGCCTCCCCATGGGCCAATGCAGGGCACTGTCCTGCATTCTGGGTGCTCCGGGGCGGGTGGCGGCGGCAGCACAGGTCCCACTCCAGCTGGCGGCAGCAGCTCCAGGGCAGCCTGAGGGGCAGCAGGTCCCACCTTGGGCTGCTCATGTCTGCCATGGGGACCTGTGGGGAGTAAGGACATAGTGAATGTTCTGCCCATGGTGGTGGGGCTTACCTAGAGGGAAGGTAGCAACACTGCCAGAATTCCCAGTCAGGTGTCCAACCCCTACAGAGACACATCTCAGCATGTGCACGATACCTCAGTGGCACACTGTGGCACTCACCCCACAGTGCTGGATACTGCCGGTTCCGGACTGGTCTCAGGTCACAGGCCTGGCAATCTGGAGAACCTAAAGGGAAAGTCCTAAGTTTATTTGGTCATCACGTATCCACATACCAGAGGCAAACAAAGACCTACCTCTGCATGGCTCTTGCTGCTAAATCCAGTGGGACGTTGCCGGCAGTTCCTTGGCCATGCATGTGGCATGCGAAAAGGGAGGACTCCGTCACACAGCCACCAGTCTGGCTCACACTGACTGCTGTTCCTGAGGGCTACGCAGTTCCTTTCCATGTACTCTGTCCAAGAGTTCCCGTCTAACTCAACAGGACTGCATCTCTTGCAAGGGTGGGGTGAGGAAGAGGACATGCAGATTTACTGTACCCAATCCAATACACAGGAGCAGTAACATACTGCATTCACTGTTTCTCCATAAAGCAATTGAAGGGGGTGGGGGCAGGCTGCCCTAATGGGCAGAGGTATTAACAACTCACCAGGTGGTTTGTGGAGCTCTGGCCTGGGCTGCTCAGCCAACACCCACAGCTCCCTCAGTTCCCTAATGATGGGTGGCGAGGTGGTCTGGGATGGATTCTCCCCATGCAGCTCCAGGGCCCGGTAAAAAGTTCCCCCTAGGATCTTAAACTTGGACTGGCACTGGAGGGCATCATGCTGGTAGCCAGTGCTGCACACGTGAGCGATCTGGAGGCACAAGTGCATGGTTGGGAGACAGGAGCTGTGCACCAGACTCTCAACCCACCCACTCTCCTAGATCCGTCTCAGTAGCTTGTGTACTTCTGGCCCCAGCTTGTATGCCTCTCGGTGTCTGGGAGCCATCTTACCCTGGAGATAGGGGCGAACACCCTCATTTCCTCCTTACGCAGGTCCGTAGGATTGCAACACCGTGTCTAAGGTTCAGCAACTTAAGGGGGAAGCATGTGCTTATTTTACACAGAGGGTGCCTAGCTGACTGGAGCTGCGCCAGTACCTGCTCTGTGGCAGTTAGGGAGTAGTGGGTAGCAAAAGCCAATGTTGCAAAAGGAGTATTGAGACCTTTATTTAAAGCTTGGGCCCATGCTAGGCCATGATCACGAGAAAGCGAGTGTACGGTTTGTCTCTGGTCATGGGGCAGAGAAAGGTACTCTTTAGGGCAAAGACAGTTATTGGGCTGCCTGTTACACCCAGCTCAGATTGGTACCCATTGTTTCTCCCCCCCCCCGCCATGAATGCCTGTATTGTTGCATTTATTACTTTGTACACTGGCTAAATCGCGAATGCGATCCCATGCCTCATTCCTCTAAACCCCTATATTGAGAAAGTGAGATCTCAATATTGTGTATTCCCACAATGTCACATTTGCAATCTCTTGAATTTGCAATGTCGCAATGCGCAATCACAATGTTGCATTCGCAATCTCCCCCTATCTCAAAGGCGGGGGGAATCTGTGAACCGTCCAGTTTGGTGTCCCTTTGTTACAGTGCTGAACTGGGAACTCTACAAGCCCAATGTTAAAAAGTGCAACCAGAATTGGATAGTACAGCTGCATGGGCAATGGTGGCAGATTGGGATGTGCGCCAGCTCCACGAAGCTTTGCCAGACATTGAGTGAGGAGGGCTGCTGATGGCATGTCCAGTTGGGGGAAAACCCACTTCATCTGCCCCACTTCTCCCCATACCCCTCACATCAGTGTACATATCTCAGAAATGGTTACATCAACATGTTTTATTGAATGCACTTCCAGCAGATTCTAATTTAGGACTGCAGGCTAAGTCCCAGGATATTTAATGGCTGCCCCCAGAACTCCAGAGCAAGTCTGTGACAGCCTCCCACACCCACTTGCCCTCCGCAATATGCTGTCTGTCATCATTGTCCAACACTGCTCCCAGGGAGGCCAGCTCAATCAGTCCTCTCCCATCCATCTCCTCCCAAATGGCATGACCCTTAGTCTCACAGGTGTTATGTAGAATAACACAGGCAGCAATTACAGGGGTCACATTCTCTTCAGCAATCTCAAGCCTTGCTGTTAGGCACCATCATCGGCTTTTCAGCCTTCCAAAGGCCCCCGCTGCCACACTGCAAACCGTCCCAAGGCAGTAGTTGAAATGAGCCTTCCGCCTGTCCAGGTGGCCTTCATGCAATTTCATGAGCCATCTTCGGATGGGGTAGGCACTATCAGCTACAACCGGGGGCGGGGGGGGGGAGGTGACGACGACCTGAACCTAATTCACAGTGATGGTGGGTTCCTGGAAACAAAGATGCCAGCCTCCATTGTCTTGAACAGTGCAGAGTTCCGGAACACAAAAGCATTCAAAGATCAGAAGCCAAATTATATTAACATGTATTATCTTTCTTCTAAAAACAATGATGTATGTTCCTGTTGTCTGCCTTATCTTTCAGATTGTAAGCTTCTTGAGGGCAGGGACTTGTCCCTTTTTGTGAAACTCTGTAAAGTGCCATGTATTTGATTGTATGGTAAAAATAATAGGCCAACGTAACGCACTCAGCCAACATAGGTTTTATTGTGCTAAGCTCATCTGATCTTGTTCCTACCATATTTTTTCTCAGTTCACTAAATGAGAAAACAAAACTATCAATACAATAAAAGCTCATTAAGCTATTGCATATTAATTCTGCTAGACGCTTCCATGTCTTCAGTAGAAAATCTGACCACACTCCTGGATCGTGACTCCTGCAGAGATGGGGACGAATTTGTGGAACTACAGCTAAGATTCTATTTCTGTAATGGAACCTTGGAACCTCATTGTTTAGCTGGTTTCAGTGTGACTCTCTCTGATGCATGCTGGAGTTTGAATGGGTTGATGACCAAAACCCTCAATTATATTTGCAGACACTGAGTACTGACAAATCTCAGAAGCCAGTTATTAGGTATAGAAAAGGAAAGCCTTAATTCATACAACAGATGTACATAAAAGTGAGAACAATTCCAGGTAATGCCACAAAGTTTCCACATTCTTACTGCGTATATGCCTAATCATCTTGCCTATCTGGAAACAAGAAGCCACTCTCTTTCTTGTAGTGCAGATCCATAATAGTGATAATGAACTTCAGTTTAAGGGCCCTTCAAATGAATGAGAGTTTAACAAGAGCATGTCTCTGTGGCATGTTTGGTGCTAATTGTCTCTTCCCTGAAAATTCAATAGTTGCATTCATGCTGCCAGGCTCTGGGGATTTCAGAGCACCACACTGTCCCCATTGAAAGGAAATGAAAAATCGGCTGATGCTGACCAGACCCCTTCAACAACTCCAGTCGTTTAAGTGCTGTGTCCTGCAGAGTGAGTAATGGGTTTTCTCCTTATACATCTAAGAGCAATAAAAGAAAGAAAGAAAGAAAGAAAGAAAGAAAGAAAGAAAGAAAGAGACAGACAGAATCTGTACCCACACAAAGCTGCAAAAACAGCTTGCAGCTTTCTGCCTTTAGGAGTTTAGGAGTTTAGTCTTCAAAAACTACTCTTCAATGTATAGTGAGAATCTATGGACCTCACAGTGCCAGAACATTGTAAGTATGGCTGGTATTCAATGCCTGTGCATGCTTTTTAAACAAAAATCTAAATCTACATAAAACTGCTTTTTTAATGTGCTTTCTGACATGAGTTTAATCCTTAATCCAAATGGTTAGCAGATTCGTTTATCTCTAGATATTCACAACATCATCAAGCCAGCCAGTGCCCATACAAACAGCCAAAGAAAGCAAATTCTACTGTAGCATCACTCATGGCCAGCTGAGTAGAAAACTAACCATCTACTAGTCCAGATGGCTGCAACAGAACGGCCCTAGACAATGCTGGGGTATTCACAACGTTCAGAAGTTACGACAGACAGATCCCTACTACTGGCTAGTTTCTTGGTATAGCAAAAGCAATGAGGTTTTTCATATGTTTCTTGATCGGTGTGTCTGATCCATTGATAGGGTGCTCTCGAAGTGATTAACAATGTGAATGCTTGATGTAAATAGTAGGAAACTTTCACCATCCTATCAGCAATAGGGATGTTTCCAAAATCTCATCATCCAAATTTCTCTCCCGATTTTGGAGTACCGAATTACCTGGGCCCAGTCCACACAGCTGATTTAATGTGGAGTGAGAGCCCATCAGGATCATTCGCGATAGATGATGCTGTTGCCAATCTGCAGCAACACCGCAACACCCTCTGGAAAAGCCGCACTTTTGGAAAGTCCTTTTAGTGTGTCTTTTTTCCTTAAATGTGATTCCCACGTGGTTCCACTGCAGTGTGCCCCCCCCCCATATTAAATTCTGGGAATGCTTTTGTGACCTGGCAGTGACATGGTCAAGAAGTGTGGCCACCTCTTCCCCCACCCCCCATTCCCTCTTTTTTCCCCATTCATAGTAGGGCACTTTTGGACAGAGGCTTTCTTTCCCACTTAGCACTATTTTGCACTGTTTTAGCCTTTCACTATATCGCAGTAGTGCTGTTTTCCCAATTCACAATATTAGCCTAGCGCAGTAGTCGCTTTACCCATTCACAGTAAGCAGCCTGTTTTCCCCATTCATAATAGTGCAGTAGCAGTGTTACAGTCATTCAGAAAAGGGCAGTAGCAGCTTTACCCATTCACAGTATGTAGCCTGTTTTTCCTGCTGACAATAGTGCCATTTCAAGCATTCACAATAGCGCAGTAGCTAGTTTACCCATTTGGATTATGTAGTCTGTTTTCCCCCATCACAACAGCACTGTTTCAATCATTCAGAAAAGCGCAGTAGCGCCTTTACCCATTCACAGTCTGCAGCCTTTTTTCCCATTGCCAATACTGCAGTAGTGCTGTTTCAAGCATTCACAATAGCGTAGTATCTTTTAATTTTTCCCAGTATCCCAATGATGGATGAGAGGGGAGAGGTGTGGGCTACAGGGGCTTAATTCAGCACTTCTGGTAAGTTTCCCTGAGCAGGAGAGTGTGGACAGGGGCAGGGAACCAGCATCTCTCATTTGCTGAGCAGCACCTATGGGGTTGATGATGTTCCATTCTACTCCACCCTCCCAACCCTGAAGTATGGGGGTTCAAGTGCTGCATAACCCATGAAAGTGGGTTTTTAGGTAGTATATACTCTGCTTTTCTTACTTCGTGTGTCCCTGATGGACCAAAGTGATTTCATGAAAATCTGCATATAACCAGAAAGCTCTTCTAATTTTGTTTCCATGTAGATTGGGCCCTGGTCTTATTTCCAAAGTTAAACCAGAACATTAGTAATCCTCCTGCAACAACAACAGAAATCTTATGCTTGTACATATAATTGCTTCAAGGTTATCCTTGTGTAGTGTTTTACAGACAGGCGCGTGAAATTGTGTATTGCTAAAACACCTCAAAAATGCAATCTTTTCTCAGGATGTGTGAGCATCCCTGTGCTCCCCTCCTCCCCCAAGGGCCCACAAACCTTACCTGGGCAGGAGAAAGGGAAGGCAGTGGTAAAGATGACAGCAACACAAATACATCAGCTCCTTGCCAGAGAATCCATTTTTATAGTGAGAGGGACCAGGATTACAAGTCCCACAATCTCCAGCAGGGAAATTATGCAATTTCCATCGATTTCCAATGGGGAGAAGGCTCCTTGCACATCATAGGGCTTTCTCTTTGGTGAAACCTGACCAAATAGCATCATTTCCCCACCTTAGATGTTGGGACTTTTATTCCTAGTCCCCTTCCACCAGAAATGAATCATAGAATAGTAGGGTTGGAAGGGGCCTACAAGGCCATCGAGTCCAACCCCCTGCTCAATGGAGGAATCCAAGTCAGAGCATCCCTGACAGATGGCTGTCCAGCCTCGTCTTGAATGCCTCCAGTCTGGGAGAGCCCACCACCTCCCTAGGTAAGTGGTTCCATTGTCGTATTGCTCTAACAGCCAGGACGTTTTTCCTGATGTTTGGCCAGAATCTGGCTTCCTGTCACTTGAGTCCATTATTCCGTGTCCTGCACTCTGGGATGATCGAGAAGAGACCCTGGCCTTCCTCTCTGTGACAACCTTTCAAATCCTTGAAGAGCGCTATCATATCTCCCCTCAGTCTTCTCTTCTCAAGGCTAAACATGCCCAGTTCTTTCAGTCTCTCCTCATAGGGCTGGTTTCCATTCCCCAGAGAATGGATGCTCTGCTGGGAAGCTGAAGAGACTACCCCTCCTTCTGTCTCATCTCTTGCCTTGTCTGCCACCACAGGCAAGTTTTTGGGCCCTTTGGGCAGGGCCTGGTGCCACGGGGCAGCAGCTGTGGCACGGCCAGTGCTTGGGGTATGAGTCAAGCATCGCCTTCCAGCGTATTACCGAGGTGCAGGAGCACAGGTACATATCAGCAAAACACCACAAAAGGCTGTTCTGGATACCATCGTGTACCATCCCATCAACACTGATTTGTGCAGTGTTTTGCCAATGTTCATGTGTGTATCAGTAACATATGAGGAGAGCGGAGATGCAAATAAAGGAGGCAAAAGACACAGTAAGCTGCACATGATCCAATTCTGGAATTGATTTCAGAAATTTGCTTAGTTAAACCAGAATTCATGAGGAGTGGAATGCAGGGCAGAACAAACATATGGAACACTGAAGGAAGGAATGGAATGAAGAACATCTGCTCATCCCTAACCTCCAAGACAAAACTCCAGATGCCCTCAGACCTGCTAACACTCCTTCCAGGGCCGCATCTGTATAGTGCCGATTTCATTGTTCATTCTGTTGGAGCTGCGCAGTACTAGTGCTGAGAATTAACAACGGGGGCGGTAGATGGGAGGGTTAAAGCGGGCTTCCCAAGCTGGGAAGAGCAGAGACCTGGGGAGGAGGGTGCGCGACTAGCATGTAGGACTTGCTTGCGAGTAGACGTTCATAACAAACCCCGCACAGAAGTTTCTGAGGTGGGCAGGCAAGCATGCAGCAGCTGCATCAGGAGACTGAGCTGAGAGCAGAAAGCGTGGAGCTGGGGAGGAGGAGAGATTGAGTAGCATGTGGTCTCTTAACTGCCCAGTCAACATGCTCCCCCCTCGCACAAACACAGGCTCAATGAAGTGCTTCATGTTTATGAAAACCATCTGCCCTGGCACCTACCCTTTCTCAACGGCGCAGCTTCGAATCCACAGGCATCCAGCTTTTCTCAGCTGCGCTCCTTTGTCGCTGAATGTCTCCACTATCAAGCGCGATACTTAAAGTGAGAGAGGCAGCGGCGTGGACCTGAAAGCAATGAGCTACTTTCCGGTAGATGTGATGTTTGCCCTTCTGCCCCCCCACCAGGCTACTTTCCCTTCCACCAACCAGCACGGCTCCCGCCAGCCCGCTTCTTCATGCCTTTGTAACTGCAGAGCTCGAAGGAGGAGGGGCATCACTAACGACGCTGCGATTGCAATCCAGGGAAGGGACAGGCAGCTCAGCCCTGCGCAGTGAACCCTAAGCAAGTGGAAACTTCGCAGCAGATGATGCTGAGAAAACCCAGATTTCTCCGTGAAAATCATGATAGGGCTGTGAAGCAGGGTCTCCATTATCTGTTGCAAAGATCTTCCCTTCAAAGTGGCACTGGGGCAAATGGCTCATTTGGATGGGGCCCAGAAAGGCTATTATAGTGCCCTTCCATTTTTAAAGGCATAGCTGTGTTAAGCCTGTTGCAGCAAAACAGCACAGTCTGTGACAATTCAAAGACTAACTTGTTTATGGCACAGGTTTTCATGGGCCAGACTCCACTTCATCAGATCAGATGCATGAAAGTTCATCCTGATTCAATGCATCTGATGAAGTACCCTGTGGCCCAAAAGCTTATGCCATAATACATTTATTGGTGATTTTGGCCTTCGAAAGTGCCACTACACTCTCTACCTTTTCCTTCCTTATTTAGATCTACAATTTTGAAGCTTCCTGGTGTTCTTTTCATAGAATCATAGAATAGTAGGGCTGGAAGGGGCCTACAAGGCCATCGAGTCCAACCCCCTGCTCAATGCAGGAATCCAAGTCAGAGCATCCCTGACAAATGGCTGTCCAGCCTCGTCTTGAAGGCCTCCAGTGTGGGAGAGCCCACCACCTCCCCAGGTAATTGGTTCCATTGTCGTATTGCTCTTACAGTCAGGAAGTTTTTCCTGATGTTCAGCCGGAATCTGGCTTCCTGTAACTTGAGCCCATTATTCCGTGTCCTGCACTCTGGGATGATCAAGAAGAGATCCTGGCCTTCTTCTCTGTGACAACCTTTCAAGTACTTGAAGAGTGCTATCATATCTCCCCTCAGTCTTCTCTTCTCAAGGCTAAACATGCCCAGTTCTTTCAGTCTCTCTTCATAGGGCTTTGTTTCCAGTCCCCTGATCATCTTTGTTGCCCTCCTTTGAACCCTCTCCAGCTTGTCTGCATCCTTCTTAAAGTGTGGTGCCCAGAACTGGACACAGTACTCCAGATGAGGCCTAACCAGTGCTGAGTAGAGGGGAACTAGTACTTCCCGGGATTTGGAAGCGATGCTTCTATTAATGCAGCCCAAAATAGCATTTGCCTTTTTTGCAGCCACATCACATTGTTGGCTCATATTCAGCTTGTGATCGACGACAATTCCAAGATCCTTCTCGCTCGTAGTGTGGTTGAGCCATGTATCCCCCATCTTGTAACTGTGCATTTGGTTTCTTTTTCCTAGGTGCAGAACTTGGCATTTGTCCCTATTAAATGCCATTCTGTTGTTTTCTGCCTAGCACTCCAGTCTATCCAGATCACTTTGAATTTTGTTTCTGTCTTCCAAAGTATTAGCTATCCCGCCCAATTTTGTGTCATCTGCAAATTTGATCAGCATTCCCTGCACCTCCTCCTCCAAGTCATTAATAAAAATGTTGAAGAGCACTGGGCCCAGGACTGAGCCCTGCGGTACCCCACTCGTTACCTCTCCCCAGCTTGAGAAGGTCCCATTGATAAGCACTCTTTGAGTCCGATTCTGTAGCCAACTGTGGATCCACATGATCGTTGTTTCATCTAGCCCACTTCGAGCTAGTTTGCTCATCAGGATATCATGGGGCACTTTGTCGAAAGCTTTGCTGAAGTCGAGGTATATGATGTCTACAGCATTCCCACGGTCTACAAGGGAGGTGACTTGATCAAAAAATGAGATCAGATTTGTCTGGCAGGACTTGTTTTTGACAAATCCATGTTGGCTTCGAGTAATCACGGCATTGTTGTCAAGGTGCTTCCAGATGGATTGCTTTATGATCTGCTCCAGAATTTTCCCAGGGATTGATGTCAGACTGACTGGTCTGTAGTTCCCAGGTTCCTCCTTTTTACCCTTTTTGAAGATAGGGACAACATTAGCCCTCCTCCAGTCATCTGGCACTTCCCCGGTCCTCCATGATTTCTCAAAGAGAATAGACAGCGGTTCTGAGAGTTCTTCTGCCAGTTCCTTTATGACTCTAGGATGCAGTTCATCTGGCCCTGGAGATTTGAACTCATTCAAAGTAATGAGGTGTTCCTTGACCATATGCCTGTCGATCTCAAGCTGCAATCCTGCCCCTTCAGCCTGTACTTCGCCTTTGCCACGGGGGTCATAGACCCTCTTTTGGGAGAAGACTGAGCCAAAGTAGGAATTGAGCACCTCTGCCTTTTCTTTGTCATCTGTTATCATTTTGCCATCCTTATTTAATAGCTGAACAACCATTTCTTTCCTCTGCCTTTTACTATGCACGTAGCTGAAGAAAGCCTTTTTGTTGTTTTTAGCATCCCTCGCTAACCTCACCTCGTTCTCCGCTTTAGCCTTCCTGACGCCATCCCTGCAATTCTGTGCTACCTGCCTGTACTCTTCCTTTGTTACTTGGCCTTCTTTCCACTTCCTATATGTGTCCTTTTTTGTTTTCAGGTCATCCCTAAGCTTTTTGTGAAGCCACATTGGCTTCTTCTGTTGTCTTCCACCTTTTCTTCTTGTTGGAATTGTTTGTGATTGTGCCTTGAGAATTTCCTTTTTTAAAAGTTCCCACCCATCTTGGACTCCTTTTCTCGCTAGCATTGTTTGCCATGGGACCTTTGTTCTCAGATCATTGTTCTGAGTTTATTAAAATCAGCTTTCCTAAAATCCAGGGTACGCGTTTGAGTACACTCGGCTTTTGCTTCCCTTAGAACCAAGAACTCAAGTACAACATGGTCACTTTCCCCCAGAGTTCCTGTAACTGCTACTTTATCCACTAAGTCATCTCTGTTGGTTGGGATCAAGTCAAGGATAGCCGATCCTCTAGTTCCTTCCTCTACTTTCTGTAGGAGGAAGTTATCCGCCACACAAGTCAGGAATTTCCTGGAGGGGCCATGTTTTGCAGAATTTGTCTCCCAACAAATATCGGGGAAATTGAAGTCCCCCATTACTACTACATCATGCTTCCTTAAAACATTGGCTATTTGCTTTTCAAAAGTTTCAAAAGTTTGCTTTTCTGTTGCATCTATTGTGTTACAAAGTATTTATTCCTTCACTTTGGTTCCCTACTAGGCCCACAGAATATTCTGGTCCTATCAGTTGTCTGGCTGAGATTCTACCTGGGAGCCATATGTAACCCTTTGGAGGAACAAATGTTATCACTAAATGAAACTACAGTGGTCAGTTACACATCACCAAAAAGAGGGCAAAGAAGACACCAATTTGCATAGTACTTGCATATGGTAACTTATATGTATGGATGAGAATTTAGAAATAATAACTATAATTTAAACAGAAATATAGTACATCTCATCGTAGTACGGAAGACTGACCAGGTGACTTGTGTGCCTGCTTAGTCTGCTGTGCAGGTGCTCACTGTTCATGGGCAACTTAAAGGCTCCCACATCCTATGATTCTTTATCTTTAAACTGCACTTAGACTAGACACCCCTTCAAATAGCGGACCATCTTCTGGAAAATAGGAAAGCTGGCCACCAGAGAAGTAGTGGAAAGAATGAAACAAACCTTCTTGCAGAAGTTCAGCACCTCTGCAGGTTAATCAATACACCATACTTAACATACTGAAGGCACATTTGGGAATTACATACAGAAGCTGGGCAGAAACAACCATGACTTCAATGTAGTATGAGGATGAGGATTAATATATTAATTACATAGCAAGGCACCATTCCCATGATGGCTTCCTGATCTTTCCTCCACATTCTCTCTTGCCACTCTGGTCCATTGCCCATCAGAAAACTGGTTTTATGGTTACCCTTTTATAGGGCTGTGCACCGCTTTGGCCTGAGGCCCAAACCCCGAGTCGAAGCTGGCCACTTCGGGCCACTTTGTGCCCCTTCTAAGGAGAAGCGGAGGGGGCACGAAGTAGCCCTGAGTGGGTCGGGGGCTCACTGAAGTGCTCAGTGCACTTCCAAGCTTTGGACCCCGGCCCAGCCCCGCTCAGTGCCCCCACACAACCCCCCAGCTCCTTACCTGGGCCGCCTCCTCCTCTGCTGCTGCTTCTGTCACTGCTTCTCCTTTGCGCTGCCTCCACCTCCACCTTCGTCTTCGTCTTCTTCTTTGCCACCACCTGCTGCTGCTGCTGTATTCTTCTTCTTCTGCTGCTGCTACTGCTGCTGCTTCTGCTTCCTCTCTGCTGCTCCACCGCCTCTGCTGCCACCTCCTGAGGCCTGGACGCGCGGCAACTGGTCTTCTTCCAAGGAGTCTCTATTTTTTAAATGGCAACCTCCTGGAAGTTCTGAGTCGGATCGGGGGATCCCTGCACAGCCGTACCATTTTATAAAGGAATGGTGAAGTTGCCAAACGTTGTACATTCCTGATTCAGAATACAAACTCAGCAACTCAAAATGGTCATCTTCAATTTGATCTGGGAAGTACAACCCAAAAATTCTTCTCCAGCTTGAAGTACCCCTCCTTCCCTGTCCACCTGCCCCCCACCCCCACTACTTGTCTACTGGCAGTGGCAGTGACCCCCCCCCCCCAATCCCCTGCACTGCAAACAGGCTTTGTAAACCCTAACTGCAGTATGGAGCATTTTCAGGGGGTCATTGCAGGGGAGGGGAGGGCTAGCCCTTTCCTCCCCAGTGCTGCAGCCCCCCTGAAAAATCCTTCCCTGCACTGTGCTCAGGCTTTTTAAAAGCCTCTATTGCTGCCAATCATTAGAAGCTTTTTGAAAGCCTAATTGCTGTCAGGGGGCATTTGGGGGTGGGGAAGGAGAGAGAGAGAACGTGTTCACAAGTGTGTGTTGTGTGTATGACTATGAATGTGTGTATTTATTTATTTAATAATATGTATGAATCACATTAAATAAATCTCTAAACAATGTACAAAAAACCAAGTGTTTATACAGAGAGCAAGATTTCCTTCCTAGGAATGCCTGTTGGAAAATATATGTTTTCAATATGTGCCGAAAACATGGAAGGATTGGCACCTGCCTAATGTGTAGTGGTAGGGAATTCTGGAGTTCTGGGTGCTACAATACTAAAGGCACTATTCTGAATCATGATGGACCAGACCTCCAATATCTTGGGTACCACTAGGAGGGTATCTCCTGATGAGTGCAACAACTGAACAGGCAGGAATGGGATCAGTCGATCTCTTAAATATTCTGGTCTGGGCAATCATATTGGGGGGCATGTTGCAGCAGTGGGGTGTGGCCCCTGCTGGCCCCAGACATGCATATCCAGAATCAATTTGGCCATTAGGCTGAAAGTGGTTCCCCACCCCTGAGGAATGTCTCATGGGGACAGGCACTTCAGGGAGGAAAAATGGGGCTCCGCTGCGGCTGTTACTGCCACACCTGCCAGCAAAGCTACTGATTTTTAAAAGTATTTGAAGTTGTGTGTGTCGGGGGGGGGGCAGTAGGAAGTTTTTAAAAATGAAGAAAGAAGGGGGGGAAGGTAAGAAGCCTTGCTGCTGTAATTTTAGGTCTACTCTCTCCCCTCTCCTCCAAATCATTTCAACCCCTCTCTCCTTTTGTTTTGTTTGGGGTGGGTGGGTTACCAGCTGTAATATATAAGTTTTGCAAAGCCCCAAAGCAAGTTGTTTTTACATTTTTATGTGTTTTAAATTTATACACTTTGGGGCCTCCTAGCATTGTACCGCTATAGTCATGATATGCAAATGCAAAACCCAATGTCCAAAGAAAACTTACAGAGTTTGACAGACCAAATAAGGCATAGTTCCGTGATATGCTGTAGTTTAATACCATGTTCATTTGTGGCCCTCTCACCCCTCTGCTTTCTCTCCGTTAACTCAGAACTCCGGCCCTTCTCAGGTGCTACTGTTGAAAATGATTTCAGAGAGACACATTTCCATTTCTACATTATATACCTACCATATAGCTAGTTGAAACACTATTACTGCCACTATCGAGGTTGTGATTTTATGTGTGCAAAGTGCAAAAGAAGCTGCAGCAGCAGCTTAGCCACATAATGCTGCATCGGACAGATGCATTGTCTCTCCTTTGAATGAAATCAGTCAGTGGTCACCCAAGAATTTAGAGCCTAGATGGAACACTTGGGCAGCTGGCACTTTAATCTAATTCAATTTAAAGTAATAAAAAGTAAATTTAAACATATCAAGCACATATTTAGGTTTTTGCTGTTAGACATTGACTTACAATAGCCCCCAAGTGTACCCTTAGACTCTCTCACCATAAAATGTCTGGGTACGGGTCTGCTTTTTGTTTATAGTTAAATATGCTCTTTCAAAAGTTAGCAGGAAGTTAGTAAGGAAGCAGATTTGCTCCATTTTGAACAACTTGCCAATAATTCTACAGGTCCACACAAGTACACAGGACAATCATCTTCAGTTTTCAGACCCAGAGCATCGTATCAACTACAATCTGCAAAATGGGCCCTAACTTTAATTTCTTACATGCCCACTTCCTACTGTTGTCTCAGGGTGCTGAACCAAAATGGTCCTCCCCACTTTGCAGTAAGCTACTCTCTCAATTTCAGCCCAAATTGAAATAAGGTTTTAATACTGCTGGACAACACTGCAAGGTTGTAGTAAGCCACTCAGAGCCTGACATGCAGGATTCAGCGTGAAGTATACTGCGGGACTGTCATAAGCCACTTCTCAGTGTGAAACAGGAACTGACCTGTCCAGGCAGTGGGAAGGTTCTATCTACACTTTTTACATCCATGTGGCTCTTCCTCCATCCTCTTTTGGTCATTCCTCTCAGTGGAGAAAACAAAGGAAAGGAGGAAGAGACACACGGATATAGCTGCTCACTTTCCATTGTCCTCCTTACCTTCTCCCTCAGCTAGCCTCTCCTGCCAGATTATCAATGGTGTTTTGAGGACTCCCAGGCTGTTGCAGCCATACCCTGCTCTCCTCTTGACCAGCCACTGCCAGCCAGCCAGCCAATTCCATTGCCCCCCCTCCCAATTTTCTTTTCAACTAACTCAGTGAACTGGTTCAGTCTTCATTAGATAGTTTTTTGGGGTTTTCTCCCATGTAGGGGTATTTCTCCCCTGAAGCTTTTTGTACTTTTGGAAATCTCAGGATCCCCTCCCCCAAAGCCTCATGCATGGATAGTGCCGTTTTGGTTGCACAATGATTGGCACTCAGAAGTAATGGGAACTTCCCTTCTGCATGGGAGACTCTCCTGAGCTGTGGATCTTCTGGTGCTTGATTTCCTGCTACATTAGGTGGGAGGTACCAAAGAGTTGTCTGCTGCAGCCCCACCCATGTTGGCAGAGATGGACTATTTTCTGGCATGTTGCATCTTCCCAGTGTTCACTCTAAATTTGCTGAAGTTGCCCTGTTGATGCTGGTATCAGAGCATGTTCACATCTGTTCCTAGGGCCTTTTCTTCCTTCATGAGTGACAGCTGAACAGGAGCCCTAGAAAGTGCATCTGCTGCTATAAGTGATTTTCCTAGTATATGTTCCACCTTCCAAATCCTGGAAGGTGGAGTCAAAATCTTTAGATCGTTGTTCCATGTCATCAAGACATCTGGATATAACTCTGAACTTCCCAGAGATTCTCGGCTATTGGGTAGTATAAAAATGTAAGTAAGAAAGAAAGAAATGCAGCTGGAGTCCTCTCGGTCCTAGTTGGATCTGTGTATGCACAGGTCCTAATCCATATTAGGATGCATCAACAGCTGCTGCTGTTGCATAGGTCTCTGAATATTGTGCCAAAACTGGGGAAGAGAGCAGCTTTTAAAAATTTCTGCAAATGTGTGTTGTTGTGTGTGGCTCCTGTTCCGCATAGTGTCCCCATGGAAGAGTTCCCATAGAGGGTTTGTGCTATGAACTAAGTTTGATAAAAATGTTCCAAAATAATTTGCCATTCCTAAGAACTATTTTACTGCAGATACATATTGAGGTTCAGGAAACTTGAAAAGTGCATTCACTTTGTTGGGGTCAGGCTGAATTCCCTAGTTTCTATTTATATGTCCAACAAATATTATCTGTTCTTTCCCAATTTCACATTTCTCATTCAGTGTGAGTCCCGCATGTTCCAAGTGTCTCAAAACTGCAGACAGCCTCCCATTGTGCTCCTGCATATCCTTGCCATAAATCAGTACATCATCTGGAGAGATCACCTGGAAATCCAGAGAGAAGTTGAGAAATTCTCTTTTGAAAGTGCTCAGAGGCTGATCAAAGGCCAAATGGAAGACAATTGAAACAATATCTTACAAAAGGAGTAATGAAAGTGGTGAATGATTTAGATTTCTCAGCAAGCGGGATTTGCCAAAGCATCAGGCTTTGTGAATATCTTGGCTCCTGATAACTGAGCCAATGTGTGTATTTCCCTAGAAACACATTTGTTAAGTTGTATTAGATCCACAAAAATGTGAATTTTCTCATTGGGCTTTGGCACAACAACCATTCCTGCACACAGTTCAGTAGGTTCATCTATCGGAAAGATTACTCCCATCTTTTCCATTCTAGCTGTCAAGGCAAAAGGAATGGTTGATGGCATCATCTTTATTTTATAGTCTCCTGATAGTTTGTCCAGTCTTGTGAAAACCTGGGGACGCATTTCTGAAATATTTGGTTGGTTTGGTGGGATGTTCTCCAGTCTCTGTACTAGATATAGTTGATGAATAGTGGTCAACCTCAGTAGAGGTGCTGTGAGGATCTGTATCACATATACAGGTTGATAAAGAACCTTCCCCTCTTTTTCCACTATTGCCTGAAACTGGCCCCAGACCTTCAGTGTATTTTTATTGGCTCCATGTAGAACCTTATTTGTTGGGTGTGATTGTCTATCTCAATATGGAGCATAGTCTTTTGTGGGAATTGCAGTGACAGCAGCTCTTGTACCAATTTTAAATTGAAAACTTTTTCCATTTCAGTTTCTGTTTGTATACCAAGATGGCATCTATTCTACTGACATTATAGACCCTAAAATATGGCTTCCACAGGTTTTGCATCATTGCCCCTTATTATTTGTTCCTATATCATTTCTACAGTTGTAGATGTTCTGTATACTGTTGCAAAATGCCCTATTTTGTGGCATCAGCTACATTTCTCTTCCTTCATAAGGTACTGCTGCCAATTATGAGTATGTTTCCTGCTACATCTTCCACACACGTTCTCTCCCAAGGTTCGGGTGACTTGTCTTGGTCTTACATGTACTTGGATTGTGTTGATGTTTTAGGATGCACTGTGGTCTGACTACATTTTCCCCCATTTTATTCTTGATTTTTACTATGTCCACAAAATCTGATATAATATTGCTTGTGGGGCTAGCATGTTAAGTCCAACTGTTGCTTAGTTATAGTTTCTCGCATTCTAACTTTTGCTATTGCATTGGCTAATGTGACACCAGGATACAGCTGAAGTTGAACTGACAGTTATCAGGGTTGCCTCTGAGCATATAGAGTGTCAGAGTAGCTCAGATTCTGAGGAAGAGCTGCAACATGTGGGGGAGGAACTTTCCCAGGCTTCAGAGGCACAGCTGCACGGAGAGCCCTCCCCCCCTTCACACATCCCTGGGAGTGATAGCGGACAGGGGGAGGCGAGGGAAGAACGACCTGAACTCTTGGATGAGAGATGCAGATGCAGGCACAAGCGGGAAGTCACAGGGGCTGAACTTCAGTGCTCTGTCTGATTGGCTCGGCATCAACAGCTGCACCTGGAAGTGTCACGGGAGAGGGGGAGATCTTCCCCTCCCACCCCTTAAGTGAAGAGAGCTTGCCGCCTTTATCCCCGAATGGAGAACAGAGATCAACTTTTGTAGTTTCCCTTTGAACTCCCTGAAGGCTGTTTCTTTTGTGTTCTGTGAGTCTCTAGAAATTTGCATCTGTGTGCCTCATTAGGGTAAATGGAATTAAAGACTTGGAAATGCAGCCTCTGGTCTGAGTGTTGATCTGGCTCTTGGAGTTCTCAGCCGGGCAAAAAGGGAATCCTGACAACAATTTTATGTCTTTTATGCCCACAAGTATCCTGTCCATTATAAGCTCTTCTTTATTGTTCCATAATTACACTGTTCAGTTAGCATGTGTTCAGCAGTGATAAAAGCTTCTGCAGTTTCCCCCTGCTCCTGGCACCTTCTGTTAAATTTTGCCCTATCTTATATAAGAGTTCACCTTCTCATAAAATGGTTATCAAAAGCTTCCTTCAGTTTCTTATAATCATTTTGGTTTCTGCAGTGAGAGGTAGATTACAGAGAATATCATTTGCAGTGACCCCCATTGAAAAAAATAAGAGCATTCTCTTGGTGTTTTTGTGGTTTCGGTGGTTTCTGCATCAAACCAGAAGCTATCCTGTATCTTCTCAAATCTTCTCATCCAGCTGAGCCAGCTGCTTGGATTTTGAAAATCAAATTTTTGAAGATGAGCCATTTGTGTTATAGGATACAAAGCCACAAGATAGCTTTACAGACTTGTATCTTTTAATTCTCACTTCATTCTCTGATTATTCCAAGGTCTTTGCCTTCCCTCACTAGAAGCTCCTTTTTAGTTTCTCTTTTACATTTGAGTGGTTCTTCCCTGTTCTGTTTTTCTGATTTTAAACCATTGCTTCTGTGGTTCCTTTTTCTTTTAATTTTTCTCTCACTCTTCTTGCAGCCTGGATCCAATCTACATGGCCGAGTTAACGTAGAGGGTGAGCACATTAGGGTTGTTCATGACAGATGACACTGTTGCCAATCTGCAGCCACACTGCAGCTTCCCCCCGGAAAAGTCACATTTTGGGAAAGTTGTTGTAGTGCATTGTTTTTCTTAAACATGGCTCCAGAGCGGTTCCACTGCAGTGTGCCCCGGCCATCTCCCACATTAAATCCTGGGCATGCATGCCTAATTCTGTGACATGGCAGTGACCTGGTCAAGGGGTGGAGCCTCACCCCATTCCCTGTTTTTGGACACAGGCTTCTTCCCACTTCCCATTCACTAGCATTTACCCACTGAGAATCTGCAGCATCTTTTCCACATTGAGAAAACTGGAGCTGTGCTGTTTCATGTACTAGCTATCTAGCCTCATTTTCCTATTCACAATAGCAGTTCCATTCACAATACTGGCGGCCAGGAGTGGGAGCCTGCAGCCACGATATTTCGCTGTATCAATACTGCGATAAAGTGAAAACTAAAGCATACGTGAGGGGGAGGAGCGGAGGCGACCAGCTGTAGTGATGCTGGGAGGGGGAGGAGAGGAGACGGCCAGAAGCAAGAGCCTGCAGCCGTGGCATATTGCTGCATTGATACCGCGATACAATGAGAACTAACGAATGCGCTGATGGGGCGGAGAAGAGGCGGCCAGAAGAGGCAGCAGCAGCAGCTGCCCCACCAAGCACTAGCAGAGGGCGGCCACTCCAGCCAGCCCTTTCTCTCTGTGCAGGGCTTTCATATCGTTAAGTCTCTCAGTGGGAACCTGGGAAGAAAATCAGGTGGGATTCTTTCAATGGCAAAGCAACTGAGGCACGATGCTGTCAGTGGGAAAGCAACACAGGCAGGGAGCAGGGCTGTGGGGAGCAGGGCATTCAGGTGGATGCGAGGGGAGAGGTATGTGGTAAACTGTGAGAGGACCAAATTAATCTCTTCCACTGAACTTCCCTGTTTGAGCAGGGGAGAGTGGACAGGGGTGGGGGACAAGCCTTTTTGCAAAACTGAACCTCCATTTTGGCTCACCACTGCTAAATACAAAATGTCAATACGTTACCTCTTTTGTTTCCTCTCTCCCACCCCATAACTGCCTGTCTAGTTTGTGAATGTTGCTGAATGAGTGTGAATTGCAGCTATTCTGTGATAAGCACAGAAAGTGTGACTGGGTGCTTCCAGACAAGGCTTTTATTGTGGTATTACTCTGCCTCATTCGTGGAATTTTACATGGGGTCCATACATCGTCTTTCATTAGCAACCCTTCCATGTTTTCCCACAGCTTCTTCCATCTTTCTTTTTTTACCACAACAAATTTCTTAAGGAGGGAAAGACAGAATAGCTGCAGAATGCTTTTTGACTGGTAGCGCTAGGAACCCCCCATCTGGAAGCACCCACAGTGAAATCTATCAACATTAGACATTAGCAGCCGAAGAATTGGCAAATGTGGTCAAATAAACATGTGAAATTCAGACCTCTCCCACTGCCCAGTCCCAATACAGTAATGACAGCAGAGGCCAGCATTACTTTTCTACCCAACTCTGAAATGTGCAGTAGGCCTGACAGAGTCTAGACACTAAACCAAGAACTCTATGCCCCCTGGGCTCTTAGACTACTGTCCACAGCTCTCCAAACCATTCTCACTTCCTTCCTTTTCCTCTACCCAATGTGAGGTTTTTGCTCAATCCTGTTTTCTCCTTGGCTTCTCCTTTTTTCATGCCCCACCACCTATGTTTTCCTAAGGTTTTTGGTTTTCAGCTCATTGCCTATTTTGTCTCATTTTCTCTAGCAACTCCGCCTCTTGGCTTGTTTCTCATTAGAATAAATAACTTATGACCTTAACCACTCTCATCTAGACAAGAGCTCCCTCTCATCAAAAATGTCCTGTCTCCTCTGCCCGTTCCCAATGCAGCTGCTTCACCTTCTCTCTCTCTCTCTCTCTCTCTCTCTCTCTCTCTCTCTCTCTCTCTATATATATATATATATATATATTCCTGTTCCTCAGTTCACTGCCTGGTCTGCACCCTACCTTCAGTCACCTTTCCTTTGGACTCCTGGTACCTCAGCTTTCCTACATCCTGGTACCTCTTCCCAGTCTTCAGCCTGTCCCACAAAGCTACTTCTGTCCTTAGGGCTGGGGTAGTTAAATCCCAGCTAAACTGACAATGTTCTTTCTTCACATCAACTGGACCACTTACATTCTGACAATGTTGTGCTTAATGATCAAGAAGAACATTTCCTAGCACTATGTAATCGAGGGAGTTGTTCCAGTGACCTGCAGGTTGTGTGTTGTGTTTATCTACCTGCCTGAGGACAACAGAACCACATCTAGTAGCACTCCAGGAACAGAAAGTGATGAGGCTTGAGGTACACCTCTGTACATTTCAACTTATCAGAAGGAGTTAAAGGTTTTTAGATGAGAGACAGGAGGTCCTCCTGAAATAGCAATGGAAGGGGGACTTTTCCAGGGTTTCCAAGGAAGAGGAAGAAAACAAAGGGCAAGAGGTAGAGGAGTGGAAGAATGTGACACATAGGACCAGGAGACATTCTGCACCACTGCAACTACATAAAGTAAGCACAAGGCCCCCAGTCCCAACCCGTGAGAATTTCTCTGAAATTTTCTTCTCCTTTGAATTTATTTTCAAAAGCCACTTCTTTTCTATCAAATTGAATGAGAATGGTCCCCAAAAATGAAGGAAAAATTTCTGGCATAGCACTAGTTTTCATCAGTCTTGATGATCACTGAGGTCCCTTCCAATTCTATGATTCTATGTGATTCTTTGTCATCACACCAGCTCAGCCAATCAGTGTTAGACATTTCACTGCCACAAGCTTTATTATATGGGCACGATGGATAAATAGTCTGATTTGGTATAAGACAGCTTCCTAACTGCTTTGAACACACACACACATGAGAGAGACAGAGACAGAGAGACAGAGAGAGAGAGAGAGAGATTGATTATTGGTCCATCATGTCCAGGAGAGTTTACTCTGACTGGCAGCAGTAGCTTTCCAAGATGTCAAGGAGGGGCCTTTCCCATCACCTGCTATCATATCCCTCGTTATCTGGAGATGTCAGGGAATGACTCTGGGACCTTCTGCATCAAAGTATAACTGAGCTTCCCCAAATGGAAACAATGGAAACAATTGTTTTGTTGATGGCTGATTATATTAAATAATACTCTTATGTGAGTACCTGTATGTTTACCATTAAAAGCATTGTCTGTGGTGTGTGATTACCATCAGGGAATTGGTGCATGGGAAAGGGTTCAGTGCCCCTCTCCAAGGGCTGTGCTCCCAATCCAGTCACAGATCTCCTATGCCATGTGTGGTTTTGCCCTCAGTCACCACCAGTTCTTTCCTGATGCACACAGTACATATGCTGCTGTGTGTCTTTTCGAAGGCAAATCTGCCACTGCCATGATAGAAGTGGGGAGACATGACCACTGGGAATTGAACCTTGTAAGGGTTTTTCCACAGCGACCCCTTCTTTCATTCATCTTTCCGTTTTTCAACTTCCTGTAACTGGCATATACTAGGATTACTCATGTTAGTGAAGTTCTTCATAAATTCTATCATTTCTTTTTAATGACATATTTTAATTGTGTTTTTAAAATTGTTTTTATGTTTTAAATTGTATTTCTGGGTTGTTGGAGTTTTAATTTTTTTTAAACTGTTCCTAATTGCCTTGACTCCCTTTTTTTGGCGGAAAGACGGGATATAAATTTAATTAAGAAAAATAAATACGTACAGTTGTTGTTGTTGTTGTTGTTGTTGTTAAGAGGTGATATGGAATACAGTGGAACATAGCCATACTATGGACTAGTGAAGGGTGAATTCTACATGAATTCTTTGATTTGGAATCTAGTTGGCAGTTATTGGAGTTATTTGAATTTGAAGTTATGAATTTGGAGTTATTTGAAGTTATTTGAGTTATTTGAAAGTTATTTGAATGCACATGTGCTTGCACAATGCCACTTGGGAACTGTAATATTGGAGCAGAAGAATTGTACTTCCAAGTCTCAGACATCATCCAATACAACCAACACCCTCTCCCAAAGAAAAACACCCAAGGAACAGGAGAGGGCATTACATGTGTGTGTGTGTGTGTGTGTGTGTGTGTGTGTGTTCGTTTATTAAATTTCTACACTGCCCAACAGCCGAGGCTCCATGGGCAGCTCACAACAACCGTTGTCAATAGCAGATCTGGATGAGGCTAGGGACTCAGTTTCTTCTGTTTTATGGAACACCTTTAATCTTGTTGGCCCTGAGTTTGTGGAGAACTGTGACCCACCAGTTGTGCACTTGACCCTTGTCCAGTGTGGCTTGGAAATCAATACGGTCGGGATTGCACACTTGGGTCTGTGAAGTAGTGAACGCTTCCTTGAAGAACAGACATGTATCTAGGGTATTGAGAGTATGGTATGGCTTCTGTTGAAAAAGAAATAATCTTTGGATTCTTCAGCCCTCAGTAGCCATCACCTGTTTTCAAATGTGCCTTTTTGGGCTAAGTGTCTGAATGAGCGGTGGCATTGCAGTTTCAGGTATTTCTGTATGAAAGTGATTATCCAGATCAGGGATGCAGAAGTATAGGTTACCAATCCACAGAATCCACAATCTACAAAAGTGTAGGTTACCAATCCAGCCTGCAGAGGCTTTTCTTCGCTCTGTGATTGCCTCCCCCTCCCCTCCCCGTGCCCCACCCTCTTGCACCTACAGGGGGTTGAAATGGGGTGGAGAATATTGGAGATAACAGAATATTGGAGATGAGATCTGCCTTATTCAGCAAGCCACTCACCCTCCCAACTGGGAGGGGTAGCTGTGCACTAAGTTCTTTGCCTGCCCCGTGTCCTCCCCCATGGGGGATGGGGCGGAGCAGGTATGGCTCCTCCACCCACACCTTGGTCTGGGCACCTTCAGTGTGCACCAGCTTTCCCCAGTCTGGTCCTGGCTGAGGTGGTGGCTGAAGGAGCTCTGGGGGAGCTTTCCCTTGGCTTCTGCTTTGGTTCAGCTGGCTTTGCCCACTGTGCCTTCCGTCATTGGGGCGGGTGACGTGGCCCTGGCTGGGATGGCAGCTGGAGCATTCCTCACCTGCCAGCTCAGTCAGAGAGGCTTTGTGGAGGGCCAGGTGGACCATGTGGAAGTGGGGGGGTCATTGGTCCTCCTATTCAGAAGAAGTTCCCCACTCCTAATCTAGATCATTTCCAGTCTGGCTTTTGGACTGGTTTTGCGATGAAACTGCCTTGGTCTCCCTAGTCAATGACTTGTGCTGGGATTGGGAGTGTATCCCTGCTGATTCTCCTGAACTTCTCAGTGGTGTTGTTTGATACCATTGACCATCATATCCCTTCTGAGCCACCTTGAGGGAATGGGGATTGGTGGTACCGCACTGACCTAGGGATGGGGGAGAATTTCTCCCCGAAACTTCGGGGGGCCGAGTTCCAACGTATTCGGCCCCCCGAAGTAGTTTCAGGGAGAAATTCTCCGCCCCCCCGCCCCCCCCCCCCGGGATGGGACTTACCTTTCCCGAATGTCCCTCCCGGCGGCGGGTCCCAGCAGGTCTTCCCGGCGGGTCCCGGCGGTTCGGCAGGTCTTCGTCTGGGGCGGGGGCGGCAGCCGGTCTTTTGACCGGCTGCTGCCGCCGCAATTCCAAGAAAAGTAAAAAAAAAAAAATGCCCCCGTGATAGGCTATGTGACGATTTACGTAGCCTATCACGGCTGACTTTGCAGATCTAGCCGTGATAGGCTACGTAAATCGTCACGTAGCCTATCACGGGGGTGTTTTTTTTTTTAACTTTTTATTTCGCGGCCGGGTGAGGCGAGGCGACTCCTCCCCGGCCTGAATTTCGGCCGGGCGAGGCGGGAAGCCTACCCCCCGGCCTGAATTTCCGCCGGGCGAGGAGGGAAGCCTCCCCCCCAGCCTGAACTTCGGGGGGAGCAACGAAGCGCCTCCCCCCCACCGCGAAGCAAGCTGCGAGGCCAGGTAAGTGACTTTCGTGCACCCCTACACTGACCTGGTTCTATTCATTCCTGATAGGACCCAGAAGTTGGTGCTGGGGGACCACTGCTCCTCCTCTTGACCATTGTCCTATGGGGGTTCCATCCTGTCCCATGCTATTCAGCATCTACATGAAACCACTGGGTGAGGTCATCCAGCAACTGTGGAACCATCAGTAATACAGATGATATCCAGCTCGACCTCTCATTTTCATCTGATCCTAGGGAGATGGTAAAAGTACTGAACTAATATTTTGACTAGTGTGTGAGAATAGTGTGAATAGTGTGAGAGAAGGATGGGGCAAAAAAACAAGCTGGAATGTGTTCCTGACAATATGGAATAACTGTTGGGAGGAGAATTAGCTGAATTGAGATTAGCTGTGCAATCTGTCTTGGATAAGATTGGACTCCCTCTGAAAGATCAGGTTCATAGTTGGGGGGATGCTTCTTGATCTGGCACTGTGGCTAGAAGTGCATTTGGCATTGGTTACAAGGGGTGCCTTTTTCCAGCTGCGGCTTCCTCACCAGCTAAGACCATTTCTGACAAAAGTGGACTTTGACATAATCATGCATCTACTGATTTAATGGGGAAATAATAAAATTGTAAGCTATCCCAGTCAGTATTTTTGGAATGAGTTTATCACCATCATATATATATATATATATATATATATATATATATATATATATATATACACACACACACACACACACACACACACACTTGATCCCTAAAAAAATATATGGACTAGTAATTGATTAAAGTTATAGATCACTTTCAGGACATCAAGCGGCTTTAATATAATAGCCACCCCTGACCAATATTTGGGGAGGGGTGTACCTGTTATAGGAACCAAGTAATTACAAACTTCAGACATTTCAAATAGCCATCAGTATCAGCCCCAAGGATGATGGGCTACACAATGTTCGTGATGAAGAAATGAATGGTTGTGAGGCTCCATCTGATTAAAAAAAGAAGAAGGAGCCACACAGCTTTTTCACCAGGTGACATGTGTGAAAAGAAATCTTGGTCATAAAAGCCCTCTTCAGAAGTTACCCTCCACATGTTCCAATCACACAGGGAGGATGGTGTGCATGCTGCCCTGCCCCCAATGTCCCTGCCAGCTCCACCCCCAGATCTTCCCACTTTGGGTGGAAGGACCTACATATGCATGTGGGCTCCTCCATGTGATTGGGAACCCTGTACAGTGGGGGTTCCCGATGGCGTGGAGGAGCCTCTGCATGCTCAGCCAAATGTGTGTAGATCCACCCTGCAGCCCTTCCTCCCAATGCGTGAAGGTCTGGGGATGAGCCAGCAAGGATGAGGATGTTTGGGTGGGCCCCGCATGCAGGGCTCTACTCCCCAATTCTTGTATTCTTGGAGTGCATTGAGGGTAACTTCTGAAGGGGGCTTGAAGCAGTCTGGAATTCCATGTGCAGCAGTAAATCTGCTAGCAGTGCAAAGCTGAGAGCTTACCTAAAAAGGAGAGACTGGCCCATCAATGAGAGCTTTCCTTGCCCTCCACTGGAGCAAGGGGCTTCCCAGTCATCATTAGCTCATTGTTGCTTTGCGTTGACCTCATTGCCTTATCTGCACCCAATCCTTTTCCACAGACACTGAAGTACATGGCCCCTAATATGGTAAATCTCTACTGTAAAGCCAGCATTATCACCCTGTGGTGATGTCAGTCACCTCCAGCCCTTATTATACCCACCATTTTTCAAAATATAGCTTTGCACTAACCTTGGGCTACATGCACCTCAAGCGGGGGTGGGCAACTTGTGCCCTCCAGATGTTTCAGCCTGTAACTCTCATCATCCTTCACCACTGGCTATTCTGGCTAGGGGCTTATACAAGCTGTAGACCAAAACATTTGGAGGGCCACGAGTTGACCACCACTGACCTACAAACGTTTCTTAGATTTTGCACGATGATGATATTCACATTTTTATATTCATAAACAAACTTGCGTAAATTATTCCTTCTTTAGCTAGTTTCTGACAGGCACATACTAGGTTATATTTTAAATGGTCAATTTCTGCAATTCCTGGTCTTCTTCTTCATCTTTCTCATGTTTCTGTCCTCAACCCTTTCTCCCTGAGAATCTGGGAGATTCTAAAATTCTAAATCAGAGGTGGGTAACATGTGGCCTGTGGGCTGCATGCAGCCCCCCAGCCCCACAATGCACCCCCACTGAAATTCAGGGGTACTTCCCCAAAATATTTTTTTTAAAAAGGGAAACAAGATGGTATCAGAAGGTGCTACAGAAGACTAAAGGGGTCAAAATTAGCTTCTTTGCAAGCTACTTTTACCCTTTGGGGGCTCATTAGGAGCTCTGGATGCCATTTTGTTTTACTTTTTTTAATTTCCTCCCCATTTTCAGCACCTGCAAGGAGGGGATGGCACACAGGGGGAGGGTCTGGGGGGATAAAATGCACCCTGGACCTCCTGAAGTTGCCCACCCCCTTTTTAAACAAAATGGGGAAAGTTCAGCTATTAGGATACAATGGTTCCCATGATGGGAAGTCTCCTTCCATCTATACTATTGTTTGCCTTCTGTATTTCTATTTTGGATATTGGGCAACAAAATACAGCGCTTTAAACAATTTGGTGCCCTTTTTATTTTTATATATATTCAATGCCATGGGGATGGAGATATTTGACTGGAGGGCTTAGACAGATTGGTTAACATATGGAACCAAATGGACTGGCTTGCTATGGCAAACCCCCACAGCTATAGTTCTGTAATACTTTAATCTTTTTCTGTTTGTATGCAGAAGTGGAGAGAAAAGGGGATTGTCATTCTCCCAGCCACAATTGTGAAAGCCAAGCTGCTTGTTCCGTTTATCATGCTTGATCCTCACTTGTTGTATGGCACACTGTATTGTGCTGAATTTGACATGAGGCGTCCTTGGGGCCCAGAGAGTCTCTGGAGTGCATAATACATGGCATTTTTGCAGCTTGAACATTCCCTTTTAACCATTTGAATTAGTGGTTGTTATTAGCATAAAATCACCAGTTAAAACACTCTCAGTTCATTTTTTTTAACAGCGAAGCTAATTGCTCCTAAGTGCCCAGGTTGAGTCGAAGTGAAATGAAATGGCACCTTTGTGTCAAGACGCCCCACCCCCCACCAGTGTTCTCACCAGCACACACATAATGACCTTTAAAATAAGCCGTTACAATTCTGACATGGTACCAAGCTGACACCTTGGGTTGGGATTTAATTTTGAGTTATGGCAGCATTAGAAAAACATATGATGTGGCCGTTTGTTTGTAGAAAGAAGGGGGGAAATCATAAAACCCTCTTTTTTTATGAGCTGTTGCTTGATTCGTTCCTGCAGCCCCAAGTAGTGAGCTTCTAAATCAATGCACACAGCTGTTCTTGGTTCTCGGAGCTCAGCAGGTGTACTGCCCTATGCGCCTGCCGTCTACCCCCACACACATAACAAATAATAATGTCTTGCACACACCAGTCATCCATCACCCTTATAGCTAGCCCTGGTGAGGCCACTGTTCTCAGGGTAGTAGGGAGATCCCCCCCGCCTTTACAGTAGAAATACTCTGTCCATGGACTATTAGTCACACTTTCTGGAGCCCTTTAATTGAATAACCTTTGGCTTTTGTGGCAAGAGGGAAAAATGTATATAAACCCACACACCACAGTGTTTATTTGTGTCAAAAAACAATAGGTGTACTGTGGCTGGCGAAATCAATTAGTCTTCCTCTTGCAGTAAGGGTCCACATCTGGTGTGATTTAAGTAAATGTAAGGGAAGGGCTGCAGAGGCTCCGAGTTCTTATTTCAACAGGTGACAGAGAAGGCATAAAAGACTAATATATACTACAAGAATGGAGGCAGGGCTATAAATACTGGTGGGTTTACTTTGGAGGTAAAAACAAAGCTAACCAATACCTTCCTGGGCTGGGCTGTCACTTGGAATGAGCAGAGACAGCAGGAGGTTAGGCTAGGAGGGGGAGAGCTTTGCAAAGCCAAGAGAGACTTCTTAGCATGTTGAAGCCCCCCCCCCCCACCTCCCAGAAAAAAAAAAAAAGGGATATTTCAAGGATGGCTTTTGAAAACAAAGTCTGGAACTTTCACTTATTGCTTCCTCTATGAAGTTGATGGCAGGAAAGGGATGTGGAGATTTCTGCAATGAAAGCTTGGGCCACAATAAAGCAGTTAGTCCCCAGGGTGCCACCAAACCCTTTTGGTTGGACCCAAAGGTGTCCTTCCACATGCTGAAGGTGTCTTCCATTTACAGAAGGGGTGTTAATCCCTATGCTAGATGAGCACTGTGTCAGAATAGTGAGGCTAAATTCAAAGATGTTCTTCCACTTGCACAACCAGAACCATGAGATGTCCCACCAAACCTATCTCTTACAAACTCGCTTACCACTCTTCTCTGTGCCCCTACAACATCTAAATTAGGTTTGCTTCAGATGTGCCAGGCGGTCTTCTGTGTAGCAACATCTAGACTGTGGAACTCTCTGCCAAAAGAGGCCAGGCTCCATCCTCCCCCCTGCACCCCAGTTTGATTGCCTACCACCGATGTGTAAACAGCTCTCTTTTTCAGGAACCATTTGGCTTGCCACGCTGCTAATTTGAAGTTTCCTACTTATTGTTTGCTAGCCTTTCCTCTTTTGTGTTTTGTATTGTTGCATTTCATTGGTATTTGCATGTGTTTTATCTTTTAAATAGCCTTGAACACTATTTAGTAGAAAGAAGTGAGTAATTTTATAATTATGATTATAAAAACAAATAGATGACTATTATTTAATAGTGTGAACTTTTGTGTAACCTTGTTCGTGGAACAATGCCAGTAGCTATTTCCCTTCCGCTTACAGTTGTTTAGATCCAACCCTTATCTCCACTTGACTAGGAGACCAGAACCTCACTCCAGGTCACATTCTGGAGAACTAGGAGCATTATCCCAAATGCTCTGATTTTGGTTGTTGCTTAGCTTAGTCTTCCTTCAAGAAAGTATACCACTTTTCTTCTATATTATTATTATTATTATTATTATTATTATTATTCCAACATTATTAGAATATGATCCAGCTGATAGTAAAATTAAAGGTAAAAGTCAGGGACCACAAATGTTGTTGACTTCCTAGGCAGCTATTATTTATGTGCATTGCCAATTCTCTGCCCTGCATCTTTTGGCATACACAGAACACTTGGGAGAGAGGAAAAGTCTTCTGTCATTTGTGCCATGTGCGGAGAAGGTAAGAAACAGCAGGACTGTTTCTTCCATGGCTCAGAATAGATTCCTGTTGTTTCTTATCTTCTCCAAAACTTCAGTGGAAACCAAACTCTGAGACAGAGACCTGTGTGGTGCTGAGTGTTCTGCACTCACGCCTCATGAGCTGGTGAGTGGATCTGTGAATGCCTGGTGAAACTCTTATTGGGCTTCTGAAGGAATGGGTCTGTCCTCCATTTTTGCATTTAGTTTGCATTCTGGGCAGAATCTACACTCATGGTTTTTCATGTTTCCAAGGAGTTTCCGTTCCCTTTGGTGCAAATGACACTTCCGCTGTGTCTTTTCGGAGCCACAATTTTCAGTTGACCTGTAACTGTTTTCATTACCCTTAACAAGTGTAATATACTACTAGATTTCCATTCATGTGCTCCAACTTTGCGCTTTGGTGACCATATATGGGCATGGGTTACTCCTAACCCTGTCCTTATATGGCTAAGTTTGTATTTCCCAACTGGCCAATCACAGCTCTCAACACCTCCATGTGATCTTCGGGCTGCGTCTGGTGTCGCTAGCTCACTTCTCTGCATGTTCTCACTTAGTTTTCTCTCCTCTCCCTGCAATTTTTTAAAATCCTTAATTCTTTTCGAATCTTCGAAGAATTGTAGAGTGTCTAGGGACGATCTCACTGTATCAGCAGGATGGCTTGCTCATGAATCCACATGGTAAGAATAAGTTTTATTGCCCCCCCTAAAATTAATGTGACAATAGTATCGTAATGTGTTGTTTTCTCAAGGTGTGGTTCTTAGCAATGATAGTTTCTACATTCCCATTCTTTGTACACAGTTTCCACCTCTCATTCTTAAAAAAAACCCCTTACATTCTGGCTCTTTCTGTGGCTGTGCTCTCACGGTTTTCATACTAGTATGTTTTTCCTGCTCTGATTGCAGCTATTATTTGCAATCTGTTATATCAAAGGGGCTTGCTTTCTACTGTCATCCCAGACTTAACGTCTTTACTTTTGGTGCACTGCATGTTCTACCAGAATCTGCAGCCTCTAAAAAGCCCAGTATGCATGGAAAGTAATGAAAGTAATGATTTTTGCAAATATGTCTTAGCTTGATTTTCAGTCTTCTCAGTGGTATATCATTTTGAAATCCGCCTCTCTCCTCTTTGCTGTTTTCCTCTCACCTTGTCTTCTGCCTGCTATGTTTTCTACTGAAATATGGCAGAGAATGTTTTCGCTTCCTTACTAAAAAAGGAATGTTTTCTCTTAACCGAGGAAATAAATATATTGAAAAGAAAGAATGTAACACATTGTTCTAACATATATATGTCCACTATTTGAGCTAATTATCTGAACAGGAAAGTTGGATAAAACTACTGCTGGTATATTGGTATTTTCAGTAGGGCTGTGCACGGACTCCCCAATCCGCTTAGATGCTGCTTTGGATCCTCTGAAGTGACCCCTATCTGCCTCAGATCAATTTGGACCCCCTCCACTTCAACTCGGATCCGAATCCAAAGCGAGATTCAGATCTCCGGATCTCCCGTTTTTGGCGTTTTCCCATTGAGTTGCATGGGAAAACACAAATGGTCATAACGTTTGTAGTTTTCATGATACAGGCATGAAACCTGGAGACCTCTCCAGCACCCTGGAGAGGAGGCCACCTGCAAAACATTAGGCAGTTTGGTCTGGTGGTTTTTGTGCTAGGTGGAGTTGAAATCTGATGTTTTCCACAGAAACTCTCAAAGCAAAGCGCTATAACTTTCCCCTGTTTTCACACATTCATGTGACACCTTGGCCTCTCCCAGCCCCCCTCAAGAGCATTGCACCTCCCAAAGCCCAGGCCATTTGGCCCACTGGCTTGTGTGCTAGGTGCAGGTGAAAATTGACTTTTTCCACCAAAACTCCCAAAGCAAAGAGCTGTAACTTCTCCCTGTTTCCATGCACATGTGTGAAACCTGGGCCCCTCCTAGCCCCCCTTGAGAGCATACCACCCGCCAAAGTCCAGGCACTTTGGCCCACTGGCTTGTGTGCTAGGTGCAGGTTGAATTTGATATTCCCAGAAACTCAGACCAAACTCAGAAGGGAAAATGTGTTCAGGCAGAGGTCACCATCCCTAATCTCTGCTGCAGGTTTCTTTGAAGTGCAAAACAACCCTTATTCAGGAGAATCACCGGCTCAGCCTCTCTGTGGCTGAATACACACATTACCGGGCAGGCAGGCTGGAAGAGGTTATTTTTTATCTGCTTTTGTTTATTTCTAGAACACTAAATGAGTATTTTGAATGTACTTTGAATGAACACAGTCAGTGCCTATCCCAGAAGGGCCACTGATCTTTGAATGCTGGAAGCCTCCACCTGGTGGACCCCTACTGCCCCCCCCATCTCCTCCATGGTGGCCTGCCTAAGCCTCTTACGGATGAGAGACAGAGAGCTCGCAGGAGTTCTGGCAGCACTACCAGCCTTCTGCTGGCCCCTGCTGCCGGCCTGCTGGGATGCAGGGGCCTGTTCCCCGAGCAAGACTGATTGGTGCTGCCTCCTCAAGTGCAGGAGCAGGTTGCTGGTGCTGTAGTGCCCTGGCCGTTCCCCCTGCTCAGAGGCGCCTGGCAGTGGTGGCACACGGCAGTGCTGGGATCCACTCCCAACTCACAGTGGTCCCACACGATGCTGCCCTGACGTTTCAGGGGAGGAGGAGATGCAGACTGCCTGCCTTGACTCTGGGGGGGCACCACATGAACGGGGGGAACAATGGAAGAGGGGTCGGGTGCTGGAGCCTCTGCCTGCTGCTCCTCTCCAACACACCCTGGAGGACCTCCTCCTCTTCGCCCTCCACCACGCTGAGCACGTCAGACACCTCTGAGCTAACGTCCATCAGCGGGCTCCCCTCTTCCACCGCAGAAGGAGGTGCTGCTCCGCCCTGGGCAAGAGTGTGACTTCTGCACCTGCCCACGCCAGCCTCCTCGAACAGGGACCTCCGAGCATCGCAACTGGCCTCCGCACTCTGCTGCCCTACTCCACCTGGACCCAATATCTGGACTAGGGGACAGGCAGCTCGCCTAACGGTGCTGCTACTGAGAGCAGCACCTCGCCCAGCTCTGCCCGGCCAACACCCCGAAGATGCCTCATATTGCGCTGGACTGCTTTGCCACACAGTGGAGTGTTATTGGAATAAGAAGGTAATTAATATAAATACTATGTGTTCTGTGCTTTTTGAACACTGCCTTGAAATTGGAACATATAGTGTTGGTGGAACAACAGCCTAGCGCGCGCACACACACACACACACACATGGACACAGACACACAAGAGCTAAAGAAAAGCAGAACTACCTAAGCTAACGATGGGTGTCTTTAATTTATTGTTTCATATTTCATGTTCTTTTATGGAAGGTGGGGTAACTTCAAGAAATACAGGACAGCGCAGGGGATAAGATAAGAGCCAAGAGAAATAAAACAGTAATTTAAAAAACCCTTCTTTAATTTCTGTTTTGGGAGGATCAACACAGAGAAGACACAGATGGTTCACTTCAGCATGGGGGTAAGGGGCAAACACTACACACATAGGCTGCTATAATATGCCTTTGTTTCAGAATTTAGAAAGAAAGAAAAAACTAAATGCTTGAATACGTCGTAAAAAGGTGGCGGCGGGGGGTGGGGGTGGAACATGCCCAGAAGTCAATGTTTGCTTTTTTCAGAGTTGACTGACAAAAATGACAAGGAAATAGAATGGAGAAAGCAGAAGTAAGGGTCACCGTTACACAACAAACACAGCCTTTTCTGGAGTCCACAAACAACATAAACAAACACAGGAATGGTGGAGGAGGGGGAGCATAGCAGCAACAAGTGAGGGAAAGCTGTTAGTTTGAAAAAATATGGAAAGGAGAGATTAATCTAATCAAATTCAAATAACAAATGAGTTGGAGGTAGAAAGAAATATGGGAAGAAGGCAGCTGGAAGAGGTGCTGCAAATGACACTGTCCCAAATGAGATGGACAATCAAGGAGCGAGAGAAGGATCCCACTACAACCAAGCTGTTTCCTTTTAATTTAAATCTTGAGGAAAGCCTAATGGCGATGAAAATTGAATAAATTGAAGGAACAACTCCTAGGAATGCATGTGACTCTTTGACTCTGGTTGGCACTGTCAAGGAAAATCTACTAAGAAAGATCCATTGTTTCTGTTACACCATCTCTGCTGTCTCTTACAGACCCTGGTGCTCCCAACAGACATGCCACGTTGTCCCCAGCTACATGGTTGGCCCAGGTCCGAAACAGGAAGACCCAGAGGGCCACTAACGATATTGCTGAATGCATCATGCATCATGCCACAGAGGAGAATAACCGTGTCCTTGCAGTCATGGAAAGAGATGCCAAGGTCTTCAAGGAATATGTGAAAAAATCAGCTTTGGATGATGAGGCGGCTAGTAGGGATAGGCAGGCAGGCATTCAATCCATTGACAACCATGCTGTCATTCTGAAAGCCATGGAGGATAAAATGCCGGATTGCAATACAACCCAGAGGCATATTACAGACAGGGAGGGAGTAATAGCCGAAATACGTACCCCACCACCCCTTGCATCCATCAGTGCGGGCCCACAGAGTAACACCAGCCCAGAGTTATCCGGCCCAATCACCTCTACACCCAAGTGCCAGGGAGCATTCTGCATTAGACCAGCACGACTGCACAAATGGCTGCGGCACTTCGCTCTGTGAATCCTGCTGTTTCAGTTGAGGTTGATCCAATTGCCCATAGTGGGATGTTGAACTGCACGTGTTTTTGCTGAGTTTGCTGCATAGTGTATTGTTCTTTAAAGTTGTCGTAAACGTTTACATAGCAGTGAACAGCACTGCTAATGGTTTTGGCTCAGGCCACACTGCAGTGTTAGGAAGGGAATTGCCACTGTAGAGAAGAGATCTACAAGTAAGTGGTGCTACAGTTAACAGCCAATGAATACCAGACAAGGATTTACTCCAAATGTAAGAAAACTGTTTATCTATAGAATGTGGACATTCATTAAAGGTTGTAATTAAGGAGGTGGTTCTGGATTACTTGCGATTCTCTTTGTACATTTGTTAAACTATCTTGTAACGTCACACTATACCTAAGTGGTAAGAGAAAAGAAAAGAAAAGTTAACTGTTTTAGGGCTGAATCAACACATGGCAGTTTTACCGTTATTATACTGCAGTGATAACTATTGGTCCCCACTGGTGTCATGTGCACCAGTAGTGATCAGTGCAGTATGAAAACAGTAAAAGTGCTATGTGTAGATTGAGGATGCTGTACCCTTTCAAGCTTCCCCCCCGCGCCCCGCCCTGTCCTCCTCCCGGCAGGTTTTCCTCTGCCTCAGGACGTACTTTTCCAGCCGAGTAAAGCACTTCTCCATCTTGCGCACTGCAAAGACAACTATAAGAACCTATAGCTGTGCCTGCAACAACACATTCAATAGCAAATATTTTCCATCCAAAGATTGCAATGAAGACATACTTCCTCCTGTCACCGAGCCTTCTATATGCCATACAGCTCCCAGGACGTCACTATTTGTGTTGGGGGTGCTTCCCCTGTGTTCCTGCCCCTGACGTGAGACCTCTGGTACCATGTGTGCTTGGGCTACTGCTGCCTCTTGAGCTGTAGGCTGGCCTGGGGTGGCAGGCATGAACACTATTAGTACCTTTCTGTGCAATATTTCTGGGGAGGTTTGTGCATAACTTTTTTGGGGGGATACAATTCTCCTGATCTGCATCCCTCTGTTGCTCACGAATGCCGTACATTTGCAATGCGGAGTCCCAATTCTGACAGTAGTCACTATGTCTGATATAAATTCTGCAATTTCTGATCGGCTAAGGTAACAATCTCTACAGGCCCCTCACAATTAACCACATACGTTTTTGTTCAGGGTGATTTTCCGTGTTTCCTTTCCATTTCATTTCAAATGGCGTGTCAGTGCTACAAAGTGAAAGTGGAACTTACACTGGGGGAATGGAGGAAATTTTTCAACTGCTCTGAAGCTCACCTGCCACTGTCCCTTCTGAACCCTGGGGAGTTACATCAGAAGGGGAAACCTCTGATGCTGCCTCTGAGGTGCCCAGGCCTGTATGTGACGTTGATGTTCCTTCACCGGCTTGCTCCAACTCCTTGCTCCCCTGCCGAGTCTGTCTGTCTGACTATCTGTATGTCTGTCTGTCTGTCTCTCTCTGCAGTGCTGGTTGAGGGAGTAAGGGAAATCCACTGTAAAAACATTTACCCTCATAGAAGATGTGAACATCAACACCTGTGGAGTGCACTTTCTTTGCTGACCCAGATACTTTCATAGAAACGTCTTTCACAAGGAAGTCCCACAGTGACGAAAACATGGCATTCACAGGCATAGTTATAAGAAGTGTGTTTTCTCATATAGTTTTCAAATCTCACAGAGTTCATTACAGGCATGGTTGTGGATAGAAAAGCCATGTAATACTGAGCCTACGGTGTATTTATTTCAGTGTGAAGTAGGATATCAATCTTGGGTGATGGATGTTGACATCCAAATTATGACACACTTGTAGGACTACATAGCAGCAAAGGAGTGGCTTATGTCAACCATAATTGCCATCTAAGTGTCTCTACCATGTTCTCTAGAAGCAGTGCAGTGCAGCACTGGATCAAGTAATGAACACTCTCCAAAGCTGCAAGTGTGTTGGAAGGATCATGCAGAGTGTCACGCAGAGCGCCCCCGGTGTAAACTCCCCAAAGTCACTGTGCTTGGCTGGTGACTTTGGGGAGTTTACACTGACCCCCCTGAGATGTAGTTCCCCATAGAACATGGCTAGTGTTGTATTTTGATGGTATATAATGGTGACCAATGTTGTGCAGTGTCATGTAGTTTCATACTTAGGATACAGATATGAGAGAGCTTCTGCTATGGGGCAGGATATAAATGTAAGAAATGATGATGATGATGATGTACCTGTCTTTCAACATAAAATAGATTATTATTGACCAAAAACAGTGTTGTAGGAAGTGGCTTTCCCTCTTAGTAATCTCATCAATATGTGAAAGAAGAGGGTTCATTCCGTTTTTGGTATGTTCTGCCAAGATGGAGAGACCATTCAGACAGTTTACATTCCTTATGAATTCATGACACTTTCAATAACATCCATGGTTAATAAGTGGTCCTTTAAATTATAACACTGGGTTGACCTGCAGTGCGCCTCTCCCTCCAGCTAGGCTGTCCTGCACGGACCCATAGTTCGTGCATGAGCTGGTAGTAGGGTGGCTGTGCTGTGGGGGGAGGAGGGCCAGAGTACTTCTTCAGTGCCTCGAAGAACTTCCCCTTCAGGGCTTTGAACTTGGTTCTGGCCTGGAGAGATGACTGGGGGTATCCTGCTACTGCGAGCCCTCTGGCTACCTCCCTGAAAATGTTCTCATAAGAACATGTGGAGCTCCTCATTACATGCTCCGGCTGTCCACTCTGTAGGAGCAGCTCCAAGAGAAGCTCAATCTCTGGGTCTTGCCAGTAGGCAAGCCTCATTGATGCCATTTTTCCTATTAGAGGAATCCTGGATAGAAATCCAACCTAGAGAGTAGTACTTCAGGGATTAAAAAACAGTGCCACCTGCAGAGAAATCTTCAAAGAAGTGTATCTTCAAAGATCCACAAAAGAGAAAGGGGGGAGGGAGGACTTAGCGTTATTCTAGAGAAAGAATGACCATGCAGTCCACTTATCTTTCAAAGAAATTTAGTTAGAATTAAGTTAGGCAAAGAACACAGTTTCAGTGAAAGAGCAACAGTAAGTGACTTCTCCCTTCCTTGGAATGAACAGTTCAGCAGTAAGCCTTAACAGATGCTATGTCAAAAGGAATCCTGAAAAGTCGCTTCACCTCCCCCTTCCCCTGTTCTTCCACAGGTAATTACAAAGAGCATTTCTAACAGCATTGCTCTGGTCAGAGTGCACATTTTCCTCATTCACACAGGGGAGACCCAATGTCTCCAACACAATTCTGTTAGGATCCTCTGTGTCATAAGTCAAAGCGTGTCCCTTCATTTCACAGATACTGTGAAGTATAACACAAGCTGAAATCACTGAGGGAATGTTTTCCTCTGCCACCTCCAACCTTCCAGCAAGACATCGCTATCCGCTTTTTAGCCTTCCAAAAGCCTGCTCCACCAGGTTTCTGGCATGACTCAGGCAGCAATTGAAGTGAGCTTCCTGCGGAGAAAGGTGCCCTCCAAAGGGCTTCATGAGCCACTGCTGTATAGGATAAGCTCCATTGGCAAGTATCAGTGGTGGAATTTCCACACCACCAACTCTGGGTTTCCTGGGACACATGCTCCTGCATCCATGGCCTTGCAGAGAGCAGAACTGTGGAAGACATAAACATCATGGTTTCTCCCTCTCCATCCAATTTCAACATTAATAAAACATCTGGTGTGGTCTGTGGTGCCTTGGAGAAGCATTGAATAGTAATGCTTCTATTGATGAAATCGCTGCCTTGTCTTATGGGAGAAACTATGGAAAAGTGTGTGCCGTTGCAGGCAGCAAATGCTCCAGGGAACCCTAGGGCAGAGAAGCCCGCCGTTGCCTGGAAGAGAGGAGAGATCATGTTAGGTATGATGCAGGTGAACGGGGCCTGTCTGAAACAGACCAGCCCACAAAACAGAGTTTTCGTTCACCTTCTCAGCCACCGCACCCAGGCAGCACCAGGACAGGCCCAATACTTTCTACGGTCGTTCCAGGGAGACAACATAGTGTACCACATGCACGTGCACACACACAAATCAGGGAAGACTGACAGCAATAAAAAAAGATCATTTAGAGAATTTGATCATATACCAGACAAAATATACCTTATGGAAGGAAAAGTCTCTCTGAAGCTTTGAAGCTTTGGAGAATTAACCAGACTAAAAAAGAAAAAAAAAACTCACTGAACAAACATCTCCAAGGGTCATGGCCCTCCATAGTAGAATATGCTCCAGTGCTAGGCACACCTCCACAAATATTTAGGCAACTGTGGATTTACCAACCCCACATTGCTCTGCCGCGGTCTTGTATGCACAGGGATTGGCGAGCTTCCAAATCGCCATTGCTACACACTTCTCCACTGGGATTGGTTGGTGCATTTGTGTTTTTTGCCTTTGCAGTGTTGGGATGAGCACACCCACAATTTGAAATAAGGTGCAACGAGACATCCTGAAGTTTTCTATCCACCACTCGTCATTCTGTACCTGTAGGACAAAGTTCTCCCAGCAGTCCTGGCTGCTCGGTTGGACCCAGTATCTGCGGATAACCTTCGGGATGGAATGAAATGCACACACTGAGCCATGGTATGGGTGTTTCTTTGCAGCCTTGTACAGGTGTAGCCGCTGCCAGCAGTACTGTTTAAGAACCAGGAGCCTGGATTGTCTCCACTGCGTTGTCAGGCTCTCAAGATTGCTCAGTGCTCGAAAAGCAGCCATCAGAAGATTTACAGCTACAGAAAATAGCCTAAAATACATAGAGAGATCGTGATCCATGGCTCCTTGCTCCATTGTTATCAATATGCGAATCCACTGTTTACAAAAGAAGTGGACAAACAATCAATGGGGCCAGCTGACGCAGGTGTGGCAGTGTTAAAGTTGAGCTAATTAGAACACAGAGGGTGGGAGGGAGGGGAATCAGGAGAACCTGGAAGACAGCAACTGCTCCTCTTCTGCGAACTGCCCTCTTTTACTGCACTAAACATTCTCCGATTGACAGTATGAATTGAGGTAACACTTTAGAGGAAGTACTGAAATGCAGAAACAGAGTGAGTGTGACTTGTGCTGTTTTAGTACGATTAGTTTTACAGCAATCTTCTACTGGCTTGGTTGCACTTACACGCAAGGTGTAGATTCCCCCCTGGATATTGTGGGGTTAAATCTTGTGTGTATGTGTGTGCTGGTCAGTTTAGGCCAAAAGGTCAGAAGTTTAATTAGAGATTATAGGATGTCTGCTCAGGAAGATTTGCAAAAGGCAGAAGTTGAAAGTTTAATTGTAGGAACCAGGATATCTGTAGACAAAGAAGAAAAATTGTTTGCAGGAGTCTCAGCTGAAGGTTAGAGGAAGAGCTTAGGAGGAGAAATTTAGGCCAAAAGTAAGCATGAAACTTTACTCCTGATTGGTTAGAGTTTGGGAGGGAAAATAACTAATTTTAAGATAAAACAGAAGGCAGAAGCAGACAGAAACAGAGAGATGCAGGGAGAAGAAGAAAGAGGAAAGGTGTTCAGAAAGAGTAAGAGCTGCTGAAACTAGAGAACTGGTTGACAGGGGAGCTACATGTATGACAGTAACACATTTCTTGGATAAGGGGCCTGGATAAAATAGGGACACAGTCTAGTTAGGCTATCTGGATGCATTTATCCCTAGTTATTTTATTATGCTGTTGCATATACATTTTTGTATATGTTGTGTGTGTGTTTCCATTCGGATTTCAAAACCTTTTCCTCTTAACATTTTTCTTCAGTAAACTTTTTAACTTGGTTGTTTGGAATGTTGTGGTCTCTTTTCTTTAGGGTTACCTATCCCAAGTCTAATAGCCCACTCACACAACACCTACCTGAAACCCAGAGAGTTCTAAGGAAGGTTTGGTGGAGAAAACAATATTTAATTCATTCATTTTTTCATTTATTATATTTCTATACCACCCCATAGCCGAAGCTCTCTGGGTGGTTCACAAGAATTAAAACCCATTAAAATACATTATATAAAGTATAAAACCATTCATGTAATGACATAGAACAAATAGCACACACAACAGCATATATCTGAACCAATTTAAGACCATCAGCCAGGGACAATCAAAGAGACTCCTTATATGCTGCCAAATGCCCGAGAGAAGAGGGCAGTTTTTTTAAACTGGCACTGAAAATATGACAATGTTGGCTCCAGGTGGGCGTCATCAGGGAGGTTATTCATCAGATAGGGAGCCACCACTGAGAAGGGCCTCTCTGTTGTTGCCACCCTCCGAGTTTCTCTTGGAGGAGGCTCCCAGAGGAGGGTCTTAGATATAAAGCCTAGTGCATGCTCTGCATCTAAGGCCGTATTTCCACAATGTGGCAGTGGAAAAGGCCACAGGAAGGGAAAGGCAAAAAAGGAGTGGGGCACACTATTTTGTCTGCTTCCCCTTCCACTCATGAAATAGAGGTCGCTAGTTCATGACAAGGCTACATAGAGAAGATAGCTTTTCCCAAAAGGTGAAGGCAGTTCACGGTGTGTACAGTCATCCTACCTTTGCATCTGGTACTCAGATTTTGCAGGAATTTGTAGTTTTTCAAAAATCTTGCTTGAGTTTGCATATCTGATAGGAAGTATTGCCTCTCTCCAACCACATTCATCTTCCCTGAGAACTATTATCAGTTTCCATTCTTGTTATCTTACTATAGAATCAAGCTACTTGATAGATCCCAATTTGCACAGTGTAACTGTATTACAGTTGTAGGCAACTTGATTCCATGTGGGGGCTCCTTATATGTACAGAGAGCTCTGCTGAGCATAAAAAGCTCCCTAAGTAAAAGAACTTGCCCACTCACTGCAACGTCATACATGGTTCCACAGGAATTTTCTCTTGCAGATGACAAACTGAACAAACTAGAGGTTGGAGCCAAGATCTGTCTTCCATGAGAAGAAGGGATCTTGCATGAGAGAAAGGGCTCCACTCATGGAAGGTCCCTCCACCCAGTTATTGAGGTTCCTTCAACACCACCATTCATCCCACTGATTAGGGTCTCCTGACTCTCTGTGTAGCATTTTCAGGGGGCTGGAGGAGCTGCCATGGGAAGATGAGGACAGGGAAGGCCACTTCTGCCAGTGCAGTCCATCCAGCTTAAATCTGGATCAAACCAGCTGAAAGTTTGGGAATAGGCTGCACGTGTGGGAGCTCTATGAATGCAATGGAGCATGCATGAAACTTGGGAATGGAGTCTCTCGCACAGCTTCTGCTGTGCAAGGCCCATGGAATGAATGGGAATTGTGGGAGAGCAATCGAGTGTGATACAATTGACCAGAACATGGACAGCTATAAGCAAATCTATGTTAATATTTTTCCATGTTGTCAGGATTCCTTTAGCCCCCACTTTATTTCAATGCCGAAAACAAACACAGACAACAGGCTTCAGTCTACAGCTTTTATTTTAATCCATTACTTCACAGGGTCATACAGATGCAAATTCTAAGTGACTCTCAGTCTACAAAGGAATGCCTTCAGGGGAATTCAAAAGGAAGTTAAGAGAGCTGCCCACCGTTTGAAAAGGAAGGTGGTCTCACTAGCCTAACTTAAGTTGGGGGAGGTCCCTCTCTCTCATAAGGCTTCTGAGTGCAGCTTTTCACACAAGGCCAGTCGCGTAGACCATCTTAGTTCTGCCCCTGCCTTCTCTCTCTTTGCTCTGAACCTGCGCCTGGCGTCAATTAGATCAGATTCCCCAAACCCTGCCTCCTTCTGTTCGCTGTCTCTCACAGGGGTGTGTGAAGAGGGACCCTCATCCTCAGCCAGCTGGGCATTTGTAATCTGAGAAGCAGGCTCAGTCATGTCTGGACTAGCCTGGGAAAACACGTTCCCCATGTCTGCTGGTTCTCCGTCAGAATCTGAACTGCTATCCCACTCCCTGCGCTCAGAAACACCCCTGACACATGGTGGCCATCTGTATGGGAGAGATTTAAGACATTTATCTGAATCCGAGTGGATCATTCTGGCAATGCCAGGGTTCCATGCATTTTGTGTTTCTTGGAATGTTTACTAGGTGGAAAAGAAAAGCTTGTCTCATATTGAACATACTGGCTTGGTTTAAAAAGTGTTGGGTTCCAATATCATTTGTCTGGTCAGTTTTAACAGTACTGAAGTAAAGTTAATGAAGGAGGGATGCAGAAGACACAGGTGTCTGTGTTAGCTACTGGGAAGTGCTTCTGGAATATGCTTGCATCTAATCTTACCCTGGTAATATTTTCAAAATTGAAGTTCATGGGACCAGATATAGACAAACTATTGCCCCTTTCCATGTAATTGAAGGAATATGTGGAGTGTGCATGGAAAACAACACTCAGTTTGGACTCCACTTCAACAAGTAGGGCTGATTCAGCTTGGACTGCTGTGGACAAGACCCACTTTGATTTGGGTTTGAAGCAGAACCTCATTTCAGAAATGAACAAATGGCTATAATGATTTTTTTTAAAAAAAAAATCTGGCCAGAATTCGATAAAATGGGCACCATCCATGGGACCCTCCCCATTCCTAAACTCTACCCCCTGGCATGGAGACTTGGGGAGGAGTGGTGGAGAGCAATCCCCAGGTTATCTCCGATCATGGGGATTCTCCTGTACTTGACTAGCACTTGCACAAGCCAGTCCTGCAAGAGTGGCTGAGTCTTTTTCTCTATGCAGAGAAAGGCACTGAGAAAAGTGAATGGGGCAGGGCCAGATGACATCACAGGAGGAGCTGAGCCTTTCGGGAGGGCCCAGGAGAGCTCCTGCCCCCTTGACATCATCCAGCATGCTGGCTTTATCTGAGGGGCAATCCACCCCCCAGGACCAAAAGGTTGCCGGTCCCTGGGTTGGGGAGATATGATGCATGATAAACAATTTGAGGCCTTGTTTTTCTTTTCTGCTCATTTGACACCAAACGATAGTCCTTCTGCATCCTTCTCAAAAGTACTGCTAAAGTAGGGATGTACAAAAGTCACTTACCTTTTCGCGGATGTGATTCACGCGGGGGGGGGGAGGCGCTCCGTCCCTCCCCCTGGAATCCTCCCTGGCCAGCTCCGCTCTGTGGCGGCTCCACGGAGCCGCTGGCCAAGGCTGTCTGCAGCTGGAGTTCTGGCCGCGGACGGGCTGCTGCGGATGCAAATGGAGGCCGCCATAGCGGCCGCCATTTGCATCCTGCGAGGCTGCCATGATAGGCTACGTAAGTATTTACATAGCCTATCACAGAAAGAGCAGCGGCACAAATGGCGTAGCAGCTGCCGTTTGCGTCCCTGCTCTTTGCCGTGATAGGCTACGTAAATACTTACGTAGCCTATCACGGCAGCCTTGCAGGATGCAAATGGCGGCCGTGGCAGCCGGTCTAAAGACCAGCCTCTGCCGCTGGAGCCGCTGCCGCCGCAGCTGCTGCTGCCGGAGCCCCAGGTAAGTTTCGTTCCGGGGCTATTCCACAAGGTGGCGGGGGGTGGGAGGCCGTTCCGCCATGGGTTTCGGGAGGCCGAATGCCAGTGCATTCGGCCTCACTGAAATCCGTGGCAGAATTCTCCACCATTCCTATGCTAAAGTTATCCCCTGGTTGGAATCAACACAAGACTACACCCCTCCTCCTCCTCCCCCTCCGCCCTTCATGTACTCACAGGTCATCAAATGCCTGGATAGGTCTTGAGAGGACCAGTGGGATCTTAGTTTTGTTTTTTGTTGTAGTGATCCAGGCATCACTACACTTCTTCTCAAGCCAAGTGCACCAGTTCTTCAGGGAAGATTCTGGCTTCTGCTCTGGTTAAGGAGGAGAAGCAGAGACGTGCAGGCTCAAAGTATCACAGGGAAGGACTTGGGGTTGGGGCTGGCTGGCTGGGACTGGCCTCAGATGGGAATTCTGCTCCAGTATGGACTTTGAGCAGGATATGAATTTGGGGATCCTTATCCACTTCTTTGAGGAGAACATCATGAGTCCTTGAAACTTATATCCAAGTTCTACGAAGTTCAAGCTTTGCTGGCACATCTAGTAGTGACAGAATATTGTGCAGCCCTGAATGATTTTTGAAATAATTACTGTGGCTAAACTTGAAAACATTACATTAAAATGCCTCATCCATGCAACATTCTAAGACATTCATCCATGATGTGGATCCTGGAATCTTGTTAGACCCAGCTGACTGATAATATTTGAACAAGTCGCATGGTGAAACATGCACTGTAACTTTTATATACACACACACACACACACACACATCTACAAGAATTATTCTGGAAGGAAACCATCTTCTGGATACAAAACATAAAGTTGGGGTAGGCTGTGATCCTGTGGTTAGCTACATACCCTTAAGCCCACTCTTCACATGTAACTGAGAAAGGAATTAATCCACTAAATGTTTCTTAGAAATAAGTCTTATTGCTTACAATGGAAGTTACATCCATGTAAGCATTTTAGGAAAGTAGAACACTGCCATAAAAACAGCAATAATTCAGGACTGTGTTTTGTTTTGTCTTTAAACAGTTTCAAACAGTTGGCTGCCAGTTGCCCTCTGACACAGACACATAAAAGGAAGTAGCAAGTCCGGTACCAGCAGGGATCACTGGAAGAAATGCACCCCTCATAAATCAAGTTGGCATTGTTACAGAGCTTGAGTACAATGAAGTGCATGTGTGCGAGGATTGTGAAGGAGGGACTTATTTGCTGGTTCAGAGGAGATGTGCCATGTCCTCACAAAAGGAACATCATGATGTGGTCGGAGAGGGCAACAAACTGAACTGATTTGAAGGCTATTTATCTTGGGATCTACAGGCTGGGATAGGTTAACGCTATAAGGAGTGTCTGTAAGCAGATTCCCATATACGGTCCTTGAAGAAGAAATGAGCTCCCAGGAACTCCGAGGGGTTCTTTTGTTCTTATGCTCGTGTGTTTCAATGAGTCCTGCACAGAACACCTGGACTGTGCCCAATGGGAGTATAGCTGGCTGTGGTTCTTTCTTCTACAATAAATGTAAATTAATCTATGAAATCACATGACAAGTGGAAGTGGAACCTGGGAGCTCTCTTGGCTGAATTCAGACAACCTTGAGACTGAGTGCATTTGTTTGTATCCCGTAGGACTATTATTCTTCCATTTACTCTCAATTCCTTCACTCCTATCCAAGGGGAATATACTGAATTAGGCTCTTGACAGTTGAAAGACCATTTCATTGAAACATTTCACTGAAACATAAGTTAGGGATAGGGGTTAGTAACATTAGGAAACAAAAAATGATGCAAGCAATTGTTGACTTGCTAGAAAAATTGCAGACAGCTTTTTTCTAGTAACTTTCAGGCCACAGACAGATACATCTGAATCCAGTCCAGGAGTGTGTGTTCTCTAACCCAATGTCCCAGGGCTGCCTGAGGCCAAGGAGAAGATGGCCCTCTCCCATTCTACATACAGAAGCCAGCTGGATTGAATAATACTTCAGTAGCAGTGACAGGGCAGCATCTTTTACCATGCCTGAGGGCAGCAAGCTAGCTTAGGGGTTCAGTGCAGGCTTCAGGGCACACATAGTTCTGTCCTCCAACAGAGGAGAATGGGGGGTCAGGAGGAGTAGCTGGAGTGCTGCTGCAACTCCAACCCCAGCATCTGCTTCTCAAGCGCTGAACTGGCCCTGCCCATCCAGGTTGGCCATTGCTCTCACCTAAACTGGAAGGCCCATCAAAGGCTTCCTGTTGGGATGAGACTTGGCCTGAGCAACAAACATCTTCCTGGCTTTGTCTCTCAGCTCTCTGGCACAGCACCATCTCTCTGTTGCCCATGGCCCAGTCCTGGCAATCCAGGTCCCAGTAGGCCCGGGTGCATAAGTGCAGTCTCCTGAGACTCAGTCTCTGAGACTGAGGGTGTGGACCCTTTGCAGAAGGTGAGGAGGAGGAGGAGCTTGGTGATCTTTTAAAAAGCAATCTCAAGCCGCTCCATCTAAGTGATCTCCAGTGCAAGATTACTGACCTCTTTCTCATGTTTTCAAAATATATTTATTATGCCTGTGTTGATGATCACCTCTCAGTTGCTCCCTTCCATAAGAAAAAGAAGGAAATCACTGAAACCAAATGTTGCTAGGTCTGCAGCATTGCAAAGTCTGAGACTCAAAGGCAGGGCCTAGTGATACCTTACAATGCAAACTCTTGAAAGACAAAAACCTGGTGTCAGCAATTTTGGCTGGTGCCCACTGTGGCTGGTGGGACAGAGGTTGGGACACCGGAGGCATAGCCAAGGAGTCACTAGAGATGAAACCTTTAAACACATATAATTTTTCAATCCAGAAACAGAGGAGTGTTTAAAGACATAAAGGTTGGCTAGCCACTTGGAATAGGGAATTTTTATTTATTTATTCATTCATTCATTCATTCATTTCATTTCATTTCTATACCGCCCAATAGCTGAAGCTCTCTGGGCGGTTCACAAAAACTAAAACCAAACAGCACACAATTTAAAATATATAGAACATTAAAACCACAATATAACAATACAACCACAATAAAACCTAGCAGCAGTGCAGGAGTTTAAAATACAGATTTAAAACAGCAAAGCTAAAAGTCTAGAAAGCTAAAATGCTAAAATGCCTGGGAAAATAAAAAGGTCTTCACCTGGCGCTGAAAGGAATACAATGTAGGCGCCAAGCAAACCTCACTAGGCAGCTCGTTCCAGAGCCGGGGTGCCACAGCAGAAAAAGCCCTCCTCCTAGTAGCCACCCGCCTCACTTCTTTAGTAGGGGCTCACGGAGAAGGGCTGCTGACGATGATCTTAAGGTCTGGGCAGGCACATATGGGAGGAGGCGATCCTTCAGATAACCTGGCCCCAAGCCGTTAAGGGCTTTGAATGTTAACACCAGCACTTTGAATCGGGCCCGGAAATGGACTGGCAGCCAGTGCAGCTGGAAATGTACTGGCATAATATGAGCTCATTGGCAGTCCCTGTTAACAATCTTGCTGCCCTATTTTGGACCAGCTGAAGTTTCCGGACCATTTTCAAAGGCAGCCCCACGTATAACGCATTGCAGTAATCCAGATGAGAAGTTATCAGAGCATGGATAACTGTAGCTAGGCTATCTCTGTCCAGATAAGGGCGTAGTTGGTATACCAGCCTAAGCTGATGAAAAGTGCTCCGTGCCACTGAGTTCACCTGTGCCTCAAGTGACAGTTCTGGATCCAAGAGCACCCCCAAACTACGAACCTGATCCTTTAGGGGGAGTGCAACCCCCTCCAGAACAGGTTGAATATCACCTAGCTGGGCAGATGAACCACCCCCTAACAGTACCTCCGTCTTGTCTGGATTGAGTCTCAGTTTATTGGCCCTCATCCAGTCCATTACCGTGCCCAGGCACTGGTTCAGAACAGCCACTGTGTTACCTGGGTTTGATGAGAAAGAGAGGTAGAGCTGGGTGTCATCCGCATATTGATGGCACCTCAGCCCACACCTCTGGATAACCTCCCCCAGCAGTTTCATGTAGATGTTAAACAGCATGGGGGATAAAATAGAGCCCTGTGGAACCCCATGGCACAATTGCCATGGCACAGAGCAATAATCCCCCAGCACCACCTTCTGGAATCGGCCATCCAAGTAGGAGCGGAACCACTGTAGTGCAGTGCCTCCAACTCCCAACCCAGACAACCTATCCAGAAGGATACCATGGTTGATGGTATTGAAAGCCGCTGGGAGGTCCAGAAGAATCAACAGGGTCGCACTCCCCCTGTCCCTCTCCCAGCAGAGGTCATCCCACAGGGCGACCAAGGCAGTTTCCATTCCAAAACCAGGCCTGAAGCCTGATTGAAATGGACCTAGATAATCCGTTTCATTCAACAGTGCCTGGAGCTGTCCTACAACCACCCGCTCCAGCACCTTGCCCAGGAAGGAGATGTTGGCCACTGGCCTATAATTGTTAACATCCTCTGGGTCCAGGTTAGGTTTTTTCAGGAGTAGTCTAATTACCGCCTCTTTTAAAGCGGCAGGAGGCACCACTCCCTCTCTCAAGGAGGGATTTACAACCTCCTGGACCCAGCCGGACATCCCCTCCTCGTTTGATTTAATAAGCCATGAAGGGCAAGGGTCAAGCACACAAGTGGTCGATCGGACTTGGCCAAGCACCTTATCCGCATCCTCAGTCCTAAGTAACTGAAACTCATCCAATAAAACTGGGCCAGACGGTACTCTGAATGCCTTTACCAATGGAACTGCATTAATCGTGGTGTCCAATTCATGATGAATCTGAGCGACTTTATCTTCAAAGTTTCTTGCAAACTTATCACAGCATGCCACCGAGGGTTCCGTCTCTCTCCCTGGCCCAGAATGTAACAGGCTGCGAACCACTCAGAAAATCTCCGCTGGATGACACTGAGAAGATGCAATGCTGGTGGAAAAGAACTGTCTCTTTGCCACCCACACCGCCACAGAGTAGGCTTGATAGCGGGCTCTTACCTGTGTGCTAGATTTCCACAAACACACAATCTCTTCTGAGCTGGGATACCATAATATCTTTCCCATTTCATCACTGTGTCCATTTATTCAAAACATAACATAGTAAAAGCTGTCCAATGTTCCATTTTCATAGGAAATATCAGATGTTTTTCACATTGTTGCTATCATACAATCATAGAATAGTAGGGTTGGAAGGGGCCTATAAGACCATTGAGTCGAACCCCCTGCTAGGGATGGATGGAACACTTACCTTCTGTTCCGTTCTGTTTCCGCTGGGGGAGGGAGGCACTCCGTCCCTCCCCCCGGAATCCTGGCCGGCCGGCTGTGCTCCGCAGCAATTCTGCGGCGCCGCTGGCCGGCTCCGCCAGCAGCCGGACATCCGGACGCTGGCTAGCAGGGATGCAAATGGCGGCAGCTGTAGCCGCCGCCGTTTGCGTCCCTGCAGTCAGCCGTGATAGGCTACGTAAATGTTTACGTAGCCTATCATGGCTGACTTAAAAAACAACAACAAAAAACCCCGCGCATATGCAAATGGCGGTGACCATGGCCACCGCCATTTGCCTTCTTTATTTTGGCACGTCTTAGTCTACGTAAACATTTACATAGACTAAGATGGCGAAAATAGGGGGAACGCAAATAGCATAGATGCTATGCTATTTGCGTTCCCCTTATTTTCGCCATCTTAGCCTACATAAATGTTTACGTAGACTAAGACATGCCAAAAAAAGGAACGCAAATGGCGGCGGCCATGGCCGCCGCCATTTGCATACGTGCATTTTTCTTTTTTTAAAAAAACAGCCGTGATAGGCTACGTAAACATTTATGTAGCCTATCACGGTGTTTTTTTAAAATCTAGCCATGATAGGCTACGTAAATATTTACGTAGCTTATCACATTTTTTTGTTTTTGTTTTTGTTTTAACCTGGAAATGGTGGCGGTGGCAGCCGGTCGGAAGACCGGCTGCCGCCGCTGCCGAACCGCTGCCAAACCACTGCCGGAGCCGCCGCCGGAGCTGCCGCCACCAGGAAGATCCGCCCAAGATAAGTCTCATCCCGGGGGGGGCAGGGGGGGCTGTTCCACCACTGATTTCGGGGGGCTGAATGCGCTGGCATTTGGCCTCCCCAAGATCCATGGCAGAACTTTCGTACATCCCTACACCCTGCTCAGTGCAGGAATCTAAGTCACAGCGTCCTTGACAAGTGGCTGTCCAGTTTCATCTTGAATGCCTGCAGTGTGGGAGAGCCCACACTTGTCATTTTGCCCTGGCTAGCCATTTTATGGAGGCTGAGGCTATGAGGGCAGTTAAGTCAGTTTGTGCTCCTACATTGAGAGCTCTTTGTTTGAATATATTTCTGCTGACAACTTCTCTTGGATTTAATACTTGAACAGAGAAGCTAAAATTTAGGAGCAATTTTGATAGTTTTAACCACCAGAAATTTCCCAATTTGGAAATGCCCTGTCCCTCCATACAGATTTTAGACAACCTATCTTCTCATTGGTTGTTCATTCTACACCAAAAATTAACTATCCTGGTATAGATCAATCCAGATATATTTTGCATATCTAACTCAGCTCTAACTGAGTAGGCTGGGGAGGATTTTTGATAGGCTACGTAAATATTTACGTAGCCTATCACGGCAAAAAAACAGGAACGCAAATGGCGGCTGCCATAGCCACTGCCATTTGTGTCTGCAGGCTCTGCACGCCTGCGAATGCACCTGATTACAATTACAAATGGCGTCCCTGCATTAGCTGTCATAGGCTACGTAAGTATTTACCTAAGTATTTACGTAGCCTATCATGGCAAAAATGGGGAAGCGAGTGGCGGCCGCAGACGCAGACACCATTCCCAAAGCAGCGCGAACGGCACCAGGTAAGTGGTCCGTTTCGCGTGCCTTTCGCAGGGTGGTGGGGCGGGGGTTTCGTTCTGCCACAGATTTCAGGGGGCTGAATGCACTGGCATTCGGCCTCACTGAGATCCGTGACGGAATTTTCTGACATCCCTACTGCAGAGTCACAGGCTTTATGGTTAGAGCTGGAGGGTCAGAGACATTCCCCAAACATCTCAGATCAAATTTATGTACTAGTGGGTTTATTTCTGCTATTATCGTGAAGTTCATGGGACCCCTTTTTACTTTACAGAATTCATGTTAGATGCCGGATATTCCTTCATACTATTTTCTTGGTGTAAAGCATCATGATCCCCTGCCCATCCTCTTGTGCACCTTCTATGTCTATAAATCCACCTCTCTCTATTTGCATGTTGATCAGATGTTCTCTTAAGGCATCAAGTCTTGCCACTATTTCATTCGTACATACATCTCAAGGCAATATGCATAAGGAGTCTAGTAATGCCTTCTCCTCGTTGTTGTAAAGTGCTTTTCCTTTGGCAGACACTTGTCGTTTTTCAGAGGCCTTGACAGGGTCTGTCCATTTCTGCCCATGTATATCTGGGTTTTTGTCGATAGAGAGGTTTTCGTCGATAGTGTCTAATTCATTAAAAATTTTTGAACAGCTGGCCTCCCCAGCTGAGCTTCTTTTCTGGTCTAAATTAGGATATTTCCCTACAGCTTGAGGGGGTGCCCAATTCTCAATGAATCTTGAAACTGGAATGCCATATCTGCTGAGTACTTCCCTCCTGTTGAATAACAGTCTGGCTAAATCCTGGTCACCATGTGTGACCACTGCTCATGCACAGATATGATAGTAATATAAGTATTCCACATAGAAAATATCTTTGAGAGAAAAAAGACCTGCAAGGGCCATATCCAGGATTTGGAGAAGGTATAATTTGCGTTCTGATTGAAATAAAAGACCTTTGGGTTTAGGATAGTTGGAGAACACCAGCTTTCGATGGATCAGTACTAAGTTCTAGCTATCAACCTTCCCTGATTTCTTCCTCTTCATTTCCTGTGGATCCGGTAAGTCCAACAATTCCTCTTCCTGAAGTTGGTCCAGGATAATAAGTGGGACCTGTAAAACAGGGTCCAGTATATTTTCAAAAGGCGGTTTAACACTGTCACTTTTCTTTATCTAGTTTTTAAACTTCTGTTCAGTTTTCTGTGCAGTATTTTTGTCTAAGAGTTTAAAAAGATTATGGAAACTTTTTTTTTTAATAGGAGACACCCTTTATATTTTTGATGCTTTTACTCTTCCTTCTTTTGGTTCCACCCTTTTTCCTGGCCACTTCCTGTTTGTTTGATGCAGTGACAATATTTGTTTGTAGTGTGCATTTGCTAGGTTTCCTCCTAGGCTTTCCTCTCTATTCCCCAGGTCAGCCTTTTTTTTTCACTTTGACCAATGTTGTTAAAAGTATATTACATTGAGACACATAGGATTTAATGTGTTCAGCATCTTTCATTATCATGAAGAACCATCCCTCAAATGGTAATCTATCCCCATCAGCTGATTCATTCTGGCTTGTATCCCCTTCTTTATTTGCTCTTC